>NW_026611625.1:635575-1271150 GCF_027946475.1 Didymosphaeria variabile | reverse complement strand
GGAACTAGTATATAAGGTGGATAATATGCTATTTGTAGAATATAGTCTACCTAAAGAATTTATTATAGACTATAATAAACTCTTTACGTCTAAATACTAGAATACGTTTACTATAATATTAGAAATATATAGAAAACTCTTAATGAGTTTCTACCCTTAAATAGATAGATAAATAGAATAAATAAACTAGATACTAGAATAGTACCTTTAGTTCTACGTAAATAAATAGTAAGATAACTAGGTAGAACTCTTGCCTACAGCATAATTAGCGTATAATAGCTCTAGGTTAGGCTTAATAGGGTACTCTCTACACTATACTAACTATAGATATAAACTAGTTATTTATTAAAATTCTAGAGATATAGAAAGTCTTTCTATAGGAACTTATAATAAAGCTTAGAAAATAAAGGAACTTTATAAAATCCTACGTAAAAGAATTACGTAAAAATCCCTCTTAGCATCTAAAAACGTAAATAAATAAAGGATTAAGGGACTAACCTTTAAGAAGGGGAATAAAGTTTTCCTATTATAAAAAAATCTAAAAACTAAAAGGTAAAGTAAAAAACTAGATTACCTATAGGTAGGCCCCTTTAAAATATAAGAAGTTAAAGGGCTAGTTATAAATAAATTACTTCTACCTATAGGCACTAAAGTATATAACACCTTCTATAAAAACCTCCTAGAACTAGCACTGCCGGATACTCTAGTTAAGACCTAGCTAGAACTAGAAGACGACGAGTATAAAGTTAAGGATATTAAGGACCTAAAAATAGTTAAAGGTTAGTAGAGATACCTAGTATTATGGAAAGGATAGCTAGAGTAGTATAATACGTAGGAACTAAAAGAAAACCTTATAAACTATAAGAAATTACTAGAGGACTTTTATTATAAACGCATAGAGGTACGTTTCTAGGGAGGCATAATCTAGAACCTAAAGCTAAAGAAACTAGGTTAAGATTGTAGAGGAAATTAGAAAGGTTAAAGAAGGAAGAATTAGCCTATAGCCAGGTAAGATTAGTAAGTAAAGGTAAAAATAGTAATGGTGTATAAGTGCTACTAGAAGCCCTACCCTTTACTAAGCCCTTCTCTTATAACTAATCTATTGTATTAGTAACCTAGAGGTTATAATAAGTAAAGGAGTATTCCTTTGCCTTAACCTTAGCTAACTTAAGTTTAAGGTAGGTGGTTTTAGTACATGCCTAAAGAAGAGCTAACTACTTCTACTCTTTCTCTTTATAAACTAAGGTCTAGTTGTCCTTAGGAACCTATAAGCTATAATTAGTATATACTAAGATATAACTAGTATATTAACCTAAGGTTGCATCTATAAAATAGTAAAGTTTTAACTTTTAATAATGCTTATAACTAAGTAATATCTTAAGGCTTTAGGATTTAACTTCTAGCGTATAAGCACGACGTTTCTAAACGGATAAGTAAGGAGCTTTAGGTATGTTTAGGACATAAAGGAAAATCTAGGTTAGGATATAACCTAAGTAGGTAGGAGGGCTAGCGCACCTTTATATATCTAATAGGTGCTAATAGGCTAGCTACGCCGTAGGAAGCTAGACTAGGGTATTAGGATAATACTCCTAAGGAGGGGAATAATGTTATAATTATAGTAGGACTAAGTAAGGCGAGTAGGGAGAATTACACTTAGGACATTAGTAATAAAGGTAAGCTAGATTAAGCCCTATAGGCTAGCTAATTAAGTAGCTTATATTATCTATTATGTAATAAGGTCTAGTATAAGTAGGAGATCCTAGGGACCTTAGAGACCCTAGGGACCTTAGTAGGTCCTAGGACTTTAGGGTCTAGATAGGACCTCCTAGATAGTAAAAAATAGTATATAGTCTAAAAGGACTTTAGTATCCTTTCTATTCTTTATAGTTAATATTTTATAGTTAAAATTAGAGTATATCTTCTATACTAAGATCTATTAGTCTTCTTATATAATTATTACCTTACCTTCTATAGTAAGGTTAGGATATTCTTTTACTCCCTTATTATTATTTATCTACTCTTGTCCACTAAATACCCGTAAGGTCCGGCCTAGGTTAGGTACGTAGAAACCCCTTATAACACTATCTTTCTTTATAATAATTTCTAGTTAGCGCTTATTATAAGCTTCTAGTAGTATAGAGAATAATAGTAAGATTATTATAGATAATAATAATATATCTCTATTTTATAGTTAGATTAGTAGTTTATCTAAGTATTCCTATATATTTACTCTATTAGTAAAGATTACTTCTTTACCTTTAAACTATAGGTAAGGTATTAGTATCTACTTAACTTTCTTATCTACTATTTTAGATTATTCTTTTTCTATATCCTTATAAAGTTATAAATTAGTTAATAACTCTAATCTAGATTTATTATTAAGTGTAAGGTTATTAATAGTATTTATAATAGTCTATTCTTTATCCTTAACTTCCTTTATTAGGATAGTAAGTATATTTAACTACCTAATAACCTTATTCTTAGATCTATAGTTTCTAGCGATATGGCCTAGTTTACTATATATAAAATATATATAAGTCTTAGTCCCCTAGTGTTAGGTTCTATCTAAGATATATATATTAGGCTTATAAAAGTCTAGTTCTTTTTCTTTTCTTTTACCTAAGTAGTTAAACTAGATATCTTCTATTAGCTAGTATCTATAGGAGTCTTATAATTAGTATTAAGGTTCTTTTAGTAGCACCCTATAGACTATAGGTACTAGTTATCTAAAACTAATATTCCTTAGGTTATGTTAAAATTCCTATTATAGTATAAACTATTTTCTATTAATCCTAATTAATTTATTATATAATTTATTAAGGGTTCTAATAATTCCCCTACTATATAGAAGTTCTTCTTATAGAGGTTTCTTAAGACCTTATTTATATATTATTATTAGTAACTTATTATCCTAGTTAAGTTATATAGTGTTTTTATAGAATTCTGCTATATACTTAGCTGCTAATTATTATTATATTATAGTTTAAATATTTTATGCTATAATAGGTACTTTATTAGTAATTCTAAATATCTACTTAAGATATTTCTTAAAGTTAGCATAGTCTTTAATAATATTAACCACGTCTATATAGTTATCTATATATTCCTTATCTTTATTATTATAGTCTATTTCTAGATACTTAGTTATATAGGGTTAAATCTATTCTCTAGTATTACCTTATATATAAGTAGCTATAAAGATAACCTTCTATTTATCTTTAGGTTATTTATTAAGTTTAAAGAAGTAGAGGTCTAACTAAAGAAGCTAGATATTAGTATACTTTCTATTACTATAATATAAATTAGGTTTATATACTTTACTCTTAGAGTTACCTATTAGAGTAATAGTATTATTATCTAAAGCTATAGAAGAAGTAGGAGTCCTTATAGTTATATTAAGGGTATTTAAAATATTAAATCTAGAAAGGATAGCTAGTCCTAAATAGGTTAAGGTTAGTTCTTAGGTAAGACTTACTAAGGGGAGGAAGAAGGGGTTCTTATTAATATAAAAGTATCTTATAAAGTGTAATAAGTTAATAAGAGAGGCCTAAGTAAATCTAAATAATAGATTAAAACTTAGGTTAAATATAAGTATAAAGGTTTATCCTTATATTTCTATATAGAGATCTTACTTAGTTACTTAGGGGCCCTAAATAACTAAGTAGGTTACGTAATAGCTCTTAGCTGCTTAGGTGTTTAGAAACCCTAAGTAGCTAAGTAAGTTATATAACTACTATCTAAGTAACTTAGTATATCTTTATCTTATTATAACCCTAGTTATTATATCTTCTACCTTTATAAGCGCCTAAACTTCCCTACTATTATCTAGTTCGTAACACTAAGGTGCTATTTTTCGTTTCTAGTTTATATATAAAATACTTTACTATTAAGCTTTCTTAAGGTTTTCTTAGAGTTTATTATATATTTTTTTTATATTATCTACTATATCTATGGCTTCTTTTGCATTAATATTTATTAGTAGTTATTAGTTAAAGAGATTTAGATATTTTCTATATATAGCGTAGTAAGGTATTTACCTTATTACTATTAATACCTTATTATTATATACTAATTATGCCATAGGTAGTAGTAAAACCTAGTTATTTTTCTATTTATTATAGTATATTTATAGATATGTTTTTATAGTTTAATTTATTCTTTCTATTTTTCTATCTATCTATAGATAATATACTATAGATAGTTTTTATTTTATTTTAATAAGTACTATAAATATTATCTAGAAGTTTAATATAAAGAGTTTATTTCTATTACTAATAATTATCTTTAGAATACTATAGTGTCTAACCTACTTATCTTAAAAGAGATAAGCTAGTTCTTTAGCTATTATATTCTTTAGATATAGAATTAATTTAATATAGCTTATAAATTAATATATAATTACTAAAATACTATTATACAAGGTTTTCGTGGCTAGGTTAATTAAGTCTAGTATTCTAGTAATAAAGTCTATAGTAATGTCTTTAAAAAGTACTATTAGTATTTTAATTAGTTATATTTCTCTATACTTAAGGTGTATACTATATTTATTTTTCTAGTAGTCTACATATTTATAGATATATACTATTATAGCTTCCTTAATTCCCTAAACGTATAGTTCCTCTAAATTAATTCTAATATTTTTATAATGCCTAGGTGTCTATATATTAGGTTATTATAGTATTATCTAATAATCTTAGTTTATAGTTACTTTAGTACTTCTTAGTTTATAACTAAAAGTTAATTAAGTTCTACTATTAGTTTAAGAGATCTATTTTTATTTTTATAAAGAATTACTAAGTAGGTTTTAATCTTTTCTCCTACTAGATTACTTTATCTACTAAGTGTATCTACTTATCTATTTTCTTTTCCTACTATATAGATAATTTTAAACTTATACTATCTAGTAGTCTATAACTATCTTTATTATTATAGTGTTAGTTCCTTTATTATTATAAACCTAAGTAGGTTTTTATAATCTATGTAGATTTCTAGCGTTAAATAGCTAAGAATATAGATTCTCTAGTGTTTTAAGGCTTTAATAATAGCGTAGAGTTCTTTATTATATATATTATACTATGTTTCTACGTTATTAAATTTATATAAGTAGTAGGCTATTAGATACTATTTACTATTTTATTTTTATTTTACGTATACTCCTAGTGTAAGATTACTTACGTTAGTTTTAAATTATAGTAGTTTATTACTCCTAAAATAAACAAGAACTAGTTCTATAATATATACTATTTTAAGAAGTTAGAATAATATTCTATACTTATTTATCTATTTAAAAGGCGTGTTCTTTCTAGTAAGGTTTATTAATAGTATTATAACCTTTACGTAATCTTTAATAAATTATTAATTAAATCTATAGAATTCTAAGAATTCTTAGATATTCTTTATAGTTTTTAGTATAGGCTAATTTCTAATACTCTCTATTTTACTTAGTGCTATCTTAATTCCTTTAGTAGTAATAACGTATTTAAGAAATTTAAGTTATTTAATATTAAATTAGTATTTCTTAAGTTTAATTCTTAAGTATATCTTATCTAGTACTTTTAGTACTATCTATATATACTTAGTGTAGTTAGATTTATTCTTAGAAAAGATAAGAATATTATCTATATATATAATAATAAATATATCTAAATATTTATAGAGTACGTTATTAATAAGTACTTAAAAGGTTACTAGTATATTAGTAAGTCTAAAAGGTATTACTAGGTACTTAAAGAGTTTATAGTATAATTAAAATACTATCTTCTATTCTTTACCTTTCCTTATTCTAATTAGGTAGTATCTATCTCTTAAGTCTATTATTATAAAGACTTTTACTCTTAAGAGTCTATCTCTAAGCTCTAAGATATTAGGTAATAGGTATCTATTCTTAATTATTATATTATTAATTACTTAGTAGTTAATATATAGTCTATCTAATCTATCCTTTTTTTTAATAAATATAAAAGGACTTACTACTAGTAACTTTAATAGTCTAATATATCCTTTTACTAGGTTTATTTTAATAAATTTATATTCTTTCTAGAGTTCTTCTCCTATCTTACTATATAGTAGTCTAAAGGGTAGTATCTTCCCTTTTTTTAGGTTAATTATATAATTCTAGAATTAATATTCTAATAGGTTTACCTTTTCTTTCTTCTCTATAAATATATATATCTATACTTTATACTCTATTAGTACTTCTAAGGGTATACTTCCTTCCTTCTTTTTATACTTTATAACCTAGTAGTTTCTACTAGTATCTACTAAAGGTAATTTCTATTTTTAACTTTCTATTATAAGTTTATATTATTAATAATACTCTTATCTACCTTTAATCTCTATTATCACATAGGCTTAGCTTATAATATATATTTATAGTATTCTAAGAATAGCGTTCTTAAACCCTAATTAATATATAGGTTATGCTTTCTTAACTAGGGTAATCCTAATATAATATTATGCCTAGACCTATCTAGTATATTAAGTGTAATTATCTCCCTATATTTATAGATCTAAAGTATAGTAGTAACTTTATAAGTAATATATAGTATATTTAGCATTTAACTTCTATTTATAATATAGATAGAATAAGCTTCGTCCTTAAGTATTAGCTAGAGTCCTATTTATAGTGCTACTTCTTAGGATATAAAGTTTTCTAATATGCCTAAATCTAATAGTACCTTAATCTATATTTTATTAAGCTAAACTAGTAGCTTAATTAATACCTTACTATTAATAGTATTTAACTTTCTAATAGTATTTCTTTACCTTTCTATTAGTCTTTAAGGGTCTCTTAGGCCTTAGGGGCTAGAATCTAGTCTAAAAAAAAACTATTTTTAGGAGCTAGGTAGTCTATATTCCCTTTTTATTATTTCTTTTACTCCTACCCTTCTTTTCTTTTACTATAGTTATTCTTCTACTATAGTTTCTCTTTAGAAGCTTTACCTTTCTACACTATACTTATTTTTATATAAATATTAATAACTATTTTTAGTTAGTTAGGGTTTTTACTAAATCTATAGATACGCTTATTATCCTAGTATTTACTATAATTAATATTTAAGTAAGTTTACTATCTGTCTTAAGTGTATATTCTATTATAGAGCGTACTAGTTACTATATTTTATATATTATTTATATTTAGGAAGTATAACCTTTCTTACTTATTCTATAGATATTTATTATATTTATTAATTAGGTAATTATACTATTTCTAGTAGTATTATTATTTATTTAGTAGTTATTTACCTCTATATAGCTCCTTAGCTCTATAGTAGGTTAGGCACTAGTTATATCTATATTTAATCTATTAGATATTTAAGTGCCACGGGTTTTAGTGGTCTAGGTAGTACTTTTATAAATAATCTAGGTTCTTATTATAGAAGTTTTTACTAGGGTTTTATTATATATATCTATAATCTACCTATTATCTATCTTTCTTTATAATAATTTCTAGTCGGCGTTTATTATAAGCTTCTAGTGGTATAGAGAATAATAGTAAGATTATTATAGGTAATAATAATATATTTCTATCTTATAGTTAAATTAGTAGTTTATCTAGGTATTCCTATATATTTACTCTATTAATAAAGATTACTTTTTTATCTTTAAACTATAGGTAAGGTATTAGTGTTTACTTAACTTCCTTATCTACTATTTTAGATTATTCTTTTTCTGTATTCTTATAAAGTTGTGAATTAGTTAATAACTCTAATCTAGATTTATTATTAAGTATAAGGTTATTAATAGCGTCTATAATAGTCTATTCTTTATCCTTAATTTTCTTTATTAGAATAGTAAGTATATTTAACTATCTAATAACCTTATTTTTAGATCTATAGTTTCTAGTAATATGGCCTAGTTTACTATATATAAAATATATATAAGTCTTAGTTCCCTAGTGTTAGGTTCTATCTAAGATATATATATTAGGCTTATAAAAGCCTAGTTTTTTTTCCTTTTCCTTTACCTAAGTAGTTAAACTAGATATCTTCTATTAGCTAGTATCTATAGGAGTCTTATAATGCGTATTAAGGTTCTTTTAGTAGCACCCTATAGACTATAGGTACTAGTTATCTAAAACTAATATTCCTTAGGTTATATTAAAATTCCTATTATAGTATAAACTATTCTCTATTAATCCTAATTAATTTATTATATAATTTATTAAGGGTCCTAATAATTCCCCTACTACGTAGAAGTTTTTCTTATAGAGGTTTCTTAAGACCTTATTTATATATTATTATTAGTAACTTATTATTCTAGTTAAGTTATATAGCGTTCTTATAAAACTTAGCTATATATTTAGCTACTAATTATTATTATATTATAGTTTAGATATTTTATACTATAATAGGTACCTTATTAGTAATTCTAAATATCTACTTAAAATATTTCTTAAAATTAGTATAGTCTTTAATAATGTTAACTATATCTATATAGTTATCTATATATTCCTTATCTTTATTATTATGGTCTATTTCTAGATACTTAGTTATATAGGGTTAAATCTATTCTCTAGTATTACCTTATATATAGGTGGCTATAAAAATAACCTTTTATTTATCTTTAGGTTATTTATTAAATTTAAAGAAGTAGAGGTCTAACTAAAGAAGCTAGATATTAGTATACTTTCTATTACTATAATATAAATTAGGTTTATATACTTTACTCTTAGAGTTACCTATTAGAGTAATAGTATTATTATCTAAAGCTATAGAAGAAGTAGGAGTTCTTATAGTTATATTAAGGGTGTTTAAGATATTAAATCTAAAAAAGGGTAGCTAGTTCTAAATAGGTTAAGGTTAGTTCTTAGATAAGACTTACTAAGGGGAGGAAAAAGGGGTTCTTATTAATATAGAAGTATCTTATAAAGTGTAATAAGTTAATAAGGGAGGCCTAAGTAAATCTAAATAATAGATTAAAACTTAGGTTAAATATAAGAATTAATAGTAATTCTTCTATTTCTATATACTTAATTCTATATAGCTACTTACTAGTAAGCGCTTACTAAAGAGTACTCTCTAGAGAGTACTCTCTAGAGAGTAGTTATATAACTTCCTAAAGTACCCTAATTCTTAGATAGGTATTACCTATAGTTAATATATACTTATCTAGAGGCTTTACTATATAATAGGCTACCTTACTACCTATTAGATCCTAGATCCTAATAATTAGTTATTAGCGTTTTTAATAGAGACTACTTATAGCCTTATTACTATTAGTATTATCTCCCCTTATACTAGTTTCTACTAATACCCTATTAGTCTTCTTTATAATTATAATAATAGGTTAGATATAGAGTATAATATAAATATATAAGAGAGTTATATAATTAGATTTATAAATCTATAGAATAGAGCTATAGAGCCTAGATCTATAGAATCTATAGATAGAGCCTATAGAGCTATTATTAGATAAGTAGTATATAGAAATAATAGGTTACTACTAGATAAGCCTTTATTATTAATCTATAATATAGTTTTCTATATCTAGTTTTCTTATAGAAGATTAATATTAAGTCTTTAGTAATATATTTTTATAGTAGTAATTAATTAATATTTATTCTATATATAATCTATATAATTCTATACGCTACTTATCTCTTAATAGAACCCTAACTAGGCCATAACTAGTAACTAAGTCCTAGAGGCCCCGTTATATTTACTCTAAAAAAAAAAAAAAAAAAAAAATTAGAACTAATCTTATTTCTATAGTAAGGTATCTACTATTTATAAACGCTACTATAGTTAACTAGATTTTATAAAACTACTACTCGGCTTCCTTCTAATTCTATATAACTCTTATACTAGTGCTATAGATAGTAGACTACACTACCTATAATAGTTTATTATTAATAGTTAGGTTAATCTTAATATAAATTTAATATATTAATAAGCCTAGATCTATAAGTAACACTACTAAGAGAAATAGAGAATAAAAAACTATAGTATACTAAAATTAGATATATTAAGTGCCTTTACTTTAGTTAGAATATTATAATAGGGCCTCTAGGACTCTATTACTAGCCGTGGCCCTATTAGGTTTCTTATAAGAGATAAGTAACGTATAGGGTTATATAGATTATATAGAGTGTAAACGTTAATTAATTACTACTATAAAAATATATTACTAAAGACTTAATAGTAATCTTCTATAAGGAAACTAGATATAGAGAACTATATTATAGATTAATAATAAAGGCTTACCTAGTAGTAATCTATTATCTCTATATACTACTATCTAATAGTGGCTCTATAGGCTCTACCTATAGATTCTATAGATCTAGGCTCTATAGCTCTATTCTATAGATTTATAGATCTAATTACGTAACTTTCTTACGTACCTATATTATACTTAGTATCTAACCTATAATTATATTCTTCTCCTATATAATCTAATTAGTTGCTGCTATTATTATTATAAGTTCCGTAATTCTATTACGGCGTAGTAGCCGTAATAAATATATTATAATTACTTTAGTTAGAATATATTATAATTAAAGAAATTAATAATTAATATATTAAGAAAGAGAGAAAGTAAGGTAGAATAATAAAAGAAAAAATATTATAGATAGTTATAATTTATTTATAAATACTTATTCTCTTCTAATAGAACCCCCTAATAAAGCCCCCTAATACTTTCTCTTAATAACTATCTCTAAGATTATAGTTAAGATTACTTAGCTACTCTCTATTATTAGAATTCTTAGTATATAAAAGCACTATATAAGCTATATAAATACCCTTTCTAGTCTAGCCTATATATATAGGCTATCCTTAGTTACCTTCTTAGTTTAGAGTACTTAGGAATAATATCTAGCTTTAGATATTAAATCTTTCTACTATAAAACCCCTTCTAGTAATAAATATATAATATAGTAAGGTATTTATAGGTCTATATACTTAGACTATAGATAAGTAAATTTATATATAGTAAATAGGGTTACTACTTTTCTTACTTAAGTATATAGTATACTTATTAGTTAGGGAGTATTTTAGAATTATACTATATTTCTACTACTATAGATATTATAAATATAGCCTAACTTTAGTCTACTTTCTATTCTAGTAAATATTAGTAAAGCTTTTTATTACTTTTTAAAGATTTATCTATATTTATATCCTAAATAGTATTTTACTAAATATAATACCTAGTAGCTTACTAATACTTCTATTAGAGTTTATTAACTTTCTAGAGATAGTATATATAGAATAGAAATAATCTATAATTAATTTTAAAAATAAAAAGCTAAGTTATATATATTAGATTTTCTTTATAGATATACTATTAAGAAAGTAAATTTTTTTCTTACTAGGTATAAATCTAGAATTTAGCTTACTAACTTCTAAATTATACTAAAGTCTATTATAAGGTACCTAAATAAAATTCTAAAAAATACTAGGGCTATATCTATTAAGCCTACTAAGTCTAATATTTCTATAAATAAATTCTAAATAGGTAACTATTTAATAAAAGTATATAATATTTTCTCTATACCTTTATATTTTAGTATAATTATAAAGAAGAGTAGGAACTATTACTATAAAATAGAATTCTTTTATTATTAGAAAGTAAAAAAATAGTATATAGCTAGAAATCTAAGAAAAGAACTTTTTAATAATATAATATAACTAGAAATAGAAGAGAAGACTAAAGATAAGTTTAAAAAAATTTAAAAATAATTAAAATAAGTTCTAAAACTTATATAATTAGTAGCTTATATTTTTATATATATTATTATTATTATATTATTTAAACTTAATCTATTCTAGTCTTCTTTCTACTTTAGGGTATTTATATAAGTATATTAAGTATTCTAAAATATATTATATATACTAACTTACCTTATATCTTATTTATACTAAAGTTATATCTTTAGCTACGTTATACCCCTAGTTCTAATTATTTAAATTTTTAAATTTTTTATTAAAATTTATTTAAAATTTAAATATATATAGTAGTTTTACACTAGAATACTATAGGTTAAAATGGTAAAACAGCACCTATAAAATAGTTAGTAGTATTAAGAAATTATTATATTCTATAAAGTAGGGTTAAGATAAATTTTATTATAATACTAACTATAATATAGTTATAATCTAGTAGGCCTAGTTAGTACCCTAGATAACCTCTATTAAGATTTACCTTAAGAAACGGCTCTAAGCTTAGTACTTAATAATATAGCCTAGAATAACTTACTTTATAATATAAGTTTAAAGTTATTACCTAGTAATATATTACTATATTTTATATTAGTATAAAAGCTAGTTTAGTTTATTCTATTAGCTACTATATATAGAGGTAGTTAATTATAAAGCTTAGACTCTAAATATGGTATTAATACTATTAAAATAGTATATTATTAAGATATAAACTATTACTCTATATATTAGAAACTTATTTTACCCTATATACTTAACCTTACTTACTATTATAGTTATTACTATAAGTTCTAGAATATAGGTGTTATAATAAGATAGTGTACTAGTAATTAATAGAGAATTTTTATATATTATAGAGGTTACGAAAGTTAAGATAGAGATGGGAAGACTAATACTTAAGTCTAATAAAAATAAGTAATAAAAGCTATTATATTTTAAGATATAATATAGGGAATTAATGGATCCAGAAGTGTAGAGCGTTAGGATGGAGGGGCTTTAGGCTAGTAAAAGATAAAAGTCCGTTAAGGAGAGTGTTATAGGAGATATAAAGATAATCTATAATAACGTACTTCTTTTAGTGGGTGTAGTCTAATATGAGACTTTACGCGCAGATCCTAATCCACCTTTGGATATTATATATTATAGCCTATATAAACACGAGCTTTAAGCTAATTACTATTCCTCCACCAGGTACTGTAGGCGGCACCTTAAGGTGCCAATCCTGCTCGAAACTTAGTTTACTGTAACTATACCGTCTCCTTGAATTCGCGTACTCTAGGAGGTCGAGACTTTATAAGATAGATTATAGTTAGACCTATATTCATACCCAACGGCATGAAAATTAATAGTACTTCGAGTGCCGTTGCACCCAACGCAGCCGATCCGGTTGCAGCGAGGACAGCGCTCAGAAGTAAAATAGATGAGATGGAGTGGTTGTTTTGAATACGCTGAACAATACATTCGATGTAGTTGCAATAGTTCGCCAAGAAGCAGAAGGCAAGGAAATAAGTGTTATCGAGTATGGGTAATAGAGGACCCTGTACAGGAAGTCTTATTAAGAATTGCCAACCGATTGTGGAAAGCAGGTGACTCACTCTTCGGCGAATGGTTGGAGCAAAATCGCTTGTGGGCTCTACTCCTAGATTCAGGTACATGATGCCCGCGGAAAGCGATACTATCCACGCCCTCAATAGGTCCCAACGGCCGATGTCTCGAGCATCGTGTAGTTTTTGGGCATTATTTCTGCCCTTTTCTGGGCTTTGGTCGACCTTGAGTCCGCCATGACCGGAATCTTCATCGAGTGCGCAATTTTTCGGAATCGAGAGTTGAGGAGCGGGGCTATTAGAGCTCATCTGGGGGTCGATGCTCGATGGGAGTTTGCAAACGCTTGAGGAATCAATATGTTCAGGGGCTTGTTGGGCGGGACACTGAGAGCTAAGGTTGAAAGTACAAAAACGTTGGAAGATGGGGAGAAGTTTGGCAATTGGTTACTTAGTACCCCTCACTGGTGAGCATTTCGTCTCAGCCTGATCGGGTCCCTTCCCCGCTTCTATCACCCAACGCATACCAACCTCTTCACTCGACTTTTCTGCACTTGCTCGCTATTCACACTCCTAACCAATCCACAGTGTTCTCCGCATAAGTAAACTCTCCGACATCACAATCTGACCATTGATATACTTGTAGTTCTCCCACCTCTGATCTGCATGTTTACGATCGGCTTGACTCCTGGACACACTCACAAAAAGCACCTTCCATCTCAGCGCATCGGTCCGAGGAGGAGCAACACCGTTCACGCATCATGGCTGCTGTAGCGAAAGAAGGGTCAGTTGCAAGATGGAGGTGGGAGCTCTACACGCTCTGCACGATGGACGCATTATTCGTCCCTCTAATCGGAGAGGCCGTGGAAGGGAACGCAAAGGGTATATCCTTAGTCGTGTAAGTGTGGTGTTTTTAGTTGAAATTCGAGAGAAATTCGAGAGAAATTCGAGAGACTCGTAGGTGGTCGAGGGCTAATCAACTGGGACAGGTCATATACGGTGTGGGTGGGACTGCTCGCCCTGTTTGGTGCTACGTTCTTTGAGAGAAAATCTGTATTCATCATGTAGGTCACCTTGCGCCCGCAGACAATCGTCCTGATCAGGTTTCAGTCGATGCCTATACTACGTCGTCTGCTCCGCTTTGCCTCTGGCGTTCTTCGGCTCTTTTCCCAATGCCGCGCTGCATCTCTGGCTATCCATCAGCTCTTGCCTGGGGATATCGTTGGCATAGCATTGCGCGACTGTGCTTTACACACGACAAGATGTGCCCAACAAAGTCTACGCAGATTAACTATTGGCTGCCTTTGTACCAGGGAGCCCGTTCTACCTCTAAATCGTCCCCGCGGGCACCTGCATGAGGACTTTTACTCTCGAGCTGAAAGTCGATCAACGGAACCGCAGGTGGTCAACTAAGTTTGCCGCTCCGATCCCAACTACAAAGAAACTGGCCGTGATAGCCATCGCCGTAGAGTGGCTCCACGCTTGGGCCTCGACCACGATCCTACGTTCTTTCCCCGTCGCGGTGTTCCAGATTCGATTGGGTTCGCCCATTTCCCGCGATGTGCTCGAGTACCTTGGTACCCATGCGGTCCCATTATCTCGATCACACTCCTTCTAATTCTGTTTCTACTGTTGCATGTTTATTCAATGTCTCCTTCACAGCATCAGCATGTCCTCTCGACAAGCACAACAATGAATGGGACCTCGGCATCCATCATCCACCATCCACCGTGTACGACTTGTGCATGGAGAAATCTCCTTTCCCACTTTTTCCGTGGCATAGCGTGGAGTTTTGCGTATTGTAGCCTGCCCGTCATCTACCGTTTCCGACGCGGCATCTCATGCTTCTTGCATAGCGTGGAAATCGTGTTTTAGATGGCCTTTCATAGCGCGTTCTTGTTTCTCATTCATTGCATAGCGTAGCATATCCGGCGTTTCTTATTCCATTAAAGCATTAGCATATACAAGGAGTGGACATTAATTGAGCGGACGGGTAGTCTAGGCGACCACAAGGTTTCGACATATCTCGATCTCCCAGGTATTCACAAGCCCGTGGATATCCTGACTGGTAAACAATCCCATCATCAACGATGACTTCATCCATACTTTGGATCACACCGTACATAGCTGAGGACAAACGTAACCAGAGCTCTTACAATGTGTATCAGTGTCAAACGGAGATTGAATCATGTGCAAAGACAGAGTCCTGTCATCGTCCTGGACTGTGTACATTGCAGGGTTTTCCAACGTAACGGTCCAAGCGCAGTATTTCAGTTCAGCCTAGCACATGCACACAACTTAGCTGAGAGTCGAGCTCCAGAGTGCTCATTACTGCTCCTATTGATCCATTCGCGATGAAAAATTATGCGGTATTTCACCCTTCTTTTACTTTCTCTCTAAAACAGAGGAGAGAAACAACGAACAGAAAAAGACGTGATTCCACGGCATACCTATGCATGTACTTGATCCTTTCAGCAAGTACACGCTGGTTCGAGCATGGCAAGCGCAAAACATTTGTCTTTTCCCGTATGAGCGCTTCCCACGTGTTAAGCGTCAGCGCAGAAAGCGTCACATCTGTTAATAAGCCGTTAAGAAGGGCTTCATTAATAAGTAGTATAGTTGTTAACAAAATCTTTATCTTTTAATGAACTATAGCTTCTGCTAATAGCAGGAATATCGTCGTATATAGTGTATCTAGCTATAGTAGAAGTGGCAGTACTTAGCTTGAAGTCGACTGTGCTTTTGAGTTGGTCTCACTTCTTCTTCTTCTTCTTGCCGTCTGCTCAGCAATACAGAGCCTTGAAATCGGACTGCTGGACAAAAAAACGAACGCTAAGAGCTGTCAGATATTTGACCTGTTCGCCAACATACCTGCCGAGGAAGGTCTGGTCTGCGATCGCCACGACGAATTACCTTACATCGTTGAAGCGTTTTACGAATGCGATTTGCTACCGAAATGCTACCCTGCAGAGGATCCCAGGCACCAATCTCGCTAAATATTCAATACAGTACACAACTACTAGCTTCGCGGCGTCTATCCTGCATGCGACGCGGGACATGTATTATTTGGAGAGCTCCTTCGCCGCGGAAAACGAAGCAGTGGACTTCCTTCCTAATTGTGTACTCTTTGAGGGATAAGACTTTGTAGAGCGCTCGTGTATTGCTCATTGCTTTCTCATTGGGAACGCTTTGGTTTCCTCGTTCTGTCACCTGCCCGTAATCGAACCAGCAAATTCACAGCACTTTCCTCTTGCGAAGAATAACAGTCAACTTGACATCGTGAATCGAATTTCATCTCCCTCAACCATGAGTTAAATGTATAAAGCATGCTGTACTCGCCCCTTACCAATACGCGTACATCCATGTCTGACCATGCATCGTGCATTTTGATCCCCAGACACCCTCTCCCAATCCATTCGTCCCTAGGCGAGCAAGTGTCGCTAATGCGTAGAAACAACAAGTCTATTGTTTTACAAAGATGGTTGCCAAGAGTCATCCAAGCCGTGGTATCCTCGAAAGCGTGTAATTGAGCCAACAGCAAATGGCTTATTTCGCGGCGCCAGGGTAGCGGGTCTTGCCAACGGTGAAGGGGACGTAGCGGTACTTGATCATGTGCTGGATTTGTCGCCTCACTGAAGTAGGTTAGTTGATCTCTCGTTTGGTTCTACTGCAATCCGAGCTGTGTACGTACTGGTCAAGCCAAATAGAATCAGCCAGTAGACCACCAGAACCGGCCAGAAAACTGGCAGGTTGAAGACCTCAAACCAACTGCACAAGAAACCTATGGTAATTGCCTTGGTGCACGCATACCAGAACTTGAACTCTGGCAGGCGGCGCACGAATGGCCGGAACTCATCTTCTTCTTTTGTAGGCAAGCCCGAGGTGCCATCTTCCATGCCCTCATCTTGCTCCAGTGAGGGGTCAAACTTGGGTGATATGAAGGCGAGGAAGAGATTCAGGAGGTAGATACCGAGCGAGTATGCGACTGCATGAGTTAGCCTCAAACCCCATGATAGCTGCCTAGCCTCCCAATGTTGGGACGACTCGCAAGTGGGGCAACATAAGTGAAGGCGCATACCGATGTACCACCCCTCCGCAACGAATATTCTGATTGCGAATAGCACAAATAAGACGCCAGTACCAATCCATCGGTATGCGGTGAAAGGTGTCGATTTATCGAGGTAGGCTTGGAACATCTGCTGCGTGTCAACATCTTTTCTGAGCGGATATCTCGCAGAAGCAGCGCATTGCAACCGAATGAATCTGGCAATACGCAACAGCAATGGGTCGCGACGACCACTTGCAGCGAGACGGCAGTTCACGCACCCTTCCGTACTTTGTCGTCTGCGCCGTGACGGCCGAGAAAGGGGTATCAGGCTCTGGGGCGTCCATGTTGGCGCGGCGAGGTTCTTGTCGGTCAATAGCGATGGGTTGCGCGGGGATTTGCGAGGGACGCGGAGGAGAAGATGGCGTGGGGAAGGAAAGTGTCAAGTGTTGCGTGTCGCAAGGCCACGGCTGCCGTTGCCTCCCAAAAGATTCCAGCCCTACGAACGTGGCCCGTGCCAAGGGGCAGGGTGCGCTTTCCCATCTTCGCGCTGGCGGTTCGCGTTGCAGGCGAGCCGAGGTTAGCCGCTATGTCATCGTAGCTCCACTCGAGCTGCGTGAGCTCGACATCTAACATACATTCTCCTTCTTACCCCGAAGCTATCGTTCGATTGCGTGACAGGAGCACATATAGACAAGATGCAGGCATTCAGACCATCTGCCCGGGCAGTAATTCGCGCGCCCGCATGCGGCTTCCAGTTCGCCCGCAACTACTCCTCCGCAAAGACATATGAACATCTGCTTGTCTCGTCACCAAAGCCTGGTGTAGGTTTCGGTCAGTAAACCAATCGCACGATTCTACAAGACACATTCGCCCGAGTTTCACTCCATTCTCCTCTGTCAAACTTTCTTCGAGTGCAACTCTGCACAATAGCTAAAAAATGCTCAGTCCAATTGAACCGCCCCAAAGCCCTCAACGCCCTCTGCACACCTCTCATTCTCGAACTAAATGCCGCCCTTCGCGACTACCAGGCCGACAAATCTATTGGCGCCATTGTTCTTACGGGCTCTGAGCGCGCCTTCGCCGCCGGCGCAGACATCAAAGAGATGAAGGACCTCACCTTCAGCACAGCCTACGGCAACGACTTCATTGAAAACTGGTCCGAACTAGTCACCTTCTTAAAGAAGCCTTTGATCGTGGCTGTGAATGGATATGCATTGGGTGGAGGTTGTGAGCTCGCTATGATGGGCGATATCATATATGTGGGACCGAAGGCAACGTTCGGCCAACCGGAGATCAAGCTGGGTACCATCCCGGGAGGTGGTGGTAGCCAGCGTCTCACGCGCGCAATCGGAAAGTCGAGGGCTATGGATATTATCCTTACGGGAGATAATATCAGCGCGAAGCAAGCGGCCGAGTGGGGTCTCGCAGCCAGGGTATTCGACACGCCCGAAGAAACGGTGGATGCTGCGCTCTCAACAGCAGAGAAGATCGCGAGCTACAGCCAGATAGCAGTGAAGGCTTGCAAGGAAGTCGTGAATAAGAGCCAGGAACTCGGCGTTCGGGACGGCGTCGAGTTCGAGCGGAGGATATTCCACGGGCTGTTCGGAAGCAAGGATCAGACGATTGGGATGACGGCGTTTGCGGAGAAGAAGAAGCCGGAGTGGACGAATGAGTAGGAGGACATGTGCAATGAAATGGAAAAATTACGTGCTCATTGTATAAGACGCCGTACATACATATGGATCTCATCAGATATCGTACACTTTCCCCAACCTAGGGACATTATGCAGCACCCCATTCCCAAAACAACAAAGGGTATCTAATCTATACACAAGAAACAAAATGCTGTTCGATAGACACCAACCACTGTTTTCGCAACCTCCTCCCATTTCTACCGCGGCGAGGCAAATCCTCCCATACTGACCTTATACGTCGTATCCGCCGTCCGTGGCCTCTCGCCCTCTCCGTCCCCTAATCTTGACGGCCCCTGGGATCTGGGACTTGGTCGAGGACTCCCGAAGGGCTGGGGGCTGATCATAGGGCTCTCGAGCTCAGCAGGCGCCTGTCGCAACCCCGGCGAGCTCGAAGTGACTTCTGCAGGCAACTCGGAATACCTCTGACTCGACCCGGCTGTGTAGTCTACGGGAAGTTCCTGCGGCTCGCCGGTCTGTGCGACGGGAGTGTACTGGTGCTGTCCAAATGCCGCGAAGGGCGGAGGTTTGGGTGAGTTGTAGAGGGGCGGAGCTGCCGTGCCGTCAGATAATATTCCGAGTCCTCGCTGTGGTGCTCCAGGAGAAAGTGTATTCGTACCTTCGGATATCACAGAGTGGCGGTATTCTGTCTTCTCTGGGCTTGGAAACGGGGCTTGCGAAGACGGCGGAGCGGACCTGCTCCTTGCGCGCCGCTTCTTGAAGAGGCAGAATATGAGGATAGCAATGATTGCCACGACAGCGACGCCTCCGCCTACCGCAGCCCCTACAATGACGCCCGTATGTGAGTGCCCACCTTCCGCTTCCGCCTCGCCCGTCGTGCCGTTTGCGCTGTACGCCTGCTGCAGACTCGCGGTATCAAGCACAGCAGCTGTAAGGTCGTTCTTGGGGCACTTGGTGTCCGCGGTATTGCACGCATCGCTTTTACAGCAACCCCAGAAGGTGGTGTCGTTCTTCGGTATATTGACGCATGAGCGAAAGGTTGATGCCGCGCCGCATGAGGGATCTGGCATGCTACCGTAGGCGGAGGCATTGAAGGAGACAGGCGCGAGGTTGCCGACTGCGCAGCCGCTGAGGGTGCATGGGTCGGTTTTGCAGCAGCCTACAAAGGGCGAACGGTTCGAGGATGTGGCCGGGCAGGCGTACCATTTTGCACCCTCGTCCTTGCAGGTGGGATCGAAACGGTCGAGATCGATGTTCGCCATGGTGAAAGTGTTCGCCTGGTGCACGCGAAGTTCAAAGCGTTGATTCTAGTGGTGACACGTTGGTATATCTCTTTCTGACTGCGCATCCAAGTTGGAGCGGTCGATACGACTTCGAAGCAGCAACTATCCCGGTGAAAGTGATATGCAGTTGATACGGTCTCGAGTCTTTGATGCCAAGTATTAGGTGCGGTGAGTAGATATTCAGATAATGACGGTGATAGACATTAAAGTAAAATTAGAAATTCGATATATGGAGTCAAAGGAAACAGTAACAAAGGCAAGGAGCGCGATCACCTCTAACGTTCCCCAGGACAACGCGGGTCATTATGTGAAGGAAGAGGCTCAGCAACGCCCCGCCCCTTGTCTCCAAGACAAAGGCAATCTGACCCGCACAGCATCTCAGCTGCCGAGTAGCCGTGGTGAAAGGACCCGTAATGGCGCACACGGCGTGGAATCATTGGCCTGAGGCACGCTCCGGGCAAGGCGTTTGGTGGACTGTGCGGTGAAGGATGGAGTGTTCGAATGGGACGCGGTAAGATGAGGGTGCTGAATGTGGCTAGGAGAACGTGGGAAGGGCTGGGGGCAGGGATGTGGTGGTGGCGGAGCGAATGCTGAGCCTCAACTCGGTGTTGTTCCGCTGATGTTTTGCGAGAATTGCCTTGGTTGATCGCCGTGCGCCTTGGCCTCGCTCGAGGGAATTCGGTGTGCTGCAGTGGTGATGGAACCCTAGAACTTGTTCACGCCGGTTTGGAGACACAGAACAATCGCCGCGCAAACGTCGACGAGTCCGCAGTATGCGCGACTTGGTGGTAGCTGTCGTGCGAGGTTGCGTGCGCTCAGCGTTCCGAGTTCAGCAGTATGATCGGACCCGGCTGAGCGTAGGTGCATGGGGGCCGTTGGAGTCCAACGACAAGCGAGGTGCAAATGCCTCCAGCCCTGGCCTCCACGAGCAGCTGTTCTGCACGGTCCTTGTCATTTTTCTGCCTGATTCGAAGAGATGCAGGTCGCAACGTGCTCAAAGCGAAGAATGTTGTAACACCGAAAGTCAGTTAGTATAAAGGCAAAGCAAGTCTTCCATGGGACGGTCATGGTGGCTCTTGGATGAAATCTAGTGTAACAGCCGCTATATGCACTGTGACTGATATGTGCCCAGGAAGTTGAACGCGAAAAAGTCTCGGGCTGGCACGTACGAGAGTATAGAGTAGGCGTGATGTACGTGAACGAGGTCAGTCAGCGCTATCTGCTTATCAGATCGAACATCCTTGTCTCTGACGCGCGCACGTGGAGCACCGCATCGTGCACCGCATGATCCTGACAATGTACTGAAGCTCGCTCCATCGCCCTGCGCATAGCATCACTATCTCGTGCCATGGCAGAAGAACTAACAGTATGGCTTCGAAACGCTCTCCAGTCGTCCCTGGACGGGTACGCCCTCGCTATCGGTGCCACAAGCCGAGGTAACGCAAGTAACCCCGTCCCAGATGACCCGGGCAAAGCACCACAATTCCGGAAGCTTGCCGAAGCAGTGCTGCACGGGAGGAAAGTTGTGAGCACGTATAACTTCGTGTTGCTCGGAGTGTTGTTGCTTTTCACGCTATGGCACTGGGGCGAGAAGCTGGTGTTGCGCAAGATATGGAGAGATGCCCGGAAGAGCACGAAGCGAGACAAGAGCGCCGATGAAACTTGGTCCAGTTCGAGCAGTACTATCGAGGGCACTGCGACCCCTCCAGATGCTTCGAGGAACAAGGTCGATGGTGTTGACGAGACGAGCCCCCTTCTTTCGACAAGGCCGTCGAGACGAAGATCCACAGGATTGTGGAAGCCATACCACCTCCTAAAAGCGTTCTTGCAGTATCAGCCTCCTGCTGTACCGATCATCAACAAGGCATTGCCTACCAACGCTGTGTCGCTTCTTGTCTTCGCATTCGCAGCGCTTAACTTCTGTTACAACTTCTACGACATGACTCCCGAGCTAATGTACATCTTTTCTTTCGCGGACCGATGCGGGCTCATCTTCTCCGCTAACCTTCCACTGCTTTATCTCCTAGCTGCGAAAAACCAGCCGCTGAAGTTCTTGACGGGATACTCGTATGAGAGTTTGAACATCTTCCACCGGAGGGTGGGAGAGCTATTGTGCCTTGAGGCTTTTATGCATCTTGCGGGTAAGTAGTTCAGATACTTCCCAGCCCAAGTCTCTCTTTATAATCTGTACTAATCATGTTTCCGAGCGCAGGCATGTTCATCTTTTGGTTCTTCGCTCTCCGCAAAGTCGGCTTCACCCTGGCCCGCTTCATCCTCAACAAACTCGTCATCCTGGGCATCCTAGCTTTCCTGTCCTACCAAATTCTCTACTTCACCTCCCTCGGCTCATTCCGCAAGCGCATGTACGAGGTCTTCCTAGCGCTTCATATCTTCTTTCAGGTTGCGGGATTGGCATTCCTTTGGTTCCATTTTCACACCGCGAGGCCTTACGTTGGGGCTTCCGTCGTCATCTTCCTCATCGATCGTGTTGTGTTTAGGCTATGGCTGAAGGCGACTACACGCCCAGCAACCCTGACCATCCTCGAGGACGGCGAAACAGTTCTCATAGCCGCAAACTGGCACACCTCGACTCGGCAATCTGCGCTTATGCCGAAGAGCATGAAGCACGGCTGGAAACCGAACGACCATGTTTTCATCACTGTCCCAGTGCTGTCGCGAAAACACGCACTACAAGCGCATCCCTTCACTATCTTTTCCGCCGCACCAAACATTCATACGAACGAGGACGGCGCACACGCGTGGTTCTCTCTCCTCATCCGCGCGCAAGGCAACGGAGGCTTCACGCGCCAACTCCTCAACTACGCTCGGTCTCATAGAAGTGCTAACATCCGCCTCGACGGGCCGTACGGGTGTAGCCACGCCCTCAACATGCTACGCGCTTCGAACACCGCTGTGGTGATAGCAGGTGGGTCTGGTATTGCAGTTGCATATCCTTTACTCTATGCGCTGTTGTGCCCCACTACCTCCCCTTCCGCCGATATCGAAAGCGGAAGCAAAAGCAGGACAGTCAAACTCCTCTGGATCACGCACGAAGCTTCGCACCACTCTTGGATTCCCGAAAATAAGTGGGAAGAGCTGGTGGAGTGGGGACTGGAAGCGCATACTCCAGCTGCGACGGCGGTGGCTGGTCGTCCAGACGTCCGTTCGTCACTTCGAAGCATGATAGACGGTGGTAGGACGGGCGTGGTGGTCAGTGGGCCGGATGGGCTCGTACGAGACGTAAGAAATACGATAGCTGGATTGTTATGCACTGGTAAGGATGTGAAGCTGCAAGTTGAGAAGTTCGGATGGTAGGGTATGGTTTGAATGGTGCAGTACGGTATAGACACAGTGTGAGGTTCGGCATTGTGGGTCGTGATGTTTCGCTGCCACGTGGGTTAAAGCGGCTTTGCATAGCGCAGTGTAAGGGTTGGACTGCAAACAGTACGGCAGGGGATGCACGGCAGGATGGTGCGAGATCTTGCGGCTGAAGGGAGTCATGCAGAGTGGTATGCGTGGTAACGTTGCACGACATTCGACCGGCGTGTAGAGTACCTAGTATAGAGGCGTAGATAGAGGTTTATGGGCTGGACTTAGCATGTACCGGTGGAATGCAAGATCAGCGTTGTCTGAATGCCCACACCGCATCCTGCCTACTGGCACAGAGAAGCATAGCCTTTGCACAATCCATCACATTGCATTTGGGCGCAAGCACGTCTCGCAACCATAACATCGACTGGCCATCCTCGCCGAGACCGCAAACATGGATGACTCATATACTCACAAAGGCACAATAAGAGATGGCAAATGTAAAGGCTACCGCAGCCCTAGTGTACGTCGAAAGACCGTCTACGTGCGGAGGCGTCACATCGTGGTATTGCATGTGGAGAGGGGCAGGCGCTCACTACGTCATAGGGGTCTCGCTGACGCGTTGGGGTAACATATAACGGGCGGGGAGCACCATACAATGCGATCACTACACCTCGAACAGAGACTTGACCACAGGATTCAAATTCATCGCATACACTAGGTCGCCTAAGAGAAGAAACTATCAAAATGTCCGACCAGAACCAGCAACAGCAGTCCAAGGGTACGTTGGCGCTTTTCATGCATGTTTACCTGCTCTGAGCGTATACGTACTGACGCTGCAAAAGGTGTTTGGGGCTCCGCGACTGGGGGCTTGAGTATGCTTCCCTTCCATCTTCCTCCTATCCCTTCTCTTTCCTCGTCCTGGCCCATCCTCTCTGCACTTACTAACCTTTCCCCAGGCAACACCCTCGGCTCCGTAACCGACACAGTCGGCAAAGGTGTTGGTGGCGCGACAAACACACTCGGCAACACAGTATCCGGGCTCGGCAAGGGCGTTGGCGACACTGTGACGGGTGTGACAGGCGGCTTGGGCGATACGACCAAGGCCGCTGGCGGTATGGTCAGTGATACGACCAAGGCGGGTGGCGAGGCCGTGGGAATGAAGAAGAACGAGCAGCAGCCGGGAGGACAGCAGTAGAGCTCAAGCAGAATTGTGATTAGTATGAGGTTCGTGGTGTTTCGGGTATTAATCGAAGACATGGAAACCGTATGAATAAATATGAATGATACCGGGTTGCGACCGTTGCAACGAAAAGAGCTTACGGTACTCATGGTGGCGATGCGAACTAAGATGTTTCAAACGTTGTGACCTACCAGCTTAATATTCGCGAAATGAAGCAGCGCTGGAAAGTAAGTTCTCAAGGCACGATGTGTGCTACAAGTTTGAATCAAACGCTCATGATGTAGCCCATTAGGAGGCGATGTCTGGGTGTTGCAAATAAGCACATGTCGCGATCTCTAACAATGACCGAACAGAGTTGACAGAGTATTTTAGATTTGAACCAAAATATGAACACTAAAAGATCTACACCTTGACCCTGCCTCGACAGAACCAAGCCCGATCCCCCATCCATTCCGGTCCATACCAAACCATACCCACAGTCATGCCGAAGCAAACGATGCATCTTTCGTCTCCCCACTTTCGAATGTGTAAGATCCGCAAGATGGTGGCTGGTTCATCGATGAACAGATGCGTCATTCTTACGGAGGATATCGTCCCCCCCCGTCCCCCAAGGCAAAAATGAAGCTCCACCTCTAATACTCGCTAGGAAGTAATTGAACAATGGCGCAAAGAAGGAAAGAGAAACAAGTGAAACGAGATGAATCGGCAGAACAAGCTGCTCAGAGAACCGCTGTGAAAGCGGCAGAGACAATAATCTTGCGAAGTGCGGGAGGCGCTTCGCCCGGCAGTGGACGACAGCGGTGATAGCCTCATTAAGATCCAGGCACCGGAACGCCGTTTGAGAAAAACCCAAGTACCGGAACGAGTCGTAATGCCAAATGACGTTGGGCTGAAAACAAAGGGTCTTGCTCTCATACCTAGCTCTTTAGACAGCCAACCCAACGACTTGAAAAACTTTTGTATCCGTCGTGATGCCGAAGTAGAACCCCCGCAAATGCAGAAAGATGCGCGCAGAAGATGCCCCGTCTATGCAACACAAGATTAAATTATCACGTGCGATGTCTAAGGGTATCGGTATGATAATCGCACGCGGTCGAAGAACGGCCGAGAGTCGTCATAGATGAGACTATTCGGATGGCTTAGCGTCGGTGGCAGATGCACCGGGCGCTGCCTTCGACTGTGGAGGAGACGTAGCCGGGGGCGGAGAAGAGACATCCTCTGTACCTTCGTTATCAAGAGCCATGAGTGCACTGTGGACAGTTAGTAATCATCCAGTAGACAAGGTTCCTTTGACATACCTGAACGAGTTTGCGTGGGACGTGGACTCCTTCTCCTTCTGCACAGGAGGGGTGGCTGTCCGAGACGAGGCTCCCGATTCTGCACCTGCTCCAAAGGCTCCACCAGGACCAAGACCACGTCGTCCACTACCGGAGCGACCACCAAGCATGGAAGGGCCAATACCGCTGCTGTTGCGGCCAGATGAGCCCTTCGTCAATTTCCGCAGGTCATCCATCGCGACGCGGCTGCCGAAATCCTGAGGAGGCGGGATTCCACCCCCAGAGAAGGATCGAGCATCACCACGGCCAGCTGGGAGGCGACCACCACGCTGATTAGCAGCTGATTGAGCGGCGGCCTGTTGAGCCGCTGCAGCCTCAGCGTGAATTTGCTGGATCGTCTTCGGCCCCTTATCGGCTTGCTTGTCGTGCCAGTTGGCCTTCCGTAGGTCAACAAGGTCAAGCAACATGAACCTGAGACGTGATGGCAGTGCCTCCATGTTCATAATTTTCTCGACACGTTCGAAGTATACGGACAGCATCTTTGGTCCAGCGTCGGCTGTCGACATGGTTGCACCAACAGTGCGTAGCAACTTGACCAAACTCTCGATCGCGGACTCATCGGGCAGACCCTCAAAGTCGAGAAGCTTGAGCACACACTCGTGCATGATGCGCAAGGTAAGCATATTGAGTTTGTAAAGCTCACCAATGAACTGGATGAGACCGAGACCCTTACGCTTGGCAGCAGCGGCAACGTAGTAGTCATCGGAGAGTAAGGCTGCCTCTGTCTGATCCCCTTCGGGTTTCGCGGGCAAATTGACCTCCCAACCCTTCTCGAACTCTTCCTGGCAGCGGTTGAGGAGGTACTTCCTGAACAAGGCACCTCCAACGACAGGTTGACCATGCTTATCTTTGACGTTCTCATCACGAATGGCGGGGTCCATGGTGTTAAGCATCTTAAAGCAGAACTTCGCATACATGGAAGACCAATGTTGCTCGTCACAGGCCTTTTCGAATGTGAGCTGGATGACTTGACGTAGGGTGCGGCCGTCATCTTCGTTTTTGCTCTGTGCCGCGATCTCAAGAATTTGATCAGAGATCTTCTCAAACTTCTCGGGCGTCATCTTGTTGAGAGCGGCCTTAACCTTGCGTTGCACCATGTCGGGAGCCATGTGGCCTGCCATCTGCTGAGCAGTGGCAGCCGGGGCTTTGGAATGCGGTGTCCAACCCATAGTGGACTTCTCGAGTGCCTTGATCTCCATACCAGAAGTCAGTGGCATTGCGGCTTCTTCCTTCTTGTTCGGGGCCTTGTCGCCACGGCGACTGCCGCGTCCACGAGAGCTACCCATGCGGGGAGAGTTGGGCGCCATATTCATGTTTTGGAAAGAACCAGTGCGTGCCATCTGCACAGGGAATCCACCGCCAGCACGAGGAGGTCCAACCAATTGTGCGAGTGGGTTAGTCATTGGGCCTCCGCGTTGTGCTGCTTCGAAGCGCTGAGCAGAGGTGGTACCAGGTGGCAGGGTACGCCCAGTAGGGAAGGCACCTTGGAAGCTGCCCATAGGACCACCTAGTCCACCACGAGAGGGCTGTCGACTACCCATACCGGATGGCGTACCACGGGCAGATTTGGGGCCAGCAGACTCAGAAGAGTCGCCAACAGTCTCCTTGAGCTTGTTGTCCCAGTCGATGGAAGGCTTCTCTTTGAAAACATCTTGGAATTGCAGCAAGAATGAGGGCTCGTACACCTTGCCCTTGGACTTCGTGCCCACGTTAAGAGCCGGGTTGGGAGAAAGGATCCCCTCAGGGTATTGAACGAGCTCGCTCTGCACTTGTAGGAAACGGGCCGACTTGAGCGACATCATGCCTGGCGTAGGGGCAGGTGGCTCGACAGCCTTGGTAGTTTCCAACTTCAGATGTGCAGGCTTCGGCTTCCCTGCTCCAGGTGGCTTGACTTGGGTGGGTGGGGTGACAGTGGGCTCGGCGGGTGGCGCGGGGTCTCCTCGGTCTGGTTGGCACCAGGTCCAAACATGGTATTCTTCTTGAGGCTAGCGAATGCGTCACGGTTGACCTTCTCACGTTCTGCCTTTTGTTCAGGCGTCTCGGCCTCTCGAGCAGCCTCCCGCTCTTCAGCTTCACGCTCAGCTTGCTTCATCTTCTCGTCTGCTTCCTTCGCACGTTCAGCTTCGCGAGCCTTCTCAGCTTCGGCCTTCACCTTTCTCTCCTCGGCGAACTTGCGTTCACGCTCCTCTTCCTCCTTCTCGGCGCGCTCCATCTCTTCGATCATGCCTGTATGTTGTTAGTAACCGTTTGATTACATGCAGAGAAGCGATACATACGCTCCATCTCTTCATCGGCTTTGCGCTGTTCTTCCTCTGCCTTACGCTTAGCCTCCTCTTCATCGTTCTTGGCGGCAGCCTCAGCAGCCTCCTTTTCTTTAGCAGCCTTCTCTGCTTCGGCCTTGGCTGCTGCTTCAGCCTCCTCCTTCGCCTTCTGTTCCTTTTCCTCGGCCTCCTTTGCTTCAGCTGCCTTCTTCTTGTCTTCATCCTCCTTTTGACTATCGACTTTGAGTTGTTGCTGGAATTGTTTGATGAAATCAGCCTTGACTTCGCTGGCAGACTTGGTCTCCGAGCGACTATGTGTAGACTCAGGACGAGGCGGAGGCGTGGGGGTGGCAACGATGGCAGGAGACTTGGAGGGCGCGGGCGGCGGAGCAGGCGATGCGGGCTTCTTGCTGTTGTTGAAATCAACAACTTGGCCGTCGGCCGTCTTGATCACAATCGCCTTGCTCTTAGTCTTTGGCGGTATGGAGAAGGAAGAGCCCGGAGCTGGGCTGCCTGACGGGGCACTCGGCGTCTGAGAGACGTGGCTCACGTTGGTCATGGCAGGTGTAGAAGGCTGTTGGGCAGCAGACGGCGGTCGCTCGGACATGTTCGAAGGCGTGCGCGACATACCCTGAGCTTGCGGCGGCTGGCCATATCCCGCGACGGGATAGGCCTGCTGAGGGTAGGCACCGCGTCCTGGAGACGCTGGGACACCTGGGTAGTGCATACCTTGGGGCATCCCGTAGTTCTGACCGGGGTAGTTTTGGCCGTAGTAACCGTTGTATGGGTCTAAGCCTTGAGGTGGACCGTACATGGCCTGTGTTTGTTGTATTTCGGTCAGAAATTGTTCATCAATGTACTTGGAAGAGAAAGGTGGGTTGACAGGATCGAAAAGGCCGCTGTACAACGACGAACCGCGATGCTCCTGCAAGCTGGGTTGCTTCGTGACTGCCGAAGGTACAGGACAGGACTGAGAAGAAATTTGTATCCGAGAAGTTTGTGTTGGCTGAGCCGACTCGCGCGACTCGGATACGGGAGATTTAACTGAGATACTTGAAGAAATACGAACCGGTTGAGCGTAGGGCTGCTGAGGATTGTAGCCGTAGCCGCTGTAGTTAGCCTGCTGGTGAATCGCGGCTGGGGTGAGCGCAGGCGATCTATTAGCGCGGTATGGGGAGTTGGGATGCATTTGCGGTTGAAATGCTGGAGGCATGTTAGGTCCGCGAGGCTGGTTTGGCAATGCGCGGAAGGGTTGAGGGGAGGCACCAGGGTGCATGGGTGGGTAGTTGTTATATCCTCCTCGACCACGGCCGCCATTTGGGGGAAAGCCTCGGCTCATATTCGCGTTGCTCATGTCACTGTGCGCAGACTGTGAAGATTCGCGGCGCAAGTGCTGTGCCTGGGGCAGCGAGTTTGGTTGCGGGGGCAGTGATATAGCTCGTGACTGGGAGGGCGTTAGAAAAGTCAATATTTTACTCACGTGCTCAGGTCCTCCCGACCACGGGCGACTTACGTTTGAGTCAGCAGTTTCGCTACCGCCGCCGAAAACAAGGCCCGGGCGAGTGGGCAGATTGTCAGGCTTGCCGCCGCTCGATATGGGCGTAGGGATCGGCGAGGGCGAATGCGCGGGCGATGCGACACGCGGGTTCGGAGCCTGTGGGTTGAGGGTCTGTCCTTGCGGGTGCGGCACGGCGTGTGAAGGCGCGGGAGAGCCAGCGATCGAGCCGAAGGTGAGGTTGGAGGGCGCCCGCGAGTTGGGGACTGGGCCTCCGTTGGGAATGTAGCCACTGGTACCGGCGGCGCTAATTGTCACGGAGGACTTGCGGCTGTGGTCACCCTGTGAAGCGGCGGCGCCGTTGGCAATGGTAGGACCCATAGCGGGGACTGCTGGCTTTATGGAGTTCCCATTCACCGGGGAGATGCTCTTGCCATGTTGCTGACTACCCACCACAACAGGCGCAGCGCTGTTCGCGATCGGGGGAGATTTGGTCGCGTTGGCGTACGAACTGCGTGCAGTGGGCGCGGCCTGACCAGCGGCCACGGCGGACGATCCAGACGAGGACGAGTTCGCGGGGGCAGAAGGCTTGGAGGCGGCGACGGTGGGCGGGTTTTGCGCGTTCGTGGAGGTGGATGTCATTAGAAGGGTAGGTGTGTGTCGGGCGAGCGTGTCGTGTTGTTGAGAAGCTATCGGGCGCGCGACGAGCGGGATGGCAGTCGGATGCTCGGGTTAATGAGACCGGCGGCGTTATTAGGAGTGTCCTGGAGGGGCGACTCGAAAGGAGCGGGTAGGGAGAGAACGGGTGTCCTGTCTCCTGGGAAAAAAGGGCACTGGCTAGCAGGTCGACGCTGCAAAGGCAAGCGGACCGCGTCAGGTAGCCTGGAAATAGGATCAAGCAGGAGATCTGCGATCCGAATGCAAGCGCCTCGTAAAAATGAGGCCGCTGCGGGATGGGTGTTGGTGGTTCTCTTGATGAGAAAGGGTTGAGAGGAAAGAAAAGGCGCCGCTGCGGCAACACAATTTTTGGTTGTTCGCCGGGTTCCCAAGCGAGGAGCCAGGGATCCGTCCCAACCCAACGCTTCAGCTGCTTATTACTCTGACTCGTTGCACGTTTGTCTGCCTGGCTTGCCCTCACTCATCTGGCACTGCTTGGGCACTGTCTACGCATGTGCTGGTCGTGCCTGCCGTTTCCTCTGGGTCGCGCTTGCCTTGCAGCCCGCGCGGAGGGAAGGCGCAAAGGGGAGGCGCGAAGGCTCAGCTCGACTGCGTCACCACCACGACGGCACGCACTCCTCACCATGACTTGACGTGAGCCTGCGCATCCGCAAAAAGGGACAGCGTGCTGGGCGCCGTTTCCACCAGCCCTGCGAGCAAACACCACTCTGAGGCGTGGCAACGGCAGTTTCTGCCCTGTGCAGCACACACCCTTCCCCGACCAGGTCGCTGGAGCCTCGTACAAACAGACAACGCTCGGTTTCGCCCAAGTCTGCTCCAACGTTGTACCGTCTCGGAAGCGCATCAGCCTCGAGCAGGCAGACAAAGCGCTTTGACGGGCACCCAAGCCTTCTCACAACACAAAGTTCCCATCCACAGCCTCACGACTGCGCGAGGAAACTTTCTACGATCCAATGCATAATGACGACGGCTGCGTGGAATGACTCTCATGTCGCATCCATGTCCGCCTTAAGTCCGCCCAGAGCAGCCAATCACGCTATGGGCGACGAGAATCGCCCCCTATTCGAGCAATCGATAAGACGCAGCTTGTCGCCACAGCAATATCGTCTCTGCCCTACCTGCTCACTAATTCCTTCTAGAAGAGCTGTCGGTTGTGGCGCATTATCTGCACGGCATCTGTCTATCAATGTCAGTTGTGACTCCACAACCTGATATGTGGGGAAGACATAATGCCGTCCCAGCGCTCACAGATTGGTCCAACCTTGGCGCGTTGAATTTGCTCTTGACATGGCAGTCCTAGCTTCTAGATACTACGAAACCAGACTGCTAACAATCAACAACTTGATCAGTCACAGCTGCGGCTGACAACGGAATCGACGGATACTTCTACAGCCTACACGTCTCTGCGAATCTGCTCCTTTTCGTGATGCAGGACAACGCCGCAGCCAATCAATTGACCGCCACGCAAATACAATACAGGCCCCGGTGTGTACTACCATTTCTCCCTTCGGATGTGGAGACCAAGTCGGATGACTCAACCCTACGCACCACGGACTTTTACACTGCGGTCGCCGCCTGGAGTCAAGGCTGTTCGGATGCTTGGTTCGCAAGCTGCAGTCCAAGGTGCAGCAGCCTGCCGTTGGCGCGGTGCGACAGCTGGGATGAAGACATCTTGGTGCCCGGAATCGAAACACTGCACATGTCACAAAGCCCGGCCTCTGCTGTGCGTTGCCGAGGACGCAAGCAGCAGGACGGCTTCGCATGAGCTAGCTGGCCTCTCCATTGTACTACCTACACCCACATCCGCGTCAGCGTCCGCATGGGATACGTACGCCACGAAAGTCCGAGTACGCTGTGCGTATCTTCGTGAGTCAAGCTTGTGTGACTCGGCTTGCAACTGTGACTGAAGGTGACAAAATGAGACGGCATGTGGTAGCCTGCGTGAGCACTTGCCGCTTTTTCCACGACAAGAAATGCATGTTGGCTTTTCGCATGGGCTATGCTTTGCGCCATTCTAGTAGGAGCGCAGCCAATGCAGTGTCCCTGTCGGACTGCGAAAGAGCTGGGAATAGATTCTCGTTCTGCCGTGGCTATGCGAAGGTGCAGAAGGTTGAACGAAGAGGGCGGGGCGTTGACAGAGCAGCCATGATCACTACACCTTCCTTCTCTTTCTCGAGTACATGCGCTATTGAGTGGCTAAGCAGGTGCAAGGCTGCCCTGTAGAACAGTAGCGACACAAGTAGTCGATCCCCCTTCATTGGCGCGAACCTCGGGGATCAGCAACAAATGCATGCAGAACACCACGTCTTGGGCACTACCAGCGCCTCACAACGCCTTGGTCCTGTGCCGGCCGATAACAAGACCGGATTCTAGAGGAATGGGAAGGTCGACGTGAAACGCCATCGCAAGAGAGGTCGGTTTTTGCTTTTGCATCGGCAGGCCAAGACGGCAGGTGCGCTAAAGAGAAGGAAGCTGCGATGCGCAAGCGACGCCTACCAAGTATTCTCATTCATCACGTTCGAACTGAGAATGCCTTGTGCTGCGTAGCACCGAGTTGTTGAAGCCCACCGTGGAGGGAGGACCACAAACGTGCTAACTACGCGTGCTAGCATATGAGGTGAGACCGCCTACACGTGATCTCGTATTTAACCCACCAATGGCTCCCAATCAAGCATCCACTCCGGTACGAAAGAGGCAACTCAGAGCTCACAACGCCCAAACTTCTCCGCACCAATCGCATAAGCGGTGACCGTGAACCCGTTCGGGACCTCCCGCAAGGCGTCTCTGGTTCAGACCCCACGACGATGACACTCATTGTCTCAGTCAACGGCCCGCAGCGAACATGGCGCGAGCAATGTCCGTCGACGCGGGCGCTACCCTCGGTGAGCATCCTTCCACACGACGAGAAAAGGGACAGCGACATGCAACGGGCAGCGCATGTAGCGCCAGAATAAGGACCGACGTTCCGATGAGCCTCTTCTCGTCAGGCCTGTACCTGTACCGACCCTGCACCACACGGACATTTTCTGTGAGTGTCCTAGCCTGTTCCCATCTTCCGGTCAGCAGCAGGTTACGGCGAAGAACGTCGTCATTGCGAATTCAGGTACGCCATGCAAAAGCAGCGAGCACGCCGTCTCCACATCTTGGACACAACAAGCGCAGGTCAAGCTCGCAGGGTCGGTGCCAATGCTCCAAGAAGGATGCATATCCGACTTGGCCTCAACGTTCAGCTTACTTCGCTCGCGTAGCTTCGACTACATCCACACCCCTGCCGTACTTACCTAACTCACCCCGTCTATAGTCGGAGCAATGGTGATGGAAGGACGAACAACGCATCAAGCACGATGCATACCGTCCCAAACCTTATCGCTGCAGCATCTCGATGGATAGCCCTGGAACTGAAGATCACCAGATCACATGCCCGACGAGCAAACTATTCACCCTGACCGATATTCGTCGCCTTCTGGAAGTCACCTGGAAGAAGTCTACATCACAAATCTTCCAATTCGTGCGGTAACGGCAGCTAGCACGAACCGCATTGCACACGCCGAGCCTGCGATTAAGCCTAAGATCTGCAGCAAGGCCAGCTGTAGCGCCTTTGGAAATCATCCGCGGCTCTGCCAGCTTCTTCTCCACAAACCCATGACCCTACCCAGCGCATCGCATCGTATCGCATCGCTCATCGCCAAATCCCTGCGCTGGCCTGCATCAGCAGCAGCAGCAGCAGCAAGCAAACTTGCATGCGCAAGGTCGCAGCCAGGGCCAAGTGAATGGCAATGCATTGTAGCCGCACTCAATTTCCCACCACTTCCAATCTACGCGATCAGCAGAAGCCGCACTCTTCCGCGCCAGACCGAACAGCCCGCAATCTATGCACCGCAATAACTCTATCCAACCTTACTTGCGCCCCCCAGCCGTTCGTCAGGTGCCATGCCATGCAGCCACATCTAAATCCCCTCGCGCTTTCTTCACCACCGTGCACCACTAACCACACCGTATACTCACCCCCGCATCCCATCTAACCCTCCACCTTCTAACCTACTTCCATGCATTCCTTCACCCTGCATGCTACACCACTAGTGACTATACCACTCTACTCCCGTCCCTTTTCCCGCAAGTTTGAATAATTGTCCGGCGAAAGAGCGCTGAGGGTCCCCAATTTATCCATACAATGGAAGCATGCATAGAAGACGGTTCCTGAGCTACAGGAGCCGATGGCGTCTGGGGTGCGTGTGGAGATAGATTAATTTTCGCTGCTGTGGTGGTGGTCATGTGGAGGAAGGCCGTAGATCCATCGTACGTGCCAAGCGTGCCGGCGTGGAAGAAGTCTGGAAGGTCGGTGTAGCCATGTAGAGGTGATGCTATGTTGTGGAATGGTCGGAGGCATGCTTGCGAGGGGTTGCGAGAAGTCTGTAGTGGAGATGCTTGTGATGGGTTGCGGTTGGTCGTAGTGGAGATTTCAGGGACAAGGGCAAGTGAGTCTAGGAGACGGCTGGTGGACTGTTGGCATAGCAGACCGTCGAGCGAGCTAAGTCCTTTCTTCCAGAAGCCTACGTACCAAGCGCATGTACCGAAGTCGATCCATGACTTTCTTTCTTCTCCCGCCTTTCAGAGCCTCCCTCAAGTTCTCACTCCCAAACATCATCACCCTACCCAGTAGGAAGACGCTGACGCAGTGCCTCCCCATGATACAACCCCTTCACCTTCACCGTCCCACTTACTCACCACCCATCTCCACAAATGCACACCTCCCACGCCCATCACCTGCTGTGTCCCATCGCTTGGATATAACGTCTGCACCCCAGCCCGTGCACCCACCCCACACTGGTATATATTCCGCCGTCAATCTCCCTGCACGTAGTCTGTGATTGGTCAATGAGGCACCGCCAAGCGCTACGTACTTACGCGCGCATGCAAGACGCTTTTGGTGACAAGCCAGATCAGATGATCTGATCGAGGGGCGAAGATGAGGTGTGAGGTGAACTGAAGGAGATGAATGAGGGAGGAGTGTGGGTGGCGGGCGTGCTATTCTGGCGGGCGATGAGCTGTAGAGGAACGTGCTGGCGCTTGAACTGCGACAGTTTGAGCGCTGTCGCCCTTTGCATCTTTCTCTGTCGAGATAAGAGCGGCAGGCTCAGTTTTGCGGCACAGAGCAGCATGTATAGGTAAAGGCGTCTGTACGTATGTATCCTATTGTAGGTTTGCAGCTATAGACTTTGACTATCGATGTTGGGTATCATTACTTCGTATTTGCTTTCGTTGAAAATTTATACATGTGTCCATCATAAAACATGTGTCGCGAGAAAAAGAGTATCGCACAGAGTGTCAAAAGCGCAGCGCCTACGTAAGAACAACCATTCCCAGCCAGAAAATCCCGAGGAAGGAGACGTGGAGTGGGAGGCGATGGTCGAACGCAAGAGGCGTCCACTGTTGCAGTTGTGCTGCGGTATCGGAAGAATGCAAGTCCGCCAGTCCCAAGTCCGACAGCAAACAAGACGATGTGTTGGGCACGACCGCATCCTCCCACCACATCCCGCTGGGAACAAGAACGAGAAAAAGGTAGGTACAAGAAGGGTATACCAGCGCGCCATGTCGCAACTGTCAGTGGAAAAAAGTCCATCAATAGAAGAATACCAAACCGATGCATAAACAATCGGGCCTGGTGGACCCGCTCGCATTGATGTCAGAAGACAGGCAGGTGGGTGGGAAAACACCGGGCGAAACTCCGGAACCCGCGAGCCTGGAAAATGAGAAGGGGACGTAGAACCCACCCGGGGCTTCAAAACGCAAGAGGTATGAAACAGCCACCAGGGGTGCCGACCAAAAGCAACATTGGACGCGCCAGCGCCAGTCAAGCGCCATCTCAGGCATCGCAATAATTCCCAAAGCTCCTGTCCCATAATCTCATAACTCATCTTAAAACTTTTCCAAACATAGATCGATGACTGCCCGCCTGAACTCCATGCCCGTGGCGTGAATGCGCGTAGACGCAATGCGCATGATTGAAACACCGCTCAGTAATGACTGTCGTGGTCGGAGTCGGTGTGGGTAGAACTCTCGATGACTTCTCCCAAGATGGCTCCTGCGCCGGGATACTGTTCTGATTGCGCGGAATCGTTTCGTAGGTACGAGTTGGGGAAAGAGGTCATATGGTGTGGCGCACTTAGTTGGGGCATTGCAAAACTCTGGGGTGTCACAAGCGGGGAGCTCGTGTACGTTGGGAAGGTCGCCGTTTGTGGTGTCGTCACACTGCGACTTGGCGTGTAATGCGAGCTCAGTTCGATGCGCCGCGGGACGCTGCTGGAGAATGAGCGCATCCTTGAGGAGCTGGCCTGGAAGCCCGGTACAGGCGAGTAGGAGTACCCGATGCCGTAAGGCAGATGGCTGCTAGCATCGTTTGAGCCCGTCAGGCTGTCACCACCTGTGTAGCTCATGCTCGCCCTGAGAGGTGTCGACAATGATTCAGCGCGACTTCTCGCCAGACGGTCAGCGTGCAAAGAAAGCCGTGGGATGCTGTGGTGCGCAGCGTAAGCCGGCGATGCAGTGATTGAGGAAGAGAATGGGTTGGATGTTCGGGGACTTGTGTCCAATCCACTGGAAGGGAAGCCAAATGGCGAGTCTCCATGGTTGGAGATGGGAGATAACGTGTCGGTTGCTGACTGCGGTGGTGTGAACGTGAATCCGCCAAAGGCAGGGCTAATTCCGGTAGGTGAGATATGAGAGTCCATAGGTACTCGCCTCAAAGTATCAATGCTCAGGGGTCGCATCATGTTTCCTTCTGGGAAGGATGGTGTGTAGGAGCCAGGAGAAGCCAGTGGCGTTCCGAGTCCATGTGTATTGCCGAAGGGCGAATGCAAAGCCTGAGCCATGTCGAAGTCCTCGGGTAGCGCCCTTGATCGCATCATACGTTCACGGTCGTCGCTTGTAAGTCGCTTCAGCTTCGCTCTCCTAAGTGACTGTTAGCAGGCATAAGCAGATTCTTTGTGCTTCGCCTACCTGTTCTGGAACCAGACCTGCACTTGTCGGGGGCTCAGACCCGGGATCTCGCGGGCCAGTCGCTCTCGGTGGGCGGCATCTGGATGAGCTTGTCGTGCGAACTCGCTCATCAGGAAGCGTGTTTGATTGTGCGTGAGCCTGAATCTCTTCATCTTGCGCTTCTGAGCCCGGATCTCCGCGGCAGTCATAGGTTTGTCGGTGTCCTTGAGCTCCTCAATATCCTCGTCCTTCTCTTCCATGATGATTTCGTCGCCCTCGATCTTGATGTCATCTCCACAAAGACCGTCGTGAGGTGATGGGGGTGTCAGCCTCGAAACAGGACTTGCGGGTGCTGAGCCACCAAAGGTCACTGTTGGAATCTCGCTCGAGTCAATCTCGTCGATGTTGCTGATGCTGATGCGCTCTCGCGCTTGCGAATCGGCGTGCTTTGCATCAAGAGCGAACGGAAAGCTCTTGTGGGTTCGCAGCAGAGGGCGCTTCAAATCGAAGTTGTGACCGTTCACTTCGGCTTGAAGCAGCGCCATGTCGCTGTCAGGTGGCGTAGACGCGCTCTCCAAGGCTTTGATGTCCGCAGTTTGCCACTCGTTATCTGCAGGAGTCGTGCTGTATGCAGACATGCGCGGCGAGCTAGGCGGAGAAAGGGGAATGAAGAGGTTTCCGTCCACCATTGATACCTTTGTTGACGTTTTGATGTGTGGTGGTGTCTCCTAGGGTGACTCTGCGCCTGATCTGGCAGCAGATATTCTTCCTAGTACAGTAAGGCGGCGAGTGATGGAGACGAGGCGAACGCCCGGCGAATGGCTGCAAAAGAGAGGATCCGATGAGGCTTGTAGCGAACAGACTCTATCGGACTCCAATCCCAGTGCGGGGTTGAACACGGGTGATCGGCGAAGGAAGGAAGAGAAGGCGTTCGCGATGCTTAAAAGTTGTATCGAGCGTATAAGCTGCTCAATGCGTTAAGGTCGCAGGTCTGTAACAGAGAGACAGTGCTGGGGGGCCGCGTCGGAAAGGTTGGGGTCGCTGATATGCAGGCTCAAGGCTGAATGGCTGATGTAGCTCCCAAGACAGGAATGGGGCGCGGAGTTTTGGTGTGACGCCTGCTCGAAATAGCAGCTAGTAAGAGGGTGATACCGGAGGCCAAATAAAGAAGGACCCGGACGGACAGCGGGTGGGACTCGACAGACGTTGATGCAATGTGGGTAGTGCTCCAGTTATGTGCACGCGTGGACTCGGGAGACTTTGTGAGGTGGTCAGGAACAGAACAGCACGATGGCTATATCAGCGATAGCGGCCGGGAGGCGAACAGATCATTCAGACTGCAAAGGCTTGACGGCACTTTACCGTGGGCGATCCGGATAAATCGAGGGTAAGGGAAGTTCAGAGACTGGGGTATTGGACGCCGCCAGGGCAGAGGGGCTTCTTAGGGAAACATGATATCCTTGGGATCTGGAAGCGGTTTGTTACACAAGGAGAAGCGTGACTGTCCTCGAGAGCTAGCAGACCCCGGGCAAGATTCAAGGCACAGGGGAGCGGTACCTCGGGACGCGAGCCTTTCAGACGAGGGGAACGGAGCGGACTCTGGCGAATCGAAGGCCGCTGGGACCAGGTGTGCTGGCCGGCACAAGGGTGTCCTTCTCGAAGGAGAATGTGAGAGGCGTGAACATGGAGCCCTGTCGAGCTTGCAGAGGACCAGGGGGTTGTGGAGAAAACCGCCGACGCGCAAGGCCTGACGGGGACTGAGCGTCAACGCTCATGGGGCGGCATTATTGGCAGATGCATGTCCAACGGGAGGGCAGGGGTCCGCAGCAGGCACGACGGGCAGGGATGCTACAGGGCTCGGCAACGCTTGTTGCGGGGTCTCGCTGCTTTACTGTAGCTGGCGGTGGTGGGCGGTGGTGGGCGGTGGTAGTTGGCCTGGGAGGGCGCCCACCCGCGCGTGGTGCAGCGTGGTGGTGCTGTCGAGCAACCACCCACAGCAGCCGCTGCTGGTGGCATCTGGTGCGGGCCTTTCTGCGTGTGCGTGCGGTGTGACCCGGCGCTGCAGTCGACGCGCCGATTCTGCACGGCGACAGACTGTTTCTGTTCATCCACGGCCATGACACTTGCAATTTGGCGGGCCATGGCGGTTGCGGAACGCCTACGCATGAGCGCACTGGCAAGCCACGCGGGCGTCCGATAGGTGCGCTCGCCCGGATGCGTCAGGAACAGTCTGCATCGTCAGCCTTGCTCTTGAGCCGCCCATTGCGCCCGTGGTGGTGCTGCATGATGGAAGACGAGGCCGTCTGCGCCCGCCGTGGTGCTGCATGACGGACGACGAGGCCGTCAGGCGCCAGCCATGGGCGAGCGCCCAGCGACGAGCGCCCAGCGACGAGCACCGCCAGCGCCGCGCCGTCTAGCTGTATCGGTGGCCCTGCTGCTGCGCCTGCGCCATCCGTCGTAGTGAGCGCCGGGGCGCGTCCCACTGCGAATGGGAGCGGCGTGCTGGGGACGAGCGAACCGATCTGGCTGGCCGATGAGATCCAACGTCTTGCGCTCGGCCCGCTCCGGGAAAAAGCTGTTTCTCGAAGCCTGCGGTGCGCGTGCTTTAGCGCAGCAGCTGTCCTTGTCAGACGCTGGTTGACAGCGGTGCCTCCGCGCAGCGTAACGTGACTCTCGCCTGGCAACGCGGGCTGGACGAGTGCGTGGTGCAGCCTCTGACAGCCGGCCTGTCGAGGTGGTCAGACGGCTACAATTTCCATGCCTGACGCTCGCTTCGGGGCAGATCCGCTCTGGCCACCACCCCGATCGCTGAAGCAAGCCACCGAGAGCCTTCCGCGCTGATCAGCGCCGGGTACCTCAGCGCCTCTCACAGCCAGCAGTGGCCAGGCCTCGAGCAGCAGACAGCCCGGCTGCGTGTGCATCGCGACTGCGCAGCATGCGGCACAGTCGCGTCCAGCGAGCATGGGCGGCAGTACGCGTCGGAGTGAGACGGACGTTTCGCAGGCGCCGGAAACACGGTCGAGGGCATACGCAATCTCAGAGCGCTTGCCGAGGAGCAGTGTTTCCCAAACGTCGCCAAGCAGGCGGGCCTTGAGGTTGGGCGGGAGCACCCCAATCGCGACGACGGCGAGGCGGGCAGGAAATGAGCAGGACGGACACCCACAGCGAACCCGAGCATCGCGCGCCGCGCCCGCGGATATTTCCACGGCTCATGGGGCAGGGCGCAAGCGCTGGTCGCGGAGGTTTGATGGACGCCATGGATCCTCTGCTGAGGTCGGCAGCAGATGCTGCGTGCGAAGGGAGCCGTTGCTAGCGCGCCTGACATAATTGCCCACTGCAGAACCACCGACCACACCAGAACCACACGGGCATCGGCCTGCGACGAGCCACCATCGCTAGCAAAACGTCCCACCACATGTCAGCGCAGAGCATCGAGCCCGGCCCCATCTCGCACCGGCTGAGCAGGCCACGGTACACAAAACTCCCTTTCATTTCGGAACGCTGCAGAATCGCCCACTTGGATGGATCGAGTGCTGACAACGCATACTCAATGAGCCTGAAGTCGGCCAATACTAGTACCGCGCCCCCATCCACCTCGCCCGTCTCTTCCCCCGGCCCGCAACAGCCACTCGCTGCTGTGCAATGACGCTGCGAAGAGACCTGCCTGGCAAGCCAAGAAAGCTTCAGTGCTCATCTCGCGTCTTCGCTCCAGCGACACCCCAGACCCTGCCATGACTTCATCCAGTTCCGGGTGTGACTACACTGCCAAGTCACTCATTTCCTGGCCATCAGCCTGCACACAACTTGACATGTGTATTTGTATCCTGGACGGCGTACATCTATAATGTATCATGAAGATGAATCGACTTGTCGCTACCCCTTTGGTCCATATGCGCCGCAGTCACTTGACTTAGCCGCGGCGGTGTTGGGTGGCACGGTTGGTCGACAAAGCCAGCCGTGGCCATGTCACAATCGCGTCCTCGGGGACTTGCAAATCTTCTGGCTCGAACAGGGTCCCTTCAGTGCTCCTCCGTCCGCACAGCGCCACTTCCCGTCAATTTCATGCACATGATCGGAAACGGAAAAGCTTCGTCCAGCTGCAGGCTCCCAAGATTCTCAACGGTTGACACCTACCGTCACACACGCCTGCTCTGTGATACAGCCAGCATGTGCGTAGTATTAGGGTAGTCGCCCCACGACAGTCTCCACAAACTGATGCCTGTCATTTCCATCGAGACTGGATGACAGAGGTCGGTGTATGTGAACTGTAATCTGGGGGTAACTCAAGCCACAATGCTTTGTTCATCGGCCCGCGGCTCCTCTACGGTCTGCTCTGGCTGTGGTTCGCCACCCTTGTCCTCAGTACGTGTCTGGCCCGGCTGAAAGAGGCTCTTCAAACCATTTGCATGGTTGAATCTATCGAATAAGCTCAGCTGGTTTTGTGAAGCCAGGCGGAGACCCCTCCACGTGCTGCTGGTGATCTTTTCGTTTAGTTCGCGCGGGTCTGCCTCTGTTGGGGGTTCTTGGTCGGTCGTTTCAATCCGCGCTGTATAGTCCTGCGGACTTGGCTTGGTGAACCTGATCTCGTGAGCGTCTCGACGCTGATCGGACGAAGGGAACTCACTGTCCGCGCTGTCTCAGCTGCGCCAACCCCTTTCCTGGCTCAGCAGCGGCCAGGAAACGCAACGCTGGCGGTACTCCTCCTGGCTTGCGGTCTTTCTTGCTGGTAACCGCAGCTACCGCTCCCCCCTTCGACTCCAAAAACATCTTAGCAGGGACTCTCTGGCGCGTAAATGATTGGCAACGGTCCATTTTCCATCTGACCCAATTCTTGTCCCGGGAAAGTACCGTATCCACCACCCGGTAATAGAATTTGCCATCCGGACCATCCTGCAGGTAATTTGCAATCGAGTTCTTGATGCCCAACGCCCATTCGGTCTGTGCTCTGAGGTCAGCTGGAGCACGATCACTTCCCCCGTCGGTGCTGATTGAAGGAAGGCATGCAAGTTACCCCAGGTTCCACAGGACAAGCGCCGGTTGTAGACTGTCATCGTCTTGAACGGGCAGCTATGAATCAATTGCTCTGAAGTCGGCGCTTGCATCGTGCAACCTGGGGTAGCTCGGTCGCTGCGGGATGAAGGCATAGGAAGTGAGTTGGCTTACATCTTCTTCACTCAGTGTGAAATTGTACTTCATTGACTGCTGTGCATTCTCATAATACGGCTTGCTCTTCGCTGTCCCCGTTAAAGTCAGGAGAAAATCGATGAGGATCAAAGCCTGAACTAGGACGTGGCGTTGGAAGGCAACATCGCTAAGCTGCGGACAATAAGTGATAGCCCCTCAACAATGCTAGGAGAGTAGTGCATACCTCAAGCTTGAACAAATCGCGACTAGTGAGGTACTTTGGGTTGAAAGCATTGGCGAATTCGTCATAGCTGTCGTCCGCTGAAGTTGAAGACCCTGCTTTGCGAGCCGATGGTCCCGACTGGATGACCTTCGGAACCTCTTTGAACTTTGCGAGTGTAGCTTCTAGCGCTGTTTGGAATTGTTTGAATTTTTCATCGTCGAACAACCGCGGAGGGTTCGAGAACGAGTGTTGTAACGACCAGAAGACGGGATAGAGGGTGTCGATGTCCATCGTTGATGGTTTCTCCTCCGTACGGCTGTCAGCTTCTGTTGGCTTGGTCTCTTCCGGTTTGGCTTCTTCCTTGACATCCTCGACCTGACTAGTAGGGGCGTCCAGCATGACCAGGTCACCACTTTGCTCTGACACGATAAAATCTTCGAATGTCGTCACGTTTCCAACATGGAATTCGCCTCGCAGATTGACGGAGCCCTTGTGGCCCAACGGGAAGCTCTGGAAGAGAAACACATATACACGTCCGCAAAATACAGGGTCTTCCGCGCGCGACAAACGACGGAGCAGCTCATTACACGTGCGCAGGATGACCATCTCTTTGCTGCCTGTGGTTCCGGTTCCCCCCTGACCGATTGTTAGCAATGATCTTGGAATCGCCTGAGGGCAGGACTTGAATTGCATAAACCCATTGCAACACATCCAAGCTATGGACGCATGATTGCTAATCCCACTTACAGAAAGGATAGCCTCTCTCCGCGACTCGAGATAGTTGAACGCGACATGACAATCGGCAATAGACAGACTGTCTAGTACCTCTTCAGCAAGTAGCAGCACGAGCTGATTCGAACAGAGGTCTCTGTCTGCGCAACCTTGCACCACGTCCAGAAGGTTCCACACATCGACAAAGGAAGGGTCGTTGATGCGCGTAGAGTTGAGAATCGGATAAAGGATGCTTTTAGCAGCACTTTCGGCCGTGAGTTCGCGGAGATCTCTGGGCTCTATGCGCTCCACAAGGGGTTCGTTATCTTTTAGAAGCGCGGGTATTTGGAGAGGCGGGTCGATGGAGGTCTCTTGTTTTACCGCGCGTGCCCGTTGTACCAGAGCGTTGAGCCTGGGACCGAAGCAAGCCTCAGAAGACATGGCAGATATCGCCATGGCGGCGGCAACGGTGTTGAGCCAGGAAAAGCTCGATTTACGGTGTTGAAAGTGTCCAGGTAAGGGGAGAGGTTGATTACTGACCAGTGGCTGCTCCCGACAGAAAGGCTGTAGCTTTCTTGCAGGCGCAAACTAGTGTCTTGACTTTGTTCGAGTTGTTCAAGGCTGGTTGCCGCAAATACGATGTTGGTCGCAGTCGCTTCTTGGCCCGAGCTCCTGATTATGTCATGCACTTTGCGGACGCGTCGCGTCCCCCCGCAACGCGTTCTTAGCTCTCACTTCACGACGTACGTATTATTAACAAAACTCTGCTTACAACTACCATTCTATGACCAAACATTCCCTCACACGAACGCCTTTCCCGTTGAATTGGTCGAAGCTACACACCACTCTTCCAAAGCTTCACAATGGCCGCAGCCAGTCCACCAAACAACGACATTCCCGATGACGACGAGCTCGACGCCATCCTCAACGGCACCCTAAACGGTCAAGATATATTCGATGTTAGCAACACAGAACTACAAACATTGCCTTTGGCACGTCAACGGCCAGCTGAAGAAGATTCGGGTTTGGGCATTGACGAAGAGATCAAAGTTGTGAAGAAGCGCCAACCCATCCCCAAGCTCGACGACAACCGGCTTCTTTCCGACCCTGGGATTCCACGGCTGCGCAGAATCTCTAAAGAGCGATTGAAGCTCAAGGGAAAGGGTCACGAGGTATGCTACGGTGTGGATGGCGTTGTGAGCGGCTGCTGATTATCTGTAGTACGGTGACATAGCCCGCATGCTCAATATGTATCAGTTCTGGTTGGACGAGCTTTACCCGCGCGCCAAATTCGCAGACGGACTCGCTATCATTGAGAAGTTGGGCCACTCAAAACGCGTTCAGATGATGAGGAAAGAGTGGATAGATGAGGGGAAGCCGAGGCATAACGCGCGAGAGGACGATGAAGTTGAGGACATTGGTGCGGACGAGCCGGCGCAACAAGATAACGGCCCGATGGAAGGCGTACAAAGCGACGTTGCCCCGAGCGTGGAGGACGACGCACGGCAAGATGACGCCAGCAGACCGAAAGGTTCGTCGGCACATTCAATAGAACAACCTGACGAGGACGAGCTGGATGCATTACTAGCCGGTGATGCTGCACCTGTACCTGCACCTACTGTAGCCGCGACGAATGCAACTACAACCGCGGAAGACGATCCATTTGCGGACGCAATGGAAGCCATGGAGGGCATGGAGGGCATGTGGTAGGACGATTGTTAAACTACACGAGTCGCAGAATCGCTCTGTTTTGTTTTGAGCAGACTGAGGTGTCCACGGAGTTCCAAAGCCGGTCAGACAGCATGATTGAGGCATAGGAATAACGGGCCATGCATAGCGAGGCGTTTGATATCTATTTTCACTCTAGGTTCCGCAAGCTTCTCTTTCTCTTCAATGGGCCAGCCAAACCATCTATTCGAAAGCACACAGTAACGTAGTGATTCTGAAATATTGTGACTACAAGGCAAGCAGTTGCACTATGCGCCAGCTGGACGTAATTCACGTTCGTGTGTCGCGGTAATGGAACACTTTATAGTGGGGCGGTCCTTGCCCCGCGGAGTCTTGGCACTTTGCCCTTTTGCTTGTCACCTCGTGATCTACTGCCACCATGCTTTAATCAGGCGCAACTTTCGACACGACCCTGGAGCATGGAGGGGCTAACGGAGCAGCTCGAGCAGCTGCGTGTCAGTGCAGACGACGTGACTGACCCAGACTGGGTAGATTCGCTTGCGAACGAGCAACGTCCGCTGAAGCGTCAACGTAAGACCAAAGATGACATCAAGAAAGAGCTGGAAACCGAATTCCTCACACCTTCGCGATCATTCAACAGCCAATGGTTGAATCGTTTGCAACAACGGTGGGATGCGCCAACCAATTACCGTGGCCTTTTCGAGATCGCGCCCACCCAAACCCGCACCATCATACGGTTCACTCGCGAAGGACTTGAAGGTCGTGTTACAGGCTACAAAGAAGTTACTGTACCTGCGAACTCGGCTACTGCGAAGAACTCTACGTCACTCTTGAGGAAACCTGCGAACAGGGCAGAGTTTGTACGTGGCGCGGCTGGCTTTTTCCCATTTGCACCGGGTGGGCTAGACGGCGTGGAAGCAATCGCGGCCATCGAAGATGAAGCTATCTCTCGCCAGGAAGCTGTTAACGGAAAGCAATCGAGGGGCCTGGATCGTATCATCAACTTCAGTGCTGAAGGAGGGCTTTTGGAGATCCCTCCAGGCTTCACGCGTGGACTGGACTTGCAAAAGAAGCCATCTTCGGATACCAAGACCGCTAAGGAAGTCGAAGATACACTTGGTGAGGAACCTATGCAGTCACCAGCTGATGCAGCAGATACCGAGGAACTCGAGGATGGTCTGAAAGAGCCCAATGGCGTGCCCATGCCTGACGATGGGGCACAAACACCCAGCGAAGAAGAAATTGATGCTCTGCTCCCTGTTGAGTTCCCAGCATTAGCTCCACATGGCCCCCTAGGAATGGCTTCCTCAAAGAAAGGTGGCAAAGAATGGGCTCATATGGTGGATGTGAACCGCGAAATTACAAATTTCCACGAGCTGGTGCCTGATATGGCTCGTGAATATCCCTTTGAGCTCGATACATTCCAAAAAGAGGCGGTCTATCATTTAGAGCACGGTGACTCGGTCTTTGTCGCGGCTCATACTTCTGCTGGAAAGACAGTGGTGGCTGAGTATGCAATAGCTTTGGCTGCAAAACATATGACCAAAGCTATATATACATCACCGATCAAAGCTCTCAGTAACCAAAAGTTCCGCGACTTCCGACTCACTTTCGATGATGTCGGCATCTTGACTGGAGACGTGCAAATCCGCCCAGAGGCCAGCTGCCTGATTATGACGACTGAGATTCTGCGAAGCATGCTGTACCGAGGTGCTGATCTTATAAGAGATGTTGAGTTTGTCATTTTCGACGAAGTTCACTATGTAAACGACCTGGAGCGAGGTGTTGTATGGGAAGAGGTCATCATCATGCTACCGGAACACGTCACCCTTATTCTGCTTTCCGCTACGGTTCCCAATACACACGAATTCGCGTCTTGGGTAGGAAGAACGAAGAAGAAAAACATATACGTCATTTCCACGCCTAAGCGCCCTATTCCGCTCGAGCACTATTTATGGGCCGGCAAGGGTATGCACAAAATTGTAACCGCAGACAAGAAATTCGTAGAAAGTGGCTGGAAGGATGCAAACGACATCCTCTCTGGCAGAGACAAAGTAAGACCACCACCCGCGAACGAAAACCAAGGCGGACGAGGAGGTGGAGGTAGAGGCGACCGAGGTAGAGGTGGCCAAAACCAACGAGGTGGTCGAGGCGGCCAACAAGGGCAGCGAGGCGGCGGTCGAGGTGGCGGACCACCAGCTCAGCGAGGTCGTGGCAACATCGCACGCACGGGAAGAGGTGGTGGCAGGACAACAGCCGCACAAGACCGGAATATCTGGGTCCACCTGATCCAGCACTTGCGCACCAAGGATCTCCTTCCAGCCTGTATCTTCGTGTTCTCGAAGAAGCGGTGCGAGGAAAATGCCGATGCTCTGTCAAATCTGGACTACTGCACCGCTACTGAAAAGAGCGCTATCCATATGATAGTAGAAAAGTCGCTGGCTCGGCTCAGTCCAGAGGATCGAGTGCTACCTCAAATTACTCGCCTCAGAGAATTACTGAGTCGAGGAATCGCAGTACACCACGGAGGTATGCTACCGATCGTCAAGGAAATGGTCGAGATCTTGTTTGCCAGGACACTCGTCAAAGTGCTCTTCGCCACCGAAACATTTGCTATGGGTCTTAACTTGCCCACAAGGACAGTCGTATTTTCTGGGTTCCGCAAACATGATGGTCGACAATTCCGTGATCTTCTACCAGGAGAATATACGCAAATGGCGGGGCGTGCTGGTAGAAGAGGTCTTGACACCGTGGGTACCGTCATAATATGCGCCCCGGGAGCAGACGAAGCACCGCCTGTTGCACGCCTCAGACAGATGATGTTGGGCGAGCCTACCAAATTGAGGTCCCAATTCCGGCTCACCTACAACATGATGCTCAATCTTCTTCGCGTGGAGGCGCTCAAGATCGAAGAGATGATCAAGCGAAGTTTCAGCGAAAATGCTACCCAGGCCCTGTTACCGGAACATGAGAAGAAGGTCAAGATTTCTGAGGCCGATCTTGAAAAGCTAAAGCGCGAACCTTGCAAGGTATGTGATATTGACCTTGAAGCCTGCCACCAAGCTTGCATGGACTACCAACGCTTGACAAACGAGCTTCATCTCTCTTTGCTCAACTATCCCGCTGGAAGAGCGGTGTACGTACAGAATCGTCTCATCGTTTTTAAGAAGGTACGTACAGTATTAGTGACATCTTTGGTCCTCATCCTAACTTACACAGAACGATATTCGAACTGTTGGCATGCTTCTTCGTGGTGGTAGTAAATAGCAGAGGCGAGGAACCTACAGTCCAGGTCCTGGAGATTGCTGCGAACGAACAACGCAAAGCTGACGACTTACTTCCGTATCTGGCGCCGTTGGCGAAGTTCTTTCGACCTTTACCGAAGAACAAGAAGGACCTCATAATGAAGCGTGCGCTTATCCCGCTGAGCGACATGGAATGCTTTACAGCTACGGTCATCGATATTCCAGAAGGCGTAGACAACCTCTTCAGGAAAAAGGGTATGTCACTTTACTTAATATCAATGATACAAGTACTAAACGCTGCACAGATGCTCTCAAACTTGCACAAGACCAGTTCATCCCTCTATGCCAGTCTTGGGACTACCAGGATTGGGACGAGTTCGATTACGATAAGATCAAAAAGCTTGAATTTCGAGAAATCGACATGGCTCGGAGGAAGGCAGGGAGAGAAGCAACAAGCAAAAAGTGCCTCGAGTGCCCAGATTTCCTGAAGCATTATTCCATGGCACACGAGTGGCTTATCAAGGAAAACATCGTCCAGCTGCGACAGCTCATGTCCGATCAGAACTTACAACTCCTGCCTGACTACGAGCAGCGAATTTCCGTGCTTAAAGATCTAGGCTTCATCGACGAAGACTCCCGAGTAGAACTTAAGGGCAAAGTAGCCTGCGAGATCCACTCCGCCGACGAACTCGTCCTCACGGAGCTCATCCTCGAGAACGTCCTTGCAGAATACGAGCCCGAAGAAATTGTCGCGCTCCTCTCCGCCTTCGTCTTCCAAGAGAAAACCGACGTGGAACCCACACTAACTGCTAGCCTAGAACGTGGCGTCGCCAAAATCGTCGAGATATCCGAGAAGGTAAATCATCTGCAGACGCTGCACCAGGTGATATTGTCTGCCGACGACAGCAACGACTTCGTCAGCAAGCCGCGCTTCGGTATGGTCGAGGTCGTGTACGAGTGGGCGCGCGGCATGTCGTTCAACCGCATTACGGATCTGACGGATGTCATGGAGGGCACAATTGTGCGTGTCATCACGCGGCTGGACGAAACGTGTCGGGAAGTCAAAAACGCGGCGAGGATTATCGGGGATCCCACACTGTTCCAGAAGATGGGGACGTGTCAGGAGCTGATCAAACGGTATGTTGTTGTCCATTCGCACCACTCTCGTGCCCCGCTGTTGAAGACATGTGTTCCTGGCAAAGGAATTGAAGAACTGATGCTGACATGTGCAACAGGGACATCTGTAACTGCGCGAGCTTGTACCTGTAGCGTGTTTCATGCCGGCATTATAAGCGGGCGTATCAGGATAGAAACACCGCGAGCATTGCCTTAGTCGACGTTGTGCATGATGGAGGGTCGCTGTTAAGAGCTTTTAAGGCTGCAGGATGAGGCAGTCATGAATGCGACGCATGGCTTGGGCATCGCTGAATGGGTATATGTAGCATGGATGTTGAACGAATGGAAATGCCGCCGTTGTTGGAGACCACACCAAGCTTGAGATGCGCAGAACATGCTCTAACATAAGTCGGACGTTGGTGACAAGCTGGCCGGGAAGCGGAAGTAGGTTATGCATTTCGAACATCTCTGTCGAGTCGGTATATGTTGTAGAATACGCCTGCAGCATCGTGCAAATGCCGAGATCAACACGCATTGCATCCTTCGTACCTTAGCGTAAAACTCTATGTGAGCCCCCTCCTGGGAGGATGCGTACATTGGACGTGAATAGAATTGTGAATCATCCCTTTGATGATAATCGAGTTGAAGCAACTTACGATCATTGATGAGATGGAAGCGCTCATGGACATGAGGGACGTTTGAACCCTTGCAGTTCCAGGCAATGCGGGGAAGAAATGGTCCGTCCACGATTGGACGGTTCCTGCCGACGCGGGCAGGCGCATCTGCAGACCCTCTGCTGCCGGCCGATGCAACCAAGGCGCGAAAAGAGCCTTGAATTGGTATCTACAGATTATAGAGCCCACGGCCATGTGGTAGGCGGGGAGCATCGATTCAAAGAAGGGCGCCACGTGCTTTAACCCCATTGGGCTTAGGCTGATTATCGCCCACGAAAACTTACAGCCCCTCCATCTTTCCTCGCCCGTATATCCTGAGCACACGCCAAAGGGGCCTCAAGGTTACCAGATAATAGGCCTGCCCACGGCCCTTTCCAGCTTCCCGCACAGTTCTGCGTCTCCCCGCCGCCGTCCGCAGGCGCCCCACCACGCTCAATCGTACCTGCCCTCGCTGCGCCTTCACGTTCGATCCTCGAGGTGCCCAACGACTGGCCCGCACCGCCAGGCCGCACAACGACCGCCACCATGGACGTCGCAGCGCTGCGGGAGCGTGTCAAGAACACGCTGGACGCCAATGCCGCCATCCGCCAGCAAGCCGAGCTTGACCTCAAACACGTAGGCGCCGTCGTTGCAGGACATGGTACGGCAGCTAACTGACAGCTGTAGGCCGAAGAACAGCCCGGTTTCACAGACGCGCTGCTCAACGTGCTAGAGAACGAGCAGGAGGCCGCCATCCGCCTGTCCAGTAAGGCCGCACCCCATCACATCGCCGCCACATTGCCCCGACGCGGTGCACTAACGCGTCTGCAGCTTCCATCTACCTCAAGAACCGCGTGTCGAAGGGCTGGTCTCCCGCCGAGGAGTTCAGTCAGGCGAAGCCCATCCCCGAGGACGAGAAGCAGTCGTTCAAGAGCCGCCTCGTGCCCGTCCTCGTCGCCTCGCAGCCGAACGTGCGAGCCCAGCTCATCCCTACGCTCCAGAAGGTCTTAGCCTACGACTTCCCCCAGAAGTGGCCCGACTTCCTCGACATCACAATCCAGCTGCTGAATGCAGGAGACGTTGCGTCAGTATTCGCGGGCGTGCAGTGTCTGCTGGCAATATGCAAAATCTACCGCTTCAAGTCGGGCGAGAACCGCGCCGATTTCGAGAAGATCGTGGCTCTGTCTTTCCCCCAGCTCTTGAACCTCGGCAATGGGTTGGCCAACGAGACAAGCTTGGAAGCAGGCGAAATATTGCGGACAGTCTTGAAGGTATACAAGCATGCAATATATGTAAGACGGCAAGATTCGCGACCAAGGGACACGAGAGCTAACGAGGCTTAGTTTGATCTTCCCGCATCTCTACGCGAACAGTCCGTCATGGTGGGCTGGTGTACCCTGTTCCTCAATGTCATCAGCAAGGAGCCACCGGAGTGCGCAATGCCCGAAGACGTCGACGAGCGTGAGATAAATCATTGGTGGAAGGCAAAGAAATGGTCATATGCCAATTTGAACCGCCTCTACGTCAGGTATGTTCGAAACGGCCCACTCATAAACCGCGGAAGCGCTAACCTCTGCTAGGTATGGTAACCCTGGAGGCTTGACCAAGAACAACGACGTAGACTACACCGAAGTTGCCAAATATTTCATCGCCAATTTTGCGCCCGAGATCCTTACAAGATACTTGCAGCAAGTGGAAAAATGGGTAAAGAAAGAGACGTGGTTATCGAAGGCGAGCTTGTACTACACTCTCAACTTCCTGGATGAGTGCATCAAGCCTAAGTCTATGTGGAATTTGCTGAAACCGCACACGGACAACCTCATCTCACATTTGATATTCCCTGTTCTGTGCCAAACAGATGAGGATATCGAGCTTTTCGAGGACGAGCCGCAGGAGTATCTGCACCGAAAACTTAATTTCTACGAAGAGGTCACCTCGCCCGATGTTGCAGCCACGAACTTTTTGGTCACTCTTACAAAGAGTCGGAGAAAACAAACTTTCAGTGTTCTCAACTTCATCAACGGAATCGTGAACCAATACGAGGCGGCACCTGACAATGAGAAGAACCCACGGGAGAAGGAGGGTGCTTTGCGTATGATTGGAACGCTCCCTGGTGTTCTCCTTTCAAAGAAAAGCCCGATCGCAGATCAGGTCGAGTACTTCTTCGTTCGGCACGTCTTCCCCGAATTCAGAAGCCCTCACGGATTCCTGCGGGCGCGCGCATGCGACACACTGGAGAAGTTTGAGCAACTTGATTTCAAGGACCCTAATAACCTCATCATCATCTACCGTAATATTCTCGAGTCCATGGCAGACCCTACTCTTCCCGTCCGGGTAGCTGCCGCCTTGGCACTACAGCCTCTCATCCGTCACGACATCATCCGGACCAACATGAAGCAAAACATCCCACAAGTCATGCAGCAGCTACTGAAGCTTGCAAATGAGGTCGATGTCGACGCTCTCGCTAACGTGATGGAGGACTTCGTCGAAGTCTTCGCTCCTGAGCTCACGCCGTTCGCCGTAGCACTTAGTGAGCAGCTCCGAGATACATATCTTCGCATAGTCGGCGAATTGCTCTCTCGGAACCAGGAGAAGGGCGACGAAAATGAGTTTGGAGACTTTCTTGACGAGAAGAGTATCACTGCTCTAGGTGTACTACAGACTATTGGCACTCTCATCCTTACATTGGAGAGCACGCCTGATGTTCTTCTCCATCTAGAAACCATACTGATGCCTGTCATCACTATCACGTTGGAGAACAAGCTGTATGATCTGTATAACGAGGTGTTCGAGATCATTGATAGCTGCACTTTTGCCGCTAAGAGTATCTCAGCGACCATGTGGCAAGCATTCGAATTGATTCACCGGACATTCAAGGCTGGTGCGGAGCTTTATCTTGAAGATATGCTGCCCGCGCTTGAAAACTTCGTCAACTACGGCACAGCGTCGTTGGTACAGAACCGGCAATATCTCGATGCCATAGTTGACATGGTCCGAACTATCTTCAAGGACGACAAGGTTGGCGGTGTCGATCGCATCTGCGGGTGCAAATTGGCCGAGATCATCATGCTCAACATGCGCGGCCACGTTGATGAATACGTACCTGAGTTCATTTCGCTCACCATGAATGTCTTGACGAATGACGAACTCAAGGTCAAGTCGCTTAGGATACACCTGATGGAGGTCGTCATCAATGCCATCTACTACAACCCGGTCTTGGCACTACATGTTCTCGAGACGAATGGCTGGACCAACAAGTTCTTTAGCTTGTGGTTCTCTACCATCGACAGCTTCACTAGGGTACATGACAAGAAGCTGTGCATTTCTGGTATCTGCGCGCTCTTGACTTTGAAGGGCCAGGACGTACCGGTCAGTGTCCAACAAGGCTGGCCCCGTCTCCTCCAGGGCATCGTTCGCTTGTTCCAGACACTGCCCGCCGCTTTGAAGAGTAAGTTTACTCTCACTTTCATCCAACCCTGTATTAACCTTTTGCAGATCGCGAAGAGGCTAAGAAGGAGGACAACTTCGAATACGCGAACTACGACGACGAAGAGGACGAGGAAGAGTGGGGTGACGAGAATGAGTGGACCAACGAGCCTGAGGAGGCGGAAGATGTCAAGGACGAGAGCGCCGCCTACCTGGAGTTCCTCAACGAAGAAGCCCAGAAGTTTACATCTGTTACCGACGATGACGACGATGAGCTCGAGGAGGAGAGTCTTCTCGAGACGCCACTCGACAAGGTCGAGCCTTACAGCATGTTCAAGCATGCGCTCATGAGTCTGTTCCCCCCGATTGCAGTCGTACCCATGCTAACGCCAGCCAGGACTCCAACAAGAACAACCCGCCCTCTACGAAAACCTCACAAAGAACCTCAATCCTGAAGAACAGCAAGTCGTCCAAGGCGCCGTCCACCAAGCCGACGTCATCGCCCAGGCCGCATCCCAAGCCGCGGCAGCCGCAGCAGTTGGAGGTCAACCCAATGGCGGTGCGCCAGTCGTGGGGCAATAGTACCTCCCGTATCCTGTCGCTGGCAAGGCGAGGCTCGCGCAACTCCAACATCATCAATAGATAGTTTACCATCTGTTTCGGTCGTCTGTTTTGGATTCCCCCTCCTCTTACACATGTTGCCCATAACACTACCCCTGTTTAGCGAGCATTTGCCACGTTTCCTCGGCGTTGGTTGGGGGTGTGATTTCTGTGACTTCTTGGTGGCTCTGCTCTGGCGTATTTTGAAAGCAAGGGTGAGGATGATTTCACGATGAAGATGAAGAGTGATGGAATGTGCATGGTGGATATGTTGTGAAGACAGAAGAGCTGGGATGCGAAAGCTGGGTTGAAGAACTGAGACGGATGTGGGCGACCACACGATGAGGACGAGACAAGAGGTAGGAAGACAGATGGTATTGCAGTGCGTGTAGTAGATAGCATCCTTGAATAGGACTACGCAAAGCTAAATCCATGTACTAGATCTTCTTGGCGCTGCTTTAAGATCAGTGCATTTCCCAGAGAAAGGTTGTGGGGCGGGATAAGTCCAGAGTCAAGATCACAAACACTTTTGGTATACATCCTGTGTCTGCGTAGACCCGTTCACCTGGTTGTCGATAAGCGAACCAAATCGGGCTGAACCCTGCTTGCTTTTTCGTTTGGGGCAAGCGCGGTCCAGCCCACGCGGTGATGACGCCCATGTTCCGAATCGCGAAAGTCCGCGCAACGTGTTAAAGAATCAAGGCAATCGCTCCCCAAAAGCAATTCCCTACATGCTCACTACAAGCGCCTGCGGGCAACGTCACTGATCCCGCGACTGAAGAGTCACGTTTCTACCGTTACCATTGCGCCTGAACAGTTCACTCCCCCGACGCTCTCCCCGCGCCCATCCTAGCTATCCATTAGGCGCACTCGTTCCCGATGTCGCAACCTACCGTTTCCAAAGCGAAAACCTCGTACCCGCTATTTTCCGCGACCTGGGCAAACAGCAAGCCATCGTACCTCATCGTGGGCGGGGGAGGAGGCGCAGGCCGCCATGGCGTGAAGAACAAGATATCCGTTTTCGACTTCAGCGAACGCGCGCCCAACGTAGAGTCCTGCGCCGAAATCGAGGCGAGTGAGCACGATTCCGTGACGTGTCTCGCGAATCTGGGGACCAAAGATGGCTGCGTGTTGCTTGCGGGCATCAACGATAGCGAAGAGGAGAGGCTGGCGGGAAAGAACGAGTGCTTGAAGGGCTTCGAGGTTCGTTTTCCAAAGAAGGCGGAGGGAAAGGGTGAGATCTCGTTTCTCAGCAAGACTGCTCTGTTCACACCGCCGATTAGCACGGTTGCGAAGAAGGAGGGGGTATCAGCGTATTGTGCGCCTGTCGCCGGCGCAGCAGACCGCATCAAGCTCGCCTAACAAGCGCATCGGCGCGGTAGCTTCCAGTCTCGCAGTACATGAGAACGAAATCGTGGTCTTCAGCGCAACGTCGAACAAACCAGAGAACCCCGAGGATGTTATTCAGCGGATAGCACTGCATAAGGGCCAGGAAGCAAACGATCTGGATATTCTGGATCAGGGCAATGGGAAGTTCCAAGTCGCATATTGCTTAGACAACGATGTCTACGTCCAGAAGATAATTTACGATTTTGACAAGAGAAGAAGTCTATGCAAGGCTGACGCGGACCGCACACATGCCTATACCGTCCCGCTTCCGGATATCAACGAGAAGAAAGGCCGCTCGAAGATCAGATGTATACGGTGGTTGTCACCGTCACATATTCTGCTGCTGCGAATAAGCCTAATCGGACGGGTGCCGAGTTATTGGTTTTGAGGCTGTATGAACAGGGCCAAGCTGGTTCGATCATCTTACGGAAGAAGTTCGACAGACATGTGCTGGCGGCTGTTGATATGGATGTTGCGCTGCTAAATGCTGACGAAGACGGAGCTTACCAGGCTGTGGTTGCGGTAGCTGCTATCGACGTCTCGCTCACGGTGTTGACGATAAATTACCGTGGAAGGAATCTAAACACGATAAGCAAGTTCAATAACTTCGCGACATACTACAATGTAAGTATCTTATGGAATTACTGTCCTGCTTGCGTAATACAGGTCGATGCCTGAAAACATGCTTACTTCTACCAGGTTCACGAGCTGCAGATGACGAAGGTCGTCCTGTCGCCCTTCATCAAGCCGGAATCCAGCCAAGGTAAAAGGCTAGGACCTCAATACCTCCGTCTGGCCACAACTTCCTTGGGCAACTCTATCGATGTGGAGACATTTGAACTATATCTCAGCTCAAATAAATTGGACTCGTGTTACGTCCTCCAGAGCGCACGGTCCAAAGCAATAGCCGACACCGCGAAGTACCTCGTTATCGCCATGATCGTTGCAGCATTCGCTCTCATGGTCCAAGGCTTGCTCAATACCGAAGATAGCATGACGAGGAGCTTGATATACAGCATGCGTGACATCCCAGAGAGTGCGAAAGTTCCTGCTGCGAATCTTGTAGCCGACGTTAAGAGCGCAGCCAACATCAACAACGACGACTCCCCCGTTGCGAAAGCTCAGCACCGTCTCCGCGACCTTCTGCACCTGCATATCCACTCCGTCACAGCACCCGAACATGAATCTAACCTTGCTCAAAAAGCGCTTGTGGTCCATCACGACCCGGACACAGACGGCACTTTGAGCACCGAGGTCCACGAGGGCGAATATGATGTCGTCAAGAAGCATACAGAGGCTAAGAAGTGGGAGGAGCTGGACAAGCATGAGCAAAGGCGGTGGAAGGAGAAGCTGGCGGACGCGGGGATGTGGACGATTGAGGAGGGCGAGACTATCTTGAAAGGGGTCTTCTTTAGTGAAGCGGGTGCGTTGGTTGGCAGGGTGGCTGCTGGAGTCATTGGATAGAGATGGGTGGTGGGCGGTCGCTGTTCTTGGGATGAGTGAAGAGATGATGATGGTAAGATGGATCGGGCACTCGGTGTGTGAGTGGAGGAGAGTTACCTGGGATAGAGCGTATGGTGATTGGCACGAGAAAATCACGGGAGGATTATTGGTATCCAGAGTCATGACTTTTATGGCTACACTATAAACATGTGCTCAAAAAGGTGCTACTTGCAAACATTAAACACCTTGGCAGTTCCACACAGAGGTAAGATCTACGACGAAGAATGTGTGGAGCATTGAACTTGACTTGCTCTTCTATAAGCAGATGATAGACTGTGCCCAAGAGACTGCCCACTGTTGCGGGTGACAGGCACCGCGGTCTTAATTGAGCCGCGGTCAGGAATAAAGTTTGGTCCGTGCGCTACTGCTCGTGATGTCGAGCCGCGACACAAGCCCAATAGCTTTAATTCCCCGCGTTCCTTTCCCATCCCTTACGCTTTTCCTTCCAATTTTTGATGGAAGGCGATCACTCCTCGCACCTACGGTGAAGTCGACACGCGACTGCGGTGCGGTGCAGTCGACATGGCCATGACGCAACAGCAACCCATTCCGTTGTCGTCAACGGTGGACCGCATTGTCCAGGACTTGCGCTCCAAGTGAGTGAAACAGCAAACGTTCTGGCGGACCTTTGGGCTGACGGTCGAGCAGAAATGACGAGAATCGCCAGAAAGCGGCGCACATGGTACGCCAGACGGTCGAGAATGCGCACCGAGGTGAGCTTGCCTGCGAAGCCCTCTCCCCTGTAAAACGCCACGAACTCACACTGCGTAGAACTGCCACCGCAGGCATTCCAGCAATTCTATAATGACGTGAATATGCGCATATCACAGCTCATAGTAGCGGGCAATGATAGCAGCGAACGCATCGGGGGCATCTACGCGCTGAACTCCCTCATCGACTTCCGCGGCGACGATGCTGGCCAGAAAACGACTCGCTTTGCAAGCTATCTTCGGAGCGTAATGCGTGGCACAGATAACACCTCCATGGTCGTAGCTGCGAAGGCTCTCGGACGGCTGGCGAAACCGGGCGGCACCCTCACGGCTGAGCTGGTCGAGGCAGAGGTCAAGGTTGCGCTGGAATGGCTGCAGATGGAGCGCACCGAAAGCAGGCGCTTTGCCGCTGTGCTCATCCTGCGCGAACTCGCCAAGAACTCGCCCACACTGATGTACCAATGGATCGCGCAGATATTCGAGGTCATCTGGGTTGCCCTCCGAGACCCAAAAGTCCTTATTAGGGAGTCTGCCGCCGAGGCCATCAGCGCCTGTTTCGAGATTATCTCCCCACGAGATCACCAGATGCGCCAGATGTGGTTCGGCAGGGTATACGACGAGATCTTGAAGGGATTTAATCTGAACACGAACGAGGCGATACATGGGTCTCTGCTCACTATGAAGGAGCTGCTGGACAAGAGCGCCATGTTCATGAACGATCAAAAATACAAAGAGACAGTTGAGACGGTGTTGAAATACAGAGAGCATCGCGATGCGCTTGTGAGACGGGAGGTTGTACTTATCATTCCTATTCTTGCCAGTTACTCGCCAACCGAATTCGCCGCAAAGTACTTGCATCAGTGCATGCTCCATCTCCAGGGCCTGATCAGGAAGGACCGCGATAGGGATAAGGCTTTCATGGCTATTGGTCAGATTGCTAATGCTGTCGGCGTCGCAATCGCTCCGTACCTCGATGGCATCCTTGGTTTCATTCAAGATGGACTTACCGCCAAAGCACGCAACAAAGCCATAAACGAAGCACCGATTTTCCAATGCCTCAGTATGATTGCAGCAGCCGTGGGACAGGCTCTGAGCAAGAATGTTGAACGTTTGCTGGATCCCATCTTTTCGTGCGGGCTAAGCGACTCTCTTTTCCAAGCCCTTGTCGATATGGCGCATTATGTGCCACCTTGTCGACCCATCATCCAAGAGAAGCTTTTGGACCTCCTAAGCCAGATTCTGGCTGGTCGACACTACTTGCCGCTGGGTAGTCCTCACCAGGAACGTCAGCCCCCTCACATCTGGACCCGCGATCACAAGGACCCTACAATCATCGCATCACGAGAACAAGAGATTGCACTTGCTTTGCATACTCTTGGTAGCTTCGACTTCACAGGCCATGTCCTGAATGAGTTCGTGCGCGATGTCGCGATCCGATACGTCGAAGCGGACAATCCCGAGATCCGCAAGCGCGCCGCTTTGACATGTTGCCAGCTTTTTGTGAAGGATCCCATCGTTCATCAGACGAGTGTTCAGGCTACTAAAGTTGTAGGCGATATCATCGAGAAGCTTCTCACGGTCGGCGTTGGTGATATCGACCCTGAAATCCGATGGGAAGTCCTGATGGCGCTGGACGCTCGCTTTGACCGACATCTGGGCAAAGCAGACAACATTCGCACCTTGTTCCTGGCTCTTAATGACGAGGTTTTCGCTATCCGCGAAGCTGCAATGTCTATTATTGGCCGCCTGACGGTTGTTAATCCGGCTTATGTCTTCCCATCGTTGCGCAAGGTCCTTCTCCAGCTATTGACTGAAGTCAACTACTCAAATAGTCCCCGGAGTAAGGAAGAGAGCGCTCGGCTAATAAGCAACCTAGTCGGAGCTGCGGATCACTTGATCAAGCCTCTTGTGGATCCTATTGTTGCTGTGCTTCTTCCGAAGGCGAAGGATGCAAACCCCGAAGTTGCTTCAACGACCCTCAAAGCTATCGGCGATCTGGCTACAGTTGGTGGCGAAAGCATGACAAAGTACATCCCAGAGCTCATGCCGATCATCCTGGACTTCATGCAGGATCTCGCATCAGACTCCAAACGCTTTGCGGCTCTACGCGCTCTTGGGCAGCTGGCAACGAACGTCGGCTATGTCGTGGAGCCGTACCGCGACTACCCTGAGCTCATGAACATCCTCATGAACATTGTCAAGACCGAGCCCGAGGGTGAGCTCCGACGCGAGACCGTCAAGCTCATGGGGACCATTGGCGCACTCGACCCGGATGAGTACCAGAAGATCATGGAACAATCTCCCGACAAACACCTCATCCTCGAAGCCCAAGCTGTTACAGATGTTTCGCTCATCATGCAAGGCATCACACCTTCGAACGAGGAGTACTACCCGACTATTGTAATCAATACTCTAATGGGGCTCTTGAAGGATACATCGTTGTCGCAATTTCACTCCTCGGTCGTGGACGCTGTCATGAATATCTACGCTACGATGGGCTTGAAGTGCGTACCTTTCCTTAACATGGTGGTCCCTGGCTTCTTGCAGGTCATTCGCGCTGCACCTACCGGTAGGACCGAGGGTTACTTCAATCAGCTCAGTCAGCTTGTCCGTATCGTTCGCCAACATATTCGTCCATACTTACCCTCCATTCTTGCCACAATTCAGGACTTCTGGAGTAGCGGTACCCAGCTACAAGCGACGATCCTTTCGCTCATAGAATCTATTGCGAAATCGCTAGAGGGAGAGTTCAAGGTTTATCTCGCGGATGTTCTGCCCTTGATGCTGGGCGTAATGGAAGCGGATCAGACTTCGCAGCGTGTACCCTCGACGAGAGTACTGCATGCGTTTCTCATCTTCGGCTCCAGTGCAGAGGAATATATGCATCTCATCGTTCCCGTAATCGTCAATATGTTTGACAAGCCGGGCCAACCCGTATTCCTTCGCAAGCTGGCAATGGAAACACTTGGTCGCCTGTCAAAGCAAGTTAACATTTCGGAATTCTCTGCTCGCATCGTGCAACCCATCTGCCGCGTGCTCGCAGGTAACGATACTTCCCTCAAGCAAGCTGCGCTTGAGACGTTGTGCGCTCTCATCTTCCAACTTGGACCTGACTACATCCACTTCGTACCAACAGTCAACAAAATACTTATAACTCACAAGGTACCGAATGAGAACTACGGACGCATCGTGTCAAAGCTTCAGAGAGGCGAGCCGTTACCCCAGGACCTCAGTCCGGATGAGCGTTATGGTGAAGACGATGAGGATATCAATCCTGCGGAGATCCAGACCAAGAAACTTGCTGTGAACCAACAGCATCTGAAACAAGCTTGGGAAGCCTCATCCAAGACTACACGAGAAGATTGGGTCGAGTGGATACGACGATTCAGCGTTGAGTTGCTTCGAGAGTCCCCACAACAGGCCTTGCGAGCCTGCACACCGCTAGCGAGTGTCTACAACCCGATCGCCAGAACTTTGTTCAACTCAGCGTTCGTATCATGTTGGACAGAGTTGTACGACCAATACCAGGAAGAGCTTGTGCGGTCCATCGAGACGGCTCTTACGTCGCCTAACATTCCACCTGAGATCCTTCAGATACTCCTCAACCTGGCAGAATTCATGGAGCACGACGACAAAGCCCTTCCTATCGATGTTAGGATCCTCGGCATGTACGCGGGCAAGTGTCACGCTTTTGCAAAAGCGCTTCATTATAAAGAGCTCGAGTTCAACGCGGAGCAGAATTCCAGCGCTGTGGAAGCTCTTATTAGTATTAACAACCAGCTACAGCAGACTGATGCTGCGTTTGGTATCCTGCGTAAGGCGCAGGGGTACAGTGACGTGGAGCTGAAGGAGACATGGTTCGAGAAGTTGCAGAAGTGGGAGGAGGCTCTTACTTCGTATCAACGTCGTGAGCGAGATGAACCGGACTCATTTGAGATCACGATGGGTAAAATGCGCTGTTTGCACGCGCTTGGAGAATGGGATCTGCTTTCTAGCCTTTCCAAGGAGAAGTGGGCGAATGCTTCGCAAGAATACCGCAAAGCGATCGCACCGCTTGCTGCCGCTGGTGCGTGGGGTATGGGCAAATTTGCAGATATGGACTCTTACCTTACTGTCATGAAGGAGCAGTCCCCCGATCGGGCCTTCTTCGCGTCGATCGTCAATATCCACAACAACCGCTTCGAAATCGCCACGGAGGAGATTGCGAAGGCACGGAGAGGTCTCGACACGGAACTTAGCTCGCTACTGGGTGAATCATACCAGCGTGCCTACCTTCCCATGATCCGCGTCCAAATGCTGGCCGAGTTGGAAGAAATCATGCTGTACAAGCAGAACGACGGCAACCTCGAGAAGCAAGCTAGCATGCGCAGGACCTGGATGAAGCGTCTCAAGGGTTTGCAGCCGAACCCCGAGGTCTGGCAGCGCATGATGAAGGTTCGCCAGCTGGTCATCACTCCTCAACAGAGTCTTGATATGTGGATCAAGTACACCAACCTCTGCCGCAAGAACGAGCGTATGGGTCTCGCGGAGAAAGGATTGCAGAAGCTGCTCGACATTGATAATGGCGACGTCTTTGCGTGCGTGCGGGAGAACGTCAACAAAATCCCGTACCCTGTGTCGTATGCGGCTTTCAAGCTAATGTGGGGCACACCAGGACACAGAGAAGAGGCGCTGGATTTGCTCAAAGACTTCACCGCCCGGTTAGCGGATGACGTTGCTATGAGAGCTCGAGCCGCGCAGAATGGCATGATGCCACCCAATGGAATGCATGGCATGACTAACGGTCATGCCGTGAGCCCCATGAACCCGTTCGCGGCTGCCAATGGCGTCAATGGTATGAATGGCTCCAGTGTGCTGAACGGTTCAAACATGTTCAGCTCGCCCACGGAGCTGGTAGAGTGCCAGAGGCTACTCGCCAAATGCTATCACAAAGTCGGAGAGTGGCAGTCACATATCCAGAACGGAGAGTGGGATCACGAACAGGTCCACGAAATTCTTTCAGCCTATTCTGCGGCCACACGATATAACAGGGACTGGTACAAGGCGTGGCACTCGTGGGCTCTGGCCAACTTCGAAGTGGTGAACTCGCTCACATCGCAGGCTGATCGCGAGTCTACGGAACTACCACCAAATGTCGTGCATGAGCACATTGTTCCCGCTATCACTGGCTTCTTCAAGTCTATCGCTTTATCGTCTTCTAGCTCACTTCAGGACACCCTTCGTCTTCTTACGCTTTGGTTCAGCCATGGTGGCATATCTGACGTTAACCGGACTGTTTCAGACGGCACCAAGCAAGTGCCTATCGACACATGGCTCGAGGTTATTCCTCAGCTTTTGGCCCGTATCAATCAGCCTAATCCGACGATTCGTCAGTCCATCCACCAACTCCTGAGCGAGGTCGGCAAGGCGCATCCGCAGGCCTTGGTATTCCCCTTGACTGTGTCCATGAAGTCCGATCAAAATAGGCGGCAACGCTCTGCTAAGGAGCTGATGGAGGCCATGCGTGAACACTCGCCACGCCTTGTCGAACAAGCTGATCTTGTCAGCACCGAGCTCGTCCGCATTGCCGTGCTCTGGCATGAGCAGTGGCATGAGGGTCTTGAAGAGGCATCGAGGCTGTACTTCGGTGATCACAATATCGAAGGCATGTTTGCAACGCTTGCACCACTGCATGCTATGATCGATCGTGGCCCAGAAACACTGCGAGAGATATCATTTATTCAGTCTTTCGGTCGCGAACTGCAAGAGGCACGCGACTGGTGTAACACTTTCCGCACGTCAGGGGAGATGGGCGATCTCAACCAGGCTTGGGATCTGTACTACCAGGTCTTCCGTAAGATCTCGCGTCAATTGCCGTCGCTCATGACCTTGGAGCTTCAGTATGTCTCGCCTAAGCTCAAGGAGGCACACGACCTCGAGTTGGCTGTGCCCGGGACATACCAGGTTGGTAAACCTGTTATACGCATCTCTTCGTTCAGTCCCGTGGCTTCTGTGATACAGTCCAAGCAGAGGCCCAGGAAGCTGGAGATGCAGGGCAGCGACGGAAAAACGCACACACACATCCTCAAGGGTCACGAAGATATCCGCCAAGACGAACGTGTGATGCAACTATTCGGCCTATGCAACACGCTGCTAACAAACGACACTGAGAGCCGTAAGAGGCATCTCAACATCCAAGGCTACGCCGTCGTGCCGCTCTCCACGCAATCCGGCCTCATCGGCTTCGTCCCCAACTCCGATACCCTGCACGTCCTCATCCGTGAGTACCGCGACAGCCGCAAGATCCTGCTCAATATCGAGCACCGCATCATGCTGCAGATGGCGCCCGATTATGACTGCCTCACGCTCATGCAGAAGGTCGAAGTCTTCGGTTACGCACTAGATAACACAACCGGCCAGGATCTATACCGTGTGCTCTGGCTCAAGAGTAAGAGCTCTGAGGCGTGGCTCGATCGTCGTACGAATTATACGCGCTCGCTGGCAGTCATGTCAATGGTGGGATACATTCTTGGTCTGGGCGATCGCCACCCAAGCAATCTCATGCTCGACCGCGTGACGGGCAAGATCGTGCACATTGACTTCGGCGACTGCTTCGAGGTGGCGATGCATCGCGAGAAATATCCCGAGCGCGTCCCGTTCAGGCTCACGCGCATGCTCACGTATGCTATGGAGGTCAGCAACATCGAGGGTAGCTACAGGACGACGTGCGAGCATGTGATGCGCGTGCTGCGGACGAACAAGGAGTCTGTCATGGCGGTCCTTGAAGCTGTAAGTACCTTCCTCTTTCTCTTCTCCACCTTCCACTCCTCTTGGTCCCCCTCCCTTCGCTGTAAGTTCAGAAGCTGATAGAAGACCAGTTCATACATGACCCCCTCCTAACATGGCGACTCGGTGCCCGCGACTCCCCGCCTGAACCAAACTTCCCCTCCGAGCGCCGCGCCTCCATCATCGGCGTGCCCCCCTCCTCCTCCACAGACCCCACAGACCCCATGTCCAGCCTCGTCAGCGGCCGCCAGCGCCACCGCTCCTCCATCGCACCGCAACCGCAGAACGAGGCTGAGGCAAAGGAAGTGCAGAATGCGCGCGCGCTGCAGGTTTTGTCGAGGGTTAAGGAGAAACTGACCGGCAGAGACTTTGGGAATGCAGTGGGCAGGGGAGACGAGTTGAATGTGCCGACGCAGGTGGATAGGCTGATTAAGGAGGCGACGAATTTAGAGAATCTGTGTCAGCATTATATTGGGTGGTGTAGCTTTTGGTAGACGAAGAAGGCTTGGGATGGTGGGAAATAGGAGTGGGAGTGGTAGGAAGGACTATGGCGAAAGGGTGTGATGGATTTTTTTATTCGGTATAAGAAGCGGCATTTCACGGTGTTCGGGCTGTTTTTCCCTGGGTCGTTGCTACAATGTGCTGTGCTGGGACGGGTGCGCGATACCTTGTACAGTGGGGAGCCTGTGGCGTGGACAATTTTCATTATGGTCGCTTTCTGCATTCTGCGAGACGTTAATGGCGCTTTGCGGTCTGATACCTTGATGAGCTAGCCCTTACAAGTACTGGCTAACACAATCCTACCGCACATTGCGTCCACGTTGACCTGATCCTTCATTGACCGTCGGCAAGAACACCAAGCTTGGCCGATGCATTGGGTATGACGAGACCGGCTGACCATGTACTGAAAGGCCCTACAATAACGGTATCTGAGTTGCGTGTCCGTTCCCACGACAGTGATGCATAGAGATCCATTGCGAACGGGAAGTCTAGTTTCCAGCACACGTTACTGTGGTACTTGTATCTCATGCTCCGCATGTACCTTGTTGGCCAGTAATTCGAGATCTCATGGAAAGGTGTGTGACCCGAAGACTCGATCCCAACCTGGCTGTACTTTCCTTTGGCCCATGGTTGGAAGAAAAGAGCGTCCAGGTCGTGATTGCTTCTCTTTTTCCGGAGCAAGGTTTGCATGTCCAATCTAGTCAAGAGACGTTGGCAAGATGTCAACGTAAGAAATCGGATTCGGATTGCACGTCTTCTATGCTCCACAGGCGAAGATGGAATTCCAGCGATGTGGGTTTGGATACTTTTTTAATGCTGAGGGAGTCACGGCAGAGGATCTGAATGATCCATGAGGTTTCCAACGGCAGCCTGGTAGACATTGCGCCCTTGTTTGTGTTCGTGCTCGCCACGCCCAGACGCGACGCGTTCCGGAAACCAGGCGTGCAGCATGACAATGACGTAACGTCGCGACCAACATTCAACAACAACAACCGCAACGACAATAGCACATTGATCTACTCAACACTCCGCCCGATTTCTTGCTCGAATTGATTCCAATATCATTTCACCCCTCTTACCCTACAATGGCTCCATTCAATCGGTTATTGCGTGCAACGGCAAGATACGGATCGCGGACCTTCCAGTCGCCAATGTCACGACAGTATGCAACGGGCTACGAAGAGCGCACTCAGAAGACGCTGCAGAAGTCCTCGAAGTTGACATGGTGAGTCTCACTTCTTTCTAACATCTGACGCTTGAAGCGTACATGCACCTCCGAAAAGCACTTTACACTCCTCCCTTCAGCGACTGACCTCCATTCTAGGCTGACCACCTCAGCGGCTGCCGTTGCCGCAGCGATGTATTACTACACCAACGTCTCTTCTACTCCCGCTGCTTCCACCATACGCGAAAAGGTCGACCACGCAAAGCACCCCGATTTGGAAGCGCCGAAGCCTGTAGAGGACAGGCATGGGGATACGGTTGCCAAACATTCGATTGCGGCGCACAAGAATCAGAATAAAATCAGGGAAGGTGTTTTCAAGGGGGGTGAATTTGATAACCATTTGCAGAAGCATTCGACGGATCCTGGTAAGGATTTTGAGAAGAAGTAGGGGATGTGGAAAGGGAAGGAAGTGGTTGCAGGGAGCTGTACGATACCCGATTTTGCGTAATATGAGACATAGGCAAGCATATACAAGCACTCTAGGTCATCACACAAGGAGACTCATGGGAGAAGTGTACGCCTTGTTGTCCTGCAGTGACGACACGAAGTTTGGTATGTGATAGCTCTTCATCTATTTAAAAAATGTCAATACCTTTTACACCATCTTAGGCACGTCGATCTTCGCAATAGTCCACACTTTTCCACCACCTGTGTTTGTGAGTCCGCTGTACGTCGCACCCTGGCTCGTCGAGATGGTGTTTCCAAATGTCGAATCCGCGGATGCGAGCGTGATAACCGTGTTCTCATAAAGCTGTGGCGCAATGGTGCCAGAGCATCCATTATTACATTCAGTTCCCGTGCCGTATCCTCTCTATTCATTCCGTCAGTTGAAACGGTCTCACGATCTCTGATAGCAATGGGGAGTAGGACGGGAGGGGAAAGGCTTACCATATACGGCCCACTCTTATAACTAAACGTACTCAATTGCGTCCCGCTCGTCACATCCGTCGCAGTCTGCACCCACGTCTGTCCATCGGTCGCAAGCTCGTACTTGATCTCAACCTTCTGGTCCCCGGATACCACACCCGCGGGTCCGTCGAGCTGGCCAAAGGAGCCGAATAGAGAGCATCGGATGCACCATTGTCCGGACATGGCGCCGCACCACGAGTTGTCTTGCCAGGATTCGAGCGTGGTTTGCACGAGGTCGCCGGTGCCGTTGGACATGCCTGGCCAGAGGAAGAGAACACCATTCTGCACAGGCGGCGCGTTACCGGGGGTTATAGTCGTGACGGCCTTGGTGATAGTAGATTTCGAGGGGCCAAGGGAGACGGCGCCGCCCCTATGGATGAGTCAGTGAAGGGCCGTTTGTAGAGATGGGTGTTGGAGGAAGTTTCGAGGTATGAACAATGTCCGATTCATAGATGCTGCGTATACCCTTATTCCCAGAAATATGCCAAAAGGTACATACCAGCTGTCGCGCTTTGCTACCGGCGTCGGGTTCTCGAGGGGACCGAAGGCGAGGGCCGAGACAGCCACTAGGATGGCGGGGAGTATGGAGAGGAAACGCATGATGAGTTGTAGATGCGGTAGAGCTCAAATCAGTTCAACATAGGGTATGAAGGAGCCAAGGGTAAATCGAGAGGAGAACCTCGTGCCTGGCTTGCTTCCTTTCATACATCCTTATTTCGCTCTAGAGCCGTGTCTCCCGTGTATAAAGTACCACCCATGTAATTCTCCGGCGGACGCAGCCCTTAATACTAGCGCGGATCGCACCTTGAACGATGCAGACTATCGGAATAATGCTCGCAGTAGAGAACATTGCGCACCAATCAGATCGTCTCCTAGGGTCCGCTCATGTATCGGCTTTTTATGTACGAATAGGTAAGTTTGCAGACGTTTTGCCAGATTTTCCAGGAACATGCACCGTCGAGCCGTACTGTATTTCCGCCAGTGGAAATACATTATGCATTCGGTTACGCGGGTCCCTGGTCTATAGCGCGCGGAATAATATTTGAAACACTGGACTGGGAAGCGGGGGAGCGAGTACGGGAGATAGGGGAACATGAAACAGGAATGGCGAAGATGTCGGCAGGCCTGTTCGTCTTGATCTTCAAATTACAGAATTTGTCGATTGCGACTCAGCGATAAAAGCCCGTTGGGTAGACTACATACAAGCGTATGGATGACTAGAAAAGTAGTATCAAATATGCTCATGGTCTTGATCTTATAACGCTACAACGAGTTATCAGTGCTCGCAATAGAATCGATAGAGCTTCGAGTCGAAGTATTAGTGGTCTTTGTCTGCACTCCCGAACGTTGGTAACTTGCCCAATCCTCCGTCCACACATTCATATATCGCTCCGGCTCCTTATCTCGTACATTGGTGGTTTTCATAAGTTTTGTGGCCACCTTACCGTGGAAGAATATATAGACAATTGGGATGTACGACTATCGACCTGTAGGTAGTTGGTTAATCGAATTTGGCAGAGGTATTGCGGTAATAGAAAAATGTCAACCAAAGCTAGATAGCTAATCATGCTGATATGATAAGAACATACCCTGCCACACGTGCCTGCTACAGGATGCTGTTCCACATATTATTCCAAAGTAAAGTGGCCGCAAAATTTATGAAAACGATAGTATCGCCCAGCTCGCGCCACGTAGGTAGTCAGTCCAGAAAAGTTCCCCGGAAGCAAGATGTGCTGTGCTCAGAAGTAATTTAAATGTCATTTTGTTGGCGACCTCGCCGTAATGAGGCTTTAAGATGCTGAAATTGGTTGCACCGTAAAGCAAGCAGACCCATAGGAGACGCTGTGAAGTTGGTTTCGTCTAGTTTACGGGACCGAAGCATCCAGTAAGTTATCATGTAGAAGCTTACCTTTCGCCGTCACACGTTCCAGTCCGCTCTAGTGGCAAATTGGTCGTGTGAGGCACAAGCGGCATAAGATCTCTTGGGCGCTCATGTGACTGACGGTCTGGCAACACTTCATAGCTTCACGTGCAAAGCTCTGGAAGGCTGAGAATTGAATTCGTGGTTAGAAGTGCTCACCCAGGGATACGGCCTGAACAGGTCCAAGATGGGAGAGAACTATCCTTCTTACCGAAAATGTTATGTCTTGAAGGTCGACTTAGATTTTGTGCTTGTGATACACCCTTATAAGCAAGAACGATGGATTCTTTTCTCCCCAAGTCAAGGTTGGATGTGATCATGTTTGCCCTCTTTTCGTGACTGCGCGGTCCTTGTGGGTACCCAAGACGACATATAGTCATCACCGATGCGGATGAATCACCCTTGTGACTCTTGTCCCATGAATTGGGAGGCTTTGTTACTAAATTCCGATGCTCCTCCTCGTGGCTGTCCGACCGTATGATGTTCATATTTCGTAGCTTCAATAACTTGAGGAATTCGAGGTTACGCTGTTCTCGCAACACCATACAGGTCACTTGTGCGAGAGCCTTAGTAGCGCTATTTTGTTACGACGCAATATCAACCTCTGTCCGTCGACAATCCACGAAGAGAACGGATCGTAGCTTTCCTTGCGGCAGGAAGCCGGTGGCTTGCCTAAGCCACATCTACAGCGGTAGATGTCAGCACGGAAAGCGTGGTTTCGAGCACTGTGTCTCAGAGCGGCCCATTCAACTATCCGAGCACCGGTTGATTACTATATCGAAAGTTCTCTCTCAGGCTCTTTTTGTCACGTGCTGTTAGGCAACGTCGGCTTAATTCATTCTATGGATCCACGCGTGGAACTTACGAGTTGGACGGCTTATAAAGCGCTGTCCTTGTGTGGTGGCTGCCGTGGTGGCACTTCTTCGGACTCCGACACTCAACATCAGGTGAAGCTTCTTTGTCTGTCGTAGTCAACACCTTCTCTCTTCAGCAGGATCGTCAACAACCTGAACAATAACGACAATGACCTCCAGAATCAAGACTGTCTTAGTTATTGGCGGCACTACGGGAATAGGCGAGCAGCTGGTTCGCCGCTTCCACGCCTTGGGCAAGAAAGTTATCGTTACAGGCCGGAATCAGGCTAGCCTTACCGCGTTGGCACAGGAACTAGGTGGGCTCGAGACGCGCCAGGTATACATACAAAGTCGATCCTTTAAGACCACTCGCTCACACGTCACCCAAGTTTGACATCACCGACTTCTCTACGTTACCGTCGCACGCCGCCGACATTCTCAAAGCGTTCCCCAATCTAGACACTGTCCTCATCAACGCCGGCATTCAGAAGAGTTTCAGCTTCTTCGATCCATCCAGCATCGCACCGGGTGAGGTCGAGCGCGAGATTGCAGCGAACTTGACTGCGCCGACACTACTCATCCAAGCCTTTGCACCGCACTTGCTATCTCTTGCCACCAAGGGTACCCCTGCAACACTCTTCGTTACCAGCTCCACTCTCGGTCTCATTCCTATGGGCCTATGGCCTAATTACAGCGCCACCAAAGCCGGAATACACGCCCTGGCTCTGACCCTTCGTCAGCAGATCGCTTTCGCAGGTGAGGAGGCGAAGAAGAATTTCAACGTTGTCGAGATTGTGCCACCGTATGTCGATACTGGGTTGGATAAGGAACATCGTGAGGCAACGAATGCGGCGCAGGGAGAACATGCATTTCCGCCGATGCCCCTGCAAGAATATATTGATCAGTTCTTCAAGACGCTAGAGGATGTGGAAGCTGACGGGAGCTTGAGGAAGGAGATCGGGGTCGGAACGGGAGCTTTGGCTGTCCAGACGTGGAGAGACAGCTTTGGGGAGGTATACAAGCAATTTGGGATGGCTACATGAGGTGAGAGACGATACAGCACACTGCAACCGATCTGAATACGTCGCTTGAGTAAAGTAGTGGCGGGTGCTTAGATTCAAGCCGCTCAAGTATGTACTGCAAGCTTCCAGGTTTCTTCGCATGGACTGCTGTCTCCTAGGGGCATGAATATACCACCAATCTTGTCAAGTTTTTCGTACTGTTTTGCGAATTCATGAAGTGTTGCCACAGAGTTGGGTCTTTGAAGGCAACTGATGTGTTTAAGTACTGGACTTGCATATGCGCCTACGCTACTTACCTCAGGCCTCGCGCGCATCTAGATGTGTACTCAGAATGCCGATTATGTGCTGCCACAGGTCAATAGAAGCTCTTCAAAGTGCACATCGGCCGATCGGTAGCGAGTCGAGATGTTGGGAACAGTCCGCAATTCAATTCCCGTATTGGTCAAACATCTATTAGTCTTGTATCACAGGTCGAACTCTGTGACCTACAAATTACGTCCGTACAGCCAGCCCAACAGATGTACGCCGCAGATCTCGAGTCCACCAAACAGGATGAGGATTTGCTACCCATACTTATACCTGAGTGTATCATATCTGGAAAAAGGTCCTTTAAACTCTTTCAGTCACCCAGAAGCAAACTCATGCTCACTTTCGCTTATCGGGCATTCAGGCACTGAAAATATACGTGAATAATTGCCGTTCGCTACCAGAAGCTGTCGTAAATTGGCGTTCCATCGCGTTATCTCGTGAACGTAATTGATCACAACTGGTTGCGCTGCACCGTTAACATATCTTAAGAGAAGAGACTGCTAGTCACGCCGCTTTCTGTATACACCAGATTGTCAGACGTACCTTTGAAACATGCACTACCACTTGTACGAAGTCCACGATGCACACAAGGCTGCCAGTCGAGTTTGAGAGCCAGCCCACAGAGAAAGCTACGACAATCTGAATCGTATTGCCCGTATCCATGGGGTCCCCGATCGGATTGAACAGGTTCCATTTCCGCTGCTCCAATAAATAGCCGTTTGATAGAAATAGTGTTCGGGACTTACTTATCGTGAGCAAAATGTTGGTCATTACAGCATTATAACCCTCATGCTTAAGGGATAGATTGAAGTAGCGGTCCCAGAGCCTGCCTCTGCGACCACTACAATGTCAGAATGAAGGCCCACAGCTGCCAAGAGGTATACATGTCTCTGATGGCCTTTCAGGTCAGCTTCGATGGTGGTTTGCGGCCCATCTTCTCGAGGCGCTGTAAGCCGTATTCGCGGTCCTATTGACTACAACTAAGCGTAAATATTAAACGTTGAGATGGCCAGGGATAAATGCTGACATCTTTGTTGGAGTAGAAAGCGCGCGTGTTGCGAGGCAAAATAGGCAGGGCGAAGGCATGTGTTGAGGATCACACCGCAGGCGGAAAGGCCTGATCCTGAAGAATCATCGAAGGTAGCTGAATAATAAGCTTTCTTTCAGGAAGGGGGAAATGATGAAAATAGATTGTGCATAATGATATGATACAAAGTGTAGACAATGACGCCATAACCTGTCGCACTAGGCGCGGTCGCCCCTCAACTTTAGCTCCACCCGCAATGGCTTCTTCTCCCAGAAGATGTACGTATTTTGCTTCCCAAAGTCACGCACACATTCCACAGTCTTAAGGTCAAACGCAAATATCAGTCTCGTAAGCGTAAGCCTCATGATCGTCATGGCTAATTTCTGCCCGATGCATTTGTGTCGACCCATCAGGAACGGTTCGAATGCGTCCAATCTGTCCAAAGGAAATGGTGAGTTAGACAAGAATCGCTCCGGAACGAAAGAATCGGGCTGCGTGAAATTGCTGGGAGACCGGAATGCTGGGTATTGATTTACTGAGATGAAGGTCTAGAGAAGTCAGTAAAGCTGTCATTGTGGTGGAAGGAAAACTTACGCCACACGGCACAGGCTGACCTGCTACAATCTCTTCCCTCACCGTAAGCCTCGGTAGCGCTATTGCAGCTGGTGGCCCCATACGGATACCCTCCTGGATCACCGCATCCAGATACTCAAGCTTTGCCACGCTTCCAATGTGGATGGCATCCTCGTTCTCAAACGCTCCACGCACTTCTTCTTCCAGCCTTCTCAACGCGGCGGGAGCTTGCAACAGCTGCGTCAATATCGCCACCAACGCTGTACTCGTTGTCTCGCTACCCGCGAATATCAACAACGTCATGTTCGCCTCAATCTCATCCTTCGGGATCTTGACCTCGCCTTTCTCCGCGTTATACGCCATAATGCTGCCGACATAGTCCTGCTTTCCCTTGTTTTCTCCCAAGGACAGTCTCTGTAGGAACTTCTCGTGCGCAATTTGCTTATGATATACCATCTTTCTCATGACCGACTTGGGCATCGCATACTTTAGCACCTTGTTCAGCGGCGAGAAGAAATTGATAGACGCCATGAGGGCGATGCCTTTGCCGAAGGAACATGAGATCTCGACCCAAGGATGTGCACGCCCGTTGGTTACATTAGAGAAGGATTCGCCGTAGGAAAGTAAGCCCGAAATGTCGAAGGTAAGGAAGTTTGTCCAATCCACCAGATCTACGACGGCTCTTCCCTCACCACTTGTTATCTGTTCCTTGAACCTCGTGATCATAAGCCCAACCAGGTCTTCAAGCACGGATGCATGTTCACTGATAGCATGCTCAGTGAATGCGCCTGTTAATGCTCGTCGATTTCGCAGATGCGTCTCTTCGTTCGTGCTCACAACGCTGACAGGATGCTCTTTTTCTTCTTGGCCCGCCCATACAGCGTTCTTTGGGATATTGCGGTTACCGTAGATATCTTTCCATGCTTCCGGATTGATGTAGGAGAGCTCGTCGGGCGCAACGCGGACTACTGGGCCGTACTTGGTATGCATATCTTGCAGCTTAAGGTGGTATTGACCGGATTGCATGGCGTGCGTCCAGGGGAGGCGGGTTGCAGCCCATAATTTTTGGCCTGGGTAGGTGCGCAGTGGGTGCAGGTAAATGTTGTAGAAGACTTTGAGGGATATCTAGGAGATGATCATTAATAATCAATAATTATATCAAATGGGACAATAGGTGGCGTACCACAAGTGTGACGCCCACGAACAAAATCGCGACATGGCCAGCTAATTGGCGTATCAAATTGAACATGATGGATTGATTATACTCACGGTGGACTTTCAAACGTGAGGCTCAAACGGTATTTAATCATAGTCGTGCCAGGATGCTCGTTGTCTCGCTTGCGGGCTCTCGGTGAACCGAATAGTGGGCCGCTTACGCACGAAGCGACCACGTGTGACCCTTCGCTGTTGAGATCCCGCGCTAGTCTACTTTAGCTATCTCGTATACCCATCACTACCTAGGTATTTGTATCTAGACATCTACCGGGCCAGTACAACCACAGATTCCCTGATGCCGCATTCAATGGTTTTTATGGGGTCGCACGATATCGCCTGTTCACGACCAGTAGAATTGAATTGACCGCAACGGCTTGTCGTAATTCGATATCCCATTAAATCCTACTATCCAACTAGTTCCTCCCTTCCTCATTCCTTAACACGCCTGGATAGCAAATACATGACTCGAATCGCACGCCTTCACAGCCTTGCAGGCGCCAGGACACCCAACCTCTGGGCACGTCTGCCCTCCTCCCGTCGTGTCCCTCGCGACCAGCTTGAAAGGCGCCCCAGCTGCGTCGCTCACATCGTAGTATGTCAGGCTGCCGCTGATACTATAGTCGAAGCTGATAGGCTTGCTGAAATCGGTGCTGCTCTTCGAGAATTTGACCGCGTTGCCAAATTTCTGGGTCTCAAAGGGACCAGTCCATGTCGCACCTGGTTTGATTTCGGAAATCGCACCGGAGAATCCTTGCGCGTCAGGTTTGACAAAGATGGAGGTGGTGCATTTGTTGGTTGCGGTGATGGAGGCTGCGAGTGCCGCAGGGATGAGGGCGGTGGCAGCGAAGAGCTTCATGTTGTCGCAATGTTGAGTTATGGTTTGAGCGAGCGTGGTTGCGTGTGTGTGTGACCGTTTGATTCAGATCAGATTTGAAGGGCTTTCCCCATATTTGTACCACTATTCAATCTGCCGCTACACGCTTTCGAACATCCTTGAACCGGTATGAGTTCATTGATTCAACTCCACTCCCACAGTTCATCACGGTACCTCATCGCCTGACGTCTCAATTGTACTCCAACTCGCGCTTCGTCTTGTCGATCTTGAAGCTACTCGGCACCTAGTCTATCGAATGTAATCTATCGAATGCGTATCCTTGTACGAATCTGCGATCTGATTGGCTGCCTCGCTCTGTCGACCTCTTCTCTCGTGCTCACGTTTATACATAAACACCTATGTATAGCTCTTGGCAATGAAACCCTTACTGTTCACCGCTTGACCCGAGTATGGCGATGCGCTGGCTGTGAGATGAGTTCGTGGAGTGATCGTACCGTGCGGGTGCGGGCAATTGTCTGTGCTGCCGAGGTTGCAGTGCCATGGCACCTGTCCGAATCTGTCTGCTCCAGCTTTTCTCGGTTAGACGGCAAAGTCGTCGATACTCGGGCCCAGCGCAAGATTGATGGAGACAAATGTTCTGAGTGAACAAGGCTTTCTTCTGGAACTTGCCCTATGTATGCTACAGTAAGGGAATGAACTTAACGTCTCGCCATCCAGGTCATCATCCACGATGATGCTGCTTCTAGCAAGATTACAGTCAGGGAGGCTGTGCACATGACGGTTAAGTACTCACCAGAGCCGAAAAGAACACCGATAGAAGCCGGAGTCGTTCAAAAGGCGTGGCAACGTTGTCGGTACAGGAAGGTCAGCCGATTCCAGTGCCTACCACCCTAATACTTGAGTAAAGACCACCGTGCCATCCGTTTCATTCCATCTGGATAGTGGTCCGATTGCCGCGAACGAAGAAGTAATCTCTTCAATTCATGCATCGATCTTGCCAGTATCCGGAGACTATTTTGGCCTCAGACTGGCGAGACCGACAGCGGCAAGAGCAACGGAAAGAAAAGCAGTGGTCTTGATGCTGAGTCGAGAGTAAGTAAGATGGAAGGAAATTTGATCGATTGGGTGTTTGGAATTGGAAAATTTGTAGCAGCGCACATCCATTTGCACATCAAGGCCTTACCTAGCTGACTTTCAATCCAGTGCCAGAATAGCAAATGTCACCGCTATCATCACTGGATTCATTCAAATGTATGGCAATCAAACAAATCTGCCTGTACGGCATTAATGACCAAACGACACGTCAGCTACTGAAAAAGGATAATCAACTTTGAGGCGCAACCTGATAAGCTGAGGTGTTTATGGGAGATGAAGCTACGTGCTTTTATGCAGACTATGGAATCGATTGGTGTCGAAAAGAAGTCTTTCAGTTGCCCCTTGCCTCTTGAGCTGTGGCAGAGCGTCACAGGCCATAACAAACTGTTGTCTTAACCTGGTCTATCTCGGCCACAAGCCTTTGACTATGCCCTCTGATATCTCGATCGCAGACGACGATATGACACTAGTGATAGCTAAACGTGATTTAAGTCACCGAAACAGCATTCTCGGTACTTGTAGAACTAGATACGCTTTGTTGAACCAGAATGGACAATCGAGGCAACGTATAAGATTTGACAATACAAGTGAAAGGTTGCCCCAAGCCCATGAATGACTCGGTCGACAATAACAGAAAGATGTTGGTTGTAGAATGTCTTTAGGATTACGGGAGAGGATCTGCGAGACCGGTGAGTTGCAGTTTCAATTAGGCAAATCTGTGCGCATAAAGGTGACCGTATTCGAATGGACCAGCTGCAGTCAGCTGACTGCCTTCTTGAAAGCAACAAATGCTCGGGGCGTTGGGGAGCGCGTGATAGGTTGATAGAAGTGAAATCGGCGTCTGAGTTCTTGTATTAGGAGCTGAATTGTAAGCCACAAAAACGAATGATGTGCTGGTGGATGTGGGCAAGACGAACGATGACGTCATGGACGGAAAACATCAAACTCTAACGCGCGCAACGTCGCCCTACAACACGCCCAGAAGAATGCAAACGCGCTGATCAAAGGTCCTCAATGGCTTCCAATACTGACGAAAACGCCATAGATGCGCGTTCCCGCACCGCGCTCACCACAGCAAAGCATAATTTGCGCTACCTCTACGATCCGTCAACAGCCAGCGCAGCCCCCTTCTCATCGTCGCACACGCGCACTCCTGCGAGTCCTGCGCTCAACTCTCATCTTCGCTTTCTGGCGCATTGTTCGCTATGCCAAGTATGTCGCCATTGGCTCTCTCGTGGCTACGATTGGAGCAGGCGCATTGGGCACTGTAGTAAGCGGCGCTGGGTTTGTGCTTGCGCCAACGGGGATCGCTGGGACCATCATTGCTGCATCAGTCTGGGGCGTTGGAAAGTTCGCAGTCAAGCGTTTGAGAAAGAGATGGGAGAGGGGTCACGGGTATGGCGAGTTGGAGGAGGCGAGGCAGGGGGGAGGATGAGCGGAGTCATGAGGATGGAGAGAGGTCCGGAAGCTGTGCCTTGGTGATGATGGTAGATTTGACATGAGGCATGTCTGTACTGTGGCTACGTTGCAAACGGACCTGTTCTTGGTGCGCGGGCCCAGAGCTACCATGAGAGAAGGAGGTCAAATACTCTGGCATTGAAGCATGGTGTTACATTACGACGACAGGAAGGCCGACGGAAGGCGGTCTCCAGCGAACGCATCCCAACGATATCCTTGGCAACTGTACAACAAGCGACTCGTGTCAAGACTACTAGGGACGAGACGTTCCCAGGGTGTTCGATACACCGAGTCGCAATCTTTCCATGCTCCACCAACTCCGGCAATGTCTCTGCTCCGTCCGTCAGCTGCCTCCATTATCATTCACGTCTTGACAAAGAACGCACCGAATTAGAAGCTGTCAACTGGGTTGGTACTGCTGGCTGTCCACATAGCCAACCCGTTGACTCCAGAAGTCGAAGACAGTTCCATCGCGCATGTTCGCTTCGTTGGGTTCCAAATTGCCGTCGGCGCCGACGCGTCCGGCAAATGTACCGTCAAGCCAGAATATGCTGAATGCCGACTTCGTGGATTCCTTATCAACAGCCGCTCCTAGTGCTATATCTTCCCTGTCGGCTTGGCCCAAGTAGGTACGGGAGTCTGATGTACGTTTCGTAGACATTTTGGCGGCGGTCATTGTCACGTTTGCTGATTGCATGGCGAGATAAAACGCGGACAGTCTATGGAGTAACACGGGGCTATTGCTTAAATAACGTCCGAGAAATGATCTCTGCAATTTCCTACGCACATAAAGGGACGTGAAATATGGGTATGTGTTACCGTCCACAACACGCCGACAAGGATCGGAAGCACTTGTCCGACCATAACGCGACCCGAGTTCTCGTACCCGCCCCGGCATTTGTTGTCCTCTGTGAAGACGCGAAACTTCGCAGTGTGAACGCCGCTTGTGCCATCTGCTTTACATACCTCATTGCCTCCCAAAGGCGATCATGGCACCGCTCTTTTGGACCTTCTACGAATTTCTCATTCCGCGGAGTGACTGGCTATCTTGGCGAGTATTGTGAATGCCAGAATGTTAACACGCGTCTAGAGTACTCCGAGGGAACGATGGTGTCTCAAGCTTTGTGGTGGCAGCGTATAGATGCATGGTGTAAACAATGTAACTAGTACCAGTATTCGACCGAAGCGAGCGAGCGCCAAAAGTGCCTGGGCTGGTGATGACATGTCGATCTCTGGCTTTGGCAACGTGTAAACAGTGATGCGGTGTGTCTGTACCATTCGTGCTTTGAAAAAGCAGCCTTGCCGACCATCTGTCGAGGTTCACCAAATCTGTGTCGCGGAGTTTGTGATTCATTACACGCCGCCTCATGTACAATCAACAGGGTTGTACGCATGATTGTACGAGGTAGAGATGATTGTACGAGGCAGAGCACTATCGGACAAGAATCAGGCATCTCCGTGTTTGTCATGGTAAATGTTGCTAACAAAGACGCATGTGTATGGGCACGATGACCGATCACGTGGGAATCTTAGTGTGTCTTACCTCTTGGCCATGCTCTCACGCCAACGTGATGAGCCCAAGAAAGGGCCAATCATCTGAATGGGACAGAGACGTGGCGCGACCTCGGGCTTGTGCATGTCACGTGGCTTCGCGTCGAGACGGAGCTAACGGAAGTTGCCATAACGTCATGACGTCTCAGTGGTCGCCCTCGACTTCTATGATGACGCTATTTGAGTTTTGTAGTCTCGCTCTCCAGGGACACACCGGCACCGACGACACTTTGGTCATCGGCTGTGCACTAGATTTTCGTCAATGGGACAATTTTCGTCCGCTTTCAGCACACCAGTATTCCCCCGCTCAACAAGCTGCTTCGCCCCTCATGCGCTTCTCTTTGTCTTCGCAGTGTCCTCTGCGTGCACACGCCGGGATATTCGAGTCGAGGCTGATCCACACAGGTCCGTCGCTGCAGGCTTTGCTCGCTATCTCGGTCGCAACACCACGTGTAGATTACGCTCACGTCGGATGCCTTGGCGAGCGAGCAGTCGGTTGATAAGTCTGTGGAGCTAGCGCAGCCCTACGTCCCAGACAGGGGTGTAGTGAAGGGAAATGGTCCAATCGGGCCAAGGGCCATCGCATCTCAGTCGCTTACTCAACCCATCTTACAACAGCACAACTAAACGCCCAACGCCATTGACTCACAAATCGGCGATCCGGACCAAATATGCGTGCAATGGGTCGCGGAAGCCAGGCGGAAGCCGCATTGCTTATTCTACGTCGGCGTAAGCGGACTTTGGCATAACGATCAATCTCACACCGCGCAGAACAGTGGTGATATAAGTTGGGGCTGCTTACGCTTCACCGTCGAAGCTTGGGGTTCACAGTGGCTGCTTCGTTTCTTAACTCCTTTCTGCTGTCAGTATCAGCATGTCTATCAAAGAAATCTTGCGGGACGCGCCGGCCGGCCAACTAGCCCGAACTTACCTGGGATGGAAGATAACGCCGTATGAAGACGAGAAGGACAACTACCAACTGCCACAACCTGAGAAACAAGAGGCTGTCCCACAAGCCGAAGCCCAGCGCAATGTGGATCCTGACGATGGATCTGACGAAGGGTCTTCCGACGACAAAGATAAGGAGAAGGATCTCGAAAGCATTGTTCCTAACACCGAACCTGGTGGATCGCGGTCGCATGCTGACCATTCTGGGGACCGCGACATCGAGCGTGTTGCGACGGAGAAAGATCACCATGGAGGGCAACAGCCAGATTTCCAGGAAGTAGGCTTCACTCCGATGGATCGCGACAATCCCCAGAACTGGTCAGCCACGAAGAAGGCTTTCGTATTCTTCCAGATATGTCTCCTAACATTCTCAAGTCAGTGAACCTGTTCCCCAGGTGACTTACACATACTGATTGAACCACAGTTTACAGCGCGTCCGCCATCATCACGCCAGCTGAAGGCATTTTCGTACAGCAATGGGGGACGACAGAAGAGGTCTCGGCGATGGTCCTCTCCATGTATGTTCTGGGCTACGGAACTGGGCCTTTGATCTTTAGTCCATTGTCCGAGATGCCAATGGTTGGCCGGAACGTGCCGTATATGATATCGTTTGCTATATTCATGTGAGTACATCAGGTAGACATCGTTCGAGTTCACTCTGATATGTGTAGCATCATGACCGCGATCGGTAGCGGCGTCAGTAACTTCCCTGGAATAGTCGTTATACGGTTCATTCAAGGCTTCTTCGGTGGCCCTGTTTTGAGTACTGGCGCGGCGTCGGCAGGCGACATATACCCTTTCAACAAGATGCCTTATGCGTTGTCCTTCTGGGCATTCTTCGCCTATGCGGGCCCCGCCCTCGGCCCTGTCATGAGTGGATTTGCAATTCCCCTCAACAACTGGCGATGGGGTTTCTGGGAGACGTTGATCTTATCTGGATTTACCTTCTTACTGTTGTTCTTCTTCCTGCCGGAGACCAATGCCGACTACATCCTTGCGCAGCGCGCTAAGCGGCTCCGGAAGAAGACTGGTGACAGCAACTTACTGTCGAGGTCCGAAAGCCGCTCTGGGAACAAGAACTGGGTCAAGCTCACAGTATACCATCTCACAATGCCCTTCCGGATCACGGTGCTGGATCCTTCGGTTGGCTTCATCAACTTGTATACCGCGCTCGTTTATGGTGTCTACTACAGCTTCTTCGAGTCGTTTCCGATTGTCTATATGGGCACATACGGCTTCTCGATCGGGATCATGGGCGCTGTCTTCATCTGCGTAATCATCGGAGCTGGGATCGGACTTATTACGTACACACTTCTGGTGTACTTCATCTACGAGCCATATACGATGTCCAAAGGTATCGGTAGCCCAGAGTTCCGCCTTGTGCCCGGGCTCTTCTCCGCTGCTCTGGCCCCGGCTGGCATGTTCATTTTCGGATACGCATCAAAGCGAGATATCACTTGGGTTGCCCCCACTATAGGCATCGCGCTCTACGCCGGCACTTCTTTCATTGTAAGTTTCGCACTACACTTCAGTAGTGAATGCCAGCTAATTTGTTCTAGCTCGTGAACTGCATCTTCGTCTACCTGCCCATCAGCTACCCTCGCTATGCGGCTAGTATCTTCGCAGCGAACGGTTTCCTGCGTAGTGCTTTGGCATGCGGTGCCATCCACTTTTCCCAGCCGCTGTTCCACAATCTTGGAGTCGGAAATGGATGCGCCATTTTAGGGAGTGTGGCGGCTGCTTGCGCAGCTGCATTCGTAGGGCTTTGGTATTATGGTCCGAGTCTCAGAGCACGCAGCAGATTCGCCGAAGCTTATTAGCCTTCGTTGCGGTGAAAGGGCGGATGGTGTGAATTGGAGAGACCTTGTGAGGGGCTATATGTAGGTGAACTATGAGATAGTGGTGGTGATGTGCGAGCACAAAGATGCGTGTATTGTACGAAAGGAACTGCGGAGTAGGAGTAATGCTAATGACAATGATAATGAAGCGCTCAATCATTTCGAATATGCAAGACTTCAAACATGATGGGATGGGATGGGATGCAAAGGGCTAGAGCGAGAGCGTACGCCACACCCGTACTTCGTGCCGCAAGCTGACGAGTTGTTTTTGATGAGGTTACCACGTAGAATCGGAAGAGAGGTGGGGCGCTTGCCAAAGCCGGACAAGCGCCCCAGCAAGACGAAACACAGGTGGACGGAACATTAAATTTCCATCACGCAAGCAACCTCAAGCAACGGCCGCTAGAACTTGGCGACGAATTGCATTGATTCCCAGGAGTGAGGCGCTTGCGTCACTGCGAACCTCGCGTTTCCATTTATGGCATTGAGCGACATGGGGAATCCACAAACAATAAACGACCCGTCAGGTCCATGCCCCAAGCTCCCCAAGGATGAAACAACCACACTTTACGAGAGACAGCTCGTAGCAATCGTCCCGACAGCCATGTACCATAGGTATATATAACGGGAATGTGGAAGCAACACTGCTTTCCACTCCCATACTTAAGCAATTCCATTCATTCGTTTACTGTTGCGTTTTGCTGGTCACTCGCTTTCACTTCAGTTCGTCCCTCATTTCCACTTTCGGCATACACAGAACCATATTTTCTTCCACAACGACCATCATGCAGAGATTTGCGATCGCGCTCCTCGGCGCCGGCGCTGCCCTGGCTGCTCCCCACGGCAACCATCAAGCGCGCGAGTGCTGTCTCTGGCTCCGCCGAGGGCTTTGCTTCTGGTGTGACCGGAGGAGGCTCAGCAGCAGCCGTTACTCCGACCTCCACGGACGAGCTCGTCTCTTACCTTGGTGACAGTGAGGCCCGTGTTATCGTCCTCAACCAGGAGTTCGACTTCACGGATAGTGAGGGTACTACGACCTCTTCCGGTTGCTCGCCATGGGGCACTGGCTCGCAGTGCCAGATTGCTATCAACCAGAACGACTGGTGCACCAACTACGAACCCGATGCGCCCACCGTGAGCAGCATCACCTACAACAAGGCTGGTGTCGAGGGTATCACTGTTGCGTCTGACAAGACCATCATTGGAGAGGGAAGCAAGGGTGTCATCAAGGGCAAAGGGTAAGCTTACGCAACTTCATTGAGAGAACGCGCTCTGACAAGCTACTCAGTCTGCATGGCCAACGGTGTCAGCAACATCATCATTCAGAACATTCACGTCACTGAGATTAACCCTGAATACGTCTGGGGAGGTGATGGTATCACCATCGATGGCGCCGACATGATCTGGATTGATCATGTCAAGACCTCCCTCATTGGTCGCCAGCACATTGTTCTGGGAACTGAGTCTTCCGGAAAGGTCACCATCTCCAACAGCGAGATCGATGGCACGACTTCTTGGTCCGCTCAGTGCAATGCTTACCACTACTGGTACGTGACCCTAGTCTTTCGCCCCTGACCAGCTACACTAACGCATAAGTCCAGGTCCGTGCTCTTCCTCGGATCCGATGACCAAGTGACATTCAAGGGCAACTACATCCACAACACCTCTGGCCGTGGTCCCAAGGTTGGCGGCAAGACGGTCCTCCACGCCGTGAACAACTACTGGGGAGACATCGACACTACCGGCCACGCCTTCGAGATTGACTCTGGTGCGTACATCCTGGCTGAGGGCAACACCTTCGACAGTGTCACGACCCCTGTGTCCACCCAGGAGGGCAAGCTTTACACCGGCACGGACTGCTCCAGCGCTCTCGGCCGTGCTTGCATTGAGAACACTTTGACTGGCTCTGGCGACTTCACCGGCTCTGATTCCGATGTCTTGAGCTCCTTCAGCAGCAGCGCAGCCGCCGCTGACAAGGATGCGTCGGGTGTCCCCACCAGCGCCGGTATTGGCAAGATCTAAGCACGATCATACAGGAAGGAAGTTTGGAGACGAGATCAACTTTGATCGTATCGAGTCATTGGACAGGAGGGTTTCTTCTATTGTAAATACATTCTTCGACATTCAATTTCAACTAAGCCTTGCGCGCGGCAAGTTCGCGTGGCAATTTTCAAGTCCGTCTTTATTACCAAGAGTTGAGCAGAGTCGTGACGAAGTCCAAGAACTCTTCTAGACGCTCAGCCATTCTACATGCGAGAACTAACCATGATCGCGTTCTAGAATGTTATGTTCTCGTATCCCGGATTATCGGACAGCGTGCCCGTCGCCCCATGCATTTTATCCGGTCGGCTGGAGACGAGCGCTTTTAATTGGACCGCAGGCTAAAACCACGTGGATGCAAATGGTTCCTGCGCTGGCGCCATCCCAAAAGTGCGGAGAGAGGATCCAACTCCAAGGCGCGTGAGATTAACGAATCCGGGTCAATGGGCGAGCATGGGGTCTTTAAATAAAGTGGGATCCCCTCTGTTGGGCCTCAGGGACCTGTGACAATCTGCGCCGCCTTCGTCAAGATTGTTTCCCTTAGCAATGGCTTCCGTTAAGTCTGTTGCCCTTCTGGGTCTCTCTTTGCTCTCGCAGGCATCCGCTGTCAAGCTTTTGGCATTGAACTTCGCAGGGCAGTTCTATTCATTGAATCTGGCTTTCCAGTCATCCACCAAAGCCTCTCTAAAGGTCGTCCAGAACATCACCGCATGCGGCGTGACGCCCACGTGGCTGCATCTAGACGAAGAGACGCGCACCGTCTACTGCATCGACGAAAGCTGGTTGAATGAGGGACTAGGCAGTGGCAACCTCTCGCAGTGGTCCGCTGGACCCGACTTCAACAAGAAGGATGCCTTGACCCTCACTGGTTCCACCGACACAGAAGGAAATTCGGTGCATGGCTTTACGTACGGAGGACCTGATGGCAGGAGCTTCATTATCACTTCCGAATACTCGCCTTCGACAATTACAACATACAGGCTACCTATCACTTCCAGCACGAAGGCCCTTCAGAAACTCGAATTCACGATGGCTGCTCCTGGACCGCGTCCCGACCGCCAGGACAAACCCCACCCTCATGCTGCGTTCACCGACCCGACCGGAGACTTCCTCATCGTTCCTGATCTTGGTGCAGATCTCACTCGCATCTTCAAGATCGACGGGAAGACCGGTGAGCTCACCGCCTGCCCTGCAATTGCTTCGCTTCCGGGTGACGGACCTCGTCACGGTCTCTTTCGCAAGACTGGACGCGCCTTGAAGTACTACTCCCTCAACGAAGTCAGCAGCTCTGTCGGAGTTTACGACGTTACGTACCCTGATCACTCCCATGGATCTAAAGAGTCCTGCCTCTCGCTCAAGCTTGTCCAGACCCTCTCTAACTACGGCCCCAACGTTCCTCTCGGAAACGTCACCGTGAAATCGGCCGAGATCCGCACTGTCGGCAACTTCCTATACGCGTCTAACCGCAATGATACCACCTTCGGATTCGAACAGGACTCCATCGCCATATTCAAGATTGGCAATGATGGCAAGCTACAGTTTCAGGAGTTGACCAATGCGCACGGATACTACCCGCGATCCTTCTCGTTCAACGAGGCAGGCACATATGCTGCTATTGCTGGACAGACGACTGCAAATATTGCGATTGTCAAGAGGGATACAAAGACTGGAAAGCTCGGGCCATTGGTCACTAACCTTATTCTGCCGCCTAGAGGAACGTACGGTGGAGAGGATGGAGTTAGCAATGTTATCTGGGTCGAGTAGAACTTCGCTGTAATACAACAACAACCTTGAGATAGACCATGCACGTCACTTCTTCAAGTTCTATCTGGTTACGCGGCATCCAAAACCACTGCAAACCCATCTAGAATCTTGCCATTTTTCAGCCCGCCTCCGCCTTCTGTCAGTATTCGAATCCTTCACCTTGCATGTGACGAATTGTCCTAGTCCTCTAAATATTTTTCATGACGCAAGCTTCAAGACAAAGCTGCCAGTCTCCTGAGTTCATGCCCGCAACCATAAGCTGCATCATTGCCTCTACGCCTCCATGTCTTTCTTTTTTCTTTCTCCCTCTCCGTTGTCCAAGAATGAATCGTGCTGCTCTTCCAAACGCCGTTCCACAGAGGAATCACCACTGTCTTCTTGTATCGCTCCCCACTCTTGCTTGTACAGCCTACCTAGAGAGAAACATGCTTGGGCATGTTTGAGGGTTCAAGCTACCATTAGAGCAATCGCAAGATAGTCTGCTAAGTTTAGCTGTTGAGATTGCAAGACTTATTCAGGTAACAGTTCGCTCAAAGTCATGATGAAAATTCGTGAGTTTTCATTGCATGGCACGCTACGAGTCGCAACACAATACGAGATCTGGCATACCCGCTAGTTGCTACCACAATCCTCCACGCTCAGTATGCCCTCTTAATAACATCACTCCTTGTCATCCTTCTCGCCACCATCATCCATCTTTCCAGATAAGACCTCCTTCACATCTTCGCTGCTAAAGCCCAGATCCTTCAATTGTTGCACCGTCTTCTGAAAGAACACTATATCCCTCTCCAGAGCCACACCTTCTTCTCTGAATAGCTTCATGATGTGACCAGGTACACCAGCTGCATGCATGTGGTCGTGCTCGTCAGCATTTGAATCTAAACCTGCAATGCGCTTTTTCTCGAGTACCCCGGCCTTTGCTTCCCACTTCTTCAGGGTTTCGCCTTTGTTGTCCCGGTGTGCCTCTTCGCGTTGGTGGATATCCACGAGGAAGGCTTTTAGCTCTTTCTTGACAGCGGACAAGGCAATAGGAGGGGGCGGCGACTTAGCGGCACGGATCAGTGCGAGCGTCTGGGGAAGTTTCTCCTGAGGTGTAGGTTCGGTCATAGTGAAGTGATTGAATAGTGAGTTGAATTTGGTTTGGTGTATCTAAGGAGTTTAGGAGCGGCTGAATTGACTCATATGCCGGTCGCTGGAATACGCAATTCACTAGCAAATTGTTTGGGCTCACCATTCATTATGCAACGCAAACAGCTCCATTGGCTCAGGGTTTACTACATATTAGCGATTGAACAAACCGCAAAGCCGAATCAATGCATTACGATGAAGGAATATTAACTTCATGATGGCTACATAGGATCTGCGAGGCCTGAACATAGGCTGGATCACAACCGTATCCACATAGCTGGGGGGTCACAAGCTGCTCCGAACTTTTGATTACATGTTTCCAGAGAATACAGTAGCACGTAGTAGTGTCTTATCCGTTGCTTGAAAACGATTCATACGTGATTTTCGCTTCCACTCAGGACTTCAGCTCTACAGATGACAATGACGTATCATTTTGACTTTCCATTATTCTACTAATATGCAATCTCTCATCAATCTCTATTTCCTACCTCCGCCTTCGCCCTCAATTCATTTGTTGTCCACCTTCATGCACTCGTTATTTACATGGCAAACGCCAATCGTTAGCTAGTCGCCTGACCATTCCACACTATGGTGAACAAACATTCCACAAGCGCCAATCTGCCTTAGCAAACCTTGCGCCGTGTTATTGACAATACCCTATGGAGTTTTCGGCAGCGTGACGCAATCGCGATAAAGTCAAGGTCTAGCTGGGAGATTAGAGCGGTACGCAATGGGGCTCTTCTCTACCTGTGATTTCCATTTCTATGTGAAGTTTTTCTCGAGACCTTGGCTTTGGCAACCACACCTGCGCATGTTGCAATGTAGAGTTGAAGGCTAACCACAATAGCCACCTTGTAGACGAAGGTTGTATGGGCTCACCAAAAATGGAGCGAGGAACAGTTGTCTCCTGACGTACTTGAGAATCCTTTCTGTCTCACCTTTACCTTCGCATGCGCAACAATACCTACATAACAATCCCACAAGATGTTACTACCTGCGCATTCGATCAACCAATTGCATCTGTAGTCTCCTTCCACCGTGCTTCCTCCTCCCCATCTTCCTCCTTCCCATCTTCCTAAGTTTTCTCTTCCATTTTTATTTTCATATTCTTCACGATCAATTCCAGCACATCATCCACCCCTTTCAGCATCCCATTACACCCTGTAATGCACCCTTTCTTGATATCTATGTGATAAGTCGTACGTGTCTTGAACTTTTCGAAAATATCTGCAAATCTTCGAAGCTGTTCCACTGCAGTAACAGGCACTCCCGCCGCACCATGTTCCTTGAGCCAACACTCGTCGCCCGCGCGTATTGGGACACCTTGACGCACCAAGAGCTTGAACAGCGGCGTCCTTCAGTTCGTTATACTCTCTGTGCCACTCAAATGAGGAAGCCTTGTATGCACTAATCTAGGGGCCACACTTCACAGCGAGATCCTTGATGGTGGAAAGGAGAGTAATAGTACGAGCGAGGGGGTCAGCGGCATTCATTTAACTGTTGTTGTTCATGTTTGCAATCTGAACAGGTGATCTAGGCACGAAGCGATGCTCTCAATTGAAGGCTCCAATCACTCGTTATATATACAAGGCAAGAATCATTTGCTACGGCATCGCGTGCCCACTCCACTGTACACTGTACACCATAATATATCCTAAGTGCCGCATAACCTGAGCAAAGTACGTATGCCGAAACTATTCCAAGATTTCACAATCAACAATGATACACGTGGAAAACATCCTGTCACCACTCTATCAACAGCAAGCCGGCTCCGAGTAACGAGGATGGGCTATAACCAACATGACTACAACCCAGGGGCTCGCGCTCTCGCGCCAAGGGTCACCTGACACTTGCCACCATCGAAGTATCGAGCGTCATGCGGAGCCATGCATCCTATCGTAACTTAATATACTGTTCGCATTTAACGCTGTGAATTAAGACTATATAACCGAAGCTTACGTTTACGCAAGAGACGCACTACTACACTTTAATACCCACCCTTGCCCCATGCAGCAATCCACCTTTTAGCCGTCCTTATTTCCCACAGATGCGCCTCCCTAATATAATCCGGCTCCTCCTCCACACTCTTCACCCCTGTCCTAGGACTACTATCCCAATGATGCCCCGCTCCCGCAATCAGATAACTCGGATACTTATCGCTACTAACCCTTATACCGGGCTTGTCATGAGAGTGGAAGGTCAGGTCAACCCAGACATCTGCTTCGCCGTCTATTAATGCCAGCTTCGGAGCGTGGATGTCGAGCCCTCCGTAATTGTTGATAACGTCCACATCCGGGCGCGAAGGGATGGAGGAGTATTGGCCGGGAGGGAAGGATTGCTCGCACCATGATTGCATGTAGGTGCCGTTTAAGACACGGGAGATGAGGCTTGGGCCGTGGCGTGGAGCGGAGATGAAAGCGCCTAACTCAGTGCAACTTGTGTACAGATAAGAACGATCGGCGCTATTCGCGGTGTTGGACCAATATGTTGCGTTCTGCGTGTTGAAGCAGCCTTCATCGGTGGTGTCGAGACGGCCAGAGGTGCACAAGGGCACGATGACGCCCCGGATGTAGGCGGCGTAGTTTCCGAGGCCGGTCCAGGGTTCGCCTTGTGTGTACTTTGCGAGTTTGGTGTCTACAGCTGTGATGTTGGCGGGGGCGGCGGGGTTGGTAATGTTTGAGCAGAATTGGTAAAAGTCTTGCGAGTCGTCGGGAGGGTTCCAGTTCAGCTCTTGCCAGGTCGGGTTTGGGTAGTCGAATGGACCTCCCACTGTTCCTAGTTAGTGATTGAGTGTAGTGAGGGAAGGGGGCGCTCACGAGGATAGCTGATCGCCTGCGCGAAGTCCCTAATGTCGCTCACGGCGCCCAAGCCAAAGACTTCCTTGACTTCCTGGATGGCAGCCTTGTCTCCAGAATCGACGACCTCGTCGATCTTGTCGATGATCCCGACAAGTCGAGAAATGCAGTCTGACGGACCGTATTTCAGGATGGGATTGTACCAGCTTGGATACTCCCACTTGGCGATCGCTGGTGCACTAGCAGCTATACCTCCCGCGAACAAATCGTTGTACGTCTTCATCGTAAAGGCTACTTGTCCACCCGCCAAACTTCCACCGTACATGATCCACGGTGTATGCGGGGCATTGAGGCTCTCGTTTCCGTTAACACCAGGGAAGGTAGCGTGCTGAGCGAAGAAGACATTATCTGCAATGGCTGTCGCTTTATCAGTACATGTCCCCAGAAAGATTACAAGCCTCGAGGTCCAAGAAACTCACTCTGATCCGTAGTCAGAAATCTCAAATCATCCGTCGAAGAATCGTTCGTCGGCCAGCTCTTCCCGTAGTATCTATTTTCTAAAATGACACCCAGACCATTCGTAGCTTCCGCCAGAATCTTCACAATCCCATTTCTCAAATTACTGAATCTTGATTCACCGCTGGTTTCTCCACCAATGTACAGAAAAATCGGTCCGCCGGGTTTGTAATACGTAGCATCGAAGAAGTAACGCTGCGTGAATGTCGCGTTGGTATGGGGCTCGTAGCGCGCTTCGTTGTGCAGATGGTCAATCTGAGCCACAACGTAAGTGAGGTAACATGATGCAGAAGAAGGCGGCATACCGGCTGCTCAATAGTATGCACCGGATATGTAACCTGTGTCTCTTGTCTTTTGGCCAATGCATCTGCCACTCTGCCTCGCCTCTCTCCCGCATCGCACAACCCGCCTAGCCCACTTAGAGCCGTCAAAGTGAATAGGAACCTCATCGTAAATTGCATAAGATCGGCTACCGGCGAGGGAACAAGCTCGCAACATCGTCTTATATAAACATTTTCAAAGGATCCGATCGCGTCAACGCCGCTCCAAGGTACCAGGGCGGGGGCTTGCGCAGCTCACTGCCGCATTAGGAAGGCGGATATGGAAGCTCGGCTGAAGCTTCGCAGAGCGTGGCGAAGCTTGTCATCGCTTGGCATGCGCTGTGTGTACCTGCCTCTTAGAAGCTCGCGTAGGAATGATTAAGGTGTGCATATCGTCATGTCGCATCCCGTTATCAACCGTGGTGCATGTGCCTGTATCTTGCTGATGCGGATGAATTGTATAGTACTGGACGAGATGGCGTCATTTTGTGGCTTTCCACAGCCAAATTGTACTGTGAGAACTACCGTCATCGTATCAATGCCTCCCATGAACCAAGCAGTGTTTGGGAATGCCCCCAAACGCTCAATTTCACACACTCGTTCCAGCTTTGCTCAAAACAGCTAAAACTTCGACAGCCTAGGCCTGTTCCACGACCCGAGTCTTCGAGAGCTCACAAAGCGCTCTCAAAAGAGCCCTTACGCTAGTATGCAGCCTTATGGGTCCTTGGGTCGATAAGAGGTTGCTCATGGATGTTCCTCCGAGGGCTATGCCAAAGCACGCATCCTCATCTCCGAATGTGAGCGTGCAAATAAGCACTGGCCATCTCCGAACGGCATTCTGTTTGCTTTGTGTTGTTAGTACTTGATAACCAAGGATAATTTGACTTTGGTCGAAGTACTTCAGCCCTTGCTCGTGCCGGGGCCATCAAATTCTCTATCGAGCTTCGCCAGCGCAGCCGCCTTCTCAGCATCATGCTTCACGCCTTGAACTCTTGCAGGCAACTCACGCATGACTTGCTGTACCAACTGCTCAAGGTCTTTTGGGTCCCTCGTCTCAAGCTTTGCCTTTCCTTTGGCAGTATTGCCTACTACTGGTGGCTTAACCTCGCGCTTGCGTAGCATGACTTGGCCCTTGGAATCCATGAACGTCTCATACCCCTGCTGATCCAGTACTTCGTCGGGTACGCGCACGCTCACGGGCGGCTTGCTGGTTGGTGGTTGAGGCGCTGTGGGTGGGTCAACCGGACTGGGACCTTCTTTCTCTTTCTCGTAGCGCTCGAGGGCACGGATGTGGTCCTGGTTCTCCTTGTTGCCTTCCATCAGAAAGCGGAGGCACATGATGGCGTGTTCGCGAATGTATGGATTGTGCTCGTCGTATGAGCAACAATTGAGAACCGCCTCGATGCCCCCGAGCGGCCTAATCTGATCTTGGACCTGTCTGTTCTTCCACACTAGGGAGCTCAACACGAGAACAGCGAGCTTCTTCAAATTACGCCACTCAAACTCTGACGGTTCGTCTTGTGCTTCATCAATATAGGGCCGAGGAGATGGCATATATCCTTCAGGTGCAGTCGTATTGGCAGCTGTGTCGTACGGTCGCTCAACAGCTACTGGTTGTGGTTCAGCCTCGGTGGGCGGCGCTGAAGTTGATTGTCGCGCAGCTGCGGTTAGTGGAGGTATCGATATCTGGCCCTTGGGTATAGCGGCATCGAGCTCCTTCAGCAGAGTCACCAGCTCGTTCGCCACCTCCCAGTTACTGAGCATGGACTTCCAAGTCTCATGTTCTGTTAGGATCGCGAAAAACTCCAGATACTGATATACGCCTTCGTACATGCGCTCCATGTCCCATAGATTGAGAGGGAAATCTTCTGGCTGCGCATGTCCGGCACGAATCTGGCCTTGCAAGAAGATGAGAGCGCAAGTTTGCGGGATAATATGGCGGCGGAACTCAGTCAGCAGAAAGTTGACCATATGTGCATCTCCTTGGTCCACCGGAGATGATCCAGTTTTGAGCACACTCTTGACTGGTGTACGAGCTTGGCGTGCGCGGAAGATGTTGGTCAAAAGCTTCATGATGACAGCTTGAGCGGGAGAAATGATGTCCTTTGACCTGCTGTGTCTGTGAGCGAATGTCATTAGAACGAATGCCGTCTACTTACTCGGACTCACGGAAAGCGTGATATGCGAAAGGTAACAGTCCATTCGCAAGTATCGATTCCATAATCTTCACCATAAACTTGAAGTAGAGTTCTTCTTCTCGGAGATCCCAGGCGGCAACGAAAATAAGGAGCTCCCGAAGTAGATTTCGCCCATTATCCTGGGCAAGCAGAAGGTGGCATCTGACGCTGTGCATGCTTCGGATGCTGCTGTATTGGTTGGGGTCGGGGTGGTATCCAGGCTGCCCTTCGGTGGGTTCCACGATCCCTCCCATGATAATCATTGGCAGTACTTCGATTTCGGTGGGACCCAGGATAAGTGGAACGTCTGTGAGTAAGCCATGGCCCTCGTCGCCGGTATCATCATAATCGTCGTCGTTGTCGTCGTCCTCCGGCGGGGGCGAGGCGGGAGAGGCTACGTCGCTGGTCAGCGCTGCAGGACGATCGGGATCAGGCTCCAAGCGCTTCAGCAGATCCTCTTTCCCGTTCTGCAGGATATCGGCACCAAAGGCGGGCGGATAAGTCACGCGAAAATCGACCTCACCTGCCGGAGATGACCGACTTAAGCTCGGATTGTATATTGACTGCGCTCGCATCGAACGCTCTTTTTGTTCTTCGGGTGTTTCAGGTGCTTCGTTGTTTGAGGCCGCAATACTAGAGCGCATTCTATCCACTTCGACCTGCAGCTGATTAATACTCTGAGCAAGTGCCTGCACACTCTCCTGGTTCTTAGCCTGCTGCTCGAGTACCTGCTTATAGGCGCTGGACTGCGTGATTTCGTCGCGGTAGCGTGCAACAACGTCGGCGTAGCGCATGTTCCATTTCTATTGTGGTCAGACGAATGTTTCTCTTATAGAATGGGGAACTCACATTCTTCTCTTCTTCGGTCATGGTCTGCCACTGCCTTTTACACTCTGACGCGATTTCATTTGCACCAGCCTTCTCGCCCATCTTGATAAGCGACTTCTTCACCTCAGCGCCAATTTCTCCTATATATAGCAAGAAAGGGGATGAAGCCGGCTGCTGCGGGATCTTGAAAGCATCAGGGCCACGGGATACGTGTTGGGGTACAGCGGGCGCGGACTCGTCGGGGAGCTCAGGTTTCTTCTCCAATCGATACAAAAAGTCCATTCTCGATTTCATGTCTGCGAAATTGGGAAGCTCGCTGTCTAGATGGCTGTCGAAGAGCTCGATCCAGAGCATCAGCTTCCGCTGCTCGTTTCGCGCAATAAGGTTGTTCAGGAACTGCAGGCATGTGATCAGAAGTTTTTTGTCTGCGGTGCATTAGCAGCCTTGCCTCTCATCTACTTTCTCGCATGTCTTACAGGCATTGATAACACCCTGCCACTTGTCCTCATCTGCCGTACCTGCCTCGCCATCGTAGCCCCTCGCAGTGACTCGCACGCAGACATTGATCAGCGCAAAAATATCCTTATCGAACAGCCGCGCTGCCGAGAGATCCTGGACCTTCTCTCCGACCACTAGGACATTGCGCGCGATAGAGACTAGCTGGTTCAGGCGCTCCAGGTCTCGAAGCAGGCTTGGGGAATAGGAGGCAATCAGCGGTCCTGAGAGGCCTTCGTATTCGGGCGTGGCAGGGTCGGGTGCCGCGAAGCAGCGTCGCTCGAGCGAGGGGATAGCGGCTTTCAGTACACCGGCGAGATCGTCCCAGAATAGGTCTGAGAGGCCCAGTTCATCACTACTTTATCAGCATGATACTTGCAAAAGGGCCGGACGGCGCGAACCGGAGCTCAAAACTACGCCGCGACTCTTCGAGAGTTTTTTTCACTACGTCTCGTTCTAGCAGCCGCAGACTTTCATCCTTGATGTAGCCTGGGCTCTGAAAGTGCACCGTATACGGCGCGAGTGCGAGTCTCAGTCGTGTGAGGTACAGCTTGGCGGGGTCTTGCACCTCGCTCGAATCATCGTCCATGATGGGCGGATTGGTATGCGCATGGGCGCTGGCGGGCGCTGTATGGGCGTAAGGTAGAGCTGGCTATGCGTTGGCTTCTTCAACAATGTCAGTCAAGACGTTGAAGCATGAGAGTGGAAGCTTGAGCAGCAACCAAACGTGACGAAGGCGGGGCAGGAACAACTTTGTTCCTTCCCAAATTTCCATGGCGAGGCAATACCTAGCGACGCAGTTGCCCCGCCCCCACCACGCACATGCTGAAACATCACCACGATCGAAAGTGTATGCAACTCCCAAGTTAACAGCTGTGGACAGTGGACAGTCGCTACTGATGGTGGTGTCTCCTAGGACACTACTTTCCGCAGTTGATGGACAGGAAACTTCACTTTTTTGTCACTAGATTGAGGGTTCTCTTGCCAAATCTATACCTCTGTGAAACCATTGCAAATTTTTGCTACTCCACGGTGCATTGAATGATCACAAGTCAGAGATATGCTTCAAAACTTCGTTCGCCACATTTTGCTCAGACCTGTCGGAAGCCGGGAATGAGGTCAACGGCGCACTGATGATTACTATTACTGATCAGGCCTACTCCTCTCTTGACCGCAATCGAGCAAATACTAGGACCGAGGAGTCACACGAGTTCTGTATTCCCCTCGAATGCCTTTGTGAAGGTCACGACCATATGTTCAGCTATAATATCACTCTCAGTATTGACATCGACTCAAAAGGCCTAACTTACTCTATAAAAGCAGAATAAATGATACCATATCTTGGAAACTTCCTCTGGAGCTACGCTGGCTAATTTATGACGGACTCATCGCAGAGCACCCGAAAACCTGTACCCCAAGCACCTCTAGGAGTACTACAGCCGGCGAAAATCAACCATTACCATGCACCAAAGAGATACTACACCTCAGAACAGGTCTCCTCAGAATATGCAAGCAGACCCAAGGAAAGGTCTGGCTTTGATGCTACCTCACTCGCTCCTACAATTACATCACGTCGAACTGGCGCAGCGCCATGAAACCAGGCCACTCGCGCTGAGAGAGCACATCCATCGGGTTCCATGACAGACTGACAATGAAATCAGGAGTATGCACTGTTCCAAATACGTCAAAGAGCTTTTGATGCCTCAGCTCCACAACTTCGGTTCCTGTTGTTTCTTCCCAGGAACGTAGGGTCGGGTCGACTTCCCCCAATATACGGTGGAAGAGCAGAACTTGTAGCTCTCGGAGAGACCGTACCTTCTGAAGACTTTGCAAGACTGCTTCCCAGGATTGGAATTCTGTTGTCCACTCATGGAGTTATTCGTCAAGAGAAAGCTGTTCGAGTCGACCCGCCAATGGGCGAGAAGCCCTCTGGCGGTGCCACTAGTTGGAAGCAATGGAGATCTATTGGCCTGGAGAACACGAACGATGTTGACGAGTAGAGGATCGCTAGTCTTTCAGTATACCTGCCTGCGAGCACTGACATAAGCTCAACAAATTGCGCGTTATACAAGTGAACTTACAGCAGACGACAACATAGTAACAGAGCTAACGTTTTCCGAGGCTCCGAAGTGGAATAGGGAGATTGATTACTCTTTCTGGCTGTCGATATCCGGTAAGGGAAGCATTTGGCGTCAAAATTTAAATGATCATAGAATCCTTCGAAACCTGGTGGTCGCCACCGTTCTAACCTCGTATGCCGTGCCCGGAGGACATGCCTCTAGAGGATTAGCCGACAGTCTGAAATCAGCTTATGGACAAATAGACTTGGACTCTGAGGCCATGGGTCTGTGTGAGGTAGTACGCGGCGATGCGCATGGTTTGCGGCTCGTCGAGGCTGCTCTTCGGCAGCGGCATTGAATATGGTACTTTTTCGGAGTATGGTACCATATCCTGATAAATAGTGCATGCCATCCTGATATTAGGCTAGGATAGATACGAGGTGATATGCGCACAAGTTTAGCGTAGGGTTTGCTTGAACGGACTCAAACGATGTTGCGAGTCGTGAGCGAGCGGCCAGGATACGTGCTTGTGCGTACTTAGGTGGGGTGCAGGGACTGGAGTCTTAAGTTCGGTTCAAATCAAAGCACATCAGATCATGGTCATGAAATGTGCCGCAAAGTGGATTGTTGTTGCCTGCTCAGGTGATGAGGAGGGGGCACGGTTTCCCCGTCCCCACCCCATCCCGGTTATCTAACATTGGCCATGTTAGGGATAATAACTGAACTTGCAGAGTGCGAGTAGAACTTGGAAGGCATACAAGTATTTACTTTGCGGAGGCGTATGAGGGGTGGCTCGAAACGCTCTCCAGTATCTAGTGAATGCATTAGAACGCCGCCTAATGCTATATACAAGGCAAAAGCCGGGGTATCATGTATATCAAAACACGTCGTTCATCTCTACATCCCTCCCTCCACCTGCAGCAACAGCGGCTGCCTGCGTGCCAAAGTCTATGACTTCATTCGCTCTGTCATCCTCCAAAAATACACCCAGACCGCCAAACGCATCGCGCAGCGCGTGGCTGTAGTATTCAGGCGCTTTGTACCCGAACGCGTAGAACTTGGGCTCGTGCTTGACTGCAAAGAACTTGTGGTCGTACTCTTCTTTCACGCTGTAGTACAAAGGCTCCACGCTCCACCCGCCTGTAGGATCGAATGCCTTCTCCGGCTCCGGCGCCTTTCGTTTTTTAAGACCGCGGAAGCTAAAGCCTGTGTCATCCTCAGGAATTGGCGTGTTGCCCAATGATGCGCCCTGTACCCTTCGTTGTGTGCCACCTTTCTTGAGAATGACGTGCGAAGTCTCTGAGAGGGTAGAAATGTCTGGCCCATTGTCTACAGAACGACGTACGGCGTTGGGGTTGAGCTCGGCCTTCTGGGCCTCTTCCCAGCGGCGCAAGCGGCGTTCTGTCTGTTCGACATCAATCTTCAGGATAAGATTCCACGTGATCTCTTCGACTTCCTCTAGGTAGTCGTTGTAGTCTCGGAGCGTCTCGAAATCGGCTTCTTCCTTGTTCATGCTGCATCTGTTAGCCTTCGCTTATCCCACCGTTTTGGAGATACACTCACGCTTTAGCCACGCGCCTCCTGATGTCCACCTCCCTCTCCACCTTCAGATCCTCGAAGGTCTGCATCCGGAACCTAGCCTTCCGCAGTGTCTTTTTACAGCCCGCGATCGGACACGGCGCCGGCCCGTGGGAGAAGATGCGGTCGACGCACGACTCGCACATCTTGTGGTAGCACTCTGGGTTCACGAGGAAGCGCATGTTCGGGTTGAGATAGCGCGACGATTTGCATACTGGGCAAATCTCTGAGGCAGAGTCAGCGGCCGCGCGCGCGGGCTTGGAGGGGGACTGGTGCTGGATGGAGAGGCTGCGGAGAGAATGAGAGAGGTGAGACGCACCGCCATCTTCGACTGCCCGCTTGGTGGACGCGCCGGGCGCGCGCGCGACCCTCGACATGGTGGTGGTGGCGTGGACGAAGCTGGAGGATGCGGCAGGAGAGAGAGTTTGGGTGGGCTGGGTTATTAAAGCAAACTGGCCACCCCAATCACATTACCTGATAGCCGGTGACTGTGTGTATCTAGGTGAGCCAAAGGCCCTCACTTCAATATCGTATCAGAATATGTGAGGTACCAAAGTTCACGCAGGGTGACTTTCTTTCAACAACATTTGAAGCATTCCAGCTGCATGACTGGAGCTTGGGGCCGAAGCGGGACTAGCGCGCCAAGACGTATTCTCTCTTCCGCGCACCGCAACAATTCCTTCTGCCTCCTCCGCCTCCGCCCTCATGCCTCAAAACATGGCGACCACCGCGCAGCAGACCATGGAGAGCGTCGAGAGCCGCCGTGTGCAGCTCGAGGAGACGGTGGCCAAGTTAAGGAAGGCTCTGGACCACTGGTCGACCTGGGAAATGGAGTACCAGATTCTCAAAGAAGAGCTGCAGGTTGCAGGCTCGCCCTCGCCGTCGCGAATGGCTGAGATAGGCCGCGACATCCAGGGCAAGCTGGTAGACGAGAAGGAGGTAGAGGAACTGCTCGGCAAAACCTTGCCATCGAAACGCACTGCTAACCAGGTCATTGACATGATAACCAGGCGCCTTGACTATGTCGAGCAGAACCGCGAGACTGTCGAAAATCAGTTCGACAAGGCACAGAAACAGCTTGAGGCTCTTGAGATGTTGACAGATCAGGGTATGGAGAACGAAGAGGGGTTACCGATGATGGATATTGAGGAACAGCTCGATGACGATGACAACATCGTCTCGAGCTCGGTTTCTCAACCTGGGAAGGTTGCACCGGAGCTCGTAGAAGCATTACGGAAAGCTGGAGTGCAGAAGAGCGAGGACCAAACTTCGAAAGGCGAACGGGATATGGTCGATAAGCTTCCTACGCCTTCTGTTCTCGCACCTTCTACATCACTTCCGGCACCTGATACCGCAACCAAGTCCACACCCGCTTCCAACTCTGTGAAGAACCCCGAAAATTTTCCCTCCAGCACTTCCAAGGGCAAGTCGAAAGCTTTCGAAACACCGAAGAAGTCAGTGTCTTTTGCAAACGACGTGCAAGTTGAGACTTTTGAGAAGCCCAAAACTCTGAAAGATGACGTACGGAACTGGAATCTTCCACCCGGGGCCAAAATCTATGAGGTCGACGACGAGAGCGAAGACATCCTTGAGAAAGCTGTCGTTCCTGACACCGATACTGCAGAAGAGGCCGCATTGAGGAGAGAAATGCTACAATACGGTTTAATTGAAAACAACGACATCGTCGCTGAACTCGAATTCGAAGATGACGAAGACATGGACGAGGATTATGATGAGGACTACGAAGGATACGACAGCGAAGTCAGCGAACAAGAAGACAAGTACGGCCGCAGTACTCGTCGCGTTCTCTCAGATGACTACGTGCAAGAAATGCGCGAGCTGGAGAAGAAGCTCAATGCTCGCATGCTCGAAAACATCGGACCTGGTTCCGACCTTGTAGACAAGGCCGATGATGCTCGCACCCTCCGTGTCCGCAAAGATGATGAATTTGAACAGTCGGTTCCCACAGCGACTGCCTCTTCCGATGTTGTTGCGTCTAAGAAGGGCGTTCGTTTCACGGATGATGCAGACAGATTGGATGCACCGAAGCCTGCAGCAGAGCCTTCTGTGCCCATCAAGCTACCATCTACGATATCCGACAACATTGTGGAGCGTGCCGCTTTTGTTCCTCAGCCACCCTCAGCGCCTTCTCAGCCAATTCAGGTTTCACGATTCAAGAGCGCTCGCTCTCACGCCAACGGACCTCCTGTCAAGCTTCACAACCCTGTAGTACCTGATCCGCCCCCTGTGCCTACGGGTCCCTCTGGCAGCGTACTCGCGTCCAGCATCGCCGAGCATACCCCACATCCCTCGGAACCGCAAGTGCCGGATGAATTTGAACCAGTCCTTCTCAACCGCGAGATCACTGCCGAGTACCACAAGCTCCGCAACAAGATGATCTCGCAACAAGGTGGCTTTAAACCCACCGAGGAAGACGAAGATGATCCATTGGTGGAGGAACGGAACGGTAAAACGAAGAGAGTAAGTCGCTTCAAAGCTGCGAAGCTGAAGGCGGAGGGTTTGTAGATTTTCCATGATACCCTTGAGCATATCATTGCTCGATCCTTCTACTCCCTCCCTTCCCTCTCCTTGGCGTGATGTTCTGGGCTTGCCGCACCCTCGGGGTCTGCGGGGAGCGAACGTGCTTCTACGGAACCCATGCCCGTGAGAGATGCCTAGCTATGCGTCTGTCTCACATTTTATGGTGTCCAAAATTAAATCTATCGGGCTCTCTGACGTGGCTTGTTAGCTTGGCAGCTCTTGCAAGTCTCGATTGATTTTTCGCCCGTACATGCACTTGTTGACCCAGATGTCCCTTGTGGGTTGCGCTTGTTTCCGTTGAAGTAATTTACATCCGGACCCTCTTGATCATGACACAAGCAATTGCATTTATACAACGTCCATGACCAGCATCCTTGTCTATACTAAAATGTCAAAGATGTCATTTTGAGCAGACTGCCGACAAAAAGTGCAAGTGCTTGATTATTCTACTGGTATCCTGGGTTAGTTTGATGTTCAAGGCGGCATTAGGTCAGTAACAAGGTACTTCGTGATCGAGGCCAGCGAGCGTACATTCGATGCTGCTGTCTATTTCAGTGGAATAGCTTAACTGTGTGTAAAATGAGTTCATATGATTTGGCAATAGCTCCAAGTACCACCCAATACGATATCATACACTGTGGGCTAGCATTGTATTGCTAACAACTTACAGTCGCAACCAATCTGACCGTCACATATTTCAGGAGCTTGTGCCGTGGTGGTTGCCGGTAGATGGGAAATTCTGAGGCAAGAGCTGCCTTGTGTCAGAGATGTATAAAAACCACCTTCACGACTTCGACAATGAGGAGGCTGCTTGGAAATCGGCCAGAAAGCGCGTGAGACAAGGTAGGGAGGGCTTGCAGAGCGTGGAAATCGAGTGCGAGCGAGGAGCGTTGGAGTACAGGATTGTCAACAACTTGGGAAAACCGTTGGCGATCGATGATTATGATGTGGCGGAGAGTGATTTTGCATGAGATTTCGGCAGGCCATGGCCTTGGATGCCTTCTCTGAAACAGGGAAAGGTCGGCTGTTCAGCATGATACTGTACGTTTGCCGCAATTCATGTTCTATGGGCAATGTGTTATACAGCTCTCCCGTCGAAACGTGTTAGCAGAGCGTATAAGGTGCGTCGAGGCTGTATTGATCCAAGACAGGAGCGTGACACCTCATTCTAGGAAGGATCACACACTACCACCGTAAATGAGGTGACTAGGCGACATTGCGTTAATTGGACTGGACAAAATTGCCGTGGTTGTGTCGGTTCTGAAGGAATTCCGTTGCCGTCTCACCTCGGATGGTCGGAATCCCGAATCCGGCGCTAGTGACATTACCAATTGTCTCCAGTGCTCCCGCCACCCTGTCTGATACAACACCCGGACAGACACATGGGTTTGAGTCTCACTCCATGAGGTTCTATTGCTCTATGTTATCAAGGACTGACGTGAGTCACTTCATCCAAATGTCAAGACCACCAAGTTCACGGTGATTACTTCCTGCCACGGTACCTATAATAGTCTGCTATTGAGTGGTCAGTCTCAGCCAAACGGACGCCTGGATGCATTCTGACCTTCTAGGGTCATTGAATGAGCCAAATTTGGTCTTATCCCAGAAGCAGTCGCTTTTACAAACGCGTATGCAGTGGAATAGTAACGAAATGGCGGCAAAAGTTGACAAGAGGCGGAAAATGAAAGCATGCATACCGTGCGCTAAGCTGAAGATACGATGTGAATTCGCACCCCTCAATGAAAAGTGTAATCGGTAAGTGGACTGTTCCTGCCGTTCCGTGTCCGTATATACACGGTGTATTAACCTTGCGCCTCAGGTGCATTCGATTGGGTAGAGAGTGCCACGACCAGGCACCTGGCGCCCACAGCAACCCGAACCGGCGGGCTAGAATAACTCAAGATCCGGCAATTCGACGCTTGGAATCAATGGTCAACTCGATGTCCCAATTAGTAGCAAGCCGAACATCAGATGCGGCTCCGCTGTCCTTCTGCATACAGCCCTCGTCGACGCCCACTCTGCCGGCATTGCTGGAGCCAAGCTTAGATTTCAATGACCCTCCGTTTGACAGAAACGAGGGTTCGCGCTGTATCAAGCTGTTCGTGGACGAGATCACGCCGATGTTCCCATTTGTCGTCATATCACCAGACACGGATGCAGAGCTCTTATATCGCGAGAAGCCCCTGTTGTACAAATGCTTGATGATGGTCACATGTCAGAACGACGTGAGTCGACAAACGAACCTCGCTCGAGCGATTGGAGACGAAATTGGTCGTTTTCTAGGCCGAAGGGAAAGGAACCTTCCAATCTTGCAAGGTATCCTACTATACGTAGCATGGTGCGTATATCTATGAAATTTGCATCAATGATAGATCTACAGTGAATTGATTTGACCTTTGATGATAGGAGTCATGTACATCAAAATCAGGGAGCTGGGTTTCTGACCCCAGTACATTTGGCGATGGCGATGGTCACAGAGTTAAGGCTAGATGAGGAGGCTCAACCGAAGTCTAAGATAGGTGCTGGTGCCTTGCGGGCTATTGGAAAGAATGAGCCACCTCCACCCAGAACACTAGACGAGCGCAGGGCCTATCTGGGAGTTCTGTGGATGGCCTCGGTGTCAGCGAATCTTCACTTACATGTGGATGAACGCTAACAGTATCACAGGATCAACACTTGCTTTCATAATACGGTCACCCCAAGATTTACCAGATACACGGACGAGTGTTGTCGTGTCCTTCAGGCAACCCAGGAACACCCAAATGATGTCTATATCGTAGAACTCATCAGATTATTGCGGATGGTGGACAGAGTCGACAGGACAGTGTACCGAGACGCGCTCGATGTGAATGGTGCGATGACAGTGCCCTTGTCAATGGTGATTGCTGCACTTCAAGAAGAAGTGGCTTTGCCAACGGGATTCAAACCGCTTGCTCCAGTGCAAGCAGTGCTGTCACGGCTTACACAGAAGATGCTTGAATTCCACCTCTGCAAGCTTGCTATCGAGGACGACTACTTTCCGCCTTGCTCTTCTCACACCACGTTTCGCGCAGACCTCCTCGTGGGCTGTCTTTCTACCATTGAAACGCTCCTTGATACCTTTTGCGATCTACCCGATCTAGCAGTGCTATCTTTGCCATACGGATATTGGGGCATGGTCGGACACGCCATAAAAATCTATTCGCGGCTCTCTGAAGTCAAATACGGGCCCTGGAGTCCAACAATCAATCCCCGGTATGTATCTGGGCGACTGGTGCAAAAGATGGAAGAGGCGAATGCCGCGGGGCAGAAGGCAACGCCGCCGCGGAGGATGCCCGAGTTCTACGAGCAGATGGTGGCCAAGTTGAGGGACCTCGGAGAAGCAAAAAGCAACAGCACAGCGAATGACACCTTCCCGAACGGCGATGATCTGCTAGACAACGACATGATGGGCGGTATTTTATTCGATCTCCTGGACTGGGTTTGAAAACTGGCTACGAACAGGCCCAACTTGGCGATCGGCAGAGATGGACCCGGACGGATGGGGCAACTCGAAGTTTCAAGGAGATGCAAACGAGAGTGCGACGGAAGGATTGTTCGATCTGAGATCTGACTGTGCCGTGGATCGTTGTCCGGCGCGGGGCGGCACTGTAGCGCTCCCCATGTCGACGAAGCGATTCGGGACGAGCGAGAATCGCGCTGCAAGGCGGTGCGACCACTCCAGACAAAGGCGCCGACGTGCGAATGCATACGGATACGAAGAAAGAGGCTCAGCTGCGGTGGCGGATGCCGTCATCGTCGGCGTGAATCGAGACCCGAGTCTCAGGCCGCGTGGATCGAACGCTAACAGGGACCCTGCAGGACCCTCGCAGCTTGTGCCCAAAGCGGACTAACTCAGGGAACGCGGCTCGTATCCCACACGGTCGCACGGTCGGGGCGCAGCTTTCACACTTCTCAGCATACGTTGCAGGCGTCGCAACCTCCTCCACATGCGCTGCACATCTACTGCTTCCGGCTGGCACCCCTTGCCACTAGCGCTGTGGGCCTGCTCTCGCCTCGCCGTGGACGTGGGCCATGCAGCGTCGCTGGAACATCAGGGACGCTCATGATCGCTTGCAGCACCCTGGAATAATGCAACACCCGTCTTGTGAAGCCTGTACGCATACCAGCCTCATGGTCGACCTGTCATTCGACGCGAACGCATGGGCGTAAGATTATCTATGGATTTCTCCGCCACATTTCCAAGGTGCCAAGGTAGCGCCCGCTCCTGTTTGCAAGCCTACGCGACACCTGTCTTGTCTAGACTCCGGCAAACAGAGCTTGGACGCGTTTGAGCTGGTGAAGAGCACACCTGCCGTGTTTGGGCCCGTTCGGTTATATATGTTAAGAAGGGAGCTCCTGCCCCCGATTACTCAACTACCAACGGCCATGGTACCCAAATCGCCGCATCTCCTCGATGCCGCCGAAGTCTCGCGCCTCATTGCGCACGATCAGGTCATCGTCATCCACGAGGGGCATGCTCTGAATTTGTCTGCGTGGATCAACAAGCACCCCGGTGGACGACTTGCGATACTGCACATGGTTGGAAGGGATGCCACTGATGAAATCAACATGTAAGTAGGCGAGCGTACGACCCGCTAAGCGCTAGTCACAGCGTACCCGCTATCCCACGTTCCCACAATCGGAACGGCGACGCTTCACATCGGCAACGCAAGGCTGACCTCGTCTCTCTAGCTACCACTCGTCCAGGACTCTTCTGTGTATGAAGCAGTTCCGTATCGGTCGAGTACACGAGCCTTGGAGGAACCTCGAAGCCCCAATCCGTTCGCCTGACGACTTCTACGCACGACAAGCGCTACGCAAAGGGGGAGAATCGAAGCAAGATGACAAAGAGTCTTTGGAGAAACGAAGAAGAAGTCGTACGAGTGTTGACCTAAGCTCCGTGGGTCTACTCCAAAACAATGCCTTGCGCTCTCGCGCGTGTGTTGTCAGCGTTTGCTGACTGTAACCCGAAGGCCGCAGTTGCCCTGCACAAGAAGCTGAACCAAACCCCTTGCACACGAAGAGCGATTGGAATTGTCCAGGTCGAGCTTGAAAAACAACCTATTCTACCAGCTGTATCGACCTCCCCATCACCAAACAACGTCGACAGCACCGATGAAACAGTCGCTGCACGCGAGCGATATGCCACCGAGTTAGAGCAGAAGGAAGTTGCGGATGGCCTGCGCGACAACCCTTCAATCGATTACGACACACAACGAGCCATTGTTCTGGAGTACCGACAGCTGCATCAGAGGATCAAGGATGAGGGACTGTATACATGCCGCTATAGCGAGTATGCTAAGGAGAGCATTCGCTATGCCCTTCTCTTCGCCTCGTTCCTCTACCTCGTCCATCTGGAGTGGTACCTTACGTCTGCTCTTGCGCTAGGATTGTTTTGGGTATGTATCGATACATTTTGGTCATGCAAAATGCTAACGAATGAGCAGCAACAGATCATGTTTACGGCCCATGATGCCGCTCACTGTGGTATCACTGCCAATTTCACAGTCGACACACTGATTGGGGCCTTCATTGCGGACTTCTGCTGTGGTCTCAGCATCGGCTGGTGGAAGTCCTCCCACAATGTCCACCATCTCATTACGAACGACCCAATCCACGACCCGGACATTCAGAATACACCACTCTTCTCAAACTCGCCTACGTTTATGAAGTCAGTGTTGAGCTCTTTCTACAACTTCCGGTTCGTATGGGACAGTGCCGCGGATTTCTTGATTCCATACCAAAAGTACACGTATTACCCTGTCATGGCTCTGGCAAGATTCAATTTGTACATGCTCTCGTGGCTGCACCTAGTGAGCCCACGGGCAGCGCAGCTGGGAGCAGCTTGGTGGACACGTCCTGTGGAGATCCTATTCATGGCATGCTACTGGTTTCTCTTCGGATACTGCCTCGTCTGGTGCACACTTCCCACATGGCCGATACGCATAGGCTTTGTGCTGCTTTCCCACATGGTAACAATGCTCCTACACGTACAGATTACCCTCTCTCACTGGGGCATGCCTACCGCGGATCTCGGGCCCACGGAGTCTTTCGCGCAGCGTCAACTCCGCACCACGATGGATGTCGACTGTCCCGCCTGGTTGGATTTCCTGCATGGAGGGCTACAGTTTCAGGCTGTGCATCATCTATTTCCTCGAGTTCCTCGACATAATTTGCGACAGGTGCAGAGCATGGTGCGAGAGTTCTGTGACAAAACGGAGATCCAGTATCAATGCTACGGTTTTGTGCGGGGCAATCGGATAGTGCTGAGTAGGCTGGAGGAGGTAGCCAAGATGGTGACAACTTTGGTGGAGTGCCAGAAGCACATGGCGGAGACGGGAGAAAGCGGTCTACATTAGCGGTCACACCTCACGGATCTCCCTCACCAATATAGCTATGTTTCCTTGGTCTGTCACAATTTCATTGCCAAAAATTATACACCCAAAGTGCGCTTTTCCCAACCATCGCGGAACGCCTGTGCCGTATACACGTATCCCCGACCTGCCAACACTTTCTTTACAAGCGCGTCATGCACGTCCTGCTCTCCGTCGGCGCACCCATCTTCCAACACCGTAACCACAAACTCCTCGTCACATGCCGCAGCTGCAGTCCTTAACACACATCCGGACGTGCTGAGACCAGTCAACACCAAACTCGTGATCCCTTTTACTCGCAGATATTCCACGAGGCCAGGTGACTTCAGCGCGGACACATAGCCTCCCCGTCGCAGGTAGGTAACCTCGCCATCGGAGTCCTCGAGTAGCGATGCAGGCTCATCCCCACCGCCACTTTGAAACGCGCCTATCATTGAAGCTAAACGTTGTTTATTTTTGCAGGTCGAAAACGGCGTCTTGTCGGCGTCGATGAGGCAGTGGATGACTTGCATGCCTTTGGATTTGGCCCATGATTTGGTATCAGCGGCGACTGAGAGGGCATCATGACCTTTGGAATTGGCGACTCCCTCAACGAACATACTGTGGAAGTCGAGAAGTAAGAAAGCTGTTTGGGAGGATGTGTAGTGAGAGGGCATTGTTGGGTCTGTGGGTGTTGCGGACGCCATGTTGGTTGTGAAGCTTGACGTGGCCTCGCAAATCTCAATTGGTAGTTGGTGAGGTGGTTAGATGAATACGATAATTCGATTTTTACACTTGGTTCTTATATACACCTTTATCGTTTCGCACTCGCTCAAGCTGGAGTTGTGAGTCGGGATTAAGAGCTCGCGTTAGTGTATCTCCGAGCACTTCTCTAAGCTAGATCAGGTTGGTCTCATTGAAATCATGCATATTGCCCAACTGTGTAACGGAGACACCAATTCAGAAGGGCGAGGCTCGGTGTCTTCCACATATTTCGGCTTCCGTTCTCTACTGCCTTTCGCTATCTTGTCTGGTAAACCTAATCATTCCCCATGTTTATCGTAAAGCCCCCATCGATGAATAAATTCTGCCCCATCACCAGACTCATCCGCGGCACACTCATCATAACAACCACATCGCCCACCTCCTCAAATCTCGCGCTCCTCCCCTGCCTCTTCTCCAGCTCTTCCCACAAATTCTCTAAATGCTTCTCCTCCACCGCCGGCCGAATCATCTGAGTAAGCAAGAACCCCGGACTAACCGCGTTGATCCTCACTCCATGACTCCTCCCTTCGAGCGCAGCGCACTTTGTAATGCCTTCAACAGCATGCTTAGACGCCGTATACGCCGCATGACCAGAAAATCCAAGAAGTGAATTCACTGAAGCGCAATTGATAATGCTGCCTTTCTGCTCCACGCGTCCTAGTTCGATACCAGGGTGGCTGGATTGCACGAGCATTTGGCGCATCTCGTATTTAGTGGCGAGTAGGATTCCAGTGGTGTTAACGTCCATGGTGCGTTTGTACTGCTCGAGATCAATGTCTGAGATATGAGTGCCGAAACCGAGGACGCCGGCGAAGTTAGCGGCGTAGTCGATGCGGCCGAAGTGTGCCACAGCCGTCGATACTGCCCGTTCCATGTCTTCCTCCACAGTGACATTTGCGTGGATGGTTAAGCACTTGGTTGGTGAGCGAATTGAGGGAATGAAACTGGGTAGAGATAGGATAGGGTACATTGCAACCGATATCTTCCACGTTCTTCTTGCCTTGCGCGAAGGTCGCTTCGTCTTGAATGTCGACGAGGACGACGCCGTGGGCGCCTTCCTTAGCGAAGGATACGGCAATTGCATTCCCTAGGCCACGAGCACCGCCGGTAATGAAAGCTACGCCTGGGGCTAGAGGACCTGTTCGCTTGGACATTGTAGTATTACGTAGTAGTATCTTCACTTTCTGCTGTAAACAACTTGCAAGAATCCCAGCAGTAACGTTTTAGAGGGTGGAAGAACTACGCCTCCTTGAAGGTCCTAGAAAATATGAGAACATAAGAGCTAGGTAATCGGATTTTAACTAAAGAGTTGATGCTCCTGATTAGCATGCTAGCTCACGAGGCTGACCCCACTTACCACCTAGCTACTTTCGGTAGCCTTTACGCGTCTACAATGCATACCGAGGCGTACGCTTGATGGAGGATGTGCATTGCAGTGGCACCGGGGCAGGCGTCTCATTTAGTTCATGTCTTCCAACCGGCTTGACTGTCACAGTGGATCTATGGCCCTAAATTCCCCCCTTGCGGTGTCACCAGCATGATCTTGATGTGATAATTTCTATGTTTAATCAGCTCGTTGAAGCCCATTTCGACAATATCATCGACAGGTATACGAGAGGTCACCATGCCGTCGATGTCCTTGAACCTGCGTGGGTGGCGTCATTCTTTTTCGCCAGATTAAGGAATCTAGCCGTACCAGCCACAAAAAAATTGACTGTGTCTGTGAAAGCATCATCATTGTAAGTGTTACTGGCCTTCGACGATATCTCGTTCGACAGTAGTTGAAAGACTGGCACGGCCATCTACCAATGTCTAGCAAACACAACCTCTAGAGAGATTAGTACTCACAGGAGCCTCCCACATAGCAACGTTCATATACACTCCCCAAGAAACTGACTCGTCCAAAGCAGCATCCATGTCCTTCTGAAACCCTGCACAGTCAAATACCACATCCACAACCTCACCAGATGTCTCCTCCCAACGTTGCTCAGCCACGTCGTCGGTAATAGGAGAAAACTGATGATCCGCAATCTTCCTGTTTGTCCCGCACGAATGGCCGTCGCTTCTCAGATGAAAATTCCCTTACAGCCTAACGCCTGCAGAACAGATGTATGCGCGATCCCGATGGGACCACCGCCCTGAATAAAACGGACTTCTCACTCCAGGATTTGACTTCTCAAAGTGCTACAGCATGCCATGCTACCGCCAACGGTTCAATCAGAGGTGCCAGACTCAACTCAACGGAGTTGGGCGCCGGGTAACAATGTTTCGTCTCCATCGCTACCAACTCCGAGAACCCACCGCCTCCGCCGTGGTTTCCTTTTAAACCCAGTTCCAAAAAGTCATGCGTATGTGATGCAGCGCATCGTGAGCATTTATCACATCACCTTTAGACACTCCTAAGTGGGTGGCGCGCTGGTAATGCGCCCGCAGAATTCGTGGCCCATTGTCAGAGGGAGGTTCTCGCCTGATAGTGCGCGTGGGGTTGCTTTGGCATCATGGCAAAAGGGCCTGAATGATGTTCGCAGGTGGAGAAGCTGGATGAGATGACTGACTGCGGAGATACTAGTACAGGTCTGAACCGCATATAGGCCGGTTCTAAGAGCGTACCAATCTGGTTGCGTTGCGTATCCTGAGCCAGCACAGGATCAACCGGAATCTTCTGGGCTGCTCATCTGGAGGCGAAGCGTCTAACAGCAGGACGTGATTGACAAAAAAAGACTTGGAATAAGGTACGGTGCCCAGGTGTGGTTGGCCTGAGGCGGAAACGTGGGGAGCTTCTTCCCCGCCATCCCTCGCGGAGCCTAGCGTCGTCGGTACCACGTAGACTTCGCTAGCAATTCACCACGATGCGACGGCATTCACTACCACTTGTCACTTTTTTTACGGCCCTGTGCACTATGTTTTCGTCAAAATGGGCTCCCAAGCCAGAGGAAACGCCCGAAGAAAAGCCCGCTGAGACAGCACCACGACCCGCGCAGCAAACAGAGCCGCCACCAGCTCCGGAACCGAAAGCTGTTGACCCACCTCCACCTGCGGAATCGTATGCGCCGCCACCCGTACGTACATTAATATGATCGCCTTTCTACCTTCAAATACCTACAAGCCACAGCTTCTACATGATCACTTGGTTGACTCCATAACAGCCCCCCGAGATGCCGTACGATTACGAATACGCCGACGCGTCCATCGACCCTTTTGCGCAGACGGCAGGTACAGACGATCTATTCTTCGACGATGACTTCACGCCGGTCGCCGAGCCTGTTGTTGAAGAAGCGCCTGTAGAAGTACCACCGCCAGAGCCGATATCCGACACCGCAAAACCAGCTGCTGGACTGGGCCAGTCGCAATATGCGCCGCGCGGCCCTGCGAATGGAGATCGAGGCGGTAGAGCCCGCGGGAGAGGCAGGGGTCGCGGACGAGGACGCGCTGGTTCTCAGGCACAGGAGCCACGAGAGCACAAGGAGAAGCTAGCGCAAGAGAAGGATGCGAAGAATGGCGAAGCACCGGCAGAAGCCGCTGCTGCAACGACTACCGTAGACACCACCGAAGCACTAGCTACGCCCGCCGTACCCAAAGAGCCCAAATCCGTCCGCGGCGACCGCACCCTCACTGGCGGCACACCCCGCGCCCGCCTGACCGAAGATCAAATCAACGCTAAGCTCGCAGCGATGAAGGCCAAAAACGAGGCTTTGGTCACAGCACACGCCCGCTCTGAAGCTGATGCCGCAAACTTCGAAGCCCGCGAGGCATTGGCCGCACAAAAGAATGCTGAGCGCAAGAAGCAACAGGCGGAGAGACAAAAGGTGGACCGCCAGAACAGGCAACAGATGATGGGCGAAAGGGAGAGGAACAGGCAGTTAAAACTCAAGGCGCTTGGGGGCAGGGAATGGGATCTCGAGAAGGAGGGCGGTTTTGAAGGCACTGGCGAAGAGCGTCGGCGAGGCGCTGCGAGGGGTGCTCATGGTGGTGTAACAGGAGTCACCAGGACCGTAGATGCGGACCAACAACAGCACGAATCCGAGATTCCCTCCTCAGCACGTGGGCGAGGTCGAGGGCGCGGAGGACGGGGCGGCAGAGGCGGTCGCGGCGATAACCAAGGCACTGCGAGAAAAGACCCCGATGCCCAACAACCGCCTTCAGCGTCCGACTTCCCCGAACTTCCCTCTGCATCGGCATTGACGGCGAAGAAAGACGACGAAACGCCCAAGAAGCTCGATTTCCCTATTCGCACAAAGACCGAAGATATCAAGGCCACTGAGCCTGACCGCCCTGGCATCAAGAAGCAGGAGTCCTTCGGCCTGCCTTCGCCGATTGCGGGAAGAAGTTGGGCTGACCAAGTGGATGACTCGTAGAACGAGATCTTGGGTGGTGTTGTGTGATTTGGATAATGAGATACCAGGAGCTGATGTCATCGAATTTGTACATGACGATTTTGCATAGGTAGGGCAGGCGATCAAAGCAGAGTATGAGCGGCAGATATATCAACACTTGAGATTTGAGCGTCCAGGACAAGCCTGATCTAATTCAATCGTGAAAGCTTAGGGATATTATAGAGCTAGCTCACACTTGCCGCAACCTCAGCAGATGCAGGAACCACTGCGACAAGCCAACATTACAGGAGGAAAATGCAAACCTCATCAAATCAATTCTTAACATTCATTTTTTCGTTGACGCCTGTACCAAACACTGTCGTGGTGCCACATCGAACTTTACCGCAGCCTATTGCAGATAATGAAGCCATCCCAAAGCCATGCCCACATGTCGCTCTTGCCAGGTCTACCTTGCGCCTTCGCGGCCTCGCCCTTGATTCTGATACGTCGCCGCCTAAAAGAACTCCAGGTCACTTGCTGCTCACCACCGGATGTCAACTATGTGAACCACCGTACCAAAAGCCCGCCGACGGTTTGGCTCATCTCGGAAAACTTCAGCACAACATGACCAGACCCTGGATATTTGGCTTTCTCATTCTGTTCTTGTGTCTGCTCGCAAATAGCAAATGCTTCGTCAACATAACACAGCGGTCTCACCACACCTGAAATCAAGTTCAAAGGCGGAACGCGGAGTGAAGAGTACGTCAGGTTCTGTAGCTCATTCCAGATGACAGACTTTATAAGAGCAAGGCCAGGGCAACATTCGCGTCTTATTGAGATGTCCGTGCTTGAAGAGCTTCGATTTTGCATTGAAACTCGGTCCCGCAAAGCCACCTTTGCTTGCGAGGCTTCGTCGATTCTGACAAGGACGCTAGGAGGAGTCTTTCGGGAGGGTCATCAGAGCGCAGCTTCCAGGCAATCGATATCCGCTTAGCGAAAGTGGCAGAGGAGCCACTCTAAATATGCCCGAACACACCAGCGCTACAGCGAGATTTCAGTCGCTATGATCCGCTTGTAGACCCGCTCCTCCTAGCCTAGGCTCCCCGGGCATCCTCGAGTAAACACATCGCAAGGCCGGTAAATTAAACAAAGTGGAATTTACTACCACTAGAAGCCATGCGAAGCGGGCATCATTGATGTGGTCAGCCAGCTGCTGCTTCCACAAATAGCTCATACATAGCATGAGCGCAGCATCGAGGTATGGCCCTTCCGCCCGGAAAATTCAAAAACGGTCGCCCACCGTGTAACCATGATTCAAAGTCAAGTCAAAGTCTAGCGTATCGGCCCACGCGTGTTAACAGATACACAAGAAGAGGCACTCATCTGACTGGTGCGCCCTCGTCAGCCCTCACTTCGGCTCTGCTACCTCTGTATGAAACACTCAAAAACGCTCTAGAATCACCTCGTGGCTTCTTTACCCAGGGTCAGCTGCCATTGTCAGACCTACTTTTGCACCTTATGATCACGATCTTTGATCGCATTATTGCGGGCTGCCTGATGCACAGCTCATCAAACCAATATGCACGCCCAACTTCCTCCCTAGCTCACTGAAAGGGGCAAATTTGTCTTGTGTGATACAGCATGGCCTCTTGGCCTTCGGCATAAGGCTGTTTCGCTTGTCAAATATTGATTCAGCCATAACTGCGAGGAGGAACGTCAGGTCTATCACACTACAGACAGAGGTTGGGGGTTCAAGAAGCCAACTGACAATAATGATATCCACGACCTAAGTAGAGGTCTCAGCAACATAACGGCATCCTGAATGCAACCAGATTTCTTGACAGGGCTTGATGTGCCACAAGGAAGATTTCAACACCATTTAGGCATCACAAGGTCACTCTTCATCAAATATGAGATCTCAAGCATTAGCCCTACATGGCTCCAACCGAAAAAGCCTTTACAGAACGAACCCCAGTCCTGCGTCCATCTGCAGCTCCTCAGGAGGCCATGCCTTCAACTTTGGACCCAGACAGCAAAAGCAGCAGTGCATTAACAAACTTGCAAGGACAAGATGCCAATCTTGTGAAGATAGGCCATACTGGCAACCTCCAAGCATAGACGATTCCCTTAAGCGCCGACCCACCAATTCGAGCGTGCACTCTCTCGTCAGTAGACTTGATGACTGTCCTAGCATGTAAACAAACGAAAGAAAAGTTCTAGCAACAAACGATTAGCCGTCTTTTCCCAATACCACAAACAAACCCGGTTACGGGAAATGGGATTTAAACTAAAGAATCTAATACTGCCCCCATCCCCGGCAAGCTGGTTGAGACTGAGCAAGCCGGCGCAACACAAGCCGATTCCATCTGGCCGGAAACCAAGAATCGAAAAATTGTTTTGAAGAATTCGAGTGGCGAGGAACGTGAATGCCTTGAAAAGCGACGTTCTCAGCTGGTATCACAGAAGTCAAAGGTTGACGAGACGATTCAAGAAATCGACGGAAAGCATAGAGAAGCGCGCAAAGCATACGATCTCGAGTCCAAAATGTCGCAAGATGCAGCGAGGAAAGCCTTACACACCCTACAAGTCGCTAGTAGTACGTACTATGACGCTCTGGAAACTCTACGAGGACTGAAGATTGAGATCAAGATAATTACAATATCCTTAGAAGCACTCAACCCCAAGTCGTTATACGATAACGAAGCACAGTTCCTCAAGGAGTTGCACACTGTCTGTTGCCAGAGTCATGGAATGAGTAAGCGCTATCATGCGATGGCTTGACGCTCATTAGCGACGCTAAGATCACATTGGTAGGTAGTGTGTTGAAACAACGTCATGGTGTTAGGTATCACGCTTCCGGTTCTGACGTCTGGTTTGGACATTTCCATATGGAAGCTTGTGCAGCGGAGAGTGGATATCTACATGGAGCGAGGCCCTATGCGTGCCTCGAAGGATCGTAGAATACTTGCTTTCCAGTATCGTATCCGGTATACGGCCATGCGGGCAGATTTCTCATTGTGCGCTTTGTCTTGTACTTGCTGAGTGCGGCCTTAGAGAATATCCCCTAGGATGTGAAAACCCCCAACCCAGCGATCCAAATCAAAAATTGAAGTAGCTCTTTCAACACTCGTGCTCATTAGTGTCACTTTGATACCAGGTATACCGCTCTTTGTTGCGCTGTTCCCTCCCTGGTATAACTTAGTAAAAATATTCTCCATCGTGCGTACCGTTCTTTACTACTTCTAGACGCCAATTCAAACCTGACCTTAGGTATTCTTCCACTTCTTTCTTCGCAAGCTGGCTACCCGCTACCTCTGTCATGATAGCTTCTGTGAGCACGATCATGCTGAGCGTAGAAGCCGAGCTTCGCGTAGTCTTGGCGATCAGTGACGACGTCTTGGCGATGAACAAGTGTTGCGATGCCCATGCGGCCGGATGGGCTTTTATACCACCAATGGATAACAGGACATTGTAGGAGAAGTCTGCGGACACTGGCATACTCACCTTCACGAGATACTCTGTGTCGTTTGCAAACTTCTTCAGCTCTGTATTCGAAGCGGCAAAGCGGGAGTCTCGGTAGAGAGGGTTGATGCGAGAAACCAAAGTCGCGTTACTGTGACCGTCAAGAAGTTCGGGATAAGTGTAGCCTAAATCTGCGATATTCCTGCTGTTGGCAGAGGTCCACCATTGCCCGCTCGTTGTCCTATGGAAAGGTGTAAGAGCTATGTTTAGTCAATAGGATCTTTGGAATATGGTATTCATGCATACGTGATTCAGCATCAAGAGGAGTGTTGCACTGGATTGCCCAGGTGATCTGCGACGCGATGCATCGTTCCACGTATGTCTTCGGGAACAATGCTTGGAACAAAGCAATCTGTCTGTCGACATTTCTAGGCAGCGTAGGTTGGCTGGAAGTATCCTGCCACCAGATAGTATTCCTTACGAGTGATGAAGCCAGAATAAGGGATCGAAAGCTGCTACTGCTGGTGGGGACATGTGTCCGGGGTCCATCATGTTATGGATGTTATTGTGAGGGATCTCGATCGACGATATGGGCGAGTCGCCGCAATTGCTATCATTACTCAGGTCGTTGAACGAGTGATACTGAGTGATTGCCGAATACACGGTCTGTCTAAGGGATGGAAGCTGTTCACCCAATTCAGATTCCACCCCATCGTGATCGCTGACTCATGTTCTGGTTGCGTCTGTAGCACGGCGAACTATTCTCTGCGCTGTGTCGCACAGGGGCCCGTTCTGTCTGAAATTACAACCCTGATACTTTAAGTAGACCAAATAGTCGGCAGGACGACGATCTTACCGTACTATGTATCTGAGAATTGTCCAGTGGGTGGAAGCTGTAATCGTAGAGCGGATTATCAATCTCCTCACTCGAACCATCTTGAAGCGTGACGGAAACTCTACGCGTGCTCATAGCTGCACGGAAGATGTGATCAGCCCCAGGCACGGCTTGCGCCCAGTCCCAATATGGCACACGGAGTCTATTCGCTGCGTCTTGGTATGAGGGGTTGGAGAAGCCATCAGCGATCTCGATAGCAATCGCCTGCACCTTTGGCTGTTGCGGGTTATTTGTGCACTAACTGCGTGTGGGACGACGTTACCTCGAAAAGCAATATGCACGGTCGATGCCTAATGCGTGGGTACAAAGTCAGTGTGACTTCAATGTTAAGACAGGGTTGGTGAACAGCTGGAGCATCATCCTAGCGAGAAAGAACAGTTCTTTTGTTGCCAGAAAGACACATCAACTTGTACCCGGCGGTTTACTTACCACGTGCTAAACAGTAGGTCATGGTGGGGGCAGTAGCCTACCTGCGGAGATCGACCATTTGAAGTGTTGAACTTTTCGCCATTCCAATTGTATCTAGATCGTACGGTGAGCGTGACCGTGTGCTAATTGTGCACATGAGCACCGTTACACTCACCAAGGCATCCCGTGAATCCATAGTACAAAAGAGGTCAGCTATACCCAATGGACTTAACAAGAAGATCTGACCAGCGATCTGATAGTATGAGTCGATGTTATTCTGGTCGGTCGCCTAGAAAACTTTCAGGGCGAGAAGAAATAGATTCCACATGACAGGATTCCCTTGAAGCTGCCGGATTTCCAGACGAGGCTGCACGCCGCCTATCGCTCCGGAGATGCGTAGTAAGCCCCTGGGCTTTGTCGCATCTTCAACTGATGAATGAAAGTGCCATAGCAAACTGCAAACAGGCAGACAGATGTTATGAGATAATGGGGTAACAACATTGTGAAATTCGGTAGTTCCAAGGAATGCCTTGCAAGTAGAATAAAGCCTATGAAGAAATGCAATAACAGTGTATACCCCTCACGCGCCAAAAAGGTTCATAAAGCGCAACATACATGGTACTGCATCAGGTGTATTAACGTGCTACAACTGGAGTACCGGCATGATTCGGACGTACAGCGCGTTATACGCACTGACTGATGTTCAGATCTGGTTAGCAACGTCTCGCAGTCGGCATCATTGCTGTGTGAGGTACCGCAACATCCATATTTCTCGCCACAGCGATGCAAGCGGTCATTGGGCGGAACGGCTTTGCGTTCAGCCGTACGAATGGCACAAGTGCAAGGCTATGCCTATAAAATAAGTACAATGGTCGGGAAATCCTAGATCCGCAAGTGCGTAGTGTTTGCCGCGGTGATTGCATGCAAATGACGCGGGCTCTGCTAAATCGATGGTGCGGTACGGACATAGTCTCGAATGAAAGAACATGGACATTCTGATCGAGACATTCGGGTTCTGAGTACGACAAATGAAAAAGTGGCAGACATGCCTTCCCAGTTCAACTCTGTTAGCAAACTGAACTTCTCCATCTGCACACGATGGGAGCTCTCCAGCGTGCAAAGGACTTCTCCTCACGCTTTCTGCGGGCTAGCTCGCTGAGACTAGAGATATATTCTTACCGACTTCTACGCCCTTACATTGTCTCCCTCAAGTTGTGCCGTCTGTCGGAGGCACCACCTCGGTATTCATGTTCGAGAACCACATTCAAAAACGTTTAGCTTGCAACAATTCAACATGTGAACCGCGATAGAAAGCGTATTTGATTCAGAGTAATGAAGAAGGCAATATTAGACCATAATTTGCGAGACTTATTAAGCACTGAAAGAACGTCATAGACCTCAATGCCGTACGAGTCGCGGTTTGGACGTCTTTCAAAATGGAGAATGGGTTGAGCACAGGGAAGTCGAAGAGCATGGCTCGGGAAGATCAGCGCAGCCTGAAATGATGTTAAAAGCGTGTTATAATGACTATAGAAACTGTCGGATAACCAATAGCATAGCATGAATAGCATTCCGGTTGATGTGTGTACGGCAGGGCGAATCACACAGAAGAATACACCGAGAAGCCACTGTGGCGCATATTTAGGTACTCAGCAGCACGCGCCTATCTGGAATCAAGTACCTGCGGTAAAGATACCCATGAAACCAACAACATCGTTTCCTGAGCGCTTGATTTATAGGAACAGACTCTTAGGTCAATTGTATCGTTCTTACCAATAGCACATGTCCACATGTCATCCTGTCCGCCTCGCTCACGTTGGGAAACCGCCGCCTGGTCAACATCGAGCTCACTTGTTTGCGCGCTGAACTATCGCACTTGGCGTGTAAAAACTGCCTGTTCTAACGTTATATATCATTATAAAAGCCTACCTAGGCACGGTTGGGCTTGGTTGTCATTCACAGGTATTTCACTCTCACGTGCTTCATGAGCTCGCCTAATGCATTTCAACAATGGAAAGCAACGTGGCTAGACGCCTACATAGAGCATCTGAGGTACTCTTTCTAGATCTGCATTCCGGGGCGCGCTTATATCATCCCAGCGCGTTTCCACATCTCGAGAGCTATCCTGACATTGCCTGTAGATTTCTAATATTGAAAATCGAAAGATGAAGATGTGCTCTAAGGCTATCATAGTGCGTTTCGAGGGCAGGTGTAACCTTGCAGGGCAGACATAGGGGTGCTCGGGCGCGGGCTTGCTCGTGCGGAATCAAGCTGAAGCACAATGCAGATCGACCTCGGCCGCGACATGGTACATGCCGTGCCATTGCGTTCGCTGTCATGGATAGCCTTGTCTAGACTCTAAGCGATGCGTTCAGCTGTCAGTATCTGGAGACTTCCTCACCGCTTCTGAAGCCGCGTTTATCCTTCTGCGGTCGTTTTAGGGGCTTCGGCCGATCGTGGTTTCGGTCTGTAAACTTGGGAAGTACCCACGTTGACATATACGTGTCATACGAGACAAGTTCATTGGCAGAGCCATGTCAAAGGTCTCCCCTGCAACGTATGAGCGTACTCCGAACTCATCATATGGATCTCCACCGTCCTTGCCCCATTTCCACGATGGAAGCCGGAAAAATGTCATTTGCGTCCACACCCACCATGTTGTGCCACATCTACACATACACGCATATTGCTTTCACAATTGAAGGTACACTTGAACTTGTACCAATGATCGAAGGGCCACCTACATCAACTGGCTCCGCTTTCCATACCCTCGGGAGGAATACCAATTCTTGTCCCCTCTCAGTCACAAAGTGGCCCTAGAATCCTTCTGGAGCACTTCCGGGATCGGGCATGCTCGCAGGATCATACCGAGGGTATCCACTTTTGCGTGCGCCAACGCTAGACTGATGATCGGCGTCCGCGCCACAAACATGTCAACATCAATGGACAAGCTAGGAACTCATAGCGTTTCTCGCACCTAGTCTCGTTCTGGGATTGATACTACAAAGCCCGCATTTGATTTTTCCGACATATCGACTTGCAGCTCAGGCTTCGGGTAGAAAGCAGCGATGATAATTTGGGCGTTCACAACTAGCCAGCGTAGCAAGCTGATGGGAGAAAATTCCGCGTGAATGCAGAATTTCTTCGTTCGTTGACAACCTAATTGTGAGCCTTCAGACGGAAAGTGTACGAGTACCGCAAATTCCCCGCATCGTCTCTCGGCCCTTCTCAAGGCTGGTTCCATCGCAACGTCACCAGCCGACGCAATACTAAACCGTGTACTGCTGCTCCTCGCGACTCACATTACCCTTGGGCTTCCGTCGGTGCGGGTACCATGCTCTCGCCATATATCTTGGCACTGCACCAGCTCAGTAAAACCGTGGAACAAGTCGTAGCGGGACCAAACCGTTCAGACCGTTGCATGTACCACGCGCATCTAGCACGATCGCCTGTCCACTGAGCACTGCGCTTGAACCCAACCGCGGCCGGCGGCGCAGCATTACTGGCCTTGGGCACTCTCCGGAACTCCTCCACCGCCTGCCTGTCCTCATTCTTACCGGTACCGTGGGCGTTACCGGCGTCCCCTCTTCCTGTGGGATCGATACCGTGCATCACTCCCTGTGGCGCCGCGCCCGCCCGCCCAGCACTTGTACTGCATGAAGAGGCCCAGCGTCAGCTTCTCTGCTGCCGATGACGAGGAACACCGGAACACTCATGTTGCCGAGCATTGGTGTTCATATGCTCTGTACTGTCATTCAGCCACTTGCCTGCTCTCGATTCGTAATGCACCAATGAGCTCGTGAACCGGACATGCAGCCTCAACCAAAAGCATCCTCACTCTCCAGCAGACCAACGTGTCCCAACATCGGCAGCAGCAGCATCAACAGTTCTCGCCGATGACTACAGAACTCGCTTGCTATCAGCACGCTCGCACAAGGCGCATGGGTAGCGAATCGAGGCTCGAGCGATTGATCCCTCCCATGCATATGCGGCTACTGTATGGATGCATGAAAGAACCTTCCTAGAGCGCGACTAGGGTTCAAGCCAGCCTAACCCTTTACTCCATCGAGCAGCAACGCTGATTCCATGCACGAGCAAGCAAGGTGCCGATGGGCGCAAAATTTCTCAGCCTGAAGCCATCGTCTTGCGCCCGCCAGCTTCCGTCATCTGCTCTGCCCCGCCAGGACAGATGCGTGTCTCAATGGCATTCATCTTAGCACCGCTGAGACATTCTGATACCTGACATTTGAGGTAACAACGGCCTCGTCACGTTGTTTAACGTCACGGAGCCGAGCGCGCCACGGGTCTGTTCTCATCGAGCTCCTTCTCCACCCCTCACAACGCCTCTCGGCGCCATACGTCCATCAGCATCATCGACCAACCACTTCCCTTACCCCCTCGGCCCATGCAACACTACGCATCCAGGCCTCACTCTCCCCACCAGCCCAGCCCTCTTACATGCCTGGAGCCAATCACCACCGTAGGCCCAGCCGACCGCATATCGGACCCACTAACGCACATTGTTCTCTCGTCTCGGGATCAAAATTGCGTGCGACCTGCCAGCTCCCTCTCCACAGGTCCCTTGTGCAGTATGTCGCTACCGCCTTACCCAGCATTGCTTTCAGCTCACATGATTGAAATCTCGTGCGGACCCGCGAGTAGTAAATTTCAACGTCTTGCCATGACAACGAGACGTGCTGAGGCTGGCAGGCGACCACTTCCGCGGCCTATGTTGTTTACGTGACGTACAACCGCAGAATCACGGTAGGGGCGGAAAGAAGGAAGGAGGCAAAATTATATTGGTCAAGCTATGATTACCGGGTGCGAGGTTGCTTTGGGGGAGGTCGCAGAAAAGGTCGGGACTTTGTTGTTCACTTGCCTCTGAACGATTGGCGTGGCAGCTGTTTTCGACGCGAGGCTCATTTTGGCATTGCCAAACAACAACTACCCGTCTGCAAAACGCGGCAACGACGCCTTCACCGACACTCTCGATCGATAGCATTCTATGCCTGATGTCAGACGCAGCGATACAATGTGAGACATAATCTATCGGTGAATGAATATTGGCCCGGTAATGGTGCTCTTGCCTCGTTTGAGCATAACGCCGAGTTGGACAGGACAATTGACGGAAGCAAGGTGCAGGATATCGCCACCGCATTGACTGTGAATCAAGCCCGAGGGTATGTTGTACGCTACGAGAACATATTCACGGTGGGGCGACCGGTGAAGACGCTCAGACGAAGGACTGACTTTCCCATCTTGTGACGCCCCTCCTGCGTGTTATGGCAGGCATTCCTAGCTCGATCCGCAGTGGGAAACGGACGAAGCCACGCGGAGTCGTTGGTCACAGCTGCTATTGATTGCCAGACGATGCCCGGGTGAATGCCTTCGAAAGATTCAACCAAACGGTGCCCGCCACGTCAGAGATCTCCGATGGGGCATGGCTTTGGCCGTTCTAGCGTCGTCCCGGATGCCAGATGATTGCTTCGATATGCGATGGCGGACTAGGTGCCGCATAAACTTCACGCCATCCTGTTATCTAAGAGACACATGCCTGTCAGCGTGCATATCCTAGCGATTCAACAGTGGCGGCATGCGGGAAAAGCAGGCCGACGAACGGGCAGTTGATCAGCTGAGTGAAAATGGAGCGGTCGTGCAATGCACCCTGCAAGTGCAGAAGGGTGGTGGACCACACTAAGGTGGCATGGTAGGACCGGACGGATGCCCGAGTGCGGATGTGCAGCGGGCGCAGATAAGGTGACTGGTCTACGATGCCTCTAGCCCGTGAGTGTGAGGAGGTTGGGAATCCTCGTGTCAGGTAGGGGTGGCGGCATGCCCGGCAAGGAGAGGTGATGAACGGTCAATATGGTGTGGTCGTGTTGTCCCGAGCCTATGCGTTGGTTAGCCCATCTTCCACAAGGAAACCGGAAACGACACGAAGAAAATTACACGCGGGGATTTATGCGGGACGCCATAAACACAGAAGGTATTGAGGGACCAAGGGAAATGCCAGCGTCCAACCAAAGTGATCATTGCACATGTGCTCGAGCACTGTCCCGTGAGTTGCACGCACTGGACTGACGCTTCCAGTAAAGGACCGGGGAGGGTTTGATGGCGAATGACGCTCCGTATATTTCCACTGTTCCGGCCAAAAGCGTAGAATAGAAACATGGGCATCATTGGCCAATCGCTTCCCTAGTGACAAACGAATCGTGGAGCGGACTGCGGTTCGGCAGAGACTATTGCGCACGTGACTGTGCTCGCTTCACAAATCTTCAACCTCATGGTCGATGAAAGGCCCGAAATTGTCCAAACAAACTCATCTGGCCCCATCGATATGAGCTGGCTGAAACATGGCGACAAGGAACGGATGCCATTTCCCGCCAGACAAGGAAGAATTTGCGGCCAGCGAGCCACCCGAGCATCCAGCCCCTAGCAGATGTGATATCTCTGTGCAGCTGGCACGCCGGCAGGGCCTAGGGTATCATTGCAGATGGTCTCCGCACTTGCCTAGCGGCTGGACGAGAGGTTGGCGTTGATCGTGGCAACGTTGTTGGACGAGACGGGGTGGGGTACGACCTCATCGACTGACGGACGGGCCATGACACCAACGCATGGTCTGACAGCGGGATGGGTTCTTGGGCCATACGTTGGCGTCGATATCGGCAACAGTGCTCTCGTCTGAAGCATAAATAGCGGTAGGTTGTCCCAGAGATTCACTCCATCAAGCTCGAAGCAAGCAGCTCCTCCAGTCAAAGCCATCAAGTCTTGACCATCTGCCACAACTTCAAACGTTCATCTCACTTGTGCCTTCTCTTCCAAACAAACCCATCGGCAAGACTACTTGTCCATCGCCTCTGATCCAACCGATGTATGTCTTGTCGAACATTTGCCCACTGGCGTGACCCCTGAGGACTCATCGATATAGTAGTTCGGCCGGCGGTCCAATCAGAACAAGACTGTATTCCATCGAGGAGGCAATAGGTAGGCTGCGAGCTCTTGTCATCCAAGCGATTGTCCTATGAGGCTAATGTTCCATCAAACGCCAGGCATATCCGACTCTTAAACTCTTGAAACATGTGCTTTTACGATATGCACCGATTCGCTTGTGGCGATTGGAAGTGGGGCAACTTCCGCCAGCACTGCGCCAAGGAGTACCGCATGGGCGAGACGTGCGGCATGAAGCTCGTGAACCACACCATCCATGTCCCGCAGAAGTGCAAGATCTGCGAGAAGGTCGAATGCAAGCAGAGGAAGCGGGCCGCAGAAGTGGACCGCATCCACCGCTGGCAACGCGAGGGAAACAGGTTCCGGGCATCCATTGACAAATCAGTGGAAGCGATTGCCAACATTGACGTCGAAATCCGGAACTTGAACTACGAGATGGCACGCCGACGCCAACAGATTGGCGCTCAAGCTTGTGCCTGAGTTGTGGCAATGGCGCGGGCGTCTGGAGATCGGTTTCATGTACACTGGTTCGGGATGCGGTTTGGACGAAGCCCACACTTTTTCTGGCGTTTGTGGACAGATTGATAGGAAACGGCCGAGGATTAGGACGAGAGACGGGGCAAAGGAGACGGGCCGGGCGTTACCTCATACCATCGCTTGATTTTCCTATACCTTAACCATTGCCTTAATGATGTAACGAAGATTTCTACAGAGCATGATTGGCCGTGTTTTGGTTGTGACGAAGTAGCCGCTGTGCTCTGCGATGGGGGCTGAAGCTGTCCAATCCGTGATGTGCGCGTGCCGCAAATAGAAGCGGGGAGAGATGGCGCACGGCCCGCTGGCAGCGGCGCGGCGGCAGCTTCGAGGTGATGAGCGCGAACAATAAGAGAGAAGCGAGTGCGCGCCAGTGCGAGAGGTGTCCGGGAGGGCAGCAACCGGAGGAAGAGAGTGTAGGAGCGATGTTTGCGAGGAGGGCGACGTTGAGGTGGGATTCGCTTGAGCGTGGGCAGGTGCACTAACGCTTTAGGGACGCTACGGGCCACTCCCGCATTTCCCCGCGCAGAACCTCCCACCAAACCCGTTCTTGTCGTCAACACCACATGTGCATGCTCGCATGCATCTCTCGCAGCGTCGGCAATGCACCTTCAGCGCTCCTCGCGCCGCCCGACGCAGCGCCGTGTCCCACAGCAACGCTTCCGATGCTCTGCCGGTGACTGCCTGTCTTGTTGCCGGCAGCGCCTACGCCGCGCCTTCCCTTTGCGCCGTGCGGGTGAAGTGGCCTCGAGCCTCAGGGGAGGTGTGTGGACGATGCAAGAGGTATTGGTCCGTCATGGTACAGCGAAAAAGCAGCAGCGGTACGGCGTTGGTTCGCATCTTCCTTCGGTGTCCTGGCAGTCGAAGCCTGCGTTCTCGTGGTAGAACCGTTGTGTCGCCTGTGTCGCATGATGGTTTTCGTGGCCGCGGCACTTGTCCTCTCCCTAAACCCTCGCCAGGTTAGTATCGAGTCATGACCATCATCCGACTTCCATCGTGAAAGGAAATACGCACCATATCATACCCATCGTCGGCCGGCAAAATCAGCTTCGAAAGCGCAACCTACGTGGCGGTCTCTGAGTGGCCTGTCCGTGCAGTGGTCCGCCTTTCGTCACCATTGCTACACTTCGTCGTAAACTGTACAGCACACCACCGGGATTCACCATTGGTCGCGTGGGCAATCTCTCATCTCTCTCCTGGTCGAACGTGTCGCTGCCGTCTGCATCTTGTACGTTTGGCAAGGTTGTGCGGATTGTGGGTGCGGATACTGCTCACATTTGAAAGTCAAACCGGCTCCCATTTCAAGCAGGTCAGGCGCTTATCCTTGCTGGCAAACTTGACGCTCGTGTACGACGCTTAATCTGGGTCGGACGTGTCTGACAGGGAACGTAAAAGCCCAGTGCTGCACTCTGGAGCCAATGAAACAGCAAGACGTGTAGAAGAGGTGGAGAAGTTATCCTCAGAGCATAAAATGGCGTAGGGCGATTACGCTGGCCAGATGCTCATGACCCATGTATTGGGCAGGAGAGGTTGTTTATGTGCATACCTGGGACAGGTAGGGCGACCCACCAGCCAATGAGGGCGCGAAAGCTGCCTCCAGCTTCCTTCCTTACTTTGCCCGTTACCCTTCTTGTCTTTCTCTGCCTCGAGCCCGGCGACAGCGTAATCTCTGCGACTCTCGGCGATGCGGACGGCTATCATCCAGCGAATCATGAGCACAATTACCGCTCCTTAGGTTCTTACCCGCTTCAACCATTCCCTCTTTAGTTCGTCTCGGCTCGACCCGTTCCCGTCTATTATGTGCAGCCGTACCGATGCAAGACATCGTTCAGTCTCTGTGCTTGCTCTCCGCGACTTCACATGCTCACGAGACAACCCAGGTGGAAAACACCGATTTCGAACTCTCAAAATTAGCTTCCAATCTGGACAGATGACCACTCGCCTCCATCCCGCTTCACAGTCAAGTAACATTTTTGTCTGCATGTGTCCGAGCCCAGTGTACGACGAATACAGCCAGCCGCGCGGGTGCCCGCTTTCTGCGTACCTGGCGTTATTACAAACGCAGTTTTCAGGGACAGGTCGATCGGTTCCGAAGTGGCGGGGTTCGGTACCTTGTCTGCATCGTTTTCTCGATTTGAACATTGAGTCGCCCGTATCCGTCAGTTAGCGCTATAACTGCGCCAAAAATGAGCACGTGCCCGCAGCTTCGCGCTCGTCACCTGTCACCACCTACCAATTATACAACCAGAGTGCCGTTTCGCCAGAACTCAACGGCTCTATGCTGTCCTACCAGCGTCAAGCCTCGACAGTTCGCGCAATGAGAGTGTTTCGCGAGGCGTAAGACCTTTGCATACTAGATGTTGGGCTAGCCAATCAGAGCGCCGAACGCTTACATCGGAAGCCGCCCAGGTACCCAACAATATGTCAAGGCGCTAACGTTTCTGGACGCAGATGGTGATCGTACCACTATTTGAGCTGCAACACGTCCTCCTTCGTATGCGCACTCCCTTATTTTGTATTGCCCTGCATTTGGCGCGTTACACCTCGGCAGTCCTTCGGCTCAACACTACATTGAACTCAACTGTCCGAACGGCGTTGTTGACTCGGGGGCCTGCATCCGGACCTTCCGCAGTTGTGGCCCACTCGCTGACAAGCAGTCACAGCAGAAATCTTTCCCAAGTTCCCAAGCATGCAATACTCGAACGAAATCACAGAGTTGGGCACCGTGATGTCTATCCGGTCCGAAGGCTAGAGTTAGATGCCGAAATACAAAGTATTGTCTTGACCAGCATTACCATATCGTTCTCGTGGACATCTGTTCATTGGACGGTATCCAATATCATGCTCATCTGTATGCACAGTTCAGGATGCGTTTGAAATCGTTAGTCTTTACAGAGTCCCGCCATTTTGAGATACTCTTCTTCTATCACGTCTAGATTTCAACCGCAGACAATGACATCCGTAAAGAAGCGCAAGCATCCAGTACGGTGACTGCTCACCACGCGTATGCAATGCAACGCCAGCAATCTCGAATGCAAAATAATGTGACACAGTCCAAAGAGATGACGCCTGATCATGAACCAAACTCCATGGATTTAGAACGTATACCTACTTCCTTCTCTCCACCGCCCCTTCAGCATTGCTCCTTCCCGACGCCTTCGCGCCTTCCTCCTCCGGCGCCGTAACGTCGATCAAGACATCCTCCTTCGTACTCGCCGCTGCCGACGCATTTCCCGCTGTCTGCTTCCTCCACAGCTCCCAGTACTTTCCACCCCTCGCAATCAATTCTGCATGAGTTCCCCTTTCGATAATCTCCCCCTTCTCTACCACCAGAATGCAATCTGCCTCAACAATTGTGCTCAGTCGATGCGCAATGACAAACGTTGTCCTGCCCTTGCTTAACTTCCTAAACGCTTCCTGGATCTGCGCCTCGATGGCCGAGTCAATAGCAGACGTAGCCTCATCCAGCATGACGATCTTAGGATTCTTGAGCAGAACCCTTGCAATAGCGATGCGCTGGAGCTGGCCCCCCGAGAGGCGCACACCGCGTTCACCAACCTTGGAGTTGTACCCTTCGGGAAACGAGACGATGTCGTCGTGGATAGCGGCGGCGCGACAGGCGTCTTCGATCTCAGCGTCTGTGGCACCGAGCTTGGCGTATCGCACGTTCTGGCGGATCGTCTGATTGAACAGCGCTGGGTCTTGTGGTACGAGCCCAATGGAGTCGCGGATACTGGAGAGGGTGACTGAGCGCAGATCCTGCCCATCAATTGTAATGGAGCCGTTTGTGACGTCGTAGAAGCGGAAGAGCAACTTTAGCATCGTAGACTTTCCGCCGCCGGTCTCCCCGACGAAGGCTACGGTCTTGCCGCCTTCAACAGTGAAGTTCACGTTCTTAATGATCTGCTTGCGAGCGTCGTACGCAAAGTCTACGTCTTTAAACTCGACCTTTCCGGCCTTTACGGTCAGATCTTGCGCGTTCTCGTGATCGGCGACGGTTGGCTTTGTATTGAGGAGCTGAAGAAGACGTTCTGCGTCGATGAGGCTGCTGGAGATATGGCGGTAGCTGTAGGACATCATGTACAGAGGACTCATCATTGTGCCCCAGTACATGATGAAAGTAATGAGGTTTCCTACGGGTTTTCCACCATAGATGATCTGGTGGATGGCAAAAATGCAGCATGCCGTGAAGCCAAACGTCATTAGTAGGTCCTGCGCTGCGTGACCACCCACAGAACGGAAGTAGTATGCGTAATGAGCCATGATGGTGCTTCGGATGTTCTCACGGTAGCGTTCAGTCTCGTATGGTGCTCTATTGAAGTATGCAACGGTCTGCCAATTGTGAACTGTTTCGTTGACGGTGGTGTTCTCTGTGCGCTGCTTCGCAACATATACCCTTCGGCGGGCCTGAGACCATGTTGTGAAGTACAGCCCCAGCCAGATGTATGCGAGACCCATGAACAGAACGAGGAAAGCCATGTAGGCATCGAAGAGGTGCGTAACGTAGTACATTGCAATCACAAGGTCGACAAGGATCGGGAAGACTTCGAATAGCACCAGCTCAATGAGCGAGTTGAGGGACGATGCCTGCTCGACAGCTTTCAACACCTCGCCAGAGTCCTTGGACGTGTGGAAGTCCATGGAAAGACTCATAAGATGTTTGTACGCCAGTATAGTTATCCTCTCGAAGGCCTGGTTGCCAATGTACGTCTCGGCGAAATTATCGATGATGCCGAGACCACTGTAGCTGTTGATCCATCGGTACAGCGTCCACAAGCCAATATCGCCCCAGGGCATCTCGTGGGCGCCTTGCGTGATCTTGTTCGTGATAATACCGAGCTGTCGCGGTTCGAGCAGATTCAATGCTCGCCCTTGAATCAGATGGATGAGTCGGAGGGAGAGCGCGAGCATGATTCTCCAGTCGTCTTTGGGCCATAGGTATGGCAGGAAGACCATGAAGCTATTTAGGTATCCGAGCCAGCCGCCCTGTTCTTCAAGTCGCTTTGCTTGCTGTTCTTTGATCTCTTTGTCGTGAGCAGCCGGAGCTTCATCGTCGTCATTATCACTATCTGATGATGTCTGCTCGATCGAACCGTATCCCGCGTTGCCGTTCGCTGTTGGCGATCCGTTTGCGGTGGCAGACCCGTTCGCCTGTGCTCCGAGCAGAGACTGTTCTTCCTCATCGGTGCCCTTCTCGCCCTTCCTCGATATCAGGATCAAGAACGAATCAATCAGAAGAACGAAAGAAACGAACGCTCTCGCTGCGCTGATGCTCAGCGGGATGTTGCTATATCGATCGTCGAGTGGAAGAGAGAAGCCACGCAGTAGGCAAACTATTGCTTCAAAGACGAACTGAATGACGAAACTTCCAAAGTACGGGTGCCAGATGAACGTGTTCCCGGTGACGATTGATGAGCTGAGCGGTATCCAGACGAGTATCGAACCTAGACATCGGATAGCTGCGTGTTGCGGAGCCGTGTATTGCAAGTCTGCGAATGAGCGGCTAAGGTAGTAAAGCAATTCTACAACATACCCCGCCAGGAGAGCGAATGCTGTTGCGATTGCAAGGCGCCGCCGTTTGAGTGATATGTGTTTCGACTTTTGCAGCACGCACATGCCAAACCCTGTTGCGGCGAGAAAGTACAAGCCCACCGAAGGCGCCTGCACATAGTCTAGCAGTACCATCGCGGAGTACTGAGCGGCGCTACCACGTGGGTTCGCCATGCTGATTATTTTGTTGCAGATCCTCCGATTCTTCTCTTGTTGTTGTTCCAAAATTCTTTCGCGCAGGGTCCCTCTGCGGGTTACACCAGCTGATGCGTAGGAAGCAAGGAAACGAGAGAATTTGACCCGCTTCGAATTTGCGATGGGAGCCTTTATCTTGTAGGGAGGAACGATGTTTACCGGCGACTCATTCACCTCGTGGCGTCCAGCTAGCGGCCGCTAATAGCTGCCTATCCAGATTTTCTTGGGGAAGCAACGTGCGCCACACTTGTGGCGGAACTGACTGCGCCCTCCGGCGACCGCGAGTAATGGTCAGCGAGACTGCGACATAGGCGAGAGCGACAGAAAGAAGCATGCCAGCTGAACATGTTCAAACTGTACGGCATTTGTTAAACGCGTAAAGCGCAAAGTTCGCGTGCGTGGCGACAGTCGTGTTTGTCAGCGCACAAACGTTGCGCAAGCAATTGCTGCCTCTGTCCTAACATCGTTCATCAGCATCGTGAGCTTGCGCAGACGCCAATGCGATTGTCTGTGTCGCTCGTGTCCGTCTACTGAGCTTCCTAGCTGATAATGGCATGGCTGGTGCTATAGCAATCCAGCTATGGCAGGCCGTTCGACTCACACCGCTCTGTCAGCCTCACCGTCGCTTAGGGTGGTACGGGCTTGACCCCCTCATCATCTATACGCACTCGCGAATGGAAGTATCAGGGGAAGCGTTTGCAGCTGGTGAGGTTTTAAGGTAGTGCGCTGCTTGCGAAAGAAGACAGCGGGCATGAGTCTGACGACCCCGCTGAGTCACCGGTTTGTGTGAGTCGTGAGTATTAGGGCGGCCGCTCAGCTCCATTCGCCCATAACAATGATTCGTAGGAGGAAGGCAGAAGTATGGCGAGAAGACTCGAAAATACACATGCTGATGTTGCGGTGAACAAGTTCGTTGCTGCCTGATGTATGCCCTCTTTCTCTAAGCGGCTTGGCCTACGCCACACGTGATATTTCGTGTCACCGGGATTCTCGTTGGGATTGTGACGTCCTAAAACGAATCGTCCATCGACGGGGAATTCATCGACGTAGGCGAGGTTCTTCCGGTTGAGCTGATCTGTTCGACATGGCAGTAGTCGTGAAAAACATGCGGTTGCAAAGCCCAGTACGAGGTACCACATCTACGCTCCGTATTCCCAACACTTGCAGCACTCACATGGCGGGGCCGTCTCGCAGTCAGAATCATGATAGCTATCACATCTTGCAGACTAACGAACATAAGGTGCGGGTGCGGTTCGAGCATTTGGCTAGAACACTCACTCGTGAACGACCAAATCGGAAGGTCATTCATGGATGTAGGTATCAAAGGATTCTAAATCCCTTGAGGTACTTCAGAACAAAAAAGCAATGCCTCAAAGCAGGGGTGGAACGCAGAATGGCCTGCAAGCTAATAAGCAACGATTTCAAAAATCTGGAGATAACGAGTTGAATAAGCGTAGAGAAGGACGTTGCACAAATAGTCGTAGATGTTCGGAACACCATCGTCGCTGCTAGCAGCCACGAGATATGCCTACCCGTGAGTATGCGCTCGATCTCTCTCCATCTATACATATAAACATGTACTTCACGCACGTCCGCAACCGGTATCACAAACACTTCGCCATCAATCTGGAGGTCAAAGTGCACAGGCCCCCATCGACCCTTCCTTCCGCTCACTCCCGCCCATCGCCCTCGTGGTCATCCCAATAGCTTCAGAGCATCCCGCGATGGCGCTCCCTTCTGTTCCATTTGGATAGCAACCCGCTCACAGGTCTTCACAGTCTACTCCGTGCGCCTCCACACGTAACACACTTCGCAGCTTCTCTATACAGCCTTTAAATCCACCCGAAATGTGATATTTCCGGCGCGGAAAAGGGACCGTTTGTCTCTTCCCATTCTGTGACAGCCTTGTGATGTGACTCGCTCGCGGTACAACCGCCCGTGCGAAGCGACCATCGTTTACACAGTGCGATCGAGGTAGGGCCACCTCGCGTCCACGTCCTCGCGCAGCGCATGTGCAGCGGAGCACGAGCGCCCTGTTCCTGACCCAAGAACGGGGTGCTGGGGCGTTGGTGGATATGAAGGGACCGCTTTCAATATGGCCGAGTGTGAAGGTACGATCAGCGGAAGAGTGACTATAAGTTGAGGTTTCCGTGCGTATTCGGGCTGTGAATGCTTATTTCGCTGTTTCCACGTCTTCAAAGCTGCATTCGAGTCTTTCGTTTACAAATCTTTTAGGTGCCAGGATAGAGCAGAGCAGCTGTTGAGCAGTCTGTGAATGAGAGGCCTTCCATCCCTTTCGTTTACACCGCAGAGCCTCGTGTGCTGCTGGCTATATATCGCTTCTTCTCCACTCATTACCTAGCCGGACTAGACCTCCTCGATTGAATCTTGATCTGCTTATCTGTAGACGGGCAGAGCTGTGCGAGACCGATTGGCACGACAAGACGCCTCGAACATCCATATTCCAACTGACCAGATCCGCGGCCAACAGTATAGCTGTCGTCAGTATAGCTGTCGTATCATCAGGTAAGCAATGATAGTTGTATATATGAACAAGTATCTACGTTGACTTACGATTTTGATTAGACCGCCAAAGTCGACCACCGTCTATCGTCCAATCACATTCACCCCTTGATCGCCGACTTCAACTGACCACTTCATCACTTGGGCCTCGACCTCGATCTCCACGCCCACTTCACCCCGTCGATAAAGACCACCACGGCCGCCTGTACCACCATTTACTCCGTGTTGATCTGACAATATCGACCGATCACGGCCAACTCTGCGTCACCCCGACGACTCCCCGCCTGCGCTACTGCAGGTACAAACGGAGCGAGCACGAGCCGCACAGCTCGCCCTCACGCCCTGACTACTTGAGGGGCAATCCGTCCTTACCTATCGCAGTTGATACAATCTGACCTCGACCTCTCCCTTCAACATCGAGCCGCCTGTCAAACCGCACGTACTTCTGACGCACCGCACCCTCTCTCGTGGGATATCCCGCGACACAGTCGCTCGCGCTCAACTCTACAAGTTTTTCTCAAGCAAAGGTAAAGACTGCCCACCATGAATTCCCCCATGCCAGCAACCCCTCTCCGTGCAGCCCGCTTCAAGTCGGCCACACCCAGCTCTTCGGCGTCTATGCGTGCGCAATGCAGCGACGACCCGTCCGACTTCGCGTTGGTCAAAATACACACAGCGAAATGCTCCATTTGCGATAAACGCAATACCTCGGACGAGATGCGACGATGCAAAGGCTGCACGTGGCAGATATGCCGGCCGTGCCAGATCGAGCGCGAGCAAAAGGGTCGGTCTTTGGCGCACGGCAACCTGATGACTGCGACACCGTCGGCATCTACCACGGCACGTCGCCGCGTGCTCCACCCTATCGGGACGTTGAGTGAGGTCAAGGACCCGGAGGCTGAGGCCGCGTCTACGAAGATCAAGGAAGAGGATGGTGAAGAGATGTTGGCGAAGAAGAAGACCGACAAGCTCACCGTGGCAGCTCATGAAGTCATTACGCCTCCGTCTAGCAGCGAGCGACCGAAGCGTGAACGAAAGGCCAAGACGAACAGATCCTTGGCTGAGGTTGAGGTGGACTTGGATGATGATGATCCGGTGCATGTGCGTGACCACCTCTCGCCGTTTGGCGGGGCTGGCAGCAAACGCCGGCTTGATTTTAAAGACGCTTCATCCGCCGCAAAGGAGCAATCTCCCAACAAACGGGCATGCGTTGAGCGACCGGATCTTATGAAGGCGCCAACACCCCATCCCGCCGAGTGGGATATGTCGTCGCAGCAGAAGGCAGAGCTACAGACCAAGACGTACAGCGAACTCTTCGAAGTGCATGGTATTCGTCCATCGCAACACCCCACGATCATAAAGGATAAGTTCGGTGTCGACATCATGCCTGGACCTGGTCATCTGGGTGGTCAACCCCAGGTTGACTCTGTCCTGCACCGCAGCGTGCCCACCCCCTACAGCCGACCGATGAAGATTCCCATGATGATTTCGCGCAATGGCAAGCCTCGTAAATCGGGCGAGGAGATCATGGAGGAAGTCAGAGACAAGGTAAGGATGAAGCTCCACAAATACCATGGCTGGCCCCATCCAGTGCCTGCGTTCGTAAGTAGCAGCGCACAGGCGTTGAACTCATACTGACGAGTGGCAGACCATCACCCCTCCCGCTGAACTCCCTGCCGGAGAGCCCCGCGAAGGCAACCTGCGCGATCTCGTCGATCACGAAGTGGGCACCCTGCACCACAATCTGACCTTGGATGAGGACCAGCAGAGCGAGCTGGTCTTCACTATGAGGGGAGCTGCGCGCAAGTTTGGTAACAACATGTTCAAAGCAATGCCAGCGGGCTTCAGGGCCATGGCTAAGTCAGGCCTGGACCTTGCGCTTGAACATCTCACCTACGCGCAGCAGCAGCAGGTCGTCGCCCTTGTTCAGACCCAGGCCGGCATCAAGCTGAAAGAGTTTGAAGCCGAGGCCAATTTTGCCTACGTGGGTCCTCAGCATAATCTTGGCCCGGACACCATGGAACCATTCAGAGAAAGCTTTCAGCGGTCGACGTGACGGATCTCCTTTTGGGTAAGATGATCAGACACCCCTTCTGCGAAGCGCATATTGATAACTTTCTAGGAGCGAAGGGAGGCTCTGGTATCGTTACATCGCACAACGGTCTTTCGGACTGTGGCACATGAGCCAGGATCGAAGCGACTGGCGGGTACGTGCAGCTGTATTGCGTTCAGTAAGGCTTCCACGGGAAACGGAGCATGTAATCTACGTCTTCACCTCTGATGACACGGCGTTCCGTTCACGGATCGCGATGATAGTTCGAGTCCGATTTTTAATGCACGGCTTGTCTTTTACGGTATCTGTACGATATGAGACGAGATTTGGCTAGAGGAGATTATTCCGACACCTGTATACATTGTAATTAGACAGCAATTGTGACCGACTCTGGCAGTGGTGCTTACCAACAAAGCCGTGGCGGTAGACCTACCTCGTGACAGCCGTGGTAGTGACGAGGTGACGTGAGTGTGATTGCGAGGGCACAGGACGCATAGATAAAAATATAAAGTGATGATGGGATTGTATTAGCGCAGTAGATCCGTCTACTGAGGCAGATGCGACAAGAGGAAATGAAAACCCGAGACTTGTCTGGTGGAGCTAAGAAAATGGGGGTGGGTATCCGAACAGCCCGAGATAAGGGCACAGTAAAACAAGCAATAGCGGCGTGCGACAAGCCCTACCCAAGCGCAGATGGTGGGCGACACAAAGGACGTTACCGTTTCCTGTCGCTCAAGGCCTCGCCGAATTGGATCGTCAGGGCTCCAGATTCAATGGGCTCGACCCGCTCCCAGCTTCCCTCGGCGTCGTTTGAGCTGCCTACGACATTGCTCAACCAAGTGGCCTCGTCTTGGTCGTAGTCGGCACGTGCGGATGGCGGAGGGCTCGCTGACCTCATGGGTGGGAAGCGTTCATTGAAAAGCCGTAGATACTCGGAGTGGTGGCTGTCATCGGTGTAGGCGGCTTGCGAGACGTGGATCAACTTGCTAAACAAGGGATGAGCACAGGTTGCATGGGAAAAGGAGCGACAGGACTCACTCAGACGTTTGGGCGCAGATACGCTCCAACGCGTCTCGCTGCCTCCTAATCTCTTCGGGGTCGGGCTGGGGCAAGCTGTGGGCGCTCGGATGATTGATGCTGCCATAATGCGGCTGGTAAGGGTCTCCAAGGAGATGCGAGCTGTCAGAACGCTGCAAGGGCGCAAAGATATGTTAGCACATGGGTCGTAGAGGCGAGACAGCTCGGTTATGCGCGCGCGAGCACAGGCAGCACAAGCACTCACCTCAGCGTCTGAGGACCGCCGGGCGAGGCCCAGACATGACGAGCAGATGCCCATGGAATGGGAGCGTGCAGCCTGTGGAGGGCTGGCACTGGCAGCGGCAGCACGAAGATGGGCACAGGACGGAGGAAGGGCGCGCAGAGGCGTTGAATACGTCTACAGCCACCGTTGTGGCCGCTGGGGCATGTGGCGGCGGGCAATGGGTGAGGTTGGCCGTGGGGTGAGCTTCGTGAGGCTGTTCTCGATCGTTCCTCGTCTGTTGTTGATGGCGGGCGCCGGCGCCGACCCCCGACCGCGCCTCATTCGCCCGCCTCCTCCCCGCCATCGATGCTCACCACCACTCCACCACCCATCCATACACACGTGTGCTCGCTGCTCCGACCTGGGCCCGAAACACACGCAAGCACTCATGCCCATTCCAAGCCTCATGTCGAGCATCATGGCGTCGACGACACCGCAGTTTGCTCCGACCGCGCCTTCCTCCACATCTCGCATCGCACGTCTTCTTCCTCATGTCCTGTTTCGCATAGTCATCTCAGCCAAATCAAGTCATTCAATATTCAGTCTCTGTCTCCCGGTGTTGCAGCCCTGAGTTAGCCGTCCCTTTGTGTCGTTGGACCTTTGGAGCGCGTCTACGTGTCTCGACGCGCTCTCCCTTCGCACGTCCTCAGCACTTCTCGAATAGGAAGTGGTCGAGTGGGATATGTTGCGACACGCGTGGGCAAGGAGTCTTGGCTGTCCGCCCTCGACATTCCAGTCCGCTCAGAAGGGTATCGCTGGTGCCAAGCACCCCAGACAACCTCTTTGCTTTCCAGGCTATCAGCTGTGTCTGTCTTGACTTCAGCACCGACAGCATTCTAGTCCTGGTTCCACCCCAGGTCATTTGCGAGTCACGCTTCACGCGAAGCAATTCCAAAGTATGGGTCCTAGCCAAACTCGTACCTCTGATCCCGTCTGCAAGGCGCATTCTAACGTGGGAATAATCTCGATGGCTGTCAGGATGGCGAACACGCCCTTATCTCGTATCTTGGGATTGTTGCCACTTATAAAGGTAGTTGTATCCAGGTCCTAGCCTGTCATCACCTCCTAGGAGCCCCCGCGGGACCTTTGTTGCTACGTTGATCGGAGCATCTCTCACTCGCTCGAGTGCTCCATCATGTACATCTCTCGTTCATTGTTGGCTTCGGCCGTGTTTCTTTCCTTTTCTTCACAGAGTGGAGCCCGAGTCACTCAGCAGGACTCAGATAAAGAGCGTGGGCTGGTTGTTGCGCACGAGCAGTCGAAGCTCCAGGGCATCTTACAACGATGGCCTCTCAATAAGGTCTTCGGGAAAAGGCAAGAGGTTGAAGCTTTCACGGACTTGCAGTGCCCCACGGACGACTTGTACATTGTAATCTTGGATGCCGCACCTTCGTCTGCCGTACAAACTCTATGTAACAACCTGCTTGACATTCCTCCAGCAACTATTACACTCTCGACCACTGCTATCATGTAAGTCACAAGCGTTCGCGATGGACTCGATTGACAGACGTGCAGCACAAACTTTACAAGCACAACAGCTACATCGACTCAAACTATTCAGGTATCGACCACAGTCACCGAAACTGCAACAGTCACTCCTGCTGCTGTCTTGCGAAGAGATACTAATGTTGCTGCTCAACTCGCCTTCGCGAACGCGCTTATGTCGGATGTCATTGCACATGGAGCCAACGCTGCAGCGTTGGCGGCGGCGACCCCGGATCGAAAGCAGGAACAGGCTTTGTCAGGGTTTGGGAACGCCTGTTCGTGTGAGACGGTGGCTCCACTCTCGACCACTACCATAACCAATACGATATTCCCGGACCAGGTAAGTTTGTGACCGCCCTAACTCAACACTGGCTCATGCCACTTCAGTATAAAACTGTAGGAAAGAATGTGTTGCGCGTACTAACGAGATACCAAACTAAGACCATCACCACTACTGAGTCTGTCGCTCCCGGCTCCAACCAAACCGCAGTTCGGATTGAGTCTGCTGAGTCTGGAGCTCTACCTTCTGGCGCAGCTGCTTCGAACGGTGCAGGCACGGTAGCAGTGCCTGCGATCATCACAAGTCCAGCATCTATCAGCGTGGTCGCCAGTGGTTCGATCCTGCCTGTAGCTCCTCCTTCAGCTTCAGGTGGCACCTCAGCGCCTGTTGTGGTTGGTATTCCTTTCGAATGCCCGACAAGTGGTACCAATACGGACGAGGCCAACGGGCTCAGCCCCCAGTTCATTATTGGCGACTTGCGTTACGAATACTCCGTCTTGTGCGATACCGCTGTAACAGGTTCCAATACTCTAGCTGGCATTCAGAATGTTGCCAACCAGACAGCTTGCGCCGCTCATTGTTCGCTCGTGAACAGTCGCTCGCAGAGGCAACTTTGTCAATCAGCCTCTTTCGTGCCCAATTCTGGTGCATCTGACGGGCAATGTTTCCTGCATGGATCAGCTCAAAACTTTGCGCGTTCACCTGGAAGTGTTACTATCCTTTTGACGCAGGTATCTTCCAAGTCCGACAACTGCAAGTCCGTCGACCTGGTCAATGGTCCGAGCAATACCACCGTAGATACCGCACAGCTCGTAGGCGACGTTCTCACAGAGGGCTTCTCGTTATCGACTCCAGGCCTAATTACTCGATCGGCGACAGGCGGCGTCTTCAAAACCTTCTGGTCCAGTGGCTACACGGACTCAGTCGGAGCCTATCACTACAGTTGGTTCGAGGTCTACGCTTCGTCCAGCGCTTGGTGGGCAGCCTACGCCACGTCTTGGACATGCACTGTCAAGAACACACCTAGGACTGTTGTTATAGCGCAGCCGGTGCCGAACTTGACCTCGGTCTTTATCGACGTCACTACTATCGTTGAGAACGGCACCACCACAATCATCTCTGGTACGTCGACCTTCAGCCGCACTGGTGGCGAGGGAGTCATATTCCCAACATCAGTTGCAGCGCTGGGCACTGGTGGCAACGGAATTTTCACAATAGCTGGCGCTACCGAAACATCGAATGCCACGGCAGGTGCAGGTGTGAGTGAGATTCCAGCACCGACTTCGGCACCCGGTGTCGCCAATGAGACGGCAATTATCCCTGCAGGAACCGGGTCGCAAGGCGCCGCTACAATTATCGTGTCCGGTAGTGCCGCTACATTTAGCTCCGTCGAAGGTGGTGGCATCATTTCCGGAAGCCCAGTTCCTCAACCAAATTCGACCGCTGGTCTCTCTGCGGGAAGTGCTGCCTTCATTGCCTCGGGAGCCGCTTCCATTGCTAATGCTACGGCCGGAAGCGGTGACCAACCCGGCGTCGCCCAATCGTCAGGTGGCCTTGCCTTCAGCATTGCTGGTGCCATTTCCACGGAAATCAGCACCGGAGGGTTCGGCGTCATTTTTCCTTCACCAAGCAATGGAAACGCCATAGGCACTGGCTCGATTGCTGTACCCAGCTCTAATGCTTCTGCTGAGGGAGTGCAGAGCCCAGCACGCACCTCCACCTCTGCGTTTGTCCTCCCTCCTCAGCACGGGTATGATTACACGCCGCCTAGCTCCGCAGTAGCAAGTCTGCCATCTAGTTCGGCTGCCGTTTCGGGATCTTCCGGAGGCGGACAATTTTCTGAGTTTGGAGAAACGGCCACCTTGAACATTGCCGGTTTTGAAACAGTCATACCACCACCTCCGATTGGAACCGGAACCAGCTCTGGTGCACCTATCAACACATTGAACGGCACTGTTGTCATCGGAGCACCAACCGCCGGTAGCGTCGAGGTCACGTTGGTAGGAAGCACAGCAGTGATTTTGTCCACAGGTGGTGCTGGTTCCTTGGGCCCTATCCCCGTCACCGTCAACGGCACTGAGCTTCCGCCGTCGTTGGCGCCAAGCGGCTCTCTTCCTACTGGCACTGCCCCCACAAATGATTTCTCGAATGCGGACAGTCCACGTCGTGGCTCCATATCGAGACCGACTGCGCCTGCTAATTCTACAGCCTTCCTTCCTACGGGCACTGCCCCTGCAAGCGAGGCGCCCATTTTCAACGCCACCGTATCAGTCTCTGAGGGTGTGGCTGTCCTTTCCGTGTCCGGGGCCGCATCAGTGCTCCTCTCTACTGGGGCATCGAACGTCATCCCACCAGTGTCTGCCAACATCTCTATTCCTACGCCAACAGAATTCGTGTCGGAGACGGCCTCTGGTTTCGCTCCTTCGCCGAGCTCTAACAGCACCGCCGCGGAAGAAGGTGAAGAGGGCGGAGGACCTTTTGGTATCCTCCAATTCTCTGAAGAGGCTACTGAAGGGCCTTCTGAGTCGGGTGAGGTCGTACCCACGGGTGCTATACCACTGCCATCGAGCAACGTAACATTACCTGCGTCGGTCAGCGCAACCCCTAGCCCAAGCTCGAATGGCTCTCTTCCTGTTGGAACGGCGGTCTTCATTACTTCCGGCGGGGTTAGCCTTTCTTCTGTGGCCTCCGGCGGTGGTGTCGTACTGCCTTCCTTGAACTTCTCCGTCGCTGTTATACCGTCGTCGAGCGCAAACGTGTCCGTCATCCCTCTGGGAACCGCGCCCGCCTCCGGAGCTCAGAACATCCTGACTTCTGGAGCCACAGCCATCATCTTGTCAACGGGTACTGGTGGTGTGGTGTTGCCGATGCCGACAAACCAAACGGCAAGCGCACCAGCGAGCCAGCCTGCGAGCCCTAGCACAACGAATATCGAGGATGAGTTTAACAACTCATTTGGGGATCGAACTGGCGGGCTGAGGCGCAGCAGCACACGCGGCACAGCCTCTCTGGGCACTGCTCCGTTGGTGACCGCGCCTATTGTGACAGGCAGTTCAGCTCCCGCTTCCAACTCCACTATGCCGCCGCCACCACCACCATACATTCCAAATGGCGGGTACGGAGTGGAGTCAGTTGAGGTGGTCAGTGTTGCGCAGCCTTCCGTCACCATGGCTCCAGTCTCTGCAAACTCGAGCGCAGTGTTCCCAACTGCGAGCGGAAGCGCCGAACAACCTGCCGTAGTCATCCCTGCGCTCACCGCAAACTTGACTCTGCTTCTCCCTATGGCTAGCGGAAGTACTGAACAGCCTTCCGTAGTCATTCCGCCGCTCTCTGTAAACCTGACCGTGGCTCTCCCTACGGCCAGCGGAAGCGTTGAACAGCCTTCCGCCGAATTACCACCTATTCCTGCAAACCGGACTGCTACGTCAAGCGGCGGCGCTGAACAGGCTTTCATTTTCACTGAACAGCCTTCTGTAACGCTTCCGCCGCTGTCTGCTAATTCGAGTGCGGTCTTCCCTACGGCAAGTGGTAGCACTGGACCGGAATTCTCAAACTCGGGTGATGATCGATTGGGACGCCCAAGATCCCGGACAACAACAGGACCAAGCGAACAGCCGCTCGCCACAGGCAATCTGACACTGTCCGGCACTGCGCCAATACCGACAGCCAATGCATCGTTGCTAGGAACTGCTCCCTTGTCGGCTGTCCCTGTTCCTCTGACCACGGGTGTAGGTCTGAACAGCACACAACTGCCTGGTGCCACAGGGTCTTCTGTTGTCCCCGTCCAATCAGCAAACAGTCCATTCGGATCTTTAGCTGTACCGGTGGTTTCCGCAAACTTCTCACTCCTGGCGACCGGATCTAGTGCCGTACCCATCCAGTCCGCTAACTCCACAGCGTTCCTACCAACTGGCACTGCTCCACCTGCCAACTCTACAACCGCACCAGGACCAGAGTTCTCAAACACTGAGAATCCACGGCGTGGGTCCTTCTCGAGATCAAGCGCGCCCGCCAATTCTACAGGTCTCCTTCCCACGGGCACTGCCCCGGCTATCAACACAGTGGCTTTGAACTCAAGCGCTCCAATTGGTACCGCTTCAGCGCCAGTCCCCCTCTTCACTGCAGCCTCGGTGTCCATCGCCGTCATTTCGGAGAACGTTACCGTCCCGTTGGGCACGGGCGTAGTCAGCGCTTCTCCATTACCGTCAGCTAACGTTACCGTTCCACTATCAATTGGCGTTGCCTTCAATGAGACGACTCCATTCGCGACAGGGACTGGTGCGTCGATTACCCCATCGGCCTCGTTGAACGGTACGGAAGGTTGCCCCACGCCAACTCCTACAGTCATCCCTCACACAATTGTCGTCACCACAGTCTCTTATGAGACCTTGCTCGTTGGACCGTCGACATGCGCTCCTACCGCCTCAGCAGGTCTCCTCGAAGCAGGCCTTCTCCAACTCAATGCTACTCTACCCACGGGCACTGGAACAGCTGCCGTATCAGCAGCCTCTCCAGTCATAACCTCGCACCCATACCGCCGTACAGGCGAGGTCGCCACCCAGGAGCAGATTGACCAATCCTGTGCGGACCATGATAACATAGTCATTAATCCCGACTTCTCACCCGAGGCCGCGAATACTGTATTCGGCTGGACCACCAACGCCGACGACCCGTCTGTCAATTTCCGCACCCAGAACTCCACCGATGGTCAATTTGCACGCGTACTCGCTGCCGCCACGAATACGGCATTGACGATCAGCCAGCCGCTTACTCTCTGCCCTGGAAAAGAATACAAGTTGATCAGCACTAACAGGGTTGGCAACCTCATGTCTAAGTGCCAGGCAGACTACTACATCGGCGACGACTTCGTGTACCAAGCGAGTCCGCAGGAGACCTTCACAAAGAGGCAAGAGTTCTTCACCGCGGGTAGCTCACCGGCAGACGTCAGCCAGGACCTGAGAGTCGTGGTGAAGTGTAATGGTGAGGCAGGCATGACGGCGGGGACTGACGCTGATGGATATATGAACCTGGACATTGATGATGTGGGTGTCCAGCTGGTATAAAGCTTTGTATTAAAGAGAATTTGCAGGATAGGATGAAGAAAAAGGGGTGGGATTGAGAAATGTAGAGGAGGATTGACGTCGTCACGTTTCCGCAGCATCGTTAGCATTTCCATAGTCATATTACGCTTGCATTTCCTTCTGGCGTAGGCGCACTTTGATAGATATCAGAAGTACACAAGACTATCAACCGATTTTTGTGCCGACATGCTCCCTGCATTGTGAGCTACCTTAGTGGGAATGAGCTAAAAGGCCAGGTATGCTCTCAAGTAGTTGCCCTTCCGATCCATTTCTTTATGCTCATGTTGAGAAACTCATACCCTATGTTGATGCACTGTTTTGCCAGATCGTCGGATGCGACTGTACTAGAAGCCCAGAAGATCCCGCGCCTCCATTATATTGTCTTTTGTCTGGGGCTCATATCGCGTTAGTTGGGCCTACATCAACGATGTTAGTAATTTAGATGGCAAGCCCGACAACCATGTAACCTTACAATACTGTCCGATTTGTCGAAAATATCCGTAAAATCCTCGAACGACTTCTCCAACGACCAAGTTGAATTCCTACAACACCCTGAACACGTACAGTCACACACCCACCTATGACGATTTTCGCACTTCGTCGATTTGATAACCTTATTCTGCGCCTTCATATCGTACAGCAGTGGACCAAGTTCCTCGAGAATGTTCTTGTACTTCTGCAGGCCTGCGCGGTCCATGCCGAAGTCGTAGAAGAGTAGATGGATGCGAATGTTCTTCGAAGCAGGGAGCTCTTGCAGACGCTTGAGGGGCTGAACTTGAGCTGAGAGTGCGATGTTGATCATGCTCGTGTCGCTGTACACGTTGATGCAGAGGTGGCAGGGAAATCCAACTGGCGTGGCGTCACTGATTCAGAGAGGTTGTTATCCATGACGGCGGGGGCAATGCTCGGGTGGCTCAGCTCGAGTTTGGCACGCATGTATAACGTCTCGGGGAGTTCGCGGGTGAAAGATTCTCCAGTGATCGCGGAAGAGAATAGGGCTTCGACGCCGGCTGAGAGGCGGGGAATGATTTGGCCTGGGAGGTAGCAATATGTTCACTGACAGCCGTAGGGGAAGAGGGCGCAGTAAACTACGAAGTGTTACTTCTTGGTCTTGTGGTAGGTCTCGTAAATTCTGATGGTGTAATCTTTGTCGGTGGTCTGTTTATAGATCATGTCCCGTAGTTCTCGAGGCAGCTTCATGCCCACATTCTCGCAGAACTCGATGCGCCACTTCTCGAAGACCATCAAGAGTATGCAGTTGTGCTGGAACGTTTGCTCCTGGGAGAACGGCGGAAGTACGCCACCGCAACGCTTGAAGCTGTTGGTGAGGCCTTAGCGTGGAGTTGTTGGTTCAATCTGTCCATGGCGGGCGGACGAAGCGTGGGGTATGATACTTAGCAGTGGCAGAGATTTGATAGAGGTGCAGTACCGGGGTTCGAGCCGAGCAAACAATCTAGATAGTTGAAATAAGAAATCTCGGGACAGTGAAAGCGTGACGCCATCAGTGGTTCCAGTCAACGAAATGTGCACGTATTGAGTCCAACCCTAGGCTGTAGCTAGACAAATTACCATGAACCTTGTACTGATTTAACCTTGAGAGAATCGCTGTTGAGCGTAACCAATCTATTGTCTCCATATAACACCTCCTCCACCCTGGGTCCGTTCGAAACCTCATGACAATTGCCCTGGACCATGGCTAAGTGAGCTTTGAGAATAGTTGCACAAAAATCGTAGCCAACCGTATGCTGGCTGTATAAAGTAGCATAACACACAATGGCCAGCCGTGTACATCGCATGTTCAGCCTTTCGACTTCAGCATGGAACAGTCAAGTCTACTCTATAAGACACATTCAGCTACAGCTCAGTCGACCTGTGCATCCAGGTTCAAGAAACACATGACCAACGTTCTATCTTAGTACACTCCTTGAGGATCACATTTGACCACTCCTTTAGCGTAATCCACTTTTTTCAAGTAGTTATTCGTAGGCGGTGACAGGAACATTCCCATCCTGCTTTTGGGATGAAAGGTCGAAACACGTGTAGAACAGCTTGATCCCTTTATCCTGAGCCTTTAGGTCATATAATAGTAGACCTAGACCCTTCAGGATGTCCTTGATATCATCGAAAGATAAGACTCAAAGCACATGTTGGGGAAGGGCTGAAGCAGCCCAGTGAGAGGATTCCTGCTTTAGCGTTGAGCACGGAAAGCATCAAATCTCAGTATCCAGACCGTGACAGCATGGGAACGTGTTGTTGGTACCGAGACGTCAACTCCTCTTTAATGGCTCGGAGCAGTTCGCAATGTTGCGGACCGATAGTGAGGGACTCTTATGTCTGCCGTGATGTCGAACAAAGTGACTGCATGTTTTAGATATCCAATTCCAGAGCAGCCATTGGCGCAAGTTATATAACATCTAGATCGGGCTTTTCTTCATATCGTCAATTACAATACATACTCTGACAAAGCTACTTCATCATCACACCCATCATCCAAGTAAAGCAGAAAAAGCACGCATGTGGGAATATCCCATCATCATCGCCAAACCCTTTCAACCCAACAACGCACATTCCACCCACGCCAGCCATATACATATGCTGTGTAAGTCTAAACAGGAAAGACGACCCTTCGCTGCCGTCGCAACCGCCAGAAAGACAAGTATTACAGACATGACAAGCGCCAATAGCCCGCCCGCCTGCATTGGTACAACTCGCCGGAAAGAGAACACACCCTGCGCCCGCTATGACGATAGAAGAGAAACCGAATCGTCGATTGATCAAAGAACAAAAGTGGATTTGGAAAGCGCTATCAACCGGAACTCGGGCGCGGTGAAGGTCCCCAATGCGGCTGTCGTTTCTGCGTTGACGGCCGGACTGACATTCACGTCAGCTGCGAGAAAGAAAGGGAAGGGTATCAGAGAAGACGGCTTGAGGGTACAGGAAGTGGGGTCAAGGTGTAGTGCTTATGACTCGCCTCCCGTTGATGCTGCTGCACCTTCACCTTGTCCGCCCCTGTTGAAACCGCCCCGGCCGCGGCCCCGTCCACGTTGACCACCGCGATCGCCTCGGTCGCTGCCACGGTAGGATCCGCCGCGACCACGACCTCCGCGACCGCCCTCGCTGTCGGACGCACCACCGCTGCGGTATCCGCCTTGCGCGCCGCCACGGTTGCTGCCTTGCCAGGTACCGGCTCCATAGTTACGCTGACCGGTCGGCTCACGGTAGACCTTGACGCTGGGCTTATCTGGACCCTTGTTGTTCCTGATTTCAGCGGGTATGCGGTTGAGGGCGCCGAACATTTCCTGCTGGGTGGCGAAGTGTGCGACAAAGAAGTGCTTAATCTTCTCGATCTTCTCAACCTTTGCTTTGTCTTCCTCAGCAAGCAGGCCCTTCGCCTCTTCCTCATCCTTAACATATTGGATGAAGAGAGCCTTGCTGTCCTTGCGCTCTGGCTGCTCACGGGGCTCACGAGGCTCCCTAGGGGCAGGCGATGCGGTCTTTTCCGGAGCAGCAGTGCCATTTGGCTTCACCTCACTAGGAATGGCCTTCTCTGCGGCGGCATTTGCGGGGCCATTGGAACCACTCGGCTGGGGTGTAGCGGGCTTGATGGGTTCCTTGGGTGTCGCGGCTGCGGGAGACGGACCGGTCCGCGCGGGCTGAGTGGGTTTGATGTTCTGCTGCTGTTGCGGGACAGGCGGAGTGGCAGCTGAGCGAGCTTGAGGGGCGGATGGAGGAGCAGACGGACGTGCCTGGGCTGGCGAAGGTTGAGCTGCCGGGCTGGGAGCGGCGACGGGAGCCGTGGCAGTGGCCGGAGCAGGAGCAGCGGCTTGGCCACCTTGTGCTTGCGTAACTGGCTTGGTGCCCCGATGAGCGAAGTTGAAACCTTGCGCCCTCATCTCCGTTCCGATGCGGCCGTTGTCAATGTCTAGAACCAACCAGCCGTAGGCAGCATCCGCAAGGTTGAAATTCCACATGTTCTTGAATGCGCTCTCATCGATGACTCCACTCTGAGGACCCGGGGCTGGACCACCGAAGGGATTACCGCCGTTCGCGACAGTGGGCATCTTGCCAACGATGTCTAGGGCGAGTTGCAGCAGGCGCTGTTGAGCTTCGCTGTCCGAAACTGCGGGCTCGACCTCCGACTTGACTGTATCCCAAACATCGTTGAAAGATGTCTTTGACGCAGCGAGCTTGCCACGGTAATGGTCCAGGGTCGGGTTGACGCTGAACTCATTGTAGGAACTACCGTAACGGAAGTGCAAACCAGCGGAGATGGAGAAGTCGGCTTTGAGCGTTACTGAGAGTTGGTTCAGCAGTCCCTCCCGCGCTGGCGAAGCGTGCGTGACGAATATGCGGGTCTCGGTCGGGTCGTAAACGCGGTTCGCCGTGTCTACTAGCTCACCCATTTGCAGCAAAGTCGTCCACATGGTGCCCTGTCCACCTGCGATCGTTGTCCTGCCTTCTCCGTTATCGAACAGCTTGTGCATGACCACAGCACCACCGAGACCGAGCAAACGGAGCTTGACACCGCCCACGTCGAGCAACCGCGAGTGCGCCTCGTCTATGATGTGAAGATTGTCGATCTTGTACTCGCCAGATCGCAGCTTCTCCAACACCTGGACATCTTCGCAGGCTCCCCATACCGTGTATACAGGCACATTAAGTGTGTATTGCTTGTTGAGAAAAAGAGGAAGCTCTGAAAGAGGGAGATGTTCCCGTTGGAAGCGCTCCTTGATCGACGGTTGGGGTGGGGCGGAGGCGATGGAGCGCTTGACGGCATCGCTAAGGAGGGGCGAGTACTGGGCGACGTGCTTCAGCGTCCTGGCAATGATTAGAATCCTCGACCTTGTTCGCTGAGCGTTGCAATTATACTTACTTCTCGGCGATGCGATCTAGTGACTTGTCATCGTAGAAACCGAAGTCTCCAGTGTGGATGATGTAGTTCGCCCGCGCGTCTGCGGCAAGCTGATTGAGTGACTGGAGATTGCCTGTATCTGTCAGTACTCCACCTGAAGATGCCAGAGATTCTATCGCGCACCTCGCACATCTGCCACACACAGGACCCTGGCGCTGCCTTGTTGTATCACGCGGCCCTGGTTGGGAAGCAGCGGGACTGCTCCAGGCACAGGTCCTGAGGGTGCGGCGCCATTAGGGAGGTAGTTGTTGCCGGGGTATGGACGCGGCTGGTTGGGAGCTTGCTGGGGCATGTTAACAGCTGGAACATGTGATGGGGGCGAGCACACGGGCAGAGGCGTACCGAAGCCATAGAGACGGAGATGATATCGCGAGAGGCGCCAGGCAGTAGTGCTGCAGCGTTTTGTACGGGGCGGGGCGGATCAGGGTATCGTAGAGAGGGCGCAGAGCGAGGGAGATGCGGATCGCCTGGCGAGTCTGGTGGGAGGTGCAGTGGACGGTGTGGTTAACGAGAGGTCGTCCCTTCTGTTTTTGAAAACTGGAAGCTACAGCCAGCGCACGCGGACTAGCGCCTTTTGCTGGACTAGCGCCTTCCTCCTGTGCAAGTTCTCATCGCGAACGCGAACCTGTGTCTTTGCTTGTCCTGCATTCCTGCAGTTTTTCAACTGATTCCATCTCATATCATCTACGGTGGCCTCTTGAAGACCCTGTCATGAACGTCTGGCTAGGACCCTTCTCCTACAGACATGGCCCTCCCAGCACCTCGTCGCCCTCCATGAACATCACCCCGACCTCGTCGAACGCGTAATATTCCATCCGAACATTCATAATGAAGAAGCCCCAACTCTTTCTTTACAACACTCCCCTCAATGGGTTAGGACAGAGCAGGTGCTCTACCCCACAAGCGTGGTGAACGTTGCTTGCACACTGCCAGACAGGGCTTGAAGAGATTTCAAGACGGTCAATGTAGGTTCCACTGTTTCTCCTCGACTTCACCACATGTACTCTCCACCTCTCTCCCAAGCAGATACGCTGCACAAGTCAAGTTGTCCTACACGTGTACGCGTTCTGGCAGCGCTGAAGCTCGCGCCAATCACCGGCGTCCACCTCGGCGATTGCGCCCCACCCACCCCGCCGGTAACCCTGCGTTGCCCGCTCCAACTTTTTTTTGAGTGCGGGCAAAATCCCACTTGTCGCCAAACACACGCTCCTTCCTCCTCCTCCAAACACATTTCCACCCTCCCTCTGCTAATCCTCCAGGCAGCTTGTGCTACATTTCAGCGAAGCAGCCATGGACGAGCAGCAGTTCGTCGGACTCCTCGAGTCGCTCTTGCAGCGTATGTCCTCGTTTTCGCCAGCCTTTTGCTACGCGCACTTCGTTTGTCGAAATTGTACTGACTTCCCCCAGCTGACACCGAGCGTGTCAAGTCTGCCACTGCGACGCTCAACAAGACATACTACACTTCGCCTGCGTCGCTCAACGCTCTCCTCCAGATTATCTGCAACCACCCAAAGCCTGAGCTGCGCCAGCTGGCCGCCGTCGAAGCTCGCAAGCTGGTGACGAAGCATTGGGCGGACCTCCCAGCTGATCAGAAATCAACACTGCGGAACCAGATCTGCCAGTTCACATTGAACGAGGATGTCACGCTCACCAGGCACTCGGCTGCCCGAGTCATTGCCGCGATCGCGACCCAGGATTTTGAGGATGGCGAGTGGGGCGACCTACCTGCCTTCCTCCAGCAGGCGGCCACAAGCTCTAATGCAAGGCATAGAGAGGTCGGCACATATATTATCTGGACTACCCTGGAGACCGTTGGCGATGCCTTTCCAGGCAAGAAGACCGATCTGTACAGTTTGTTCAGCTCGACCATCAAAGACCCTGAGAGCGCCGAAGTCCGGGTGAACACAATGTTGGCTTTGAGCAGGCTGGCCATGCTCTTGGAGCCGGATGAGGAGCCTCAGGAACTTGCCTTATTCCAAGAGTCCATCCCCGGCATGGTCGCAGTTTTGCAGGCCACCGTCCAGGAGGGCGATGAAGACCATGCTCTTCAAGCCTTCGAGGTCTTCCAGACGCTCCTTGGGTGCGAGTCTGCTCTTCTGCAGAAGCACTTTGCCGATCTTGTCAAATTCATGATTGAGCTTGCCGGCAACAAGGAGGTCGACGACGACTACCGTTCGCAAGCTCTTGCTTTCTTGATGCAGTGCGTCAGATATCGCAAGCTCAAGGTGCAGGGGCTGAGGATTGGTGAGGAGCTTACTCTCAAGGCTCTGCAGATTGTGACGGAGCTGGGCGACCTTGCCAGTGAAGATGAGGATGTCACTCCTGCCCGCTCGGCTCTTGGTCTGCTTGATATCCTTGCCTCAAGCCTGCCTCCTAGCCAGGTCGTCATCCCGCTTCTGAAGGCTCTTGGTGGGTACTTTTCTTCTCAGGATCCTGACTACCGCCAAGCTGGTGTCCTCGCTCTTGGCATGTGCGTCGAGGGTGCTCCCGACTTCATCGCCACACAGCTTCACGAGATACTCCCTGCGGTGCTCCATTTGCTCGAGGATTCTGACCTCAAGGTTCGAGGTGCTGCTTTGAACGGTGTGGCTCGTTTGGCCGACGATCTTGCCGAAGACGTTGGTAAGGAGCACGCCCGCCTGATCCCCGCCATGATGAAGAATTTCGATTTGGCAGTCAACAACCTCAACGACGAGCGCAGCCTGCAAATCGTCCGTGGCAGCTGCCATGCTATTGACTCCTTGATTGAGGGGCTTGACCCAGAGGATGCTGCCAAGTACGTCGGAGAGCTTGTTCCTCGCTTCAGTAAACTCTTCCATCACGAAGACCTGAAGACCAAGGTCGCAGCCATCGGTGCAGTCGGCTCCATTGCATCCGCCTCTGAACAAGCGTTCTTGCCCTTCTTCGAACAAACCATGAACGCCCTCTCGCAATATGTCACGATCAAGGACAGCCAGGAAGAGCTGGAACTCCGCGGCGTTGTCTGCGATTCTCTCGGCAAGATCGCCGCCGCTGTTGGCGCTCAGCCGTTCGAACCGTATGTCATGCCCCTCATGCAGGCGTCTGAAGAAGCTCTGCACCTCGATCACCCACGTCTTCGTGAGACCAGCTACATCCTATGGTCCACTATGGCCAGGGTTTACGAGGAAGGTTTCGAGAAGTTTCTCGACGGTGCCGTCAAGGGCCTCAAAGACTGCCTCGAGCAAGACGAAGATGCCGAGCTTGTCGAGCTGGGAGAGCAGGCCAAGGATCTCATTGGCACTGAGGTTGTGATTGAGGGCCGCAAGGTCAAGGTCGCTGCTGCTACCGATGATGATGACGATAGTGACCTCAACGAGGCTGCTATGGATGCTGACGATGATTGGGATGACATTGCCGGTGTCAGCGCCGTTGCGATGGAGAAGGAGATTGCAGCGGAGGTCTTTGGTGACATCATCTCTCACACCAAGCGCGCATTCTTGCCCTACCTCCAGAATACCATCGAGAAGCTTTTGGAGCTTGTTGACCACAACTACGAGGGCATCCGTAAGGCTGCTCTAGGCACTCTCTGGCGCACATACGCTACTCTGTTCCAGCTGGCTGAGACTGACGGCATGGCCAAGTGGAAGCCAGGTCTTCCTCCTCAGGTTGACCCGCCTGCCGATCTCAAGAAGCTGGGCAACCTTGTGATGACCGCCACTATGGCTGTCTGGCAAGACGAGATGGACCGGTATGTAAAAGATCCTCTTCTGTTCCAAGCTCAAAGATGACCTATCTTCGTTATCCCAGCTCACTCTGATGCACAAGTTGCAATTGAGGCGAACGCGAATCTACTTCTGAGAGCTTTGAATGTTCAATATGTTCAATGAACACCATAGGGATTACAGCTGACAGTATTGTAGTGGAACCGTCACAGATATCAACCGCGACCTTGGCTCTACCCTCAAGCTCTGTGGTCCTTCAATGCTAATGTCTGAGAAGGGCACGGTCGTTCCTGAGATGGTGCAGCAGCTTTTGGCCATCATCACTAAGCGACACCCGTGTCAGCAAGACTTAGGCGATGATGACGACGGCGATGTCCTTGACGAGTCGTCGGAGTACGACTGGCTTGTTATCGAGACGGCGTTTGAAGTTGTCACGTGTCTCTCAGTTGCTCTTGGGCCTGCGTTTGGCGAGTTGTGGAAGGCTTTCGAGAAGCCCATTGTCAAATATGCCAGCAGCCAAGAGTCGATTGAGCGAAGTGCGGCTGTTGGTACCATTGCAGAGTGTGTTGGTAACATGGGCGAGTCTTGCACCCCGTACACCACCAACCTGCTCAAGCTTCTCGTGCACCGCCTGTCGGACGAGGACCCGGAGACCAAGTCCAATGCTGTTTACGGTATCGGTCTGCTATGCGAGAAGACTACCAGCGACGCGGAGATCCTCAGCTCGCTGCCCACCATCTTCAGCAAGCTAGAGCCACTACTCGATGCCCAGGACCAGGCACGTTTGCTCGACAACACAGCAGGATGTGTCAGCAGGTTCATTTCCAAGCACCCTGACAAGATGCCCATTGCCGAAGTGCTTCCCCGTCTTATTCACCTTCTACCATTGAGGGAGGACTACGAAGAGAACAAGCCCATCTTCAGCATGATCGTGAAGCTCTACCAAGCCAACGAGCCTACGATCCAGCAGGCTACGCCTACGCTAATGCCAATCTTCGAGAAGGTGCTTGGTCCACCGGAGGACCAGTTGGAGGATGAAACTCGCGCTCAACTGGTTGAGCTTGTTAAGTACCTCCAGAAATAGACGGGATGGATGTTGAAGGAATTGAGATGCTGAATACCCGGCTTTGGGCCATGACGAGCGATGACTGTAATGAGTGGCAGGGATACTTACTGGCAATGCCATTTGATGACATAAAAGCGACTATCTGAATGAAATTGTTACTACATAAACGGCATAGTTCGAATTTCCACTTATTGCATGAGAAGTAACATGTTTATTGAGAAGATTAAGGTGCGCAATGCCTGCTGTGAGAGTATGCTTCATGGTTAGTGGGCTTCGGGTCTGAGATGGTGCCAAGCGTTCTTGTGCGTGACGTCGATCATGTGGGTCTTCGGTGCGGTGCCTGGCAGGCCGCCTCGGCGTGCCGCGCCGACTATCACAGTGACGACACGAACAAACACCACTCACCACCAGACGCCGCTCCGCATCCTCTCTCCACAGCCCCTAGCCACTCCACAAATCCGGAGCTGCAGTCCCCCACGAGCTATTTCTTTCCATTGCTTTTACCCAGGCAACCGTCCGCCTCTTTGCTCGTTCACTAGAAAGACTGCACACTCCTCGGAGTTGAGCTCAAAGCTTCTAGCTCGCGCACCTTGGCTGCCTGCACCATCACTCCGCTCCCACAACTCCCACGAACGCGCTATCCACAGTACATTCGCTACCATAGCTGTGATCGACTGTGTCCTCGCATCAACTCGTCGTCTTGAGCGACGCATCGTTTATTGAAGCGCCCGGTGGCGCAGCCCGTCGCACGATGAAGCAGAGCTCGCGGGGAGGATTGGGGAGGATGGCAGCGGGGCTGCTGTCTGTCTTGGTGGGCTCTGCGATCGCCGGCCCAGATCTTACGACAAAGCATGAGAAGGGACGTTGCGCCATAAGAGGACATTGCGGGAAACAGGGCTTCTTCGGCTCCGATCTGCCCTGTCCGGACAATGGACTAGCCAAGAAGGCAGACGACAAGATCAAGAAGAAGCTAGTCGACGTATGTGGCGAGAAGTGGTCGGACACTGACGTGTGCTGTAACGAGGAACAGCTGGATGCCCTCAGCAGCAATCTCGGTAGAGCGTCAGGCATCATAAACTCGTGTCCGGCATGCAAGGAGAACTTCTTCAACCTTTTCTGTACCTTTACGTGCTCTCCGGACCAGTCGCTCTTCATAAACGTCACACAAACCGAGCCGAAGGGCGACAAATACCTCGTCACCGAACTAGACCATCTCGTATCCAATGATTATGGATCGGGTTTCTACGACAGCTGCAAAGATGTCAAGTTCGGTGCGACGAATGGCAAAGCAATGGACTTCATCGGTGGAGGCGCAAAAAACTACACCGACTTCCTGAAGTTCTTGGGAGACAAGAAGTTGTTAGGCAGTCCTTTCCAGATGAACTTTCCTCGCCCGGATGCGAGCAAGTTCCCCGATATGGAACCAATGAATAAGGACGCGCATCCTTGCAATTCTACCGACCCGAAGTACCGATGCGCATGCTTGGACTGTGGCGGCTCCTGTGCGGAGCTGCCTCAGGTTACTGAAGCCAAGCAGTGCTACGTCGGCCTGCTGCCTTGCATGTCATTTGCCGTCATCATTGTCTATTCTGTTTTCCTCGGCCTTCTTTGCCTTGCTGTAGCCGGCCATGTGGCGTACCAGAACCATTCGAAGAATAAGAGCGAGCGATTGCGTTTGCTACAAGATCTCGAACCTAGTGATGACGAGGATGAAGGCGACATCGTTCACAATGTAGGAATGCTCGACCGGCCAACGAAACACTATTTTGTCAATACATGGTGCGACCGCATGTTTAGCAGGCTGGGATACGTCTGCGCGCGCTTCCCTGCTATTACCATTGTTACGAGCGTACTGGTGGTGGGCTTGATGAGTCTCGGATGGCTCAGGTTCTCAGTCGAGAGAGATCCCGTTCGTCTGTGGGTATCACCAGATTCTGCCGCGGCGCAAGAGAAAGCCTTCTTCGACGAAAAGTTCGGACCGTTCTACCGCGCCGAACAAGCTTTCCTGGTCAACGAAACGGGAGGACCTGTACTAAGCTATGACACCCTTGCCTGGTGGTTTGACGTGGAAGGCCGTGTGCAACGCATGCAACCTTTCGAACAGGTCTGCTTCAAGCCGGTGAATGACGCCTGTGTCGTACAATCCGTGACTGGTTACTGGCAGGGCGACTTCGGCAAAGTTGCGTCGGAGCCGTGGCAAAATTACCTGACCGACTGCGTTGATAACCCGTCTTCATGCTTGCCGACATTCCAACAGCCTCTGGATCCCCACTTGTTATTTGGTGGTGTCAACGAAAGCGTGCTCGATGCTCAGGCCATCGTCGTGACCTGGGTCGTCAATAATTACCCCGAAGGCACAGACGAGCTTCAGCGTGCGATGGATTGGGAAGAGGACCTTAAGAACCTACTACTATACGCCGTGCAGGGTGAGGCCAGAGAGCGAGGCCTGCGACTGAGCTTCAATACAGAAGTGAGTCTCGAGCAGGAGCTGAACAAGAGCACGAACACCGATGCCAAGATCGTGGTTATCAGCTATGTTATCATGTTCCTGTATGCGTCGCTCGCTCTTGGATCGACTACTCTTACCGTTCGCTCGATACTACGGAACCCGGCCAACGCGCTTGTCCAATCGAAGTTCATGCTTGGCATCGTTGGCATCATTATCGTTTTGATGTCAGTTTCTGCTTCGGTCGGCCTGTTTTCCGCTGCTGGCATCAAAGTGACCCTCATCATCGCGGAGGTCATACCTTTCCTTGTCTTAGCTGTTGGTGTCGACAACATCTTCCTCATCGTGCATGAGTTCGAACGCGTCAATATTAGCCACCCTGAGGGCACTGTCCCCGAGCGTGTCTCACGAGCTCTGGGTCGCATGGGTCCTTCCATTTTACTGTCTGCTACCACCGAAACGGTAGCGTTTGCGCTTGGATGTGCAGTCGGTATGCCCGCTGTGCGCAATTTTGCGGCCTATGCAGCAGGTGCTGTCTTTATCAACGCCATCCTCCAGGTGACCATGTTCGTTGCTGTTCTAGCGCTCAATCAGTATCGAGTTGAAGACAATCGCGCAGACTGCTTCCCATGCCTTCGTGTGGGACGAGCTGATACCAGTTACCTTAATGGAGGCATGGGACATGGTGCAGGCGAAGAAGGGGGCTTACAGCGCTTCATCCGTCGGACATATGCTCCAGCCCTTCTTGGAAAGAAGACGAAAGTCGCTGTCATCGCTGTATTCCTAGGTATATTCACGGCTGCCCTAGCTCTATTTCCAGCTGTTGAGCTTGGACTTGACCAGCGCATCGCGATTCCTTCCGACTCTTATCTCATCCCGTACTTTAACGATCTTTATGACTACTTCGATGCTGGTCCACCTGTCTACTTCGTTACCAAGGAGCTCAACGATACCCAACGAGAGGCACAAAAGCAGCTCTGCGGGCGCTTCTCCACCTGCCACCAAGAGAGTCTTGCGAACATCATCGAGGCTGAACGTAAACGACCCGAGGTCTCTTTCCTTGCTGCCTCTGCAGCCAACTGGCTCGATGACTTCTTCCTTTGGCTCAACCCCGAAAACTCTAAATGCTGCGTCAACGACGATGGTAAGCCATGCTTTGAGGACCGAGACCAACCTTGGAACATGACATTGCACGGCATGCCCAAGGGCGAGGAGTTCATCGACTATCTAGGCCGCTGGATTCAGGCCCCCACAACCGAAGATTGTCCACTTGGTGGCGCTGCTGCATACTCCAATGCGCTCGTCATCGACAAGGAGCACCTCACTATCCCATCATCGCACTTCCGGACCTCGCATACCCCGCTCCATTCGCAAGAAGACTTTATCAACTCCTACAAAGCTGCCCGTCGGGTAGCGAAGGAAATCGAGAAGGATGTCCAGACTGAAGTTTTCCCTTACTCAAAGCACTATATCTTTTTCGACCAGTACCTTTCTATCGTGCGTTTGGCCGGCGCGCTACTCGGCTCTGCCCTAGCAGCCACGCTCATCGTAACCACCATACTCCTCGGCTCCTTACAGACTGCACTCGTCGTCACGCTCGTAGTCGCCATGACGGTTTCCGCAATCATCGGGTCTATGGCTATTATGGGCGTCTCACTCAACGCTGTGTCTCTTGTCAATTTGATCATTTGCGTGGGTATCAGTGTCGAGTTCACAGCGCATATTGCGAGGGCGTTCACCTTCCCGAGCCGCGCTACCATGGAGCGGGCGCCAAGGCATAGGTTCCGCGGGAAGGACGCACGGTCTTGGACGGCTATGGTGAATGTCGCTTCTTCTGTAATTTCTGGAATCACGATCACGAAGATTTTGGGCGTGGGTGTTTTGGCGTGGACACGGTCTAAGGTAAGTCATGTTGTCTCGTCCTACACTAGGCAACATCACTAAGACACCACAGATCTTTGACATATACTATTTCCGCGTTTGGGTCGCCCTCGTTCTTTGGGCCGCGACCCACGCGCTCATCCTCCTCCCAGTCCTCCTCTCCCTCTTCGGAGGAAAGGGCTACATCGACCCCGAAAGCGAAGGCGGTCTGGAACAGGACCTTCGTAATCGTCAATACCCATCCTTATTGGGCGATGACGATGAGTACCTTAGTGACGATTAGTATACCGCTGAAAACGACAATGCAGGCGAAGGGCCCAGCGAGCCACGCTCAAGCCATTTGCTGCTTAAGAGTGAGTCTAGGGTGGGTGCGGAGGTTGATGTTTTGAGTACGGTGACGGAGGCTCCTTCCCAAAGTGGCGCTGCGGACGCCGAAGGAGACACGGCCGTAGAGAGTGTGGACGAGTCAATTGGCGATATGACCGCATCGCTTCCAGATGCGGATTCTGCCCGGGAGCTGTGGACGGATCGTTTTGCATATGCGGGGAAGGACAAGCCGCGGCGACGGCTGCGCTCTGGGGGCTTCTGAAGCTTTCAACTGCATAATTTGATGTAGGGTTTTGGGTGTATTACTAGCGATCGGCATTGGTGCATGCATAAACGCATATGCGAATTAAGCGGTGATTTCCCTTTGTGAACTTAATCTACTGGTCTGTGCGTAGCGTGAGATGTTTAGAATTGATAAGTTGTGGAACTGGGCACATGAGGCAGTGAGAGATCCAGAGTGACTGGAGGCATGCGCGTTTTACAACAGATGAGTCAAGAGGATGCTGGCACATTACTCAGTCCGAGTGCATACGGAGCATTGTGGTAATTGATGCGAGGATGTCACCCCCGGTGCTTGATCTGTTGTTCTTGTGTAATGCATAGTTCTGTCAAAGACAAACCATGTTCAGCCACAACGCCCAAAGAAAACCTATCAGAAGCATGTTCAAGCTCTCTGAAACACAGTTTCTGTACAGTTTGCGAGTTTCCAATGGATTTGCTTTCAGTTTGCTTTTGCTTATACTTAAATTACGAACTTTCTCATGGCCAGGTGAAGATGATCGAACCGGTGCTCCTTTTCCCCGATGGATGGGATCATCTGTATCATTTGATTCACGACTTTTGCAGATCTGATCGATTCAAAGAACGCTACTCCTGGTTGTCTCCTAGTAGTATATACGCAAATTTTAACATGCATTGTTCATAGTTTCTTACACAATGATATCAACCATTTATTATTGCTTTATAGCACCTACGGTGAGTTTATACCACGAAATAGAAAGATCACAGCCAACCTTGGGGGATGCAAACTGCGGATCACGTGCACAACTCTTTCACCAGTTGTAGATAGGGTCACGTGCGCGAACATTCACCAACTTTCGGGCACGCGCATACGGCCGCACCTACGCCTCGGACTACTAAACACCCGCCTTCTTCCGGTTTCATTACACCACCACCCACACCCACAACCCCACTACTAGTACAGGTTGTCAACGGTCAGCCACACTGCACACACACGGCTCCAGCTTCCCCAACTTTTGGCCTCCATCTCCCCATCAGAGCCCCATCTCTGACCTTTCCCTTCAACTTCACCTACCTCCACCATCTCAATAGCGCCAGTCTGGTCGTTGACCACATCAACCGCGCACGACATGGCCGAATTCTTCCGGTCTCGTAATAGCGAACCCACGATGGACGAAGGTCGTTTCTCACAAGGCACACGGCTAATCATGACCCTCTGTGTCTTGTTCTGCATCTTCATGATCTGCCCCCTCATTTCCTGGAAGTGCAACCAGTTGTGGACTTCCCCTTCGTCCGCAAAATACCAACAGCTAGAGCGCCGTATCGAGCGTGCCGAACAGGAAGCTCGCAAGCAGAGGATTCAGAATGCGGTTCTGGTCAACGAGCAGCTCCGGGCGGACATCGAATCCCTGAAAGGTCAAGCCGTTGTTGATATGCGCGAGATTGCGGAGTTGAAAAAGACACGCGATGGCACTCCGGAGCAACTCCACAAACTCATCGAGACTGTTCACACTAATATGAAGTCCGAGTTCAAGGAGGTGTTCCAACAGCATGAGAAGAGTAGCGCATATGCCCTCAGCCTCCTTAAGTCTAAAAACACGGCAGCTCTCCAGGAGCAAGATAAGCGCGCTGATGACAAACTTGCGGCACTTAAGTCCGAAGTACAGGCTTCTGCTCAGGCGCAGATCAAGCAAGCCATCAAGGGGGCCGTCGAGAAGCTAAAGACCGAGCTCGAAGTCAAGCTTAAAATGCAAGACAAGCGCAACCAGACAGCACTTGAGGCACAGGCTTCCGAAACTGCTAAGCTTCTAGTAACTGTTGGCGACCTTGAGGAGCACAAGAATGCTACTCAGCAGAAGATGAAGGAGCAGGACGACCGTCTTGAGGCAGCCAAGAAGGAAGTCCACCAACGGCAGGATCGTGCTGAAGAGGTGGCCAAGGTCCAGGGCATGAAGATCTCGTCTCTCAAGTCGAAGTTGACGGCCAACGACAACGAGATCAAAGAGTTGAAGTCTGGCAACGATGAGCAGACCGCAAACATCTTCAAGCTCAAGACCGAGATCGAAGCCCTTCAGAAGAACACAGTCACCCGCAACCAGTTCGATGACGAAAAGCGTCGGACCTCGAAGAACGAGGGAGTCGTCGCGGATCTCAAGAAGGAACTGAATGGGTCTCACGAAAAGCAAGAGTCCGAAATCTCCAAAATCAAGACAGGCATTGAGTCCCTTCTGCTGGTGCTGAAGGGTACCCAGACTCAACTTGATCAGCAGGAGCAGAAGGCCGCTGACATTGAGAACGGCATGAGAACCCTCAACGATGATGTCGCACAATTAAAGACCGATCGCGATGAGCACGGCCGCCGACTTGCCAAGGTCACGGAGGTCCAGACTACAATCGTGCAAGTACAGTCTGGCCTTGAAAAGGCCCTTCAAGTGGCCGCTTCCGACATCGGCTCTAAGGTGAACACACTCATGAAGAACACTGCAGCCATCAAGGCCGTCGATGATCGAGTGACGAATCTCGAGTCTAACCTTGAGGAGCAGAGCTGCAAGGTCTCTAGCACTGAGACGAGCGTGAAGGATCTCGAGAAGAAGGTTGACAATGCGGGAACGTCTGTCTCCAAGCTGTTCGAAGAGCAGCATACCAGCATTTCCGCCGTGGAGCAAATGGTCAAGACCACGGAGGCAAACTTCACCGAGTACACGACCGCGACCGATCAGCACCTCCAGCAACTCGATACGGAACTTCAAGAAGAGTGTGAAGCTTCTTTCGAAGAATTGAGCGCCTTAAAGCAGCGCTTAGTCGATATCCAGCGCGAATACACGGCTATCTCGAAGGCCATCGTCGCTCAAGAGGTGGTGGAGGTTCTTTCCAAGCTGCCAGCAAATGGCGCAGAGACTTCGACTAGGGAACTTGACACTTTGAAGACGGAGATTCTTACAGAAGTCCAGCGTCACCGCGATGAAGACAACACCAAGCGTCGTCTCATAGACAAGGATGCTGACGATAATATCCGTAAGCTCCAGAAAGACATTGCCGACAACGAGAAGACCCATCGAGACCAGGCGAATGCGACCGCGCACACGATTTCCGTCCATCAGGATGCTCTAAACGACAGGATTAGTGGCCTCGAGAAGAGTCTTCGGGATACAGAAACCAAGCATTATGCTGATCTCGCGAGGGTTGAGGCATCCAATGCTGGTATGTCTGCTGCGTCCAGTCTGCATGAAGCTACGACCGAGAAAGCTTTACAGCAGATACAGGCAATCAGCCTGAAGCTAGCTCAGAACGAGGCGCGCGTCATGGCGGTAGAGCATCACGCCACAGAATCTTTCGATTCCGTACAGGCTAAATCGAAGGAGATCATGGACCCCTGTGCCAAAGAGATTGCTGATAGCCAAGAACAAATCTGGGATAGGCTTAATCTTCGGCTAACCGATGCTCTCCAAATCTTTGAGAAAGATCAGGATGACAAGATTAAGAGCTTCCTGAAGCAATTCCAAGATGGGCGGCTCGAAGGGTTGATCCTGAGGCAGCTTGGTCCTGCTATGGCGAAGGTAAAGGCAGAGCTTTCTCAGGCAGTCAGGAGCTTGATCCGCTCCCAGGAGATGAAGTCGCCAAATCCCTTATCCACCGAAGACCAAGTCCAGAGACGATCAGCACTTTTCCCGAACGAAAAAGAAAGTGAGTGATTCCAAATCCTAGCGCAACAAACAAAAGACGTCCGCCTGCGACAAAGCGGTGTCACAAGCATGCACACTGGGAGCCAAAAGCTTTTTCGGAACACGAAGGTCAACGAAGTCTAGAAGCCTCCAACACGCACTTCAAGACATCCGTTTGCAAGGAAATGGTGTCATTCGATTGCATGCATGGATCACGACGCTCGGTCGACAAGGATACCCTCGACTCTGGAGCAAAGTCAATTGTCTGTCTCGATGTCACTTAGCCGACCCCATACCTAAACCTATATCGCGCTTGAGTTCTCAAGTTGAGGCATGGCCTCCTTGGGAATAACAACAGCTGACAGATTGAGGTGAGACGAAACGATAGAGTATGGGGTTGTCTTGGGGACACTGGCGGAGGCTCAAGGGAAAGGACTGTTGCATCTTTCAACGCGGGCATGGATGGGAGGAAGTACGCCGGCGACACAATAGCCTTATCGTGTGTGTAATCTGGGTATAAAAGTTATATGTATCTGTTGTTTTCCTGTTGTCTTTGTTTGGTTAAGGAGTCATGACAAGCATTCAGATGCATTGAAACCCAAAGATTCAATCTTCCGACTGCTCTTGTTATCATAGTCGTATAGTATTGCCGTTCCCACGATCGAATGATCTTGCGGAGTTCCTGTTTAATGAAATCCTATAGATGCACGTGAACTTGCACATCATCAGCGTTTTCACATCTCACTACTTCACCATCAGTTCACATTGCTCCCCACATAGGTAGGCGCTTATCCCCAAAAAAGCCATAAGGCCGCGCTCAGGCATACCACATGAATTACGCATCCTTCGCGCTACGCCCTCGCCCCCATCCAACGTTTAAGGCACCCACTTGCTAGCGCGCACCCTACTAAGCGCCGCATAAGGCGTACCCTGAACGCTCACGCTCTTCGCACGCCGTGTACCACCCCGCATCTTAGCTAAGAAGTCCTCAGTTGTTCCAGTGCCACTTTTTCCGTTTCGCGCCTGAACTCAAGCATCATTGTAGGGCCGTTGAGCCGTTGAGTCGTTATTCTAGATACGTGAAAGCAATAGGATATCATGATTTAGAAGCAATGGTATTGCCTACACAGCCTCGAGGGTGGGTCCCAACAACTGCCCCGTAGAAGAGCCGCAGCCGCCCGCCACCCGCTCGGCGCCACACCTTATTGTAGTACAAGATCCTGCGCCATCACCGGGCATATGGCTTAGCGGAGGGAAGAGGCGCAGTGAGTGCAGTATGATCTGGGTGAGACTTCTTCCAACATACGCGTCTGACGTGTGGACGTGGATACGCGGCGTGTATTCTAGAATCTACTTGCATGATCGGATAGCGTGAGAGACAAAGTGAGTGCAAAGAGAGATCTGGGTATCGCTAGACAGAGGAAAGGACTGGTTTGAAACGCGAAAAGCGCAGTGCGAGAACGAGAAGGCGCATCAAAACAAATGTGTACGAATACAACCATCCCAAAGGAAAGCAGAGAAATACATCATCCCGAAGGAAAAGCACGAACATCCCACCCAATGCATATACCAATCGTAATCCATATATATCCGTCTTCAAGATAGTAAACGCCGTATGCGATGCATCCCAATACAAAAAGAAATTAATACATGTTGAAAAATAAGAATACAGCTGGTGGCCTCACGCACACGCAGCAGGAAAAGAACGCGTACATCTTACAGTAAAACAAAGGAAAGTTTAAGGGAGTCTCTGCACTACGATACGGGGGCTACTGCGCGCATCCTGTACCGCAGGCATAGGCTGAGCTTCTTCCCACCCACCAGGCGTTGTCGGCGTCTCCGCGCTTCTATTGCCATTTTCCTCGCGCCAGAGCGTCCGTGGTGTCGACGGGGTCATAGGGCTGATGGGAGACATCTGATATCGTCGCGAAGAGTTTTGTGGCATGAGAATGCGATTCCTACGTTGACGGTGTGGACTTGTGGGTGGGATCGGTGGCGGAGGCGGATGTTCGTAAGCGTAAGGATTTGACTGTTGGAACGATGGAGGTTGCGCCATCGGTGGCGTTCTTACGTAGTATGAGGGGACTGATTGCGGAGATGACATGGTTGAATTGTGTGCTGTCGATGGCGTCCTAACGTAGTATGATGGGATTGAACCTATGGTATCAGTCCCTGCAGGGACGGCTGCGGGGATCGGTGCTGCAACTGCTGCCGATGTAGTCATAGCGATGGGTCCCGTCCGGAGTGGATCATCGTAAGCAACTCTCTCTATGCTGGAAGAGGGTCGCGGATCGAACATCAAGCGCGGCGTAGCTGGATCGTGCAGAGGCACGTTTGTTGACGACATTCGAGTTTCAGGTATTCGACTGGCTGGCGCGTGGCGCATGGGTGATGAGCCATCCGTACGTGAGCGTTCAAAAGTCGGCGATGGTATTGTCAGTGATGGACGTGCACGTTGTTGCGGGATGGGTGAGTATTGTTGTTGCTGCGAGGGAAAGAGCGAAAACCGCCGGGGAGGTTGTGGACGACTTGGAGATGGAGCAGCGCTACTTCCATGTTCGACGGCTGATTCTGATGTTGCCTGATCGGCTGAGGGCAAGAGCGATGAGCGCACGGGAGCAAGGGCTATGGACGATAGCAACGGATGCGGAGATGGACATGCGGGCGACAGAGCATGTGAACTCGCAGTCTGTGGGGAAGTGAGGTCTTTTCCATGGTGTGACTCGTTTCGTTCGGGAATCAGAAGTCGTAAACCTCTTTCGCTAGGTGTCCGAGAGTCACTGGCAGATGTGTTTGGTGGAGTGTTGAACCGCGGTGGTGTCAAGGGACTGAGGGGCGCTGGGCTGGGGATCCGTGGTGAGGCATCGAGTGTTCTGCCGTGCGCTGAATTCCAGAGGGCAGTTGACTCTGTCGAGTGACCATGTGCTTTTTTATAGCCTCGATAAGGGCCGCAGCAGCCATATGACTCCTCATCGACTGTGGCATGTTTGCTTCTCGCTGTCGATAGCCTGCGTATGCCGGATTCAGCCGTTTCGAAGAAGGCGCGTACATACGGTATACAAGCTGTCGCTATGCTCATGCAAGCTTGAACTTGTGTGATGATTAGTGGTACCCATAGATGGAAGGCCGGGTTGTTGTGTGGCGATATCGGATAAATGAATACAAGGCGAGCAAGTGCAGCGCTAATGACGAGGATACGCGGAGCAAAGCAAGCGACGATTGCGACCTTTCTCGAAAGTTTGACCTTGAGATAAGCTACTAGGTTGATGGATAGCATGACAATAGCGACGTCGCTGGTCATATCTATAATGCAATAGACAATCCAGAAAACTCCCTATGTGAAACGTTAGCGATTATGCAAAGGAGTAGATCACTCGAGCATTGTTCGACTTACGGTATTGTAGCAGTGCAACGTGAAGATCTCCCAGGGTTTAGGAAGACCGCATTGGAATGCAATGGCAGCGAGGGAGGCAAGTGTCCACGCAAGTATGAAGAAGCCGATGGCCAAAACAGCCCTTCGCTGTGCTCGCTGATGATGGACACTGTAGAAGAAGGAGATAAGAGAAAGCTTTGCGAAGCCGATGGTCAATATGTAGAGGAAGTTTGATGCGTAGTATCCTTTCTGAATCGCATCCGCTCGCCTGAGAGTAAGTACGCCGGAAACACCGAGACCGTCGGATGCAAGAATGAGGACGGTGACAGAAAGGCCAACGGCAAAGACCTGTGAGCTGTTAGCGAGCCCACACTCATTGTTGAGACACCGACGTACTGTAGCAGTAAGAATGAAGAGGTCATCGATGCCCGCCTTCTTGCGTCCCATTGCGAATTTGATGCATTGTCGCGCGAGGAAGACGAGGACCGATAGAACCAAGGTCGCCCATGTCACGATGGTGATGATGTTGCTCCTGTCTGCCGTGGTTGTGTTGGTTGCTCGTTGTTGTAGTGATACTCGAGGTATATTCATGATGGTGGATGAAAGAGGAACGCCCACCCACCGACCCAGCCCCAACCCAAGCGAAAAAGGAAGAAGGAAGAAGGAAACAAACAAAGGAAAGAGGAGTGCGGGCTTCAAGGAAGTTCAGCCAAATCGGAAGACGGCATATCGAGTGACCCGAGTGACGATACCGAGTTGAAGCAAGTTGTGCTATAGTCGACGTAGGATGTTGGACCAGGTGGAGTGAGGTGGTGTGGGGGCCCGCGGGAGGAAGAGGAAGATCGAACTTCCAACGTCGGAGACGCTGCAACGGGCCTCGTCATATCAAAGCTCGAGTGTGCGCGGAACGGAAGTCATGCCGCAGCCATCTCGGGTGTACATCGCTCTCATTTTCCGCGCAGGAGCATAATTATCGTCCAAGGCTGACCCAACACACCCTTTCGGCATGCAACTGGGCTGTGCGGACGCAACGGCGAAGACGGTATCTGGCTTGTACATTACCGCGGCGCGCTTGGCACCGCCTGTCTCCCATAATAAGTCGTGCGTCTGCTGTGTCGGTGGGTTCGCTCAGCTCACTGGTTCGTTTTTTCGACATGTCACGGATTGGCCACAGGTCAGCGTCAAATTTAGGGCTGAGGCGCGCTGACACGCAGGCGAGGACCAGGGTGTTCCGGTACTGGGGCGCAGGTAGGCCCTCCCGCCATGGAGTCATTCGGACTGTGCAGACAGGCCCGAACTGAAGTATGGGGTCGCTGCTGTACCATGTGGAATGATGGGCAGACCCGTGCGATAAAGAACGCGCGAGTCCTTCCGCGGCCAGTCCTCCTCCGTCCGTGTGGAACGAACGCCCAAGAAAGTGCACGTAATGGAACAAGACTCAGTACAGTGCGCTATAATGATGCGCGTCCCTTCGTTCATCTCTTGACTGCGCCGCCGGCTGCTGCCGCACCGATCCGCTCTCTGGTATTTTGAGGCCTCGTGTATGTAGACGCCATAAGCTCACACCGAGGCCTAGTCATCCCCAGAATACACGCTGCTTACCTCACTTCCATTGCCAATGCAGCCGAAACTGCCCCTACACAGGTCTCGAGATTCCAAAGCCGTTCCATCTGGTGTCTCGCGAGCTGTGAACACTTGTCTTTCGCTGGGCATGACGTCGAGAACCAGGCGGGGGTGAAATGAAACACGACTGGTGCAGAACGCCAAGGATCCCTAGGTATCAGATCGATTCCATTTCGCGACCTCCATCCTTTGATGCAATAGCGGCGGTTAGTAGGAAGAAGAAACAGGGTTGAAGGATTCTGTGGTGAGCACGTGGTAGACGAGGAAGACGCCTGCACGTCAGACTTCACCGACCCTGCGCTGCAGATGTGACCACTAGGACTACACTTCTGCACACAAAAACGCTTGGTCGAGTGGCCTCGATATTGTTTTCGGGCTCGTTCTGGAAGATAAGAGACCCTCGCCATTGTAGAACATTAGCCTCTCCAAACACCGCACAACTCAGGACGATAACTTGCGCGGTTATCCTGAATTAAGCAGGTCGCGATAGTGGACGGCATGTTCTTGAATTTTCCATGAAATGGTATACGCAACCGAATCTTTCATCGATGGTTCTGCAATGACCTTCCGGCAAACCCCGCCCCTTCGGTCACCGACACGTCGCCATTCCACCCCCAACTCCACCGATCGTCTAGGAGTCTCACGAAAAATCCGAAGAACGTTGAAATATCAGTGGGGGTCTTCCGATGGGCTACCTTTTTCACATAGATGCGACTCTTCGGCGCCGACGATCCAAGGCGGACTCCGGACTGACTGCGCGTTCTTGCATGCCATACCAGATGGTGTGTACTAATCGCATAAACATCATTTACTAGCGACTGTATGATCCTGGCTGCGCCAATTGCATAATGGCCACTCTGGGAAGGAGTTGAACGTGAGGCGCAGCAGTGACGGTAAGAACGTAACGACAGATTAGTGAGGGAAGTTGGGAACGCTGAACCCTCCATCTCCGTTCAAACCCTGCACGTGATGCATATTTGCCTCCCGTACTACACGGTGTAAGCCTCTTGTCTGTACAAGAAAAAGCTTACAGGTGCAGCACATGGGGCAGAATAACATTACTGGTCAAATTTACAGGCATTGGTTTTTCTCACGCCCCCAACGCCTTTTGAAGGTCCATCACCGTAATCAGAATCTGGGTTGGGCCCGATCCCGTCCATTCCGCCCCGCCCGCAAACCTGAGTTTTGTCTGGTCGTTTGGAGCTATACTCTGTCAGCTTAACTCGCTTCTCATGACGCTCGATGTGATCACTTACGAACGGTAACCTCTCGCCCATAAGCCCGCCCAGCTGTGGTCTTCAACTCCCGCCATTCTCCCTCACCCAACGCTTGGTTGACGAACACGGACTTCGATCTGGAATCACTCAGCACGATCGTTCCATTTGCCCCTCCTAGTGGGGTCCAGGTCACCGACGGCACGCCGTTGGGCACAAGGCCAGTATCGACGCGGACTTCGCGCGTGCGGTCGCTTGCGGCCTTTTGTGGGTTGGGTGTGATTTTGTAGTAAATCGGGTAGGTTGCTGTGTTGGTCTTGGGGTCGAGTGAGCCGTATTGGAAGGCGATAATATACTGGTTGTTCGCGATCTAGCTGGGGTCAGTATGCAGGGAGAAGGTGGGGGAAAGGAGTCGCACCTTAGCGATACTAGGAGCAGCGGGCCGATCAGTCCGGAATTTTGATGCTACAACGTCGACCGCGTTGTCCCAGCTATCGTAGTTCTCGGTAGTAGTTTGCTGGACGATCTTTTGGGCATATGTGTTGTCGCCGTTACCAGAGTAGAATACAGTGATAGCGTCACCGCTGTAAGGAACAGTCAGAAAACATGTAAACAACACATTGCGTGCTCTGGAAAATACTGCGCGATGCTTACTTGTATACAAGGTAAGGATTTGTCACAGCTACAGAGGCATTGCTCAACGGCCCACCATTTGCAATCTCACTGGCGAGCTCCCAGCTTTCGCCCTGATCACCGGAGGTATACAATTCGATAGTCGTCGTGTAGTCGTCCACCGCATTGACCGCGAGTAGAGTGGTTCCTGTATCTTCTGCATATGTTCCGTTGATGTACAGCAAGTGTGGCTGCAGCAACTTCTTCCCAGAGTCTGACGTTGCGGTCCCGAACGAGTACCACGAATATCCGCTGTTTATCGAGCGATATATAGCAATCGAGCCGTTCGATGATGGGTCGTTCCACGCCGCGAGAACAGTGTTGTTCGGGAGACTTTGGGTGCGCGGTACTGTTACTTGGGTCGAGTCATCGGGTTGGTACAAAGTCACATTCGCAAAGACATCGATACCGGTAGGGGTAGGCGCTGGTGGGTCAGGTTGGTCTGTAGTCTGAGCAAGCACAGGGCTGAGAATGGACGAGCCGGTAAAGACGAGTGGGAGAAAGCGCATTGTGAGTAGGAGACGCGGAGCTTGTCTTCGACTCTCAAAGAACTTGTAAAGGCACTGCTGCTAGATATTTGAAGGTCTACATCAATGTGGGCACAGATATCCTAAGCCAGGTTTGGAGTGCACTATTGGCAGCAATAATTGCCGTAGATGAGCTGGCATATTGATTTGCAATGACGAGAAAAGTTGATGCTGTGATATGATTGAGCGTGATATTGGATAAATCTTCTAAGTCTTTTTCGTGCAAGGTCCGGCAGAAAGAGATCTGGGAGCTTCCCCGCGAAAGCATTTCCACACGTGCAAGCTTGTGTATCCGTGTACGGCAATTCATCCGCAATGTACACTATACTAGCAGATTGTCATTGGTGCTCGGAGAAATCTTTTTGGCATTTTGTCGTTTAGGTTCGGGTAATGTCTTGGCTTCCAGATCTCGGCTCGTGAGGCGAATAGATGGCGGCTGATATTCTGCTCCGCCTCTTCATCTGGAAACAAGAATCCGGTGGTGTATCGCATCGTCAGAACGCCGTAGTGCGCTAGTTTTAACCAATCGTAAGACCCAGTCCAAGACCCTCAAGTCTGTCCTTCAACCCGTCCAGTATTTGACCTGCTCGACCGGACTGGTCACTATCCCCATCTTTAGCCAAGCCTTCCTCAGGTCGTTCAGTACCTCCTTGACAACTCCAGCTAGAGGCTCTCTTCGGGTCACCTATCCCCATATACTGGGCGTTTCCAGGCCAAGCACAAAGCTCCCGCGTCACACGATCTCCCTCATATGTTGTAGTTTCCGCTTCCAGTGTTTCGGGTGCGAGTCCATCCTCGACCCATTCTACCAGCGCAGAAAGCGGGTCCTTAGGAACAGGTCCATTACCTTTCGCGCAATGCTCCACACCTGGCGCCAAGAAGAGACGGTAGAAGTTGTCGACTTCATTCGCCCCGCCCATAAGAATTTCTACCCGTTTTCGATACTCCACAGTAGACTGATACGGGATGAGTGGATCGTTGACCCCATGCCAGCTGAGGAGCTTCGTTCCTGAAGTCTGCAAGCTCGTAAGGTCTGGCTTGTCAGCGTCGAGCAGCCACCCGAACTCTGCGTTTCCTTGAACCCATAACGCCATATAGTCAGCATAGTTAAGCCTAGTGACGTTAAAGGAATCATCTTTCAAAAGAAAGCTGCGGATGAAACCCGTGGATATTGGGAATGGTATGGGCGTCCGCATTCCGTCCGTAGAGGTGGTGATTCCCGCAAGGCGATCGAAACTGGTACCATGCGTAAGGCCGTGCCAAAGAGATGTTTTGACTGGTGTTCGGGGTCCTTGCTCGATTCGTCGCACGATGTTTGCCATGGCTCGCGAAACTTCTACTGGCCCATCTTCGCAATAGAAGACTTGACCGATTAGGTGAAGCGAGTCAAAGTCGCACAAGTCTGGCTCAGATATTATTCCATCGCTGACACCGTCAATCATGTCACAGCTCTCCATCGCTTTCTGACGGAAGTAATTGAACTCGCAGCTCGACATCCACAAGCCTTCTTCTTTCATGACTAGTTGAGGCCAGAATTCTGCCATTGCGAGGTGAGTCAGACTGATCGCAGGAGCATTTGCAAGGATGCCATCTAGTATGTGAGGGTACTGTTGCGCCAGCACGTAGCCTTGCCTCCCGCCTTGAGAACACCCGTTCCAGTATGAGTATTTTGGCTTCTCCTGATAGAACTGTTCGGTAATGATTTTCCCCAAAACGACCGACTCAACAAGACTGCGAGTCGCAAAGTCAGTCAATAGATTCCAGTCGATAGTGCCGTCCTCCTTCAAAACCCATGTTGTGTCGTCGGTTCTTTGAACAGGGTGACCGCCATCTGTAGAGGAAGCTGCGTAACCCCCACGAACAGCAGGCCCAAGTGCTCTTCCAAGCATGCCAGTCGACATACCTCCTCCTCCCGTAGCTTGAAAGCGACCATTCCAATCGTCGCGATTCAACGGAAGCCATACTTCGACCAAGACGTCATCGTCGCTTCCCTTGTGATTGAGATGTACCTTGACCTGACAAAAGTTCAGACCCTCTATATCCGGTATCCCATGCATGCCCCCAAACGAAGTGTAGTTGCGCTGGATATCTGCTTTGATGGAGCTTATCGTGACACCGGCACCAAGACTTGGCGGGCTAAATACCATATTATCGCACACTGGCTCCAACGAAGGTGCATTTTCTTGCTCAATTCTGTCTTCGCCTTTTACTGCTGAGGTGGCGGCAAGCCACACAAGAGCCCGTTTCGAAAGCATTGTGTTGCGGATCGGCGAGTAAGAGAGTAGTCGAAAGAATAGGTCTCTATGAGGAGGTTTGTTGAGTGGCCGGCTCTGCACTGATAACCTCACCGCCTGATCATTGCTGACTCTTATTGCTCCTCTCTAGAATTGGCTAAGGTCAGCAAGGCAGCGATGGTTGTGTTAATGGTCATAGCTGGCTCGCTTGAATACCGACACGTTGTGAATTTCACTAGTGGGGCGAGACTAAGCCGAGCTAGGAAAGACTAGACCAAAACCGAAGGTAAGTCATCTTGAGAAGAAAGACTTCAATTGAAAGATCAAATTCAGCTGAAAATACATCCAACAGTACATGGTGTCGTCTCGACGCGGATGAGACCTTTCTCGCGGAGCCCATTGCATTGCCATATCAGACACGACGGGAGCTACCAAGCTATGACTCCCAAACCTAAATGTATAACATCTACAGCCGCAGGTAAGCCCTATTTAGCCTCGGAGCCTAGATGCGCTATATACAGTCCCGCATCCAAAGACAATGAGGAGTCACAACCCAGTATCGACAATAGGGACTAGCGCATATCCATGCAGCCAACCAGTACAGAACGAAAGCACACAACCCGACGAGCTATTCATTCTCTTCGGCTGTAGCTCCCCATACAAATTTCCATTCTGTTCCAGATAGATTATTTTCGCATCTTTGGCATACCCTCACCGGCACGTCGTGGTCTGGCTTAGGCATCGCGTTCCACATGTCTGCATTCTTCTTTGTAGGCATCTGCCACTGACCCTCGACAGGCTCGATATCGAACTGTAGCAGGATCATCGCTACTAGTGACAGTATCGCGCTCGTAGAAAAGTGCCTTCCTGGACACATAGTTGTACCAGCGCCGAAAGGTCGGAATGCGGTAGTGTTGGATAACTTCATGCGACCCTCAGCAGTGAAGAAGCGCGTATGGTCGAAGGTTGAAGCACTTGAACCCCATGTGTCGGTATCGTGATGTATTGCAGTACCTGGGATCATCACGATCGCGCCCTTCTTGAGGTAGTATCGAGATGCGAGTGTAGTGTCGTGTTGTACTTTCTTGATGTTGATGACCGTGCTGTGGTACCGCAGTGTCTCATGCCACATTGCCATCAAAATGGGACATTGTGTCTTCACGCTGCTTAGATCCAGTACCTTTGCCTTGCCGGTCGAAGTAACAACCTCATTGACAACGAGGTTAAGGAGCTCTCGGCGACATTCGCGGAGAGCATCGGGGTCGGAGATGATGTGGAACATGAGCCAGAACGCACATATTGCACCGCTACTGAGCATAGCGAGTGATGTAGCCATCTCTAGCTTGGCTGCTTCCGCTGTTGACAGACCGTGGTTTAGGTGGGTATTGAACATCTCAGGGATCATCGCGAAGGCTTGCGTATGGCCACCAGTCTCGAAGTAATTCTGGAACGCTTTGATGACGCGGGCGCGTGCTTTGAGAGATTTGCGCGCTGTGAGGGACGGGAAGGGGCTGTATAGAAGATGGCTGATGCCGGGTACGAAATCTCTGCGATGCTATCAATTTTTTATCTCTGTTATGAGGAACATCAAAGAACGAGGGGTGATACATACAGCCAACTCGTCTCGACAGCAGGGTCATCGTAGGGATTCTCGGCTCCATAGATAGCACCTGTGAGCGCCAGGCAGAGCTGGTGTCGCAACGTCTCGTAAAGCCCCACTTGATCTTGGGTGGCGGGGATGTTGCGAGTGCTCGCAGTGAGCTTTTCTACCGCCGTGCGCGTAGCGGCCTGTAAGTCTGATCCAGAGGCCAGGTACTTGTGCACGCTCTTAGTGAAGCCGTTACCGTGAACGCCAAATGCTTTTGTGAGAGTCTGCTTAGACCTCGTTTTCAACCCACTGAAGAGCATACCGAAGTCGAGCAGCGTCGGTACAAACGTGGTAAGATTCGTCTTGTTCTGTACCGCTTGGATCAGCTGCGGCGCGTTGATGACGTAGATCTTCTGGAAGGGCATCCGTAAGGTGTAGATTGGCAGTCCATACCGTCTTCTGTTGCAAGATGAGCGGCCTACTCGTGGGGAATATTGGAAGGGCTGAGACGTACCGCAAGCTGACGAGGTAGTCAACTTTATGTCTTGCAATCCCAATGGCGGAATCCAGGAAAGGTATTGCTGTTGGTAATAGTTGAGGCTCTGTTTCACTCTGTGTGGCGTGTAGAGCGGCACATAGCGCCCCATATGCGATAGCCAAAGCAAGTACTGTGATCGCCAATATCGGGAACATATTTAGGTGAGGGTAATGTAAGAGGGTAATAGGATGACGTATAGGTGGAAGCAGCGTAAGAAAGTAACTGTCATGCACTGATGCCCGTGTGTTCAACTGTTCCGACTGCCCACAGAAACAGGGGTGACGTCAGGGCTCACAAACGGTTGAGTGCGACGTGGGCGTGAACAGTGAAAGATATAGGTAGGCAGAAGAGCAGCGATTGGGCTGATAAGGACTCTCGTTAGAGGCTGAGTTCCTAAGAAGCCGTTGATAGAGTTCTCAACATGTGAGCCGCCACGAAGTTCATCGCAGGTTGTTTTATACCATCATACTCCTGAGAGAGTGGATACTCTGCAAAACCGCAGTCCTCTGAAGCCACGATTTCAGAATGGTCGGCGAACATAGATCCATCTCAGCTGCATTATGCAGACCCTGTCCTATGGTAGCCCCGGATGGTCCTGATTTGGACATGGTTTTTGGAAGGCATGGTCAGCGTGGACCGTCTCTGACGATTACAACACCATACTGAATTGCTACATCTTATGGTCGCCCCCCTTTGTTGTCTCGGAAGCTGAAGATCCCGCGATGTTGGCCCGTAGGCTGTAGCTACCAGTCTACGCTGCTAAGCTTCAAATCGCAGCAACTATCCGCATTTGAAGTTCCCCGTCATCTGAGTGGTGTCTTGCGCTGTCATCTTACTACCCAGATCGGGGCTGTCATACCAAAAGAGGAAACGAGGCTGAAAGGCGTCCGCTAAACATAGACGCCGGCGGGAGAAACGACAGTTGTGATCCAGCGAACGCCATCCTCAATCTGTGTACTTCGGCGAACTGCGATTGCGGACCGCGCCCACGGCCGAGGGCACTATCGAATCCGTCGCGTGACTTACATCATCCTAGGCATACATGAGAAGTAGCTTCCGAGCCACGGGCGGTCCGGAGTGCCGGCGACCAAGTTGGACGCAGACAAAACAAAGGGGGTACCGAGCTTAAGCGTGTGTAGTGCTCGCAGCTCGCTTAAGAGGCCGTATTAGGAGGGAGATGCATAAGTACATAAGCCCTCAGTCTCCGGTGCCTTGGGACTGGCACGCAAACGGCCAAGGGCGCATGTCAGTCTCAGTGTCGACCAGTCTGAACGTGACAACTGCACGGGCGAGCCGAACTTTCCAGGTGATCGGATTTGATGACGGTGGTACAGCAGATGAGGAATGACGATGGCGATCTCGTCGGGGAATATTGATCGTGCCTCGAAGCAACATGGGGACCGCGCCGCATGTCCAAGCTACTTGCTCGAACCTCGGCCCACGCCACCATCGCAGCCTCACCGTGTCTCCCACGGTACCCTGCGGACGATCATGATGCGCATTCCTTTGCCGCGGGGCACTCGGGTCTCAGATGCGAAGAAACAATTATCGCGAAGTCTTGCATCATCAAACTAGTCCCAGAGCCACGCAGGACGAACATCGAAGGATGCCAGGCGCACTTCACGCTCCTCGAAAAAGCAATTCACCCAATGACACAGAAATCGACGCCTCACGAACTCGTATCGATAAATCAATAGGAAACCCCCACAGCTTCCCCACCACACCGCTCGATTAGCCTCCTATGCGCTTCGCTCCGCGCCGTGATCTGGACCTCGAATGGGGCCCAGCGATGCTCCGCCACGTTCATGTTCAGTGTATCGATCTCCTTCCCTGCGACTTGCTCAAAATCGAAGCAGTAGAGCAGCCTTGCCGCCGCGATCCAACTAATCAAGCAGCACTAGTCAGTGTCCATTTCGAATATACCAACCTTTGAGCATGAACCAAAAACAAGACATTGAAAAAGAAGCCATTTTGAATATGCAGGGGCAGCCAGGAATGTCGCAGTCGAACAAGGGAAATGGGAAACGTACACGTTTGAGTCGCCTACATGATATCCAGTACACACTCTTCTTCCCGCACCGAAACCCCAATGGCCAGCTAGCGGATCTTGGACTTTACTTGGGTCGACAGCCTGGATCTTTGGATTAAGCCACCTCTCAGGCCAAAATCGCAGTGGGTCGGGATATTCGTCTGGGTCCAGTGCAATGTGCCATGCGTTCCATGTAAACACTGTACCGGCAGGAAAGTGATAACCCTCGTAGACGTCGTCTTTGATGAGCGTATGGAACATACCTAGGATCAAGATCAGCCACCTTCAAGGTTTACACATTCAGGTCGTCCTAGGGCACTTAGGTGCATCGCAACCATGGATTCGCCTCAACGATTTCACTGGGGCACATACCTATCTCGGCAAAAGGTCTCCACCGGAATCCTTCTTTCGCGACCGCGCTCAGATACGGCAGCTTGCCACGATCACTGAACTCAGGCAGCCGTGACGCATCACCGCAGACTTGATCCAACTCGGCCTGCGCCTCTTTCACCCATCGCTTGTCTGTCGCGGCGGCAGCAACAATCTGACTCAATGTCATCCGACTCGTGTCACTCCCCGCCTCCATTAGACTTCCCAGCGCAAACAGCCGTTGGGTTTCGCCCAGCTTCCCACTTTCGGGATCCTCCAGAAACTTGCTTGCAAAGCACGGTGGACAGGTGCCCTTACCTATTCTCTCCTCCAAATCCCCCACCTCAGTACCATACACTTGAAGCAGTCTTTGGAACGCTTCTTCACCCTTCCGCGTCCACCACTTCAACGGCTTCGGCAACCGATCAAGGAAGTAGAATGCATCGACCAGGTTTGCTCCAGGTTGCATTGATGCGATGAACTCCTGGCTCGTGTCGAATAGCTTATCCACGTTGCTCTTCCCCTCCTGCTGTCTTGGTTCCGATCCAGTAATCCGCTTCCCAAAGACAACGCTCATGATCACGCTGTTGGCAAATGTCTGGTTCGCCTTCCACCACATGTCCTACAGCACGAGTGCAGAGTTAGTATAAGTCAGGCACGTATACAATGGCCCCGTGAAAAAAACCCAGCCTAGCGCCAGGAGCTGCTTCTGCTGCAACCGAGACACATCTTCTTTGTGCCCAAGGGGTTACTCACCGGCTGCCTCAGCACGTCAAAGACTAGCTGCTTGCTCTCTACATCCTGAAACGGCGCAAAGGTGTCCGCGTTTTTCGCGTTGAGGATGCTGTGCATGATCTTGCGGATGGCGCGCCACTGCGGGCCGTAGGGCTGCAGCACCATCCGGCAATCACCCGACATCAGTGTCGATGTGTAGGGGAATCGAGGCCGAGACGAGTAGATTGCGGAGCGCTTGTCCAGCAGGTCGGACACGACGCGGGTGGAGTTGAGAAAGACCCAGGTGTTACTTGCGATGTGGAGGGTGAACCTACGGGTTTGAGACTGTTACAATTTGCGGGTGAGTGAAGGAGGGAGCGGGGGATGTACATTTCACCGTACTTCTGGGCCATTTGCTGGGCCCAGGGTCCTTGGTGGTAGGGCGGCATCTGGAACATGTTGCCGAAGAAGGGGATGCCCTTTGGACCCGGCGGGAGCTTGTATTTCCTGCGCCATTGGAAGTTGCTCCATAGTCGTGCGAGGAGCAGGAGCGAGAATGCTAGGAGGGCTGTGGTCACGAATGAAAGCGTGGGAGGCATAATGGTAGTCGCAACAACTGAACGGCAAAAGATACAGTGAGATACTTCAAAGGGACGGTCTTGTGTAGCACCAACAAAAAGGCAGTCCAGTATTCAGCACTCCGTTTACCACGACATGCGTCGTATATGCGAAGTGTGTATAGTGTAGAGAACTAGTGTTGGAACGGCACGGTTTGACTAGTAGGCATTCTACTCCAAATGTGGGGTATGCTGTTGTTAGGCATACACAGTGATTCATGGACACACATGGTGGGGCAATGTTAATGGCACCAAGTTTGAAATATGTACATTGATGGTATCAAGGTTTCCTGGCATGTGCAGGTCATGCTGCGGCCTCTACAGCGGGTGCGCCATTCGCGGCGCTCGCATCGATGGGCGCCTTCTGCTTGCTCTTGAAGTATTGCGTGAAATCGTGCCGCACCGCGTGAACAGCTTCAGCGACTGACTTGCCCCACACAGGGTCTTGGTCCGCACGCTCACAGAATTTGAAGAACTCCTCCTTCTCCTTCTCGCATGCGGGGTCCCACAGACGGTGGAAATTCGCACGTGACATGGGATCAATCATCTCCCGCCAGATCTTGATACGGATCTCGCTGTATTTGTCGAGGATCGACTCGTCGAGTTCGTCTTGGTGGATGCCAGTAAAACAGTCGAAAAGAGAGCCGACATCGGCGAAACCTCCGGTCAAACCGAGGCCACCACTGTTGCTTTTTAGCTCAAGTAGCGTGTGGAGAGATGGCGAGGATGCTTACAATGGGTTGCACAAGTGAGCCGCATCTGCTACCAGTAGTATCTTGCCGACTCTGAAGCTTGGCGCGCATCTCTGCTGCAGCTTATACGGACTCATGCTGACTAGCTTGTATTCGTGAGGTTTTGGATGGCCCGGTAGGATCTTCTCGTAACGCAATGGCTGACGCTTTACAAGTTCGTCGCGCGAAAGGTTGGCGTCGTCGCCGTATGTCACTCGCCATATGCCATCGTGGGTGATCTTGGCAGCCATGTACCAGTCGGTTGGATGCACGATGAAGTTGGAGTCCCAGTAACCAAACTTCTCGTCAAATGGTAGGTAGACCTGGCTTGTCAGCTCTGTTTGAAACAATGCATGATCGGGTTACCTACGTTCGTAGCCACAATCTGCTGTGGGAGGGTTTCGCCGGGATACTCCTTTCCGAACAAAGCAGTCCGTACACCACTTGATGCACCGTCTGCACCTACGAGATAGTCCCCAGTGATGTCCTTTTTCTCGCCATCCGCAGTTTCCACAATGGCGGTTGCGCCATTCTCGTCCTGCTTGACGCCAACCACTTTGTGTCCCCATAGTATCTCGGTATTGGGATAGCTCTCGAAGTGCCTCACAATGAGCGGGCCAAGTTGATCCAGAGGAAGCACGCGCATGGCGTACTCGCTATCTTCGGGCTCGCGAGCCAGACCCGCAAGGAAGGTGGTGTCGTCCAGTCGCCAGCATACGCCCCTGGGCGAAAGGCCCTTCTCCCGCACCTCGTCGAGTATGCCGGCGCGCTTGAAGTCGAACATAGCGGATGGCGCATAGTGGGCGGCGCGCGGGTTCTTGTCGATCTCAGTGTTCGCGTCGAGAATAGTAACCTTGATGGCCAGGTTGCGGGCGAGCATCGTTCCCAGGAGTAGCCCCGAAGGACCACAGCCTGCAATAACGACCTGGAACTGTCAGCCATGGTGCTGTCCATGTCGAGGACAGTGATGCGTACGTGATTGATCTTGGGCATAGCTGCGGTATCTGTATGGGGCGATTAGTGCTGTCACGTCAGTCTGTTGATCACTATCGCCATCTTTAAGGACGAGACGAACGTCCATCACGAGGTGGGGCAAAGGTACGCCCGACTGTCGCCCGCCGGGCGATGTGCGAGGTACTCCATGGGCCGTCTTCCCCTCATCGATCGTGGGGTAAACGCGTGCCCCACATACACCGGCTTTGGAGACGAGTGCCAAGGATGCCCGCGTGCTATCACGTGATCCTTGTAGCCCTGCTTAGTCATCTTGGCGAGGAGGAGAACGAGGACGGAGAGCAACGCAGCCACCTGGGCCAAGCTGGAGGCTCTCTGGAGACAGACAGTGACGACAGCTTCACCTTCGCGAGCTGTGCGCACCACAGTGGATCCTGTGACGTCTGCTCAGGAATGCGATGCGTGGGCAGCTCCACTTTCCGCTCTAGGCCGAGCGTGCAGGAGGCGTCGACTTGGTCCATTCCATGGTGCCTGGTGGCGATGATCAGCTGGAGACTGAGGGTTCGTGTGCAGACTGTGGTTGGTGCAGCAACGCGCGTAACGTGTAGGAGAGGGGATGAGGCTCCGAAGTGTTGAGACAGGCTACTGAACGGCGCAACACCATGGAGCTCACGCCCTTGCATCGCAGCACATGTGAAAAGGGAGCGTGCAGCGTGTTGGGGTGGCAAGTCGACGCTGCCATCCGAAGGGAGTGCGGCTCTTAGCGCGTCTTGCCAAGCTTTCCAGCTTTTCTGCGTCTTGCCTGCTCTCGGCCGCTCCCTCCTCGACTCTCCTGACGGCGAGCGCAACACTGCTGGCCTCGCAGCCCGACGAAGCGCTGCCGGTCCCGCAGCTGCTCTTCGCAATGACTGGCAGCCGGCCTCAGCACAGGTCATGAGTTTCAGGAGAAGTTCTCGACCACGCAAGCGACTGCTCCACCACGCTGCTATCACGGAGATCCCACGTCGTGCGCGGGACAAGGCGATTATTGGACGCGCAGTGCGGCTTTGCGGACCCATATATACCCACTGATTGCTCTCGTGCATTCTCAAACCGTCGCTCGCTCGCATCCTAGCAATAGACGTTCCACTTTTCCAGCGCGACCCAAGCACGCAAATCGCCAGTCCTCCCTACCTGATGCAGCAGCAAATGTCGCGGCCCAGACACCACCTTTCCATCGGATTACCGCGAAGGGTAAGCTCGCCATGATGACTTCCACGCCGCAGGTCCGCCTGCTTCACCTGTGTCCTTATCGTGGGCAGCGAGCCGGTGCCGTCACACGGAGGCCGCGGAACCAAAACACCATGTTTCCCAGAATAACAGCGCGCCGGCAGCTAACAGCCACTCCCGTAGCCGTGCAGCGTGCACCAAGATGATCCATGGTCGGCTGTTCCTTGGTTTCGGCGTCGGCGCGCTTCTCCTGGCCCACCGAGCTCTTTGTTCGCGCCGAACGCTTCTGGCCGCTTTGACAATTATATCCGGCAAGGAAAAAATTGGACCCTAAGCCGCCACAAGGGTCTAGAGAGGCGTCGTCGTTCTCTGAGCGATCCCGCATCTTCCCTGCCTGCATTAGCCTTATCCTCGTAGATGTTCTGAACAACTTTTCAACCGACTCTCGTCATAGCTAAGCGTCCTCACCTACAGCAACCAATTTTGCTAGCTTTCCGCCACACCTCTGCGTCCGTTGCGAATCCTGCATCCCATCCGCTACTTCTTCACCCAACTGCTGTGGTACGGTTCCGCTTATCCGCGACCGAATAAACACCATTGAAACCTTCGGAATCTCACGATATCACTACCCACACTCTCACGACAGGCAATCGACCGCCCTCGTGCTTCTGTTTCCTTATCATTGGCGAGGGACCCGCTGCCTTCCGCTTCCGCGCATAGCGGCGTCGGCAGTACTGTGTATCTATCGTCAAGCGCATTCTTGCGCCCGGTCTAGCCTCTCCGTCAGATACGCTCGTTGTCACCACGTGCGTCTGCACAGAACCGTGACATCAACCCAACGGGTCCTTTGGGCCAAACTCTTAGCGTCCGTGCCTAGTTGATCCGTCTCCTTAGGGGGAATATCAGGATGGATGCCCACGATGAGCACTCCTTTCCCTCTTCACATCCTTACGCCGAGGACTCAATGTCTACCCCTGGTGGCAAGAAGCGAGTCGGCTTTACCCAAGAGACGAGCCCTTCCCCACCCTCTCCACCTAACGAAGATAGCCCATCTGGAGGGCACAACACACCCCTGCGAACCCTGCAAAGGGCTGATGTATCTCACCAAGAATTGGCAGAGTCTGTCCGTGAGGCGCTTGCACCGTTGTACGATGAGCCACTCGACAACGTTCAGAAACCACGGCCTGCAATCCGGAAGGCCCCAAGAACGCCTCCACAGTTCCATCTCGGCCAGGAACTGGAAGAGTTCGACGAGGAGAAGAAAAGATCAGGTATTGCGGCCCAGAAACGTGCCACGAAGCTATCGAAGAGCGTTGGGACCTACTCCGCGCCTTTATCGAGGCGGAACTCAGACGAACCGCTTGCATCACATCACATTGAAGACAATACCCTCCACGTCCCCCACTCTGGGTTCGAATCTGGTGCTACCACTGACGCTGAAGATGACGAGCCTGAGCCTGAGCATGTGAGGCATGCCCGACAGCTGTTTAGGCAACACACACTACGGAGGGCTCAGCCCGTCGACCCCGTAGATCTCTACCACCATGAGGGACTCGTCGTCGACGGCACGGTTACACCTACCCATGAACTGGAGATTGAAGATGAGCATGTACCACGCCCTACGAAATTTCGAACGGGAGTCCTGGGAACGTTACTCAGAGCCTCTAACGCAGCTCAGTCTGACGTGAATTTGCCTCGTAACAAAGCAACAGGTCACGGACGAAATCCCAGCTCCGGTTCTCTGAGCGGAGCATCTACCGCTGCCCATTCACCGTCTTCGTCGCCTCCAGTCTCCGGCACCTCCACGCCTCGATTCGGCAAGCCTTGGCTACGAAGTCACAACCATTCTAACCACTCTGTTTCATCAATTTCCCGCCTGATCGAATCTTCCTCAATGCTTGCTACACCCGGACAGAGAGATATGAGCCATGAGATGGAATCTCAAGTCAAGAAGCTGCGCCCTGGAATGGGCAAGCGACAAGGGTCTGATAACTCAATAACGACCAAGGCCAAGCGTAAGGCGCGCAAGGAGGAGGAATACAAGATCAAAATCCACTTGGCGGGTACCCTGGCTCGTCAAAATTATCTGCGCAAGCTTTGCAAGGCATTGATGATGTACGGTGCACCTACTCATCGTCTCGAAGAATATATGAACATGTCAGCTCGCGTGCTGGAAATCGAAGCCCAGTTCTTGTACATGCCAGGGTGCATGATCATGGCATTTGATGACAGTTCCGTTCATACTAGCGAAGTCAAGCTCGTCCGCACCGCTCAAGGTGTTGATTTGGGCAAGCTCCGCGACGTACACGAGATCTACAAGGACGTTGTACATGATCGTATGGGAGTTGAAGAAGCCATGCCACGACTAGACGCCATCATCAGCCGCAAAGCAAAGTTCAACGCCTGGATCCGTGTGCCTGTCTACGGATTGGCGTCTGCGACTGTGGGGCCCTTTGCTTTCCAGGCTCGGCCCATCGATTTGCCCTTCTGTTTCCTTCTCGGGTGCCTCATTGGTTGGCTGCAATTAATTGTCACCCCTGGAAACGAGCTGGTCAGCAACGTTTTCGAAATTGGAGCTGCAGTCGTCACAAGTTTTATTGCGCGAGCTCTTGGCTCAATACCTGGAAGTAACGGCCACCCGATGTTCTGTTTCAGCGCTATGTCACAATCTTCGATCGCATTGATCCTTCCCGGCTTCACTGTGCTATCTGCGTCGCTCGAGCTTCAAAGCAAGCACCTCGTCGCTGGTTCGGTGCGTATGGTCTATGCCATCATCTACTCGCTCTTCCTAGGGTTCGGTATCACTATCGGTACTGTTTTGTTTGGGCTCATGTACAAAGACGCAACCTCCCAGACGCAGTGCCGCGACCCAATGTCGAGTCATTGGTACTACTTGTTCGTCATTGCCTTTTCACTTTGTCTCATGGTCATCAACCAGGCGAAGCTGAAGCAGATGCCTATGATGGTGGTCATTTCTCTCATTGGCTATGTTGTGAACTTCCACTCGTCGTCATACTTCAAGAGCAACGCTCAGATCAGCAACACGCTTGGAGCACTGGCAATCGGTATAGCAGCCAATCTACAGGCACGATTCGGCCGCCATGTGGAGAACTGGAGCATCGATTTCTGGGAGAACAGACTGCGTCCGCGGTATTCTCGCCTTCGAAAGCGCTGGATGCGAAGCCGACACGGCGCACATCACAGGGAAGAAAGTCACAAGTTACGCTCGCACTCTCGATCCAGTTCCATGACCGATTTCGTACCGCGGATGCGCAAAATTGGATACGGACTGGCTGCGGCCACCATGTTACCCGCCATCTTCGTACAAGTGCCCTCGGGTCTGTCAGTTCAAGGCTCGCTGGTTTCCGGTATCAACTCTGCTGACCAGATTGTACGAAACACGACTGGCAACGCAACTACTGTTACTGCGTACGATTCGAGTGGGAGCCTGAACAGCGTGGCTCTTAACGTGGGATTCAGCGTCGTTCAGATTGCGATTGGCATCACTGTTGGGCTGTTCCTCGCCGCGCTCATTGTGTACCCGCTTGGCAAGAGGAGGAGTGGTCTGTTCAGTTTTTAGACGACAGGTGGGATGCATAGGATATGGAGTTGGAGGCTCTCTGGGACAGCATTGTATTTTGAGCGCGCATTTGCATTTGGAGCGTTGAAGCGATAGACCTACATTCATTTTTCATAACTATAGACGTTGCTGGACAGGTCCACTACATAATGCATAATAACCTATTCACTATTCACTATTCACTATCACTCTATCTTGCCTCTATGAACATTGATACGCTCTTCTGTGAGTCGTGTCCTCCGCACCATGCACCATCGGAAGCATGCATTCGCTTAGTACCGATTTCCCAATCCGTCGATGCCGTCTGTTTCTTTCGTGTCTGTGCTGCCTCGCGCAGGGTCTTCACATGTGCCGAAAACAAAGGGTTGTTGATCGCTTCGTCGTCACTCTGGGGTATAAGCGTGAGGCGAGCACGTTTCCGGGAGCTTGTGTCGTCGACATCGCTTACAGTAGAGCACCCGCGGGACATGTTCTCAGGGCTGCCTTACCCGGAGTATACGAGGCCGAATGCGCGGATACGTTGTCGGGAATGTCACAGGCACGTGGCTGCAGTTGTACGAGCTCGGAGGAAGACAAAGAGCTGTGCTTAGCGACGAGCGGTGACGACATCGGGAGGGTGGAAAATCTGCCACGTAGAGCGATAGAGAGAGATGATATTGCTAGCGTGGGCTAATCAGCTCAAGTTTCTGGCTTTGGAATATCATTGCAATCATAGTGGATATCAGATAATTGCTATGGACCGTCTAGACGTGTAGATTGTTCATGTCTCTTAACTTCGTGGAAGAGTATCTTCCCAAGACTTCGTGTTTCACGCCTTATCGGTACTGCGGTACTGCGTATAGTGAAGCTAAATATAACATGACCCTTGACGTAAAATTTCGGCGAATGTCCGGTCGGTTGGCGCCTGCACGGCTGGTGTGTATCTTTTTTTGTTGAACTTTATGTGCATCCTCATACGGGCAGATATGCAACTATTGTCTCGATAGATGATTGCTTCATTCGCAAGTATATGGATGATACCCAGTATGATTGCCTTTTGCGCGGCCTTTGGCGTGGCTAGGTAGAACATAGTGGACAAACATTGCGTGTCTCACATTCAGAGACAGATTGCGATAGACTGTAGTATAAATCATGAGTGCAACGTGAAGTTACAAAGTCGTTGGCAGTGTACAGCGATATCGCATCACAAACGCTTACGCAAACCACTACCAGCTGGTTATATACTCTTCCCTTGCTAGTTCCCTTATCAAAGTAAAGAAAAAGCATACAGCGCAACCATGACGACTAACGACACAAACAAACGTACTGGTAACAACGCTGTCTCTATTCAAGCTTCATCTCCAGTTCATAATCGCCAAAACCGATTCGATCGAACATCGAGCGGTGGGACTGACCCAAATCTACTTCGTGGTCGAGCTAAGGCTGTTCCTACCTTACAACCACAGCGCAACTGGTCCGTGAGCCCCCCACGTTGCGCTGCTGAAGAACCACGTCCGTACCTTGGCTACTACGATCACAATGACGTTTCTCCTTTGGGTTCCCCGATCACGCCACATGAAAAGGATCGCAAGAATCCGTCAGAGGACAATGTAGGTGAGAAGGAAGTCTTGTTCGCCAGTAGTACCACTGACACGACGGCTTGCAATGTCAGCGCAGCAAACTTACCGACAAAGGCGTACATTCGTCCTGACGAGCTCTTTCTTCCGGAAGCACGAGTGCCAGGGGTACACCAAAGAATCACGCCAACTAGTATCGATAGGCGTAACGTAGCCATACTTCTCAACCGAAGTGCAAACGTTGTACGTGCAGCTTCAGCATTCGGCCAGCCTGTGCTGCGTCGCCAGAATTCAGTTCGTGAGCGCTCAGTGACACTTAATAGCCATCAGTTACAGCCCAGTTGTCTGCCGGAGACTGAAACTGTTGAGTATCGTCTCGGTCTTGTTGGCATCAGGCGAATGTAGTCCGCTCTTGACCCTATCTCACATAAAGATTAATCGTTCAAGTTTGCCGGATCCATGGAATTCTCAGATATCAGTCATGCTACAAATCCACGATTCTTCGTCCATTGAGTCACGTGCACTTTTAACAGTCTGTCAGTAGTATTGGTCTCATGACATAGGTACGTGTACATCTTCAGGGCCTAAGACATTAGATGTGGTCCTTTCAAGACATTGTTTATCATCGATCGATAAAGCCATTGCTCATTCGCCTTCTTTTGTTTCCCTTCACAATGCTGCGGATTGATTCACTCCAGCTTGTATATATTCAGTTACATATGTCTTTAGTGTCTTTCCATACCTGCTTTGACATTCATAAAAGCTACACTTCGTAACAAGAAAGAGCTGTCCACATCACAATATGTCCGAGCACTCGCACGCAGCCCACGTCCCTGGTGGCCTTTCACATATCTCCCGACGAGAAGAAGCTGATCGTGTGCATGCTGAACCTATCGAGGCTACACGCCACTATATGGTGAGTCCGCTCAACGATAGCGGACCCCGTGCGACACAGAACACGCATCCCCATCCTGCCCTTACTCAGTCCCAACGCGAGTCTCCTGAGCGCCGCTCGCGCTTCGTGGAGCACTTCAGTGACAATGCACACCCGCGGCACCGTACTTCCGATGATGTGATCCCGGTGCGAGAAAGTGAGCGGCGTTGTACTCGCGTGCACACACAGATTCCGGCCTTTTGAACAGGTTCGAGCCGCATCGCCGCACGAGCGCGCGCGACATGAAGCTGCTGAGTACTACCAGGCCCGTAGAGATATGCTTGATCAGCAGCGGATACTTCGCGATGAGGCAGATAGGTCCGCTACAGGTTCGAGGAATCGTAGTCTCTCCGGTCTTCAGCGGCAGGGTGCCGTTCGTCGTCGTCCAACGGGTACGTAGTGTCGTTCCGGGCACCATAGGGTTTGAGGAACAGCGAGAACTTCCAGGAAATCCTTAAAGCTTGGACGTTTCTATCTTTGAGTAAACCAAGTAAAAGGGCGCTTCTCAAATCTACCAATCTACGATAGAAATCAGCTCACATCCGATAATAGATCACCATCTCCTGATCAATGTAGCTTAATGTATTCTTATCAAGCGGGTTGTGACCATGTGAGCTAAAGCTTTCAGATCTTTCAATATGTTCAGATGTATTTGAGGCTCTCTTGCAGCGACCAGCCATTAATGTAAGAATATACAATGCCATGTAGCGTCAGCCTAACCGTACATCTCATCGGCTCGCACTTAGTATGCATCTCCCAACTCGCTTTCTCGTCGTACTCATGTACTTTCAATTCGGGTAGATCAATCTACATCATCATAAGATGAGTCTGCGAATGTTCCACGAACCTACCTACTTACCATATGCTAACGCAATCTAGGGCCCGCGCCCCCCTATGCAGCTTCCATTCTCGATTTCGCTAGCTTCCAAGCTTCCTCAAGTCACTCGCCTACGTTTCGAATGTCGCCGTCCTACAGTGTCTTGACGTTAATTACGTGATCTTGGGAAGATTTGTTAGATGCACAATTCTAGGGTTGTCTTGGTACACGCTAGCCGAATGTAGGCAAAGCTATAAATCATCCGTCCTTCGCTCCTGCTGACATCGATTCGGCTGCGCCTGCACGATCATGCACGATCATGCCTACCTCCAGAAACGGCAGAGGCTGCTGGAACTGTAGGCAGCGCAAAGTGGCATGCGATAGGGGACGCCCAAATTGTCGAGTTTGCAGCAGCTCTGGTCGAAAGTGCCTCGGATACGGCCTGAAGCTCTCATGGCCACGGGATGGTGATAGAAAGCGAGCCATTGTCCTGGAGAGCGATGCGCAACTCCTATATTCAGCCGTGTTGGATGAGTTTGTACGAGTCTCAAACGCCGACATTGAGCTTTACGAGCACCGGGGTGCTCGCGAGACCGAATTCTTGAATATTTCCATGTTCGATGTGGAAATGTACAATGACCTATCGAATGCAGGTGAGCGATGATTTGGAATCTCCTGCACATTTACACACATTGACACGTCTAGCCTCATTCGCACTTCTTCTACAAGATAACCAATATTCTACCATTCGTCGCAACCCACGCTGGCCCGCATTCCCACACAAGGCTACGGAGATCGATCTTCTATCCTACTGTACCGCCCTCCATTGTCCTTGAAACCTGGTACCTGCTGAAATTTGTAGATCAAGAAAAGGTCGCTCCTCGTCTCACATCGGCCAATTCTGCCGTGATCCAGAGCTTGATATTCAGGATGTCCTTCACGGACACCCAGCCCGGATCTGCTGCAGTTCTCTTTGCTATCTACGCTATAGCTAGCTTACACTTTGCGGACAGCCTTAGCTCGCAAAAATTCAAGTCAAAGGCTGTTACATCGATAATTGCTTCCACATCACAGTCGCCCCACGCATCGCTTTCGCTGCAGCAGATCATCGCTCTTACATTGCTTTCAATGTGCGAGGTATGTCATCATAGTATCTATCTACTTGAGTACCGGGAGCCGTTTCTAATGCCCGTCGGAACAGTCTGCAGCCCTGGTACATCCACTTATCGAGTGGTCGCACGATATTTGCTGTCTACGAATAACAGGCATAGCTACATTCGCATTGGATCGTGTGTATGAAGGTGATGAATCGCTCGTCTTGGAGATGGCCACATACCACGACTTCCTCACCCAATTCTCCACCCGACATAATATTCGACGAACCAAGATCATGGTGGAGAAGGTGAGGACAAGACATCTCACAGTGGTAGCGCTCAATTCGCCGCGTAAAGCGCTCGTAAGTACCTTCAAAATATTGCATAACATAAAGAATCCTATCATCTAATCCTGCGAAGATAAGACCAGCTCTAGCATGCTCACTCGAAGTTTTCGGCGCCCTCTCTTCTATCCTTGACGCATGTTGGGACATAGAGAAGGGCAGTGACCTCCAAAACGAAGCACTCGACAAGCTAGAGCGTCGCCTCAAGTACGCTAAACAAAGTCTCGATGAACCCTATTGTCCGGGGCAGACATCTGAAGACCTCTCTCACATAGCCTCGATCGCCGAGCTGCACCGCCTCTGTGGTATGATCTATCTTTACCGCGTTGGGCGAAGAGTGTCTTCATACAATCCGGTCCTACAGTCTCTAGTCTCTGATGCTTTCCAAATTCTGGAGATGGTGCGTACATGCGACCGAACTTTTGCACTGTTCGTGCTTGGATGCGAGGCAGAAAGCGACGTCCGGCGCGCATTGGTTCTAAAAGTCTCACGACGGACGGAGAAGGAGTATCTTAGCACCGTGATGATACGGATGCGGGAGTACGTTGAACGATTCTGGGCATTGACTGATTTGGATACTGCTGGGACAGTAGGACACACGGAGAAGATGACCGCAGCAGTGAGTGCTCAAAGCTCGCTGCCTTCGTTCCTGTAACCTCGTGTAATCTCAGTATCATTGTCTGTCTCTTCGAGATCTACCCACGGGTACTGATTACTCTCATTTCTCATCTAACCAAATGCGATTCCCATGCTGGCTCAAGAACTCCCCACTCTGCTCTTTTTTCAAACCATCCATGACCCTGAGACACTTCTCCGCGCTCTGAGCCGGCGTAAGTGGTCCCTTCAACGCCTTGTCGAACCGAAACAGCGACACAGTGACCTTGTCCATGATCTCCTTAGGAATGTCATCATGTGTATTGACCCAACCCGGGCTGAGGCTGACAAACAGCACTCCATCGTGCTTATATCTCGCTGCAAACTTAGCGACCAGCGTGTTCAGCGCGGCTTTGGAGGTAGCGTAGTGCAGACTGTTTATGTCCTCGCCTTCGAAGATGTAGTTCCTGTCGGAGGCAGCGGAGGAAATGGCCGCGACGCGCTTGATTGAGGATTTCAATATCAACGGCATAAAAGCGTTGAATGCGAAGAGCGTGCCGGCAACATTTGTCTGCATGATTTGCCTGAGCTCGTCGAGGAAGAGGTCTTCTTTGCCTACGTAGTCGTCCGCAGCGTTGGCAAAGGCGGGCATGGCGAAGTAGGCGCCGTTGACGATGAGGTAGTCTACCACACCGCCAGATATTTCGGCGGTCTTCTTTGCGGCGGCGGTGAGAGAGGCGTGGTCGTCCATGTCACCGTGGACAATGTGGACGTTCTTTAGGCCATCGGTTTTGACCTTCTCCTGGGCTTTGTCTACAGTCCGGGCTGTTCCGATAACGATGTTGGAGGGGTCCTGCTCGGATATGGTTTTGAGGAATTGGTACTGCGAGATGTTAGGAGAACACGCAAAGGGGCCAGGAACAACGTACACCCAAGCCTCTTGAGGCTCCCACAATAACGTAGACAGGCATTTCGGTGGTTGATGTAGATTGTAGAAGTTGATGCAAGGGATATTGTCGTTGATGTTTCTCTACTTCAAGGCGCTATATATACAATTTCTAGTCCATAACCCCGCTTGGTAACCCCGTCCTCATGCCACACGAATTAATTAAGCTAATCTCCGCGAACGAAACGTTATGCTCTATGTAACGGACGAAAATCCCTAGTCAGAAATGGTCAGATGCGGGGAATTCCTGTCCAATAGCATCAAGGCTCGCAAATACTAACCTGGCGTCATGAGGCTTTCCAAGCGTGCTTTGGTAGCGTACTTCTGATCACGGCCACTGACTAAAGCGTGAACGTACGAAGGGACGAATAACGGATAGGAGAGCGCAAAACTAACCCGACCTCACAACATTGCAGCAGATGGCTCAAAGGGATAGTTTTGGTCACGCTCATCTGCAAAAAATTCATGAGACGGAAAACGCCGCGGGACAGAGGAACGAAGTATACTATTTAGATGGAGAAATGTTTTACTGTTGACAATCACGTTACAATACATCAGGTTGAGAAGTGGTCTAGACACATACAGCACCCTCACCTCAATGACGCTTTTCATGCCCACTTTTCATGCCCACCTGACTACTCCGGCCCCCTTCCACAGCCAATCATGCATACGGGTCCGGATACTCCATGTCATTCTCCTCCTCAGCCCACCTTTGGAGCTCTTCGTCCGAGAAAACCGTAAGAAACGGGTCCAGCTGCCCTTTCCCATTCGCCTGCTCCTCCAACAAGCCCTCCTGGACGTCCACCCCATCTAAAAATCCGTCGAACTCTGCCTGCTGCTCCTCTGTCAACCCCTCCTCAGACGCATCTGGAGACGGCAACTCATCCAAAGACTTCTCAAACTCTTCCTGCGTCATTTTTTCAGGAAGAAAATCTTCCTCCGTCAAAGGCGCCTCCGCTCGCTCCTTCGCCTTTCCAGCTCTCTCTTCCGCCTCCTTCGTTTCCTTCGCCTCCCAGTAATTTTCCAATGCCGCTTTCTGCAGCGCTGTCCCCTTGTAGACAATCATCTTCCTAACCTGTCGCTCCCGCAATAACCTATCCGCCTCGCCCTCCGGTAAAGAGAACTGATCTTCTGTCTCCGGGTCGATGGTCCCGCCCGGACCAGCACCACCAGACATCATGTAATCGTGAGTGAGCTGGTGTTCGCGCAACGCGCGGCCGTTAGTGAAGATTTCGTTACAGGGTTCGTCGTGCTGTGTGATGGCGCATTTCCTGGGTGGGAAGGTGAAGCGGTCCATGTATTTTTCTCCAAGAGGGGGTACTGGACGCTCTTCGTCTTGGACGACCATATCTGGGGCGAGCGGGAGGCCATAACGTCCGAGGGAACTACCTCTGATAACGTAGTCGTTGGGTGGTAGCGGTCGGTATTGCCTGTCTCTTCCCCTTGTACGTGTTGTCGGATCTTCACCTTCCTCCGCGTCGTCGAAACCAGCTGGAAGACGTCCGCCAGGCTGTTGCTGTTGACTAGGGAGTCTGTCCAGAAAACTCGTTGGATCCGCTGGGGAGTTACTTGGTCCAGTTGGTCCCACGGCTGTGCTCGTCGTTATCGGAGATGGTGAAGAAGCTGTCTTAACCCACTGGTTGCCCATCTCTTTAAAATTCTCGCGCCAAGCATCAGAGTTCAATTTATTGACACCTGGCGGAAGAGGCTTATCTGCAGGTGTTTCTTCAATCATCCGGGATCCATACGCATCCACAAGCTGACCTTTCGTATTCACAAGCTGACCTTTCGTATTCACAAGCTGCCCAAGCGCATTTATGAGACGACCTAGCCCGTCCACTAATCTTCCCTGTTCATCTACATGAAGGCCTCGCTCGTTCACCAGATGCCCCTGATCGTTCACCGGACAAACATCTTCACCCAGAAGACGGCCCTGCTCATCCCTCCGCGATGGTGCTGATGCAGATGGCTGCGGCGGAACTTGTGGTGGCTTAGACGGAACTTGTGGTGGTCTAGAGGTTGGAGCTTCCGGTAATCTAGGTGGCCTCTTTGGAATGGGCCGATCATCCTCGAACAGATGGGCGGGGATCCGTCCATGCTCATCCACGAGTTGGCCTTTGTCATCAACTAGTTGGCCATTGCTATTGACAAGGTGAGCCTCCTCCTTGACAAAATAGCCTTGCTCATGCAAAAGACGGCCCTGCGAATCCCTTCGTGGTGGTATTGATGCGAAAGGCTGCGGCGGAGGATCATCCCTCAAGAGATGATGAGGAATACGTCCTTGCTCATCTATAAGCTGGCCACTCTCATTGATCAAGCGGCCGCGGCTATCCACTAGGCGGTCCTCCTTATCCCAAAAACGGCCCTTATTATCTTTTCGCAGCATAGGCTGCTGTCTAATCAGTGGTCCAGTAAAATGCGTACCGTCCCCCGGAAGCACGACTATATGCCCACCAGCTTGCGTCTTTGTAGGTGGCGAAGAATGAATGCCACCTGCCACCACATCAGGTGCGGGCATGTCGTCGTCTTCGCCATCAGAATCAGAAGGCGGGGGTGTCGTCTGCGTGCACTCATCCTCCATTCCTGGCGGTGTCTCCGGACTTTCGCATTCCGGATCCGCCACGGGATCTCCGGCGTATGGATAGCTCTTCGGCGGCCATGTTGGGGTTGCTGTCTTTGGTTGTCCTTCGATTTCCGAGTTTGGGCGCACTGCTCCAGTGCCACTGTGCGGTATGACGTTGAAGCCTGCGTCTGCAACGTATACTCTTCTACCTCCTACTGTGATATAATTTGGATGCTCCATGAATTGTTGTTCTCTTCCCTCTTGACTGATCCTGTTTCGTTCGTCCTCGCCTATCGCTGCTGGTGTATCGTTGAAATGCAATAAAAATTCAATACAACAAAAGAGCCATGTACATTGTTCGATGACCCACCAGCTATCTCCACTTCTGCGCCTCTTGCGAGGACGGATGTGAATGCCTTCACCATTGTTGTCGTTGTCATCGCGGGCGCGCTTTCTTGGAAGATTTCCTCCTTCAACCCTGGCCTTACCTTTTACACCTTCACGGTTCCTAGCGGACGACAACCACTGTGGGACCTCATCCAGCGGGCGCCACCGACGATCATTTCGTTTGAAGCGTATGTCAGTCGCGGCCGGGGAAAGCTCAAAGAGGGGTCGCTTTGGGGGTCTGCGTTGAATGCCAGCTCCCTTCATGAATCTGTTGGAATCCAAGTGAGGTCCATGTCTGTATGCCATTGTTTGCAGGCAGGGAAGTATAGATCTACGAAAGAAGCTGAGGGATTGATTGTTGCTGCGACTTGCCTTGCGTTGTGTAGAGCGATGTCCGTTTGTGAACGTTCCGCGTGCGTATAGTGTATGCAAGCGGAGCTTTGAAAGATGCGTTGTACGTATAAAGGACCTTCTTCTCTACCTAAGCCCTTCATACTTTCGCGATGCAGTACAAAGGCGAAACGTATCGCTGTAAGACCTACATTCGGCGTATGCGGTCGTGTCCGGTCCCTGTTGTTGTCATCAAAGAAAAAAGCAACAATGATCAAATTAAATTTGGCTGATGCAGAAAGCCGCTTGTACCACAGCCTTGACTGGAAGTAGCAATCTGCACAAAGGTAAGAGCTGTCGGGGTCGTCTAGGATGAACAAAGGAAGTGAGGAAAAGCCACAATTCACATCGTGGCGCGTCATAAGCAAAGTGAACACGATGTGTAGAACCGTTCAGTCGCTGTAGGCTCCATGTCGTAGGAGGGAAAAAAGGAGACAATATGTTTGTGAAGGTATCCATGATTTGAACGTTGTAGTCCTAAGGCAGACAAACCAGCGATAATGGTATAACTTAAGACACACATTCTGGACCCCATCCGACCGTCCGACCTTCCGACCAACAAAGGAAATATATCTTCCTTCCATTTAGACAAGTGCCACCACAGCCACTGAAGGCAACAGACGAAATCTATAGTAAAGTAAACTGAGTCAATCAGGAATCCCTGAGACAAAATGGGTATCAGGTAACGACGATAAGAAATGAGAAGGGTATGCAGCTTCGCTTCACGCGGTGCCAATAGAGATGGTGAATATGAAAGTCATGGCTAGGTCGAGAAGCCAGAGCGAGAGGAAAGGAACAAGAGCAAGATGCCTACATGGCATGGGGTATCCTAATGCAATGAAATCAACAAAAGGAAGAATGTAGCGCGATGTAACAGTCGATAGCTCCGCCATAGAGCTTGCACGCCAAGGCGAGCTTCTCGCGAAGTGGCGGTATAGTTTGCGCTATGGTGAAGTTTGCGTAAGTAGTCTGGCTGTCGGTGGATGAGAAGTCGACTCCCACAGGCCTGAACAGCTGATTGTCGTGCGAGGTCAATAGGTTATACTCCGTTATCGTTCGACCCGACATAGCCTGCAGTGACACCGAGGCCCATGTCCATCCTTAAAAATCCATTACCACTACCCTCGATGCCATCCATTGGCAACATTCCCCCTGCGCTCATCGGATGATCCATCATCACTGCGCTCGCCCTGCGGCTATTCGCCGCGGAGCCCATGTGATTCGGATGAGGACTCAACTGCTGATGCGGAAGGCCATGGGACTGATTACGGCTTTGGTTCATGTGCTGTCTTGCAGCGGCCCAAGCCTGTGCTTGTGCGTGTGCCTGATGTTGAGCTTGGGCTTGGGCTTGAGCCTGAGCTTGTGCATGGGCATGGGCAGCGTGGACTGGTGACTGAATATGGTCATGCATCTGGAAATTTGTAGGATGTACAGGTGTTGGTTGAAGAGGGAGCAGTCGTGGGATGTTGCTGAGTTGGGTGGTCAATGGAGCAGGATTGTTGTTGGAGGCAGGGACGACCTCGAGATCGACGTCTGCATCGTCATCTTCGCCTTCGGCGTCGACTTGGTCGCCGTTTTCATCTGTGCCGTTGATGGTCGCCGGCGCTGAGTAAGCGGTCTGTTCGGTCTTCACTGAATTCATCGGGACAAATGGCTGGGTCGGTACGCTTGCCATCGAGCAGCTCCTTGTAAGGGATGAATCAGGCAGCGGTTTTTGTGCTGTCATACCGCCGACGACATTCCTGTTGTCCCGAACTACCGTCTTCCACTTCTCGATAAGGCGGTCATAGTCCCAGTTACGTAAGTCCATACCATGTTTACCAAGCTCTTTGACAGTGTCAGCGCTCAGTGAGAAGGTAATGGGCGATCGTTCCGGAGCGCCAGCCGCCCAACGGCTAGACTTCAGGTACTCAATTTCCCGCCGAGCGTTCTCCAGATTCATCTCAGCATCCCGTCGCAAGTCAGTGGACCGTGCATACGAGCGGAGTATCTCCACCTGCCAGTACTCCTGACGCACCTTCTCAGGCTGGCACGACCAGTGATTGTATGCTTCAGCGATATGGCAGAAGAGCTTTTGCGGGTCGGGATCGAAGAGCGGAGGAGTTGGGAGGGGCGAATTTCTACCTGAAGACGGACTGGACTGCGAACCAGACGGATACGCTTGGTTGATCTGTCGCTGCCGCTGGAGTGCCAGCAACCGATCGCCGACTTGCCGGTTCAGCGCCTCGAGCTGCTTCTGACCAGGAGGGCTTATGGACCACGACTCACTTGTGGCAAAGGGCGTCGGGGAGAAGAGAGTCGACGGAGGTGGGAGAATCTGGAGGCACAGGCTGGGGAAGTTGAGCGTGTAAGGGTCGAAGTCGAAGAGCGCGGGGCCCGTTGCTTTTGCGCTGGTTCCATATTAGCTCAGACTCTCCAATCGGGATGAGTGTTGTCTAACGCACTTGGCCTCCTTGACACTTCGTAGCAGCTCCCGTAGTGCCAGCTCCGTGGCTTTCGCCGTCTCTGCCTCCTCGGACAACTTCTGCCGCTGATCCAGGTCCGCCTTCTGCATCTGCCTCGATACATCCCTCCTCATCTCGGGCGTTTTGGTGCCCAGCATGCGTGGGGTATGTCCGTCTGCAACCGCCCAGCTCATATCCTTGAAATGGCCTTGCTTCGCAGAGGTCAGCTCTGGCGAGTCATCCTCCCCATCGATGCTCTGCACAGTGGGCGATGCATTGTTGACCACCGAGTGCTTCTTCGCCGGCGTGTCCAGCTCTTTCTTGACTTTTTGCCTGCGTGTGATGCCGCCCCTAAGCTTCTTGATCTCGTCGACGAGATGGACTCCATCTGCCGCCTTCGGATTTTTCGCTCGTATGTATAAGTCGAGATGCCTGCCGAGACTACTCGATGTGAAAGCTTGTCCACAGAAGGGACAATTCTTGTCCTTGGGCGCTTTTGTCTCGGAGGCTGGAGGGGTATCGGTAGCTGGAGTAGGAGCTTCCGTCGACATTGCAGCTCAGGGGAACTAGGATGGAAGCTCCTGCAGCATAAATTAGATGTTCAATTCGGTGTAGAGGATGAAGCTTTCGGCGGCCTGCAGCTAAGGCATGATTATTAGGACAATTAAGGGCGTGCACTGGGAAGACATCGTGACGAAGATGAACTGGGCCGCAAAAGGAGGACGCGCTTCGTCAATATTGTCTAGTCAAGCTAGTGGAGAGATTTACGCGCTGGGCACGCGTGTTGGCTACTGCGTCGCGGGAACTGTTCCGCCCGCCCTTGGCCCTGCATAGACCACCCTCCAACACAAGAGGAACACGTCGCAGACCCCTACACCGCTGTACGTTCCTACCACCTGCTTGCGCTAGGGACCAAGTAGAACAGGCTCTACACTCTGCCCAGCTTGGCAGCTGCCCGCGAGGCTATCTCCTCGTACTGCTCCATGCCACCCTCGAGCTTCTTCAGCTGGCCCTTGAACAACCGATAAACTGTTCCCCCAGACGCCCCTGTCTCCTCCTCTCCCGAGGAGCTCTCCGGATCGTCTTCCGTCTGGACCCCTGGAGCTAGTCTGTATGGACTTTCGCCTTCTACTACCGTTCTGTGGACTAGTTAGCATCGTCTGCGATCGACATGGTCAGCTGCTCAAACGTACCGCATGAAGAATCTGTCATGCGTAACGACAAGCAAAGCTCCATCGTACTCTCGCAGAGCCACGATCAAGCCCAGAATGGTCTCTGCATCCAGATGCGTCGTGACTTCATCCAGGATGAGGAGCTGTGGAGGACGCCACAACAACTTCGCCAAAGCGACTCGGACTTTCTGTCCACCAGAAAGCAACGCGAGTGGGACGTCCGATGCTGGCTGCCCTTGTAGGCCTAGGCTGCCGAGCAGCTGCCTGGCCTCTTTTTCGTCCATTTCTACACCATTGTGTTCCCGTAAATGCGCTAGGGCTGTAAGTTGTGGTTTGGTGCCCGCGATGGCCGTTATCTCCTCGACCGATTGCTGCGAAAAGCGGCTGATGTTTGCACGTGCATGACGGGTGATGGTGCCTGAGATCGGTGTGAGCCCTCCTATGGCGCCTTCATTCGTTCCTACAATGACCGAGATGAGCGTTGTCTTTCCAGACCCGTTTAAGCCAGCTATGCCAACTCTCTGCCCAGGGTGGATAGTCAAGTTGATGTCATTCAATATAGGGACTTTCTTCCCGCCAGGGTACGCGAAGGACACCTTTTCGAGGCTCACCAATGACCCCGGAAACCTCAGGTCCGGTGGCTGCCGTGGAAATGCCATCCTGACCGGTGGATCAAAATCTGGTACGTCGATTTCCGCTCGACTTGACAGATGATAACCACCCAAATCACGGTTGCGCTTGAAACGTCCTCCCCTGAGTCCAACCTCAATGCCCATTCGCTCGTCGAGCTTCTTTTTGCGAGATGCCGCTTGCTTGAGTTTCTTATCATCTCCTTTTTCTCGCGCCGCCTTGATGTTGTTCGTCACCGTCTTCTCCATGTGCTTCTTCTGTTTATCCTGTGCATCTTTCATTTTGGTTAAGTACCGAGCTTTCTTGTACCGCTCTCGTTCGTAAAGACTCAGATTGCCTCGGAATTTCTCCAACTGCTGGTGCCGCAGAAGAATAAGCTCTTCTGCTACCGCATCGCCAAACTCTCGATCATGCGTCGTAACGAGAACTGTGGTGTCTCTCAAGTTGCGGATATAGTCTTGAAGCCAAATGATGGAGGGCAGATCCAAGAAATTGGTAGGCTCGTCAAGGAGTAGTACGTCGGCATATTGGCACAAGGCGCACGCAAGGTCGCAGCGCGTTTTCCAACCTCCGGAGAGTTCCGAGACGGGCTTGTCAATTTTTTCGTCTTTGAACCCGAGGCCTAGTAAGACCTGTCTGGCCTTGACCTCAGCCTGTGAAGCATCCATCAGTTCAAGTGCGGATTGGACGTTGGTCAAGAGGTCAGCTGCTGCATGGATTTCAGAGCTCAACTTTGCAGGATCGATATCGCCCTGATTCTGGGTGAGACGAGATTTGGATTCCTCGAACCGCTCTTCGAGCTGTTCACAATGTTAGTACAAGCCGTTAGATAACTTGGAAGATGAAAGATGATGTTACCTTTATGAGCTCCTTTCTCGCCATCTTCCCCCGTGCACCACTTCTACGCTCGGCAATACGATGCGCCTCTTTCAGCTGTAGCGCCAGTCGGTCATGCGACACTCTCCTGAACGCTCTCACAGGTGCCATTGGATCGACTTGCTCAATAGCGTCACTGAGAGTATTTGCCTCTCTTGTATATCTTTCCCTTAATTTGTCACTTCGCACGATATGTTGCAGTACTGTTTCTTCAATCTTCGTCTCACCGAGTCCTTTACTAGGGTTGTCTTCCTGCGTTTGGCCGAGTAGCAGAATCCTCGTGCTCCATGGAATTCCTGGAATCAAGCCGTCGCCGATTGCCTAGGCGAGCAAGTACGAAGTCAGTGAAACTCAGTAAAGAGTAGCTAGTTAGGGGGTGCCTCTGTATAAAACATGTCGACTTCATATACGAGCGTTCCATACCCTGAGTAATGTCGACTTTCCTGTACCGTTGCGCCCGGCGAGGATGTAGTGACGTGCTTCAACAAGATGTAGTGTGACATGGCTGAGCAATTCACGATTGCACACATTGATAGAAAGATCTTTCACCAATATCTCTTTCGATACCGGCGTATCAATTGCGTCGAGTGCGTAGCGTGATTGTTGAGCCGTGACAGAGATGTGACCCCCGCCGAGGTGCTCTTCCATTGGTGCGGCTGCTTCCTTCCCTCGTCGTACCATCGTAAACAATGATACTTAGGGGCTGAGTCGCAGGGGCCGAAGTATTTGACAAAATTTTCGAAGTCGAACTTGAAGACCTTATAATTCGTAGTAGAAGAGAACACTGGACCGGACTTGGTTAGTGTGTTGATGTAAGATGAGTCGAACAGCTTCGACCTGATTTGTTGGATCGTAGCGATTCGCCCTGGCAAGCCAAAAAGGCGCGTTGCATAGCACCGCCGCAGTCGGTATAATGTGGTGGATGATGGACGTAGGTCTCGGATGTCACTGATGGTGGTCCTATCCAAGTGCCGAGAAAATCAATAGCCAAGCAAAGAGCCAGTACGCGAATATAGGAAGTAGTGGGGATGAGGCCGGAACGAACTTTCCTTCTGGTGTACGTCTGGACAGACCTTTGATCAATTGCAGCCTTCCGAAACTGCAGTCTATTGGCGCGGTTGAGGGTGCACATCACAAAGTTGGTTGAGCAAGATGGATGCTTGTATGGTCGCCTCCTTGTATAGACGCAAATAGCAGCGGTACAGTATCATGCTGGAAATCAGAATAGCCATAGCATCCCATGTTACCCCAGGATTTATTACCGAAAGCTAACGGGTCAAAAATTAGGCTTGCATCCGATCTCCATTTGGCCATGCCAGCCGTAGGGGTCACATACATAAAAGTATACCATTGGGAGAATCATGGTATAACCACCGTCTAGAACCGTCCACGATAGTAATTATGTTGTAGGCAAGGCTCCACGGGCGGAAACTCATGGTGTTCGATTACACTGAGACTGCTGTTGAGTACATAGATCTTCAAGGCAATCATATCGATGAGCTCGCATATGTTCAGATGCTCTAATGATGTGGGCATTTTCCAACTTTGGAAAGAGTGAATGGAGTCTCGTGAGCTGAAAGCGATTCTTGAGCGACGCGCCTTCCGCATGGTGCATCAGTGACTTCACTCACCCCAACGAAAACCTGCACTCTCATCTTCACTTTCCTCACAAGGCCCGACCACGTCTCTTCTCCGCTATTGTGCCCGCGTCTATAATAAGATACACCTCCAGCAGCACACATTATCCCGCATTCGCAATCTAACTTAGTACCACATCGCCAGCGCCGACATGACCACTGATACTACAACCTTCTTAGCGACGAAACAGCCCTGCAACCAAGTCAAGGAGCAGGAGTTAGCGAAGCACTGGTTTGCTCGCCATTTCTTGAGACCAGCGCTGCGACAAAACGAGGGAAATCCCGAGCAAGTCAAAATGATCAGGCAAATGTCCTTGCGCCGCCCGCGCACCGCACCTCCCAATCGACCATCGACTGCGCCCTCTTCGAGTCGGGCTGCTAAAGGCGAATCAACTCGACCGCTTCCAATGCCTCCTCTGCAGCTTCAGCACTCTCCGCAAGGTCAGGTACTCGAGGCTCCGTCGCTGCCACCTCGAACGGACCCAGACGTTGTACTTGATGTAGATGCTTGGTTGGCTACGAGCAAGCCGTCGTCTCCGTTGATGGGTGGGCTCTCATATTGGAGAGAAGGTAACCCCGCCGATACGGGAGATGTTTCGAACGTGCAGTATGCCATACCGATCATCCAAGAATCTGACTGCGAGAGAATCGCTACTTCACACAGCGAGCAACTAAGATCGTTCTGTCGTCGGGCGAAGAAGCAGGTACGCATGCCATCGATTCGTCGGGTGAAGTCTCCACGTGCCGAGGAAGAGGATACCAACGCGCGCTCTGAGTCGGCTCTGGTCCTAGCTATACCATACGAACAAACACAAGCCGGCGAGGTACCCTACTTTGCTACCCGTATGGCAACGACGCGTCCTACCATGCGTCCTTCCACAGCAGCAGCTTCTCCTACAATGGGGTCGGTCAACAATCGACCTCACGTCCCGAACGCTGACCTGGCACTGCGTTGTGATAGTCCGGGTAGCGTGCAGCTGCGGGAGCTGGAGTGTGAGATGGAGCGTCTCGTGTTAGATCAAGGTCCGTTCACAAGCAGTACCTTACGTCCAGGAGCATTGGCTGCTGCGCATTTGCCGCGTGAGGATTCCATGGGAAGTTTCTCGAGCGCTCCAACATACTTTTCCGGCCTGCCACCGCCATCCTACAAGTCGCGCCCAGCTTCGTCGCGCCCAGCCTCCATCTTCACTACGTCATCATTTGGATGCATCGATGGCATGAACCCAGAGCAGCGACAGCTGTCCCAGAAAAGGGCAGCACAAAAGCAACGCAGCATGAAGGGGCGCCTTAGGAAGCTTGCGAAGAAGGCAAATATCAGGAAATGAGAGGTTCTTGGTATGCAGGCCAGTCTCACGAGATGACCGACTACACAGAAGGCTCTTAGGCGCAGGACTACGAACGGAGCTCAGGAGACGAATGAACATGAAGGAACAGAAGTAGTGAGAGGATACTACGGGGGACAGTGAAATGGAAACGCTATAAGAAGTATCGAGGGGTTGGCGTATGATTTCGAACAACTGTGTACAGATAAACATACCTACTGCAGAGTAAATGGCGCCCAAGAAGATGTTGAAGCGGGCATCGTGGAGCTACAAACATTCCGGGAAACAATCGGATGCTGCTGCATTTCCCACTTCTGAAGGAAGGTGGGTTGACAACCGAGGAAGGAGCATCATCAGCCACTCACATGTAGCTGAGCGACGGAAGAAGACCCCTTAGTATGCAGAAACATAATCACCAACAAGTAATGTGTTTGTGTCGCGCGGCGTGGTGATTGTGATGCAATGACGTTGAGTTCCAGGCGCTGCCGCGGTCAGCCGTTTTGGGTTCGGCTCACCGCCTGCGCTTTATGATTTGATCGATGCAACTGCATCACAACCGATAACCATTGGGTCCGACGTGGCATACGGTCGCACCCCTCCACGCCGCCCACATCCTCGCAATTGAGGCCTATGGCCCAAAGCCATGAGCGTACATCACTAGACGCCCTCCATCTGCTCGCCGGGCCCCAGCTCAAGCTTTAGTGATCCGCGCGCGGCTCGCTACCTCGCACTGGCAAGACAGCCCATCTGCATCTCGACCCCCTCCACGCAGCCACGCAGCAAAAAGTAAGCATGGCTTCGTCGTCGGCCGACGCTCATTCGCAGCCGCGACGCCCTCCTCCAATGGCCCGCCAGTCGTCCACGTCGTCGCAAAGATCGCATTCGCCTTCCGAATCCACCCAGCACAAAGCCAAGGGTCCGCGCCAGCACGTCGTTGGCGGCAGCAGTCGCATGCAGCGGAATCACTCTGTTGGCAAGAACCTCAACAAGCTGAGCAAGCAGGCCCAGGCGCCCGGCAACGAGGGAAACGCCGTAAAGCACCACCGCCGCGCGCACTCTGGCAACTCGACCTCTGCGCCCAGCAGTCCGCGCCCCGGAATCAAACGCAATGCGTCCGCCGGCGCAGTACTGAGAGTCGGCAAGCACGGCCACACTGCGAGTGGCATACGCAAGAACCACTCTAGCGGCCACCTGCCACGGGACGGTGGTTCCAGGCCGGCGCTGAAGGCATCAAAGAGCGAGATAGCACCACCGAAGCGTTCCCTGATCAATCCGGGCAAGGCCCGCGAGCCCTCACCTGAAGACGACCATCCAACTGTGCATTTCGACGTGGCAGACGAGGAGGGACAGGACGACGGCTGGACCGAGGAAAGCGCATCCCAATCACCCACCACGACACGATCAAATACGCGCTCCAACTCGGTCGTGCTTGATCCGCATAAAGCGGCAGAATACAGACCAATGGAAAGATTGGGAGGTATATCACGGGCAGAGGGAAGTAGCCAGCAAGCTTCGGGCACTTCGAGCATGTCGATGCGGGCTCTCCCGGACCGAACGCAGCAACAAACGCGACCGGCGAACGGCAGCAGCACTCACCACCATTCACACTCCCGACCGGCCGATGCGGATATGATTACCTCACGGTTATTGCAGCGCGGCTCTCTTCATAACCCTGCTCCGCAGATGTCTGCAGTGGCTGCGACCGTGGTATCGAACCATAATGAGCCGCGCGAACTAAGTCAAAGCGCCGGCTCAACGTTGGTGGATACTCCTGGAAGAGACTTGGTTTCTCGTTTCATCGATGGGGATGGTTCGGCAGGCACGCCGAACAGCAGCTTTTTGCCGTCACGAAACGGGTCGGGCAACGGGAACCTCAAGAGAAACCGGTCCATGCCAAACGTCGCAGATGAAGAGACACCAACGCGAACCCCACGCAGATCGGGCACTAGCACCCCCACAGACCTACCACCCTCGCGAACACAGCAGAAGCTAATGCTCCAGCGCGCCTCTTCTGCCATCGAGCCACAAAAGCTGATCCCTTCAATCTTACCGCGGACGGGTGGACCCACAGCACTCTACACGGGGATGACATACAGTACAAACGGTGAAGGGCGTTTGGATCCTCGTCTACAACAACAGTTCAACCACGTCTCCGTAGAATACAATGTCGTGCGAAGGTATCGCAACCCGCTTGTTGAGGCCATTGTTCGGATTGAACAGATGCCTGGGACACCGCGCAAAAGTCGCGTGCCGAAGTCGGCCGGCACAAATGGGTTATCCAATGTGCACGGCGGTAGTAGTCTGAGTGCGAGTTACAACGATGAAATAAACGATTCTGCCAGCCGGAGGTCGCGGGTCAGCTTCGAACACGGCCGCAATAGTCGTGAAGAGGGCGATCTTGAAGGGAGGGAAAGCTTTGAGAGTGATAATGGCAGGATTCGGAACGAAGTAGAAGAGCTATGCCGACGGTTGTGGGAGAGCAGCGAGGCTGCGGAGCACGACTGAGCATCTCACACGTGGCGAGGTACGACCGTCACCGACAAAGTGAGTTGTCTTTGGCATCACCTAATGGATTACCCTTTTCGCATATCTGCCTGCGCCTATTCTCGGCGTTCCTTCAGGCGCATGGCGTGGCATTTCATGGATGGGGAGCTGGGAAGAAAAATGGAATAGGCGGGTACCTTGGGTTGCCCCGGCGCATTCCAGGCCAACTCAGCACACAACATTCTGGACGCATTGTATCATACTCATTATCACGGCCACCATCTTTATGGGGCCTAGCATAGAAACAGCCGGCGCGTGGAGTACTTCCATATAGCGCTCATGTCGGCGCATTCACTGGCACGGGACGAGAGCGCAATAAGGGCCGGGGACTGGACTATAGCCAATGAAATCTTTGACCCAGGCCGGTTCGATGGCAATTTCTTCCTCCTTTCCAGCATTTCTTTGTGCCAGGCTTTTTGCAGTTGCCATTTGTCGCATCGTCATATACGAAGTATAGTGGGAGGGCAGGCGCCATGCACCCATGTTTGGACGGGTGGGTGGCTGAGGCGCTCACCGTCTGACGTCCAAGATGCTGCGACACTACACGACACGCCTCGACAGAATTTGCGCGCAGACAGGCTGTCGCGGCTCAGCAGTGGCGCTCGACTTGGATTGGTCAGAGGTCGGCTGCCGTGTCGCTGCGACGAGGAGCGGTTTCGACGTGCCACGTCTGGGGCAGGTTTGCCGTGTCACTGACCAGAGTGCCACGGCGCGGGACGCCGTTTCAGCGCACGAGTGGTGGTTCTGAACCGAAAAGTGGACTGTGGGGGAAACATGGGCGGATGCAGAGTGGGCGGAAGGCAAAACTTCGGGGCGTTTGTCACGATGGCAACGGTGGTGTTGAGCCATGGTTGAGACCCTGCGGGACTGTCACGGAGATTTCAGCGCCGTCAGCGCGCCATCATCTGCGCGACAGGCTGCCAGGCATCCAGGTCCCCGACGGCGCCCAGACTGCGTTGTGCAGGCTGCCAGGATTTGCGTTGTTAGCGCCGTGCCGGGCTCTTGGAGCGAAATTAGCAGGGAGATTGCGCCTCATTAAAGCTCGTGTGTCCGCCCGCGCCGCTGTTTCTCCCTCAAACGCTCGCCAGCTTCCAACCCAGTCAGTCCTTACAAACACTCGCGCATTCCCGCTCCGGCAGCCTCGCCATCACGCTCTTTGCAACCTCAATCGCTCTTTGCTACTAGCACACATCGTCGCGCAAGCACACCCCACGTCCACAGTCGCTCACTGCCTCGTCGCAAGACCAAAACAACCAGTCTCGGACCGTCGCAAGCCTCGCGCACCACTCTCTTCGCAACCAACACAAGACCACTACAGTCACCGACACCATGCGCTCCTTCCAGCAGGTCGTTCTCTTCCTCTTCGCGCTTGTCGCCTTCGTCGTCGCACAGGACAGCCAAGCCTACGACGCGACCATCTATGTCACCAGCACCATCTACAAGGTGAACACGGTCACCCTGAGCAGCAGCCCTGCTTATGAGGTCGCCAACTCTACCACCACCATCGCTGCCTCCTCCCAGGCCACCGCTGCATACTCTATGCCCGTCCCCGCCAACAGCACTGCGCCCTACCCCACTGGTACTGGTGCCTCTTCCGGCGCACCCATTGCGCCCACTTCTGCTCCTTTCCCTGGTGCTGCCTCTGGCCTCTCCGTCAACGGCGCGCTCGTCGCCATGTTCGCCGCCGGCCTTGGTTTCCTCGCTCTATGACCGCTCAGCGCGCAATAAGTCCTCTCTGCGACCACCTTCCGCTTCTCGCATCATCGACTGGTGCTCGTCTATGATACGAATTATCCATACTCTGGAAGCGCCGGGCCCGCATTGAGCGTGCTCGCCTGTTCGGTTCATTATGTGTTATGAGGATCCTATAACTTACTTCTTCGGAAGCACTCATCTGCCTTATCTTATCTTTCGACTCTATACATTCGAACTTAGCAACTCCGGATACCTTCTTTGTAATTCTTCCCCTTACGATATTCAACGAACGATGCCGGACTTTCTATACCCACCTTCCTTTTCTCGAGTCTTACAATTTACCCCCTTTTGAATTCTTCTTGCCTACGGCAGAATAATTTCTAGTCATTCATTACAATCATACTTCTGTTGGAAAAATACTGGTCGCGGGACGCTGCGCGCGAACATATGTTCGCTGCCTGTCACAAGCGTATGCCGAGCTTAGGCACCTCTTCTTCTGACTACCTACTTCTCTGGTGGAGCTGGAGTTTGGAGATACCCCCTTTCTGTTGCGTTTTTTACTTTTATAAGTGTGGAGGATGATGTATTTTTTGGGTGGCTTTTTGCGTGTTGTGTGACAGGGGGAAAGGAGGACGATCAGCAAGGCGGTGCGAATCCTTCATCGGGCATTGGGATGATGGGGGCGAGCATTGCGGCAAAGTACCATGATCTTAGCCTGCCAGTATAGTTGCAGAAATGAATAGTTGGAGATGTATACTTGACTTCCTTGATCTACGTGACGACCGTATTCTGACCCGTGCAGTGCTCACGCCTTGGTTCGCGCAATATCACCCCCGATTCTACCAATTCACCCATCACAGGTCACAGACCAGCTCATTGAGCCTTGCTCTCGCCCATTACTTCCCACTTTTCCCATGCGATCAGCCTCCCATTGGCTCACACATTCTAAGATTGCGATCGGCAAGCAAACCTGGGGATTGGTCACTGCGCAAGCGCCGGCCCGTCTTGACATGAGCCGTTGAGCGACTGCCAAAAACCAAGGTGCAAGGTTTTGATCGCGTGTGAAGTGGTCAGAAAATTCTCTGGTTGAGTTCGGAGGCTAGATGAAATGTGTGGGTAGTATGCACGGCCAACAAAGCACAGTGGATCCTGTATGCATGCCGGCAAAGCAAAGCGTGGGTCGGCTTTGTTGCCTTTGCGTGCAAGGGAAAAAGGAAACAAAGAACGGAAAATGTTACGCAATGGAAGACCACCTCTATGCATGCCAACACATCAGGCTCTTGCGCAGAGATTTTCACCATGGCGAACAATTTGAAAAATCAACGCGCGGGGGCAATTTGACGTCGTCGGCGAATAGCGCTTGGAGTCGCGATTCAGTAGCCTCACGTGCCTGAAATAACACCGACAAGCGAAATTGCCGTCTTCGCGCGCCGGTTGCCCAGGCAAGCTCTGGAATGTCACTGTCCCTAAAAGTTATACTCCGTATTTCGGGGATGTCACTTTTTGGGTGCAAGCAGCCTTACCCAACCGTAAGAAGATCTAGGTGCTGGGCTCGGCGGTGCGGCGCGTGTGTGCTCAATTGCTTACTCTGTTGCGGGTACCTGTTGGCTTGGAAAGTGGGTTGGTTGGTGGTGCTGTCAGCCTGATGGTCTCGCGCGCATCGGGGTTCACCTTGCTTCTTTCCTTTGCTTTGCGCCAAGGATTCTGGTCCTAGGGAAGCGGGTAGGGTTGCCGGGTAAGGTTGATTCTAGGTTGTCAATCGTTGAGCTGCGGTTGAGTGGATGCGATGGGCCTCGGGAAAGAGTCGGGATGAAGAGTGTAGAGCTGGCACACAGAAAGAGAATTGCAACGATAGTACCTTGGTACGAAGTGTGGCGTGCGCACTGCGATTATGCGACGCGCCGATTACGTTCCGAAGGCTGTAGTGAGCTTGCGCTGGCGGACATGGTCCTTCCAAACTCAATCAAGCTCATCCTTATCCATCACTGTCTCAGATCGAAGATTCGTTCCTCACACACGTGTGCGGACCGAGGCGATGGCGCAAACGTGGTTCTCAGACCCGTTGGCGGTTCCAAAGCCACGAGTTCTCCCTCGCGGAGTGGGCTCCGGACTTCGCGACCTGAAGCACGCGCAGCGCGTACCTGCAGCTCCTTCCCACCCTTTCGGTCGTGAATAATACAAGTATGGACCGCTGCTCGCACGCATGGAGATTCAACGTTTGAGGATCCGGTTCCGCCGGACAGCTGGCGACGGTGGGATACGGTGCTGGTGGTACAACAGTATTGGTACCCGTACTAGCTGAGCGTGATGCGAGCGTGGAGGTAACGTGCTGCGAACTAGGCGAGGTTCTGAGACATGATGTGATCATTGTGCAAGGAGATAAGTCGAAGGCTGAGGCTTTCTATGCGCGTTGGCGGCCTGCTGTGGAGGTCTGCAACGTCGCATCAAACAGTGCGTAATGGCTGGCGAATCGATCGCGTAGCACAGGGCTCCTCTGATATGTAGCGACTGCGATATCTGAGACGACTACTTTTGTTGCCTCACGTAAGGAGTAGTGAGTGCGTTGAATTAGAGTTGCAGATGCAATTGACCGTTCAGGGTCGTCCCTTCCGCAGGCTCCACTTTCGTTCAGGGGTCAGTGCAGCTTCCCGCAGTACACACGCGTCACTCTGCGTCGAGCACCAACACGCGGGGAACAGCGGGTACATGACCTTCATACATCGAAAGCATCCACAGAGCTATATCGTTCGCTCCAGGCTTTATCCGATAGAACAGCCACTACGCTACCTGCGACTCGGTTTTCGTGTCCGCGCGTTTTACATTGGCCCGGGGCTCAAGGTCGTGCTCTCCCTCCTAGTAACATCCTATCCCGGGTGCGGGAGGGCAATATCATATCTCCTCACCAGCGTCGCTATACGGACCATCTGCTCCAGATAGCTGATGTACGACGTTGTCTTCGCACAAAGCCTCATCTAGCTCAGCTCCTAATTTCGCAAGACAATCCGGGCTCTTGAGGACCAATTACAGTACGTTATCAATGGCGATGCCAGTGGCGTTAGGACCAGCGTTCATAATGATGCTAATATCTGCAACGATCTGGCCAAATTCAAGATTATGTGGTATGCCAGTCTTGCGGTCCTCCATAACCGCCAATACTGAAACCTAGCTTCTCACTGCCTCATTATCCATTGAGTAGTTATCAAAACCATGTCACACCATGACAAGGCGATTATGCCCATGCCTCCGATACTTCGCCTGACAAACTTGAACGAGGCGTCGAAACCACTCGAAAAGCTGCCCACTGAAGCTGCAGCGAGTCCTCGATACGGTTCCAGTGGCTTTCGCGGCATCTTGACATCAGGCTTCGTTTCCGGAGCCTGCTTTCACGTGGCACTAGGGGGTTTTCGACTACGACCAGCGAGTCATAGCCATTATCAATGTAATGCCCCCTTTTCACGTCGCCTTCTTGAGAGCCGAAAGTGAACTCGGGAAAGGCTTTATGACGGGTATACTCTTAATCATAGCCTTCCTTAGATAGCTCTTTATGCCGTCTCTCGCGTATAAGGTCTCTAAGAAGTGGGCACTTATGGTCTATATTATTATCTTTAGTGATGGTGCCATTATTCAGATTATTGCCAATGTGTACGGCACATTGGTTAGTAGAAGAACCGTTAGTGGTGTCGGTATTAGTGGATTAGCTATGGTATGTATAACCCTCCACATTTGCAATAATCGATAGCGCTAACATTACAACATTAGGTTGCACCCTTGTACATATCCGAGAAAAACCCACCAAACATCCGCGGGATCCTACTTATACTTGAACTAGTTTTAGTCATCTTAGATATCTTAAAAGCCTTCTAGATCACCTTCGGTGCGCGATATATAAAGGACGAGATTAATTACCGCCTTCCTCTTAGTCTCGAAATAGTATCAGCAACTGCTATAGGTTTTGGATTTCACTACTCAACGAACTCCCTACGTTAGTTAGCTATTGTTGACAACTGGAATGAATGCCTCACAAGGCTTACGAAGTTGGGACACCTACCATATAAGGATTAGAGGGTTCAGACAGAAAACGCTGGTATGCTTACGAGAACACAATTGAAAGAACAACGCAAGAGCGCAGAAATTCGAGTGTTAATATCCTGGTGTCAAAGGACCGTAGCTTAGACTATACCAGTGGCTGGCTTTCTTCAGTCGCCGCAACATCCGACGGGCAATTGTTGTAATTAGCGTGATGTTCTTCCAGCAGTTTAGCGAGATCAGTGCATTCACTACGATGCACCTATATTGTTGAAGTCGACTACACAGTCACCTATAATAGCTCTTATTATGAAGTAGCATCACGACACCGCCAACGCTGGGAAACGTCGGGTATATCTTGTTTACGGTTCAGTGCCTCTCGTCCAGCTTTTAGGCGGTTCATTGCTAAAACCAAGGGTAAGACTCTTGAGGAGATCGACAAGCTATTCGACGATGCTTCAGGGCTCAAGTAGCAGGAGATTTGAGGCATTTTGCACAACACCACATGCGTCATCAAGAAATACTAGAAGTTTTTAGTGACACTGGTCGGGCTCAAATGACAGTATGTTATAGTGATCAAAACAATGTCATTTGATGACAGCCATGTGCTTCCGCCTACGTCTTCCACGAGGAGAAGAGTTCTGCCGAGCACCGTGTAGTATTCCTAACACCCGCTCTCCACTTCAAGTGTTCCATCTCCATAAAAAGAAATATCCAGATACCTAGCAGGATCCTTCGTTCTTGTGCCTGAGTCCATAGTGGAGAAAGACAAAGCAGCGTTCGTCTCCGTGAATACCCAGAACGGTTCTCGCCCGTTAGAATTGTGGAAGAACTCGATATGCTACAATCGATATCCTGATAGTGCAGCCCTAAGAGAAGGGTGTTAGTACATCGTGTTGCTCTAGAGCGGATAGTTCAAAGGGAAGTTGAGCCACATACTTTATGCCAGGCTGTACCTGAACCTGAAATCGACTCATCCGATTCTTCGCTGATTCTCTGAGTCCACGATGGCAGTCCAGGCTGCCGCATACCTGGCTTCTTCATCACTGAACCCGCGGAGACACCAGTCAGAACATTCATGTGCGCATGCAGCTGTGTCCATTGCCGATTTGGTACTCGCAAGCCGAGCTCGTTTGCCTTTGCTACCACCATCGAAGCTGTTCGTCTTCCTCTTCGAATTTCTCGGCGTATCGTCGCGGCTGTCATCGGGATGCGTGCCTTCATGGTATGCCACGGTATCTTCGTTAATTTCGAATCTATAGTCGTCTTCGCTGGAAGATGCCGCGCGGTCTTCTATCATGTGCGTAGAGCTCTGACCTGGGACTTCGCCGTCTTTTCCACGCTCCCAATCATCGTCTAGGTACCATCTGGACTTCTCCCAGTTCCATATCCAACAGTTTTCACTGGCACTGTGCTTGCTACGAACGGGATGCTTGCCTCCAGCATCGTGCAAGATCTTGCCATCGTACGGCCTGACATGGATGATCCGAGACATAGGGATGGTCCCACAGGCAAGCCATTCATAATGATGGCCCTTGGTAGCGGGGAGGTCAAGACTGCAGCGTCGAAGTTCCGTAATAGAGAGCCACATATCCGCTCCTGTTGCTTCGAGTTGTTGGAGTGTGATTGATGCGCATCCTCGTGTCCAACGAATGCGCTCTTGTGAACCCATATAGGGATCTTGACTCGACGCTTCTGGTTGTCGCTCTTTATTGGGGTTTTCCATTTGAATAGACCTTTCGTGACGGTCACAATCGTTTCGATCTCTTCCTCAATCTCCGTGCGGACTGTCGCTGGTACCAAATCGGACGTGTCGATGACAGCCACTGCAAGTCGCTCACCGACACGTTCGCTTTGTCTTAGAAGAGCAGAATTTTCGCGTGAGTGAAATTTCAGTCGCCTCTCGGCGTCCTCTAAGATTGCTATCAATCAAACGTTCACTCGCGCACAGGTGGCGTGCTTACCAATTCTGTTGAACGTAGAAACGTAGGCCGACTCGTTCTTCTTCTTGTTCCACACCAAATGACGCTCAATTCTCGGCCGAGTCAGGTCATGTTCGCCGCTGAATGGAGCGATGGCTTGGAAGGCGTTGCCTTCACCCAATTTCAGGCTGGGGATTCCTCGCCGCTTGATGTGGGTATGCCTACGACAGACGGACGTTAGCCAAGTTCGGAAAATGTTAATGTATGGTGGATGGTGAAACATACTTTCCAGTGAAATGACTAAGAGTAGCCGAGTCTTCGTGGATGACGCGGTACACTTTGGAGGGTCGGATGTTGGAGGCACCTCTCACAAGCTCGTCACGCTTCTTCCATGTCCTAATATTTGTTAACCGTGCTACACCCTATGAGTCGCGCCAGTGTCAGCTTACACGAGTGGGACTCCCACCAACTTCGACTTGACTACTTGGTTCTTCTCCAGTTTCCTTGGAATGGCCGGCTTCTTTGCTTCAATATATCTCTTGTCAACCTCAGCATCGGAGGGAATAACGGACGCCGGCTTCACCCAGGCTTCGATCTTGATATCACCGATAAGTTTCAATAGCTCAAGGAAGAGATGGAAGTTCGTTCCATCAACATTGAACATCTTGACCAGGTCTCTGATGTCTATGCCCTCCTTAGGGATGGCATCGTAGATCTCTTGTGCGGATGGAAGTCTGTTGACTAGGCTTGGTGTAAGCAGATCAGCTCTCCAACGATACTCTTGGTAAAGGAATACCTTCAATGTCTGGTGGCGGTTTCTGAGGCTGCTCCTTGTGCTTGTTTACTTCAGCAGCAAGTGCCTTGAGTGCCGGGTTTACTATTTGAGATCTTGCTACGGCGTCTGTCGTAGGAGCTTGACTGTCAGTGGATGCTTCAACAGCTGTTCTAGTCGATGGTCCAGGGAGGGATGATGCTGAGGCTTGTTCTGGCGAAGAGCTGATAGGGAGGTTCGGAGGCTCTGAGGTCTCTTCCTGAGTGGGCATGTTGGAACAGACGATAGGAGGGAGGCACTTCTGATCTGTTAGCCGGGTCAGTGTAGGAAGAAAGGAAGGCAAAGCCTCAGATTCCTCGTATATGAAGTAGTGTCACCGGTTATGCCAATCCTCTCACGTTGTGGTGAGGGAACAGGTGGTGAGAATTTAAAACTATTGGACTTCGACCGACAGGTAAAAGAATCGGATGCCAGCTCCACTGTTGGAATATTAAAGGCTATCAATCTGCATTTCACCGCCGTCATCACCAGCATCTTAACCTGTGCACAGTGCTTCCTGACTTCGTCGACATCGAAATCGAGTTTAGCAGTGTTAGTATGTGGAGCGGTATAACGGGCACATAGTTAGCACGTATTCAAAGACTACCTGTAGGTCTCTCACCCTCCACCGTTCAGAGATCTCACCCTGTTTTCAACGTTTATTCTAGCCGGATCATGCTACATGTCACCGATGCTTACGAAATGTCGGAAACCCGTCCGTGTCAGTACCGCTGAGCACCGCGTTGAAGCACCCCTAATAATTTCAGGGTAAGTAAATGAGAGCTTTGATTGCGATATCTTGCCGGCAACTTGAGTAATGCATTGCTCATGTTGGGGTAACACAATGCACCAAACTTTTGACAAGACACTGTAGCCCAAGTCCGCAAAATTTAGTACTAGACAACTCTCTCATACCTGTGTCTCTTTCGCCAATGTGAAAAACAACCAAAAGACACTTTCACGCATTCCGGTTTGTGCATTCCCCAATTAGGGTCAACACAGAACACTTAACCCCCCAACACACTACTGCACCAACATCGCCACAGTGTAGTAGATTCCCTTCCAAGCATCAAATACATTTATTATTTATGTTTCCAGATCAAAACCTAAATTCATTTGTACACAATCGTAGATACATTTCCACAAGAAGGATTCGCGACATCGCTTGCGACCATGTCCTGGACGTGGACACTTTAAGAGGACCCAGCAGCTCCCACACCTGCAGCGGAACCTCCGTTGGCGGCAACCGATCCAGTGCCGGTCTGGCCGGTCTGAGCAGATCCACTGTTGGCAGCAGGCCCACCCTGGGTGCCCTGGGTGCCTTGAGTGCCAGTCTGCGCACCAGTGCCTAATTCATCCGTTAGCGATTGCGATGCAGTCCATTGAGGATGAAGGGAGTAGCCGTGTCAAATGGATGGAGAGCATAGTCGACGGAGGGCATGGAAGTTGCTAGTGGAAAGGGTGGAAGATAAACTGGAGAGTGCTCACCAGTGGCAGATCCCGTGCCAGCCTGAGCGCCGGCTGATCCACCCTGAACGCCCTGAGCGCCCTGAGAGCCGGTTGTTCCAGTCTGTCCGTTTCCTGTCTGAACACCAGTGCCTAGTTCCTCCGTCAGCGACTTTACCCCCAGCTCCGTGTTAGAAAAGCTTACCAGTGTTCGATCCAGTGCCGGTCTGCGCTCCAGTGCCAGTCTGCGCTCCAGTGCCGGTCTGCGCTCCAGTGCCAGTCTGCGCTCCAGTGCCAGTCTGCGCTCCAGTGCCAGTCTGCGCTCCAGTGCCGGTCTGCGCTCCAGTTCCAGTCTGCGCTCCAGTGCCAGTCTGCGCTCCAGTTCCAGTCTGCGCTCCAGTGCCGGTCTGCGCTCCAGTGCCTTTTCGAGATGCGTTAGCCACTACAGCGCAATCCAATGCAAAGGGAGGACCTCATACCAGTGGTTCCGGTCGACCCACCTTGAACGCCCTGAGTGCCCTGGGTTCCTGTCTGTACACCACTGCCTTGGGTACCTTGGGTTCCTTTGGAGTGTTAGAACAATGTCGCAACATACTAGTAATACATTGGCAGTCGAGAATCGAAGCTCAGCATGAGGTACTAACCTGTCGTGGTCGAGCCTCCAGCGGCGGTTCCTTCTATAAGTTAGCAAGCTCCAACATTGTCTTGAATATATAAAGTTCACACAATCGGCATTGAAGAGTCAAATGACGAAAGTCCATGGAGGAAGTACTTACCTGCTGTTCCCTTTCCTGTGGCTGCACCGCCTGCTGCGGCGGTTCCGTTGTTGGCGGCTCCGGCGGCACCTTGAAGTCGTTAATGACGATCAGGTGTTTTCATGGAAGTTGGACTTACCAGCTGTGCCTGCGGTGCCAGCAGCTCCTATGTTGCAAGTCAGTGATGGTCAGACAGGGGAAGTCGGGCGCATCCGTGATGGGCCCGGATGAATATCATCTATTGAAGTGACCTGTTCACTCTCGCTTCGAGCTCTCGGGCTCACTTACCTGTGCCTTTGCCTTTACCCTTGCCTTTTCCCTTGCCAGTAGCTGTAGTGCCTGCGGCTGCGGTGCCGTTGTTCGCTGCTGCGCCTGATTTTCGTGAGCATTGGATGTTCGAACACATCCTCGACACCAGAACTTACCCGCTGTACCTGCACCAGCTGCGGCCGCTGTACCCTTGCCTTTACCTTTGCCCTTAGCTTTTCCCTTAGCAGCTGTGCCAGTTGTAGCAGCAGCAGCTGCTCCGTTCGCTCCAGTCGCTGCATTTCCTCCCCCCGCACCGCCCGTCAATCCACCCAGGAGTTGACCAAGGCCACCGCCAGCTGCTCCGCCAGCTGCTCCTCCAGCTGCTGCCCCTCCTGCGGCATTACCACCCGCGGCGCCCCCAGTCAAGCCCCCCAAAAGCTGGTCAAGGCCGCCAGCGCCACCTGCACCGCCAGCACCGCCAGTCAACTGACCAAGAAGTTGATCAAGCTGACGCTTGCGGATGCTCTTCTCGCGAGCAATCTTACGGAAGGATGAGACGAAGTGGGCGGGCATCTTGGTGCCTGTGAAGCCGCTGTTGGTATCGACCCATTTCTTTTCGACCTTGGGGAAAGGTGCCGGGGCCGCAGTGACAAGCGGCGTCGCCACAAGGGCAACAACAACGGAAGCGGAGAACTTCATAATGTAGTCGCGAATATACGTGTATAAGTAATTAGGATAGACTGAACTGAAAGCGCACTGTTCTACAGTGGCGAGTTAGGAAGGGAATGGAAAGCCGACTAGCAGCAGTAGTAAACTCGAAAGGAAAGTACAGATGTGGAGTGAAGAAAGAAAGGTAGGCTTCTGATAATGGGTAAGTCTTATATCTACACATGAGCGTTCTCAAAGAGTGTAAGCACAGAGCATAACGGCGCCCATGGGGTGCCCTCGATCGGGTCCAGAATAGCCTTCTGATCCGGTCTCAGCATGCCGCCTCGCTTCTTCAGAAAAGTGTACCCATCCGTCGATCTTCCGAACAACGCCAGCGGCGGTCTAAAAAGCATCTGTAAGGGCGGTGGGGCAGAGTAGGAGAGCGTTCGTTGTCGGGAACCAATTAAGACGGTATCTGGCAGAAGCGTCGTGCTTATTGGGCCGCGCCATGCCTAGCCTGTGACTACGAGTGTCCAAGATATCAAACAGTGGTGATGGGAGGGCGATGGGCACGGCCGCGTGTGCTGTGTGCTGGAAACAACCTCCATCGAATGCTGGTAGTGTTGGGCAGTTGCTACGTTTCTGGTTGAACGGGGAAGATGCCTGTAAGACTGTGAGTTGTCTTAGTGAGGCTATTGTAGCCTTGGACTTCTTTGATCGCGCGGGTAGATGGTGTAGCGTCGGTTCACTAAGATGGAAGCAGAAACATCAGAAAACATGGCTTTGTTGTGCCCTGCCCTTCCTATCTTGTAGACCTTCTTTATTGACCACTCAACACGACGTATACTTCACTTCAAAGCCTCCACAATTATTTGAGTAACGTCATGGCACGCTTCCCGTTACCTCGCCGCTGAAACACGCGCCGCTCGGCCTCTCAAACATCGTTTCAAACCCCCATAATTCCCGTAACATGGTAAGTCTGACAAAGTAAGGAAATCCTCAACGCCGAGCTGCCTTGGTTTCAACCCTAAATTGACGTGCTCTCGGCTTGAGCCTGTGGATTTTGGCGCTGGAGGTGGAGAGGTTGGGGTGCCAAGATTGGAGGTTGATAGATGGGGGTATGGATTCTAAGTTTAGCGCAGATCTAGCGTCGCGCTACACCGGAAACATGCGGAGTAGGAAACTGCAGTGCTGTGAATGCTGTGATCATGCAGTGTGTAGCTCGTATGCGCTCGCGAGAATTCGCAGTGCGGAGGCGCAGCGCTCGTCTGATCTTCAAGAACTTCTTTCCATATTCTTCGAAACCTTCGCACAACGCAGGTCCAATCCTCCTCAAATCGACCTGTAACACCTTCCGAAGATGCTTTTCGCCTAGGTATTCACATGCTCACGACCGTTTCGCCTTCCCCGTAACGACCAACTCTCCGCTCCCTACTTCAACCCTCCACCCTTCCTTGACCAATGCCCTCACAACGGCAGGTCCGATCTTTCCCCTCCCGCCTTCACTATGCCGCCCCAAACCCGTCACAATCCTGAACCCGTCCCTTGCACCACCTCTCCCCTGCCCATAGCCTGGAATTCGTGCCTCTCCTAAACCATCCCACCACGCCTGGGTCCTCTGCCGCGCGATTCTCGTCGCGCTCTCCACCGTAACGCCGTGCAAATCAAGAACAGTCGAGGTAGACTGCTGTGAGACGAAGGCGTCAGCATCAGCTTCGGATTGTGCGTGTAAGTGCGCGTTGGCGTCGCGTCCGACTTGAGCGTAATAGCCTGCTGCGGCTTTGTAGAGCGGATTTGAGCGGCCTTTACGGTACGCAGCCGAGGCGTTAGTAAAGGCTGAGCTGCGGGCTGCGGACAGAGAGGCTGCTGTTCGTGGCGTTGAAGAGGGCGCTAGCTCGGGGAGCTTTGTACTCGTGACCGTGGGTTCGGAGAGGTTGACTGGAGCATAACGGGGTATGACTTGCAGATCACTTTTGGCAGCAGAAGAGGCGCTGGGATAGACGGTGAGTTTCTTTGCAAGCTCATGTGCCTTTGCTGTGGAGGGTGCTGTTAGCCTGATCAGAGCGATAGCGTATTCTAATTCTATGTTCGGAAATTCGTCATTGAGCTCCAGGGCAGGCTGAATGATGGGCGCTTCGGGCTCTTCCTTCCCGTGCGCGGCGATGGTTTTCTTCATCAATGCAGTAATAGTGCCCACTAGTGAAAGCCCGTTCGCGTGATACAACGAGGCAACGGTTTTGGCAGACACATTCGTCCGTGACGATAAGAACTCGACATCTCGTCCGCTGTCTTTCCACTTGTTCGCGGTTGGTCCGGTCGGACTGAGCTCTGATTCCGAGTTAGATGCAGATCTCACATCATACAAATTTACACCCTTCTGCTTTCGCTTTTTGCCCTTCTTACCCCGCTGCGGAACGTGGTACTCCTCCGAAAACGCATCGATGCCCTTCACAACGTGCGCATGTTCTTCAGGGCTCCCTCTTACATGGTCAAAGTAGACGTGGTTCAGCAACTCATCCGTCGCCTTCTCAAGGTCTTCTCCGCACTTTTTCAACGTATACGTGACGAGGTCGAGCCGCAGTGTGGGGAACGTCTCGGCAAGCAATGCTTCTTTCGTTGGTGTGTCAAAGCCCTCGGTATCTCGAAAGTATCCTCCCATTGTCGCATGGTCTAAGTTGGTCCCCAGCTCGAGTGTTGCTAAACCGTTCGAAAGGCTCGTGGAGTCAGTCACCGTCGTCTGCGAGATCCATGTCTCCGCACTTGAAGCAGCATCATCGGATTCTTTGCTCGGGCTTGACCGCACCGCACCGCTGCTGCTGCCCGACGGATCAAAGTCGGTAAGCTGTTCTGCGGCTGCCGTTTGCTTAAGGTCCTCAAGAAGACCCTTTAGCACCTGTATGCCATCTTGCTGCCCCGCATAGTCTGGGTACAGCGCATGAAGGAGAGCTGGGTCCAAGGGTGGGCAATACTCTTGCTGCGCGCATCTTAGCGTTCGCGATCGGTCGTGTAACGGGGGCGTGTGCGTACCTCGAGGCTGTGGAGCTCCTCATCCATCTTTGGTCTTGAGATGTTTGCGCAGTCTATTTTGGCGGGGCACACGTTGCATACTCAGATCTGAACGTGTTTCAGTCGGAATAAATCTAGAGTATAGTGGGCTCAGGCTTTGGCGTGCGACAGAATGTTGGGAATTGCGCGATCAACAAAGGTAGTGCAGCGTTGAAGCACAGGAGCACAAAAAGTTGCACGCTTGGTGTGGTGCGCTTTCGAGTGGAAGCAGCTCGGTGCCTAACGGGCCGAAGCTTGGCGTTTATTCAGCGGACGCATGTTGCACGTTGATGTCGAAGGTCTTTCGTATGAAGGTATTCATTTATGCGTTCAAACGTTCAAATTCCTTCACGCACTCAGTCATGTGCGTCACTCGTTTCCAAGGTTGGATGGGCGGATCCACATCGCGCAACCACGCTAAGCTATGACATGTTCGATTTCATACAACACAAGACGTACCATGATCTGTACCATGGTCAAGTACTGTGCTAAGGCGTATCTGTTCTCATTCCCATCCTCCCATCCAAGAATCTGTGAAATACGCTATGTGAGTGTACAAGCATTAACGCCATGGACTAATCGTCCTGATGCATATTGTCGTCGTGGGCGTCAGTCATTGAAAAATACCAAGCCCAATCCCAGTACCGTTCCATCACCCGTTAATGCATCCTGAAGAGAATGCAACGCCTAATTCATATATGAAACCGCAAAGCAGACCATGAAGTCGCTTCGATGAACAGTGCGCCAACCCCCGATAATGTCTGTGTCACGGTCTAGCCTGCGTGCTTAGGAAAGATGGAAGGCGCCCTGCCCTTCCTGAATTGCTACACTGAGCTTCTCACGGAGAACGTCCATACTGCTGTAATCGGGCATCTTGAGGTAGTTGACGCAAGTCATAACACTCGGGAGATAGTCGTCGGATGTAAGCGGTGGCTCGCTCGGCTTGCAGACAACGGTAAACATCGGAGTGAGACTCTTGAAACCTGCTTGCTGGTTAGTAGCGACTCCAGAGAACAAGAAGGATGAACTGACCTCCGATAGGGAGTTTCGGACTACCAGTGATGAATTGCAGGAAGTCACGACGCTCAGTAGCCGAGAATTCGCTCATGGTTTGCAAAAGGTTACGAACACTCTTGCTGTCAAGATTATATCCGTGATCCGCTTTGATGGAGTCCATTAGAGCTGCATATACGTTAGCATCATGTTACCGATGGACTATGTGAAAGCAAACTCACTCTCAAGAGACCAATCCTCCTCAACACGCCCGAAGAGCATAACGAGCTCATCTGGCGTGAAAGCCTTCAATGCGGAGTAGGGGAAGACTTCGGAGAAGCCTGCCCTGAAGGCGTCCGCTTGGCGCTGAACACCAGAACCTAGTGTCAGATCAAGTACTTTCTCAACGTACATGTCCACATTATCAATCGTGACTTGTTGGTCTGCACCATTTTGAACAAGCTCGATGGAGTATCCAGGAAGCGTGAAGTCTAGACCAAGGTCATCCACGTGACAGTCTTGAAAGACAATGCCCTTGATCGCTGAAGCTTGCTGTGCGGCGGTCAAGCTGTCGTCTCTCTCGATCTGCTTCTTCTTATCGGCAAACTGCTTCAACAGCTTGAGTGATCTGGCCAAGTCGTGATCAACAGATTTGACGGCCCCTAAAGAAGGCGCAACGGCAGCGGCTCCGTCCCCGACGCGAAAGAAGGTTGCGTTGAACGACACATCGATGATTCGCGAGTCCAACATTGAGCGTGCGACGAACTTCCCCAACGTCCTAAAGAGCTCGAGAATCTTGGCACCATTCTCAGTACCAGCTTGTGCCGCACTCATCGGTGCTGGGAAGAGACCACGCTTTCCGAAAGCGTATTCGTCGTCTCCATTCGACTCGTTCTCCCGCCAAAGCTTGAGCTTCTTCTTCGAAAATTCCTTTGATACGGAAGAATAGAATTCCAAGGTAGGCCCAAGTCCAGTGCCGACTTCTTCAAAGTACTCTACCTCCAAGACGCTCGGGGAGTGACCGTAGAGATGCATCACCTTCATGGCCGACTCGAGAATGCGGGCACGCGAGATTCTGACCTTTTGTCGCTGCAAGCGTCCAAGGAAGGGTCGCTCATCACGATGGCGATCATGCCTACTGTCGGATGTCGGTTGGGCGTTTTGCCAGCGCGTCATAGATCGCGAGTATCCGAACGAAGTTGATTGCACAAACAAATGGCGTGTCTCGAAAGGAAAGAGGAAGGGATAGAGGCGTGCCAAGTCCTCGCTCCAGCTCGGAAGGCAGTTACTCGCCACTACCAAAGGTTCCTCCAGCTGACGGTTCAGCTTCGCAGTCAGCTTCGTGTTGACGAACTGCGACAAGGGCTCTGCGTTGACTTTGAGCTGTGCTCGATTGTCTGAGATTAGGTCATCCATGTTTGCGTTGAGACCATGTAGAATACTAAGCAGACGCAAGATGCCAGTAGTGATCGGGTGATCGCTCAACGATTGTGGGATACCTGAAGTGCCGGTCTTCGAGTCGAGAGGTGGGGTAATCGTGTTGGATTCTGTAGGAGGCGGGCCAGGTACACGCTTGAACTTGATGGTGTGTATCGCATTCCACACGGTACGGTGTGGCACGTCCCCCGGCTGGCCTTGGTTAAAGTGCACGGCACGATAGATCGTCGTATCATTCGAAATCGGCTGGTCATCAACGCTAAATTCGATGTGCCAATCTTGTGGAGTGGATTGCACTGCTGCTGCATACGACAGTACACCACCAAGACCGTGGTGGGCAGCGGCACCACGGAGAAGCGAGGACAGCCGTGAGGGCGTTGAGAGTCGCTCTTGCGTAGGCGGTCTGTTCGGTGTCTGACCTTGCACGGGGGTCGCTACTCGAGTTCCGTCCTCTTTGCGAGCAGTGACCTTGCCTGTAGGCGCAACTTCAACGCTGACTGCAGACGGGTCCGGCTGCTCTTCATCCATATCGTCTTCGAGGCCATCCATAATAGCATTCAAGGCACTGTTTTCGTCCATAGAGTCTGGGTCGGAGAGGCGTTCCTCGTCGGCGCATTCCACAGGGTCGCGGTCAGAGACAGGCTTTTGCAGTGCCGGGGGTGACGGGGGTGGCGGCGGTTGTGCCTGCTGTCGTCTACTAGACCGACGTGGTTTCTCTTGGGAAGCTGAACTTGGGCCGGCCTGTGCAGGTACTGTAGACCCCGATGATTTCGCTTTGGATTTCCGCGACGACGAGCGGTTAGTCGACTCGGATGGAGTATGCGGGGGCGGAGGAACTGGTAGTCGTCCGTCGGCGAGCGCTTGCGCGTACGCGGCAGCGTCACGAGTGCGCGGCGGACGCGGTCGTTCAGCAATGGCAATGCGAGGTCGTAAGTAGTCGTCCAGTGCTTTGAATGTTGCGATGGCATGGATTGATACCATCATGTTGCGGTACGTCTTCGGGATACCAGATTCATCGTCGGCCATGAGCTTCAATCGCAACTGTTTGGCCAACATAGAAGTAGCGCTGCCACGGCTATCATATGAGTGCTGATGAACAGTGATGACCTCAAAGTGCTCAGCCCTACTCAGCAAGTCTTGGAGTTTGCTAACTAGGACACTGAAGGGTGTGGCAGGAGAGGCACTGCTAGCAGTTTTGATCTTATTCTTGCTGCTGGTGCCCATGAACGCTTCGAGGAACAAGGAATGAGCCTCGACGCGTTTAGCAGTCTTGGTGGTCGAGAAGACGTCTAATAGAACATCCACTATGTTCGATGACATGAGTTCGTAGCTGGTGATACTCTCAAGTGCATCGCCCTCAAAGTAGGCGGCCAAACGAGTGAACAGCTCAATGCAATTCCCTGAACCGTCTTCAAGAACGCATTGACGAATCTCCTTGGCAAGAGATTTCAGGTCTTCTAGTATGACGGTAGCCTTATCCCGGATGACTTTGGCATCGTCATTCTCGTGAACTTCGATGAATTTCTTTGCCCGTAGCGTGATGATATCTTCGGCGTTTGGCATCGGAGGCGGGTGGAAGCGTTCGGAGGAAGATGACGAATCTGAGTCGTCATCGTCTCGGTTGTCACTGTGGTCGTGCGGCTCTTCGTCCTCGTTTCCATTCTCGGCCTCCTCATCCTCCGAGTGCACCTCCACATCTATCTCCTCGCCAATATCCTGATCCATGTCCACTTCGCCAGTTGAACTAGAGCTGGCGTTGGAGTCAACAGCCGCTTCTACTTCAATAGTGGTCCTCGGGTCCTTTGGTCGTAATTCCAGAGTCTTGCATGAACGGCTGGCGAGTTTCGCAATTTCGGAGATGACACCCTCGCGATAGAACTGGTATCGGTAGATTGGTTCGAGACGCTTCAACAGGAGTTCAGCCGCCTGAAGTGCATATGTGACCAAGGATGGATGATCTTGTTGTGAGAATATGGATGCAAGATATGACGCATAGGGAACAGCACGCAGTGCCTCTTCAAGTATATCAGTGTCGAGATTGGAGAGCATCTTTAACTGTGCTGTCAAGACTTTTTGTCGGACGTTCAGATTGACCGTGCTGGAATACACGTCCGTCAAAGTGGGAAGCAAGATAACAGCAAAACGCTTGACTTGCTCTTTGCAGTCTTCAAGCAGCTCCAGGCGATTATCGCCAGCTGCGTTAGATGTTCGGGAAGCGGAGAGTGGGGGTGCGTTGTCACCAGGGTAGCCGGCATCGAAGAGATCGTCCAAATAGGTCAGGTCTTCCCTCGTCACAGCAGGTAAGAGCTCACAGATGACATTAAGTGTTTCGAAGACTTGATCCTTCGGTCGGTGAATCAGAGCTTGCATGATAACGACAGTATCGATCTTGGTCGCAACATCTTCAGTCCCAGCTGGTGGAGATACACCGGTCAATATCTGATAAAGCGTATCCACCACGTTCATTCTGAACAGCTCGGCGGAGAGGCGCGGGCTCGCTTTTGCCGTGTATGCGAGAACCTGGAGAAACATGGTATGAATGTTTGGTCCGATGAGATTGGTTGTCCCAGGCAGAAGAAGCCCAAGGATCGCCCGCAGCAGCTCAGGGCTGACGAGCTCTTCGAGCTTGCTATCTTGTTGCTTGAAGCTCTGTACAATTCTAGACACGCAAATGCAACCTTGCTCTACAACCTTCTGGTCGTTGTTCTTCAGAATGTTTCCAAGAATGGGCATGACGTCGCGAACTGTAGAGAACGAGTCCTCAGGGATGTTTCGGCAGCAATTCGCGGCCGTGGTGACGGCCGTTCGCTGAGTGCCTGTAGCAAAGAAGTCGAGATACGTCAAGCACGCAGTGAGGCCACCTTCGCGAACGATGGACGCGGGAAATTCGACAGATATCTTCTCCAGCGTACTCAAACACTGTTCCGCCAGGTCGATGAATTGGATCTCAAGCAACTTTGAACATAATATTGGTACAACGCCGCCATAGACGACGTTAGCGGTGGCTTGTGGGAGTGCTTCCATCAAGTTTGCCAGACACCGACAAGCAAGGAGCATCAAATCGGGGTTCTCTTCGCCTGTGAACTCGTTGGGTTGCAGCAATTTGACCAGCTCTTTTACGTAGGCATCGGGCGAGAAGTGACCGGCTAAATTATCCTCTGTGGAAATCAACAGAACTTCGGAAAGATCCTGAAGTGCGATCAGTTGAATGGTCGAGTCTTGTGACTGTAGCTGTTCCAGTATGCCTCGGAGCCGATTGTTGGTACTACTCATCAAATGGGCCATGCCGGTGAGATGCCGCAAGGCAGAGAGACCTCCTGGATGACGCCCAAGGAAGCTACTGCCGAACGGGTCGTCATCATCGTCGTCGTCATCGTCATCGTAGCGCCCTTCCTGGCCATCGGCGTTGCTACCATCGCTGGTGTCGGGCCGGCCAGGGCCAGTACCTCCTTGTGGTGTCTCATCCGTGCCGGGTGCGTCCTCCATAGCTACGTCGTCATCTTTTGTATTCGATTTGCGGGATCCTCTTCGGGATGAGGATGAAGGTGCGGCGTCTGTACGGGATTTAGCTTTGGGGAGCTTCGGAGGCTGCTGGGAGCTGTCACCTTGAGCTCCACTCCCACGACCGCTCTTGCCGCGTTTCGATGAAGAGGGTTGTGCCTTCTCCTCTGGGCTGTCGGTGGCTTGTCTGTTATCATGGGTTAACATGGCAGCCATACTATCGGATGTAGTGGAGTCAGCGTACCCCGGCGTAGACATGGCCGATTTGCCTTTGCCCTTCTTCGAGCGAGCAGCGGAGAGAGCAGGCGGGTCCTGCTGCTCTACTTTGGTGCGCTTAGAACGGCCGGCGCGAGCAGTAGGCTCTTCGGGCTGCTCTTCGGGTTCTTCGGGGCTGCTCTCGCGGGCAGGGGCCTTGCGCTTCCTTGTCGAGCCAGCACGCGCGGGCGGAAGCGGGGCGGAGGGATTGGGCGGGTTGCTGGACGAGGAGCCTGATGAAAGCCTCGCAGACGAGCGAGTCACTCTGGACGACATGAGAAACTGAGTACTAGATGGTCAACTTCGACGGCTCGCGCCAGACTGAGGCCCCGATGGGTGTCGCAGTAGGTGTGCCGATGAAGCGGGTGAGAGGTGGAGACGAGGTTGATGAGGCAGTGGGCAGTGGTGGTAATGTTTCACGTGCTTGGCCGCCTGGGCGGGCGAATGTGGGAGACGGAGGGGCGGCGTACCTTGAAGAAGGAGAAGAAGAAGATGGGACCAAGTGTCGGTCTTTTCTTTCCATGAGCAGTCGCTGCTTTACTTGGGCGCCATAGGCCGCTCTAAGCGAGTGCGGTGGGTCGGGACAGTGCGAACGGGCAGCGGCGGGGTGTGGAAGACGGTGAATTAGGAGTGCACGTGCTGCTGGTCGGCTGGGTACGGTGCGAGCGGGCAGTTAACGATGGTGTTTGCAGATGTCGTGCTGGATGGAGATGATAGTGATGGCGCAGTCTTGGCGTGACGGGAGCAGTGGATACGAAGTAGTCTGCAGCGGCCTGACTTAGCTCGCGCAACATGGAAAAGCCGTCGGAATCAGTGACCACGATCCCTGCCACGCCTCTGTTGCGGCTTCTCTCATTTCGTATAGCGACAGCGCAACGAAGTGTGGATTGCCTTTGCCGCCTCGCTGGCGGGCGGGCAGGCACGGATCACGCCGATTGCAGCTGTCCACGGGTAGGCACACTTCAGATCATGTTGCTTCCATCCAAACTGCAGTGGCTATTCACTTCAAACATGGCTCCGACCGCTGCAACGACCACACAGTAATTCGCCGTATGCCTCGTAAAGACTGCAAGAGTATGCCATATACCGGCTATCAGACAACGAGCCGGCGACCGTCTGGGTCGGTCTTGTATCTGCTGTGCCTCATTTCTCATTTGCACGGTCGTTGGTGCATTTGACAAGTATGCAGGTAAAAGAGGACACGCAGTCTTGCGTTACGGATGGCCTCATTCCGTCTCTGTCTCATGGATTTCCTCATGTCAGTCTCGACTGCAGCTACTGCGGGCTTCTCTCCGAACATGCCCTACGCAGCAAGCCACGGATAAACAAAAGGACCGTGCTGTGGTGGGCATTTTGTGATTGCTCATCAGACACACCATGTCGGATACTCTTACAAAGGTCCGGCATCAGTTGCCCGCTCTAGCCTCGCACTTCTACTTCAACACTTATAAGTCTAGCTCTCCACTGCGGTATTTTGCCAGCACTAGCAGCCCATGCAGGCTACGCGATCACCAATGCTGCGTCGCTTCTCGCTGCTTGGCCGCATGTGTACTGGAGCTGCGTGAGAACTCCCGCTTCTGCGAAAGGCCCCGTGCAGCCGTGGGAATGACACCATCGGGATGCGGGGCACGTGAGTCCATGCCGGCAGCACTTCCCCCATCTAGAGCTACGCCTGGCTGGCCAAGAGCTCCAACTTCCGGACGAGAAGAATGCCTGGGTTACTCTACATGTAGCTTTCCCACCAGCAAGCACCCGCGGCGCAGAAAATGTTTCGTCTCCCATGCAGGTGCGGAACACTCGCAGGCTTGGGCGCAAGGGTGTCGGCTGTGGTCTCGCCCCGGTTGCTTAACCCCGCCCTGTGGCCCGTCCATATGCCGCGTGAAAGGCAAAGCCGCCGTTGAGCACTACCGGTAGAACCAGCCCTTACAAATGTCGCACGCCCGCCACTCCTACTACTGCTACTCACTCTGCGTGTCCCTCTTCCCTCCTGCTACCATCCTCACTCGCGCCCCACCATAAGTTTTTTTCCACGGCACCCACCCCTCTTGATCTCCGGGCGACCGCGGATCGTTTGCCTCCGACGTCAGGCTCATCAACTACGCACCCTGCCATTTGACTCACTGGCTGTCTGCTCGTGTCTCAACCGTTTGCCTTCGGCAAGTCGCGCCCACTACCCCGAGTCGCGACCTACGAACTGACTGTGCCCAGGTCGTCCGTCGGCCATCACTACTCACTCGCTGCCTTCCAACACACGCTTGCACACCCCCACGCCAACCGTTCTGCCTACACTTAAGACCGTGCCCTCGCGATAGGCACCGACTCTCACTTTCGCACCCACTTCGCCGTCCATACTCCACCATGAGCACCACAACTCCCGACGTCTTGTCTAACGACGACGACCGACAGCCTACTGTCGACGCCGCCCTAGGCAGCGCAGACACCATGTCGCTCGACAACTACAGATTCCCTCAAGAAAGGCTGAAGAGGACACTCACGGATTCGACAAAGCAGCCGCTCGTCCTCGTGTCCTGCGGTTCTTTCTCGCCGCCCACCAATCTCCACCTGCGCATGTTCGAGGAGGCTGCCGACTTCTGCGAATTTGAAACCAATTACGAAGTCGTCGGCGGTTTCTTCAGCCCGGTCGGCGACGCATACAAGAAAGCTGGACTAGCACCCGCGCATCACCGGATAAATATGACGCGGATAGCAGTACGTGATAGCTCTACCTGGATTAGCGTTGATCCGTGGGAGCCGCTGCACAAGGAGTATCTGCCTACAGTCAAGGTTTTGGACCATTTCAATCATCAATTGAACGAAGTACTGGGCGGTATTGAAACGGCGGATGGCCAGAAGAAGCCCATTCATGTCGCCCTCCTGGCTGGCGCGGATCTCATCCAGACCATGAGCACGCCAGGTCTCTGGGCGGCCGAGGATCTTGAGAGAATTCTGGGGCATTATGGCGCTTTCATTCTCGAACGCAGCGGAACAGACATTGGTAAGCTAGCTGAACAGCATCGTGCGAACTTTTCACTGACCGTTGCAGACGATGCTCTTCTTACTCTACAGCAGTATCGTGAGAAAATCTGGGTCATCCCGCAGCTGATTCAGAATGATGTCTCGTCCACCAAGATCCGGTTGTTCCGGAAGAGGGGAAAGAGCATCCGGTACTACATCCCGGATCAAGTTGTTGATTACATCTACGAACACAACCTGTACGTGGATGACGACAAGAAACAAGCGGAGAAGGGCAAGGACAAGATTTCGCAAGATGCTCAGGGATCTTCGACCGCAGCGACAGCATCTTGAAGCAGCGCCTTCACCTGAATCATCCTGAAGAACTAGGACTTCAAACACCCCACAAGCCCGACCTCCACTCGCCTCACGAATATTAACGCCATGGCTACGGCAGGTTTCCTCGTTGGGTTCAGAATAGGGCGGTATACTGCAATATGGGGCCACAAACACAGGCTCCGCAAAGAGCTTACCAAGCCGATAAAGGCCTTCGCGGACAGGCGATCCGCTAGAAGGAACCGGCTGCATATTTCTTACGACACGATACCATAGATACCAACTTCAATGATACAAGAAAATTTGCAACTGCTGAACTCGTGTGGAGTCACACCGTTGCAGCTGCTCGAGTCCGTTCAGCATGCCCAGTAATTCACACTGTCGGCGGTATGATGTCATAAATGATTCACAATGAGATCTGCAGAATTGCTTTTCCCTCTATGCAGGGACTTTCTTCGTGCAAGGGTTGAGACACTGCCACGTGCGACTTCCCAAAGGTTTTGCATGCGCTTTGGATGCACATCTGTGAAACATCAGCACGTTCCAAGGGTAGAGTCCAATGGCTGGAGTCAAGCGGTTTGAAAGATCACGTGCAACAACCCGTGGACTGACACCTAAGTTTTTGAGATATCAGTGTAGCTTTGGAAATGAGATTTGCATGACGGACAGACTTCCGTTCATACAACTCGAAGACTGCACATGAAATGTTACCGTAGCGCATGTCTTCAGACGTTAGCAAATACAACAGCCCAAGATGGATCACGGAGCAATTGCTTGCCATATGGATGACGCGCACGTAGTATTCTAGCTCCTGTCCAACAATTTTACCAGCAGACCAAGTCCAGCTCGTAGACTCGCCAACATTATTCAATAACTTTAACTCCTTCGTAGTTGCAAAAATTCAAGTTTTACAAGGCGGAAGCCCTGCTGCCCAGTGCCGAGGCGGCGCCACGTCAGGGCAATTGTCAACAGTGCATCACCACAGCAACGGCATCGAACCCAGCCTCTCCCGCCTCCAACAACACGCTTACGAAATTGTGCATACAGTGAACCAGACTTGAGATTCTCACTCTTCAGCATTGATTCGCGCGGCCTATAGACGTTGCGCCTTTCCTTTTCTCTTCGTTCTGCAAATTTAGACATTGCATTCCAAACCCCGCGTTCCAAACCACCCATTCCTCCTCGTCCCTCGCCCACCTCTGTAGATCAGTTCAGATTCCCATGGACCCCGATCACCGCGAGCGCCGTCGCCGCGAACGTCGAAACTCCTCCTCCCACGAGCACGATGCCGAACGCCGGCGAAGAAGAGGCCACCGGGCCACTGATTCCCAAGGGGACCTCCTCCCCAGAGCACACCGCTCATCGCGACACCAGAGCGACTCGGAATGGGACTCACCTTCTCCGCGCAAGCGGCGTGGCGACAGCACACCCAGCACGCAGCGCAGTCACCAGTCTGCACCGCTGAGTCTCGATGCAATTCAGAAGCTAGATAAGGCGAATGCGAAAAAAGCTGGGTGGAGAGGGTATGATTACGACGAACAGTATTTGAAAGAGGTGCGCTCAAAGGAGAAGGCCCTTGAGAAGGATCGAGTCAAGGAGCAGAGGGAGGAAAGGAGGAAGGAGAGGGCGAATGAAAGTGATGCTGCTATTGAGGCGGCGGCGCGCAAACGCAGGGAATCCAGACAGCGCTCACGGGCGGAGAGTAAGCGGCGAAGCGCTGCGTCTGATAATGAGGGGGCGCAGAGGACCGCTGCGCAAAGGATGGGCGCGTATGCCGGGACGGAGAGGAAGGATAAGAGGAGGAGTCATACGAGTGCGGAGAGAGAAGAGCGGAGAAGAGCTCACGAGGAGAAGTACACGACGTCCGAGATTGCGGAGAAGAAGGAAAGGAGGCGGCAAGAGAAAGCACAGCGGATGACCGAGAAGAAGAGAAGGGTTGTCAGTGGCCCATTGGCAGAGGAAGGGGGTGTCGAAGATGAGGAGTATCAGTATATGATGGAAAAGAGGGGTGGTGCCGGGGCGCCGTCAGAATATACGGAAGAAGAAATGGCGCAGCGGAAAAAGAAGAAGAAGAGAATACGTACGTTTCTTGCATTGCTATTTGGGCGGTACTTGAACTAACACTCGGTAGTAATTGCTATTGCGTCCGTATTGCTTCTTCTTGCTATCATAATTCCAGTAGCTGTCGTGGTTTCGAAGAAGAGCAGCAACAAAGATGACGGTGGCTCGGCCGATAGCGCAGCATCAGGAGACTCGAAACCATCCAATAGCAATCTCGACGGCAAAGACCCCGATAGCGTACCAGACGCAGATAAGGGTGGATGGATGGACCCGTGGTCATGGTGGGACACGACCGATTTTAATGTCACATATACCAGCGCAAAAGTCGGTGGTCTTCCCATGATTGGTCTCAACTCCACTTGGGATGACGACGTCCAAGCGAACGACAAAGTGTCCAACTTGAAAGATGATTTCGGTTATGGAAAGAACCCCATCAGAGGGATAAATGTAGGCGGCTGGCTCAACCTCGAACCCTTCATCACACCCTCCTTTTTCGAATCCTACTCTGCACGCGACAACATCATTGACGAATGGACGTTCATCCAGAAACTCGGCGGTCCTTCACAGGCTAAACAAACCCTCGAGAAACATTACTCCTCCTTCATCACTCGCCAGACTTTTGTGGACATCCGCAACGCCGGCTTTGACCACGTCCGCATACCTTTTGGCTACTGGATGGTTGAAACGTACGACGGCGACCAATACGTTGGGCAAGTTGCGTGGCGGTATATGCTTCGAGGCATCGAGTATGCACGCCAGCAAGGACTACGAATCAATCTAGACATGCATGGCGCGCCCGGCAGCCAAAACGGCTGGAACCACTCCGGAAGACAAGGCGTTATCGGCTGGCTAAACGGCACAGACGGCGAGACAAATGCAAACCGATGGCTCGACATCCACCACAAGCTCTCCGTCTTTTTCGCGCAAGACCGGTACAAAAATATAGTCACCATGTACGGCCTCGTTAACGAACCTCGCATGGTCGACCTTAATACCGACGACGTGATAACATGGTCTCAAAAAGCCGTCACGCAGATCCGCAAAGACGGCATCAAAGCTATCCTCGTCTTCGGTGACGGCTTCCGCGGCCTCGACAACTGGAAGGACTCCCCACTGCAGAAGAACGACGACATGCTCCTCGACGTCCACCAGTACGTCATTTTCAACCTCGACCAACTTCAGCTCAACCACACCGACAAACTCAATTTCGCGTGCAAGGCGTGGACAAAACAGTCCCAGCGCAGTATGGACACCGCGACCGGCTTCGGACCCACCATGTGCGGCGAGTGGTCTCAGGCCGACACAGATTGCACAAAGTATATCAACAACGTCAACATCGGGACTCGTTGGGAGGGCACCCTGGACACGGGCAATGCCTCCACCTCCGTCCTCGATCCGTACTGCCCGCTCAAATCCAGCGCGTGCAGCTGCGCCAGCGCAAACGCTGACCCAAGCAACTACTCTGACGCGTACAAGAAGTGGCTGTATCAGTTCGCTGTTGCTCAAATGATTAGTTTCGAGGCGGGCTGGGGCTGGTTCTATTGGACGTGGAAGACGGAGAAGGCGACGCAGTGGAGTTGGCAGGCGGGAATGCAGGCAGGGATCTTACCGAGTAAGACGTATGATAGGGATTTCACTTGTCCGGACGACTCCGCCGATTTAGTAGATTACGGGAAGTTGGGGTTGGCGGAGACTTATTAGAGAGAAGTGGAGGGACACGGGGGAAGATACAGGGTAAGAGGCGTTATGTGGCGTTTTGTACATTTCTGTGGTCATGCATAGGCTAGAGTGAGTTTGAGCGTTTCGTTGATCCATGTGTATATGCGTGGCATATTGGTTGTAGATATCGGCATATAAGGAGGATTTGATGCGTGAATACATCTATTTGAAACTCATGATCAAGCTTCTATGCTTCAACATGAGGTATGTTCCCTTGTAATCTAGTGAGGAGACGCGCTGTCAGCCAAGGCCCGTGGCAAATACAGATACTCGATGGGAAGCTCAAGTCGAGAGGTGTTTTTCAAGTCGAGAGACGTCCAATTCTCGCACATTGCACGGGGCGTCTATAGATGTTGTGTTGACTGCTTCGATTATGTTCTCTAAAACGACCTTCGTGACTCAGTTGCACGCGGTCATATCCATCAAGATTTTCTCAGATCAGTGTTTCGTTATACTCTCGAGTAACTTTGTTTCTATTGTTTGACACAGAAGTCTACTACGCGGGTTTTCTAATCGAATTTACCAGTCTATTAACAAGCCTAAGCTGCAAGTCTCTGATTGCGAATCGCAAACCGCCGAGAAGAAAAGACTGACATACGACCTTCGGCTATAGGCCTCCTACCGCAAATTTCCAACCGAAGAGAAGAGGATCAGGTCGACTAAAGAATGATATCGACTGCTGACCTCCAACACACTATCGTTGCTCCCCGTGCTCCGCCTAACAGTTGATAGAGTAGGACCCGAATGGGATCTTAACGCACCCTTCTGAAGAGCCAGTGGTGAAACGCTTGGAGCTCCCGTGGCAATCGGTGCCGCTCCAGGTCGTGAGGACGCAACTAGGCCAGGCGAGGAAGTTGCTGAAAGAATGTCCAGGGGTATGGAAGCAAGTGAATTTGACGGTGCCGACGCCATGGTTTGCCGAAGAGCCTCGGCAGTTGTCTCCCGACCAAGTCGTGACCTGTGCAAAGGCCTTGTCCGAACGGGTGGTGACAATCTCGGTGGAATTGCCGTCGTCCTGAGCTTCGCTGGGGTCGGTGACGAGGCCGGATTGGTCTTGCTCTGTGTCGGGGAGAGCAGCGGCCGACACGGCGCCAATAAGGAAGAGGGTGCTAACGAACTTGGTGAAGTGCATGGTTGGTGATTTTTGTGTTTCTGGTTTGGCGTTCTTAGTGGGGTACTGGGAAGCCGAAGACTGTTGTTGATAGTGTAGAAGTATCGGGTGTATGTTGAGTAGTTGGATGGCTCCAATTTAGAGGGCTTGTCACTCGTATTTATATTCGAGAACGTCGTCCGCAGGTACGCCGCCTACGCATCTTCGGACAAAGATAGATGAAAATCACTACTGGCCTAAAGGTGAGGCAACCATTGAACAATATGTCTTACCTAGTTGGACTTGTTTGCGTGTCTGCGGTTGATGATCTTGATGATCTTGGAGGCCTGGAGCCCTTCACCAGTAGACCAGGGTGAAATGATCTGAGAATAGCACGAGGGAGCTCCATTCCAAAGAGAGTCCATGTTGAGGTGCGTTGAGGCTGCGTCCCGTTTAAGCTGATGCTTTATGTCTTTGCGCTCCGTTGCTCGTTTAGGTCTAGGTTGAGGCTGATTGCTCGCCTATTCTGAAGGTGCCCAGGTGAGGCTCGTTGCTCGTCTAGGGTGAGGCTCATTACTGCAGGGGATCGTTCAAGCTGACCGACTTACGTCGAGCTATCATGCAAGGCACCGGTCGGCTGGCACGTTGGCAATAAGCCTAAATACCAATGTGCAGCGGTTCCGATATACTAGGCCTATGCATAATGACGTGCGCAACGCTTGTTGTTGGCTCTCTAGACTTGCTAGAGCTACCACAGGTAGTTCCTCATGAGACCTACGCATCTTACGTTGCATACCTAGGGCTAACAAAGCAACTGGAGGGGCAAAAACGCTGCGGGCATGGATTGCAAAGAAGATGGCCATACTCTAGCAGGAGTTGAATAGTAGCCGGTAGGGAGGCGGGCGTGCGCACACCAGTTCCTCGTAGTCACCTAGGCAGCTTTTCAATCTAGAAGACGCAGACATGTAGACCCCTTTGAGTTGGACCCACCAAGTTCCAGGCGAGTCGCTGCGGGCAAAATGAAGATGCGAGATCTCAACGTCGAATTCTTACCCAAGTATCATTGGTGGACGGACACAACGCGCGCTTAGGTAGGTCGCCCAATGAGAAGCTCTATCTCTTACCGGCAGCCGATGTGGACATGGCCCGCAAGGCTACCATTGAACTTCCAACGATCCTGAATTGCCATGAGCCGGCTTTTCGAACTTGTATGCGATCAATAACCAGAAAGATCACCTCTGTAACTCCACTCCGGCGCTCCCCTTGGTGGTACAGAGACGCTAGATGGCTCAACCTTACAGCTACCGCTCTCTGAGTTCATCATCAACCATTCGTCTACTCAAGATACTCCCTCAGCGGGCCGTCGGAAGTGTTACGTGTATACTCTATCATTTCAACTCTTCCGATGCGCCACCATATACTGCGTTGTCATATCTATGGGGCGATCCGACCCCAGCTGGCAGTGTACGTATCGGCGACAGTTGGAGCAAGACTTTTGTGCACCCACTCCACGAGAATCTCCTGCGTTTCTTGGATTGCATGTGGTCTCAACGCAAGTACGACACCTTTTTCTGGATAGATTCGTTGTGTTTGAATCAACGCGATGTGAAAGAGAAAAGCCAACAGGTGCCACATATGGGGAGTATCTACGAGAGCGCTGCCGAGGTACTGATCTGGCTCGGTCATCAAATAGAGACGGAGATAGCGTTGAAGACCGTAGCAGAGTATATTGCCATGGAGGAGGGCGATCACACGAACAGCACGCAGGATAGACCCTGCATACGGGACCCAAATGTATATCGTCTGGAAACAAAGGACGAAAAAGGCTATGAAAGGTCTTCTACAACTCCCATACTGGCGCAGAACCTGGATCATACAAGAATTTGCCCTTGCTAAGCAAGGGCAGATTGCAAGCGGTGGAGTGTACATCGACCTGGACGCTTTTGACCGCGTTTCTACAATAGGGGCTGGCAGGGACATCGAGTCCTTCTTGGTATATTCTGCGCTTCGTGAACTCCGGATGAATGGCAGGCGATCATTGTGGAAATTGCTCATGGCATTCTCAAAAGGACGTCAAAGCAGTCGGCATATAGATCGAATCTACAGCCTCCTGGGCATGGCAACAGACATCGAAAATGGAGCTCATATATCTGATTTGATTGAAGTCGACTATGAAAAGACTCCACAGGATGTTTACTGGGATACAATCTTCGAATGCAAGGCGTTCACGGACGAGTCGTTCCGGACTACAGAATCAGTGTTCCGGATCCCAACGGAGTCTTTGGGACATCACATGGATTTGTATCGTTCTTTGGAAGAATATTCTTGGAGTCGTCAAAGTAATCCGGGCCGGAAAGGCGCGTTTGGCTCGATTGCTCTGGACCTCTTCGGTGCAGCAAACACGTTCGTCCTGAAACATAGTATTCCGCTGTACATGTGGAACGAAGCGGTCAAACGGTTGTTAGAACTTACAAGCAAGTCGTCAGATTTATCAAGTCTCGAACACGCGGCATTTGTTGGCCTCGCATTGTCGTCCGTCTATAGTCAACATAATGAATGGGTGAACGGTCTGTGGCTGGACACGCCAAAGATGGAAAAGTCAGAGGCGGTCCGCAATAGGCCAGAGGACGCGAATGTCGTTGAAACGGAAACAGCAATGGCCGAATGGCGACGGATCCGATTGTCGACGAGTCCAAGAGGATGGCAAATCTTCACCGGTCGAGTCCTAAGTGACGGTACGAATACTTCACTCCCAAGCTCGAAGGCGCCAGAGACATCGTATTTCTTCGACTGCTCCGAAGTTTCGTTACGAGTAATCATTACCATGGAAAACAGACCATGGGCTGAACAGGGACGTGAAGATGACTGCTGTTTGTCCATCCATGTTTACTCAGGGGAATACTAGTGACATACATTGATTGGTGTCAGTCCCCCAAATCTTTGTGCGATGCATTATCCCGAAGTATGCTTCGGTTGTACCAGACGATCGCAACGAGACGAAGGAAAGAACGCAACTGAGTCTACGGCGCACTTCCGATCAAATATTACGAATGCTACTTGAGCTCGCTCCTTCGCGACAGTCGCTGCGACATCTATTGTAAAGGAGGAGGCCGACCAGGTGTTAGCGATCTTTTGGGGCCCGTGACGCGATGTCATTGAAGACGGCAAGAGGGCGACTCCACCAAAATTGCTCAGAGATTGGTTCATGGATGCTGTATATTCGAGGAATGATGTTTTCGGAGCGAAGATCAGCCATTAAGCACATGTGTAGTTAACAGAAGCACTTTGGGCAGTCCCAATCGGCTATGCGTATACGACAAAAGCTGCCACGCGTGATCTTCCCAAAATAGTGGTGAACATCATGATAAAGAGCCACCAGAGGAGTATTTAGCACAAACAAAGAGCATCTACACTGCCCTAGTGCTAAAAGGCGTACAGAGGCAAGCCACCCTCTTTGTCCGCATCAGGGAGCAAACTTCTCTTCTAACAATGGCTCGGTTGGAATGAGCAACATCAAGGAGGAGACAGGCGTGAGCCACGAGTACACTTACCTGTGCGCACAGCTTAAATGTCTTTAGCTAACATTCCCCACCATACATGGAACCGTCCACTGCCTTCAATGAAATCCTCGCAATAAGTTCCATACACGCTAACTGGCATCTTCCATCCTCAATACCCTCTATCGGTCTAATACCACCGCTTTGCCCACCCACCGACCGTTACTTCCCTGAAGCATGGCCCATACCGCTCCTTAAATCACTATTGCGTCTAAGTGAGCTGACTGTCGGCGAAAAAGACAGGGCAATATGGTACCTTAAGACGACGTTCAGTGCAAGAATCGACGGAGACCCTCAAGTGAAGAAACTAGGTGTGCAAGTCGTGGACGTAGAAGCTGCGGTGGCGGGACTTGAGTACATGTCAAGGCCGGAAGTGGGTGGCAAAGTTGACTCGAATGACGAAGGCCACGAAGAGTATCAAGAGACACTTGGAAACCAGAAGAGTATGGCAGGTAAGAGCAAGTCATCTGCAGAGAACAAAACAGGAGGTGGAAGCATTAGAGAAATAAATGAGCAAGAAGAGCCATCTTATAAAAGGAGGCGTACCGAGTGCAACAGCGATCAAGTTGCAAAACCTGATAAGGTAACGACCAGCTTGCTCCACAACACCAGCTTGCATCAGACTACTCGATCGGGGTCTTCGCAAACTGCGTTCGGTAAAACTACGAAGAATCTTGCACATTTTCCGCATCATGGGCGTTCTCCCACTCTGTTCACATTACCCACGCTAGCGTCAATTAGGCAGTCAAGAGCATCTAAGCCCCAATGGTTGCAGCACGAATCTCTTGATGCGGAGCCAGAAGTAGGTACTGTGGATAGAGGAACACTCCCGGAGAGTCCCGAAGCCATAACGAAGATCAAGTCTGTCACGAATGAATCAGAAAGCACTTATCGACGACAGAAAGAAGAGCAAGACAAAGAGATATTCTATACAGGAGCAGAGAGGGATCATGCTCAGCATGTCCCCATGCAAGCTGTCAACATAGAAGCACTCACTCCGCAGACACTCTCCCGAGAAGTAGCCCGCACAAAGAGCTCCAGCATCGAGCTGGAAGCTGCATATGCAAGAGCCATAGAAGAGCGGAGGAAGGTCGGAGAGAAGACCTACAAGAAGCTCGTCGTAGACGTGCAAGCCGCTCGCAAACCTCAAAGCGCGCCGCCACCTGTTCCCCAGGTCACTTCCGCTGCCTCTAACTATGTTCTTGAAGACAAACCATCCCCGCATGGTCGACATCCACTTCCAAGCCCCCTACCTAGATCTCCACCACAGTCTACTCCCCATCATCCACATACCACACAATTTCAAAGCCGCACGGCACACCAACCACAAAGGCCAGATCTAATCTACTCTCACCCACCTCACCCACAGCATCTGGCTTACATGCAACACCCAGCAGCACAGCAACAAGCACACGCACAATCTTCACCTCGTTCCCGGTCCTTCCCCATCTCTCCCGCAAATGCGCGACACGCAGGGCCTTACACGCCCATATCACCCCAGCAGTACGCTCCCTGGCCATATGGACTAACCCACATGTCACACGTACCTCCCCACCCCCTCGGAACACGCGCCAGCATCCTTCCCTTCCCCATTTCCGCGCAACAGTACGCACGACCCTTACAATCGCCACAGCATCCCCACCCGCCACGTGAAAGCGCCGAAGTCATGCTTCGGAAGCTGGAATTGGAAGAGGCAGAGGCGAAGCTACGGGCCTCGATACAGCAGGAGCGTCTTCGAGCCGAGGTGGTGGCGAGGAGAAAGGCAGTTGCTCAGGCGTTGATGATGGAGGAACAGGGTTTGCGGTAGAGGGCGGAGCGGCCTGAGATCGACTCGGGGGTGCATGTTGAAAGAAGCGAATTTTGAGAAGCGAAAAAAGAACGAGAAATAATCAAATGCATTCGTTCTGGGTATCCCTCATACACCTGATTTAACACCCCAGACAAAACGCCAAGCCCATCTTTCCTCCCCAACGCAGTCAGTCTATCTCAAAGGCAACTCACTAAACACCTTCTTGAAGATCTTTTTGCTGTTGTACAGATTCACAAGGCGCAAGCGCTCGTTATCCAAATGCGCGCTATCACTCGCCTGCCCGCACGGTAGATGCGCAGCCGGGGCATCGAACTCTTTCTCCAAGAACCTGATGCTAGGAATACTTCCTCCTTCCCTGATGTATAGGGGTTTCTGTGCTACGAAGCCCTTTTCATCTGGTTCACCTGAGCCGTTCGCCAGCGTGTTCGACGTCGTTGGGCTGGGTCGGGTGTCAGACGAGGCGGAATTGGAATTGGGGTTGAAGTAGTCAAGGTTGTGCTTGAGGGAGTGCACCGAGCTACGCCGGCGGCCGAGGGTTGGGCCCCAGACGGACATGATAGCAGACTCTAGGGTTTGATAAATAGGTGATTGGTAGTCGCCGAGCCAAGGCTCAGCTTGGTGGTCGATCGTCACTTTGAGAGAGTTTTTAGAGTCGAGAAGGGAGAACTCGGATTGGAGGAAATTTTGGAGTGAGCGGGCGACTTCTGAGGCTTCTTGGTTGGGCACCAGTCGGAGAGACAACGACGCCCTGGCTAGTCGCGGGATGATGGTGGAGTTATCCGGACCTGAAGTCTGGAAGCGATGAATGGTGAGCGATGCTTCGCGCCACCTGCGCATCAGTGATTGAGCCAAGGCGTCGGCATCGCCCAGGTCTGGATTGCCGCGGAGAAGCGTGGCGGTGATCTCGGAATACAGTTGCTCCTCGTCTTCTGCAAGAGGTAAAATCGGATCGTAGAAACCCGGGATCTGGACTTTGCCGTGTGAGCCAGTCAGCTTTGACAGGAGCATGACAAGGTCCTTCAGTGGCTCATCAAGCAATGCACTTCCATCGACACCACTATGCAGATCGGGATGTTTGCTTTCGATCTGGACTGTTGCGTGGATGACACCTCGCAGACCATAGGTGAGGCAGGGTACGTGATCGTCCAGCCAGTAGCTGTTTGCCAACAAAATCCAATCTACATCACCAATGAGCTCCTTCTTTGCCTTGACAGCCTGCGCGAAGCCGCGCGAGCCACTTTCTTCTTCGCCTTCTATCAAGAAAATGATGTCGGATCCTAGACTCTGCTCATTGGCGAGTTCGTGAGCTGCATAAATAGCAGCCATGATCGGGCCTTTGTTGTCGGAAATGCCTCGACCGTACAGATATCCGCCCTCTCCCGTCAGTACGAAAGGGTCATGCTTCCATTTTGCCTGCTCGTTCTCGGCAGCGATGACATCGTAATGGCCATAGAAAAGGATCTTTTTCCTCGAAGCTGCAGAGGCAGGATTGCCTCTGAACTTCGCGAAAACGATTGGGTTGTAAGGTTCGCTCGTGTTGAGCATCTCAGTAGCGGCACCAAAGTTTTGGAAAACAGAGCGAAGATACGACGCGCCGCGCCGACAGTCTGCACGGTACTTCGGCAGAGAGGATACGGTCTTGAACGAGATGAACTGATTAAGCGATTCCACCATGAGATCTGAACATTGATTAGTGATACTGTGATACTGTGAACATGCGCAAAGGTCGATCGAAAGCTTACCGTTGTTGCTCCTTTTGGCGTCAGACACGTGGCCTTCACAGTCTGGAACTTCCCAGATGACAATGGTGTTGTCATTGCCACCGGTCACAAACGTCGGTTTGGAGTTGTAGCTTGTGAACGTGGATGCTAATATCAGGCCCTCGTGCGCTTTGAAGGTCGAGATGATTTCGTAGTGCTGGTTGTATTTCTGAGGTTCTTAGCCCAGATGTGTGGCAATGTTTCTGGGAAGCCTTTACCTGCACAAGTCCAGACACTCCGCCCGCAAAGAGATGGCCACCGCCCAGAGCGAGGGTGAGGACGTCTCCTGTTGCAGCCTTGAGGCTTCTGACGAGCTGCCTTGTTTCCAGATCCCAAACATTGACCTCACCATCAAATCGTCCGCTGTAGAGAAATGAACCATCTCGGGCAAGGGAAAGTATAGACTCTCCTTCCTCCCTGCCGTCTTCCAGCGTGTAAAGACTTGCAATGGCGCCGCCGTTGGTCTGGTCTATCCTCCACAGAATGATTCGGCCATCTCCACCGCCTGATACTAGTATCTCCTCAGGAGCCTCGGGAATTATGCCTTTACCCAGGAGCATGCAGTTGACGTATCCATAGTGTGCGAACTGGTGCACGTCCTGCCTGTCAATTTCCAGGTATTGCCCTCCCACAGCATCCCTCAAGCTTACATCCGCGGCTTGTGGTCGGGGGGTCGAGACCCCGCCGGGGCCAGTGGAATCGAAGAAACGGTTCTTGCGCTCGGAAGGGTGCGATGCCGGGTTGGGCTGCGGCCGGAGGTCTTTCTGCTTCAGGTCGTACCACTTGGTTTGTCAGTTTGATCGACATTCGGCACATGGGCTTCATACCTGTATGCTGGTGTTTTGGGCGCCGAGATAGAGAGTTTTGTGGTAGGAAGAGTAGGCTACGCAGAAAATGTCGCCCACGTCGTAGGGCGACCAGAGCGCGTACAGACGGTCGAAGTTTGAAGTACACCAGACCTGGGATGTCAGCTTCCATGAAGGCCAAACGAGGGAGTTTCCTACTCACATTGACAATCGGATCTGTCGCGCTGGAGAACAGCAGGGATTGGTCTTGCGACAACGTCAGGCTAAGCACACTTCCTCTGTGAGCCTCAATAGTCCTGCGCAACTCGTACGTGTCAAGGCCAAATACCTGCAAGATTCAGCCCAATCGCCCTAGTTGGATGCTACATGCACACTCGACGTACTAGTATCTCGCCTCCTTGTGTGCCGGCGAAGATATATTGCGACGAGACGGCAAGGGCGAGGATTGACTTGTCGTGCTTCATGCGATGGACGAGGGTGGGCGTCCGGCCGTCATTCGGCGCGGCCTTGTGGTGGGCGTTGGTGTCCATTGCGCCGTCACACTGGGGGAACTCTGCCATGGGAGGGTTAGCCTGCCTATGGGCCAGCACATTGTCGCGTGGTGTTGTGGGAAATGACATCGTCGTGCGCCGAAGCCCTCGAAGCCCCGCTAGGGTAGTATGGCGGGCCGATTTCCGTAGTGGGGCTTCATTGATCCTCCTGGACCCTTGGCTCTGACAATTAGACCGCCTCACGTATCAACACTGCCGTATGCGATGGGCGTGGTGAGTCCAAGCATCTCCTATCGAGCCCGACAGAGTCGGGTGCTTCTCGACGGTATCGGAGGGAAGCGTGGGGTTGGACGACAGCGGACGTACCTTGGGTCGGTGCACCTCTAACCCCCGATAAAATCTCTTGCGACGTTATCGAATTCGCAAAAGGACACATGTTTCTGCTGGAACCGCTGCACGCTGACAAGAGATGGACTGGGAATGTGGACGCTGAGCGTCTGCCATTGACACCGACGTGACGTATCACGGCGTTGTCTGAATGGTCACAGCTTGCGTTCTCCTGCTCGCCGACATGATCAAAGGCAGAGTGCGAGGAAGCAGAGGATATCTGAGGACTGGAAGCTGATGTCTCGTGGAGAGCTTCCGAATCCGATCCCTGCTGAAGCCCGAGCATGACGCTGACCGCTCCGGATCAACCTTGGCCGTCGCCGTACCTGCGATGGCGAGCTCGCTTCTTCGGGTGGCGCGATCTGCTGTTGGAACGCTCCGAAGTCGTCTCGTATATCAAGATTTATGTACCGAGACTCATGTCACGTATTTGTCTCTGTTCGTTGTGTGCTTGTCTCGCAGACGGCAACCTTGGAAGGCAAACTGGCATGCGCTTGCACTGGGCCTTCCTGCCTCACGCGAGGGGTGGTCTCGCCTTGCGCGGGTTGCTCTTGCTACGAAGCGGACAGCAGACTTGGGAGAGGAAGAAGTCGCGAGGATCATGTGCACTGCTTCTGCCCGCCCGGGCTTCCGTATGGCTGTGTTGTGCAAATCATCGGCTCAGCGTACCCACGAGCACTCGATCAACTGCAGGACTCGTAAGTATCTTGGTTCACGTTATGGGACCCTTCTCTTTCTCGCCCAGCCAGTATGATGCGGCTCACCGTGGATCTGCGTTTCCCATGCATTGCGCCGCATGTATCTTCCGCTTCAGGCTGTGATCAACTCGGTGTCCCGAGAAGCCTTCCGATTGCTCCTCTATGCACCTGTTGAGGGCCACTCGATATGAAATTGCTCACATGCACGCCCAAGCGTGCCAGCAAACACAGACCAGAGCCAGTCACGCTGCTACAGAGGCGAGGAAACACGGACAGAATGGCTGACGTTCCCCAATGCGCGTCGATGGCACTCCACAGATTCCGGGCGGCATCTCTATGCAAGTCGCCACTGGAAAGGTCCATGTCTCCATCTGCCCCGCGAACCCAGCTCCATGTCAATGCTGGTGACGGCGGCCCGGAATCGATTCTGCGGACGGCGCACCGCCACATCTGGTGGCGCATGCATTGGTGGAGAGCTGTTCTGGTAGCTGGATCCTTACCCGGGGCAGATCATGTAAGCCGACGACGACGTAGCCATTGATGGGCGGTTGTATCGGTACTTGGGCAGCAATGGCAGCATCTCTGCATGCGGGCGCACTGCTCCTGCGCGGCGAGCATGCACTCGATCACAGCAGTCGTCCACTCGCGCATGCGACACGTTCCCAGGCGACGCAGTAATAGAGAGCGTCCCATGGCAGCGAGTGCGGGCCGCCAATGGCGTCGGTGCTACGCGCCAGACGTGCACCGCGATACGCTGGCCGCATAAACAGCCGCTACTGCTAGCGACGTCGCTATGTCGAGTTACAAGGCGCCACGCCTGCCCGCCTGTCTCTGCCCTCCTTCCGCCGCCTGTTCCATGGCTTCCACGAATGCCAGCGCAGGCCGCCTCCGCGTCACGACGCAGCGCCTGCCGACTGCCCATTCACCGTCTGCTAGAGCCCATCGAGGCCCGCGAACCCCGACTCCCGCGGCTTGCACATGGATGGCGGGGCATGACTGGTGTGCCCTGCTTCTCGCAACCGCCTCACTCGTGACCCTCTCGCCGTGCAAATACTGACTCCGACGTCTTAAATAGAGTCCCTGGTGCGGGTGTCTCAGGGAAGTGGATAAAGCGTGGTGGGACTGCCGACGAGCGGCGTCTGAGCACTGATACTTCCTGACCGCCTCCGACTTGTTGACCAAGTAATTACCTTGCGCTGTCCGCTGTCCGACGTTCCACTGCACATTGCACCCGCTGCACTGTACTGCGGCCGCCTCTGCGACTCCCATCATGGGCGTAGGAGAGACCATCACCGTCATCAATCGCTCGGGCAAGGTCGTCAGTAGCGTAAGTGCTCCCTCCCTCCGCGACTAGCTCCCCGCGTATCCACTGACCGCCTACCTAGTCCAAGCACATCATCAACGTCTTCAAGGAGGCCAAGTCGGCCTACCGCGAGCGCAAAGCTGAGATCCAGGCCGAGCGCAACGCCGCCCTGCAAGAGAAGAAGCTCCGCGAGGGCATCAAGTCGGTCCGCCTGGACGACGATACCCGCTCGCGCGCATCTTCGCACCGCTCCAAGCACTCCAAAGCTGACACCCACCGATCCAAGTCGCGCCGACCTTCGCGGCCCCCGCTGGGCCGTGGCTACACCGACAGCTTCTATGCCAACGACGACTCGTCACCGCGCCGCAACCGCCACCGCTTCGAGGATGATCTGGCAGGCGCCGCCCAGGAAGGCCACAAGATGGAGCTCGCCAGGCGGAATACCGAAGCTGTTATCTCCGTGAAGCGCTCGGATCCCTCGCGACGGAAATCTGATTCGGGCGTTGACATGGACCTTTGCTATGGAGATATCCCACCGCCCCTGCCAGACAAGCGCTACGAGGAGGGGGAGCTGCGCGAAAAAGCGTCAAAGATCACCATGCTCCTCGACGAGGCCAACTGTCTACAATATTCCGTCACCTCGATGATTGAAAACCTACAAAAGAACCCGGATGCGCTTGCCGCGGTTGCGCTTACGCTTGGCGAGATCAGCACCATGTTAAAGAAGATGGGACCTAGTGTCCTCCCCATACTCGCCAAGAGTTTCCCTGCTGTCGTAGCTCTGCTCGCGAGCCCCCAATTCATGATCGCTGGAGGCGTCGCGGTTGGTGTCACCATTGTTGCGCTTGGTGGCTATAAAATCGTCAAGAAGTTGCAAGCTCAGAAGGAGGAGCAGGCCCAGCCTATGGCTATGGGTATGGATATGGGCCCGATCGAAGAGCCGCTGATGCTGGACGAGTTGGAGCCCCCAGAGCTTAGCCGCATCGAGGTCTGGCGCCGTGGCATCGCAGACGTCGAAGCCGAAAGCGCCGGCACTTCAGTCGACGGCGAATTCATCACGCCCGGCGCAACACGACACCTTGCTGCTGAAGGAGTCCTAGACGAGGACGACATCAAGTCTCGACGTAGTGCACGCTCCAGAAAAGATGGCGAGCATCGCTCGAAATCCCACAAAGCAAAGAGCGTCCGCAGCGAGGCGACTACAAAGACCGCAAAGACCGCGAAGACCGCTACCACCGCGAAATCCACTTCCACAACCCGCAGCAAGACCGTCAAGGAGAAGAGCAAGAAGAAGGAACCTTCTGGTCTCAAAATGCTTTTCCGATCTCATTCTTCCTAAGCGCATCTGCATTGTGTTCTTTTCTCTATCATAGCGTTTGGCGTTTCTGTTTCGCATGCGACATACCACTAGACGACGTGCTTCAATTGCATTTGGACAGTCCTCTGCTTATACCGCTCGGGAATCCTGGAGTTTTTCATTTTTCAAATGTACAAACCTACGCTACTCGGCGTATTATGCAATTTTGATTCTTTATCGGCACCTGAAAAGGTGCACAGGTACATGCATTAATGAATATCTCTATCAATCATACGATCAGCTTCTCTTTTGATTAGAATGACTACACCATTCAACATCCGTCCTGACTGGCAGACAGCTCTGACATGGACGAAGGGCAGCACCATCGGTCAACACAAAGAACGGCGACAAATACATCTTTGGCATATAACGGCTTTCAGCCACCCAAAATGCTGCAACAAAGGCATAATTGCAGTCACGTTTGCTGGCTTTGTCTGTTCAGAAGCCACACACTTCATCGACTCTGTTGTGAGGCTTTATTCGTGATGCTTTGAGCCATCAAAGGGAGCCAGTCGGTCTCTTGACTTATGAACGTCCACCCTGGAATTACATTCGGTGGCATAGACAGTACACAACGGTTAAGCATTCCTATTGACGTTTGTCTTCCAAGTATGGCCGCAAACAGCTCACGGCTCCACAGAACGAGCCCGGAAACAGCACGGGCAGAAGTCCTCTGGATGCAGATGTTGGAAGAAATTGACAGTGAAGATCCTACGGAGACTATTTTGACTTATTACGAACAGCACGAAATCTTGAGGCAAAGGATTTTAGACTACTACCAAGTGGTTTACAATGGTGAAGGTCTCGTTGAGGAGGACGCTTGGCTGGAAGACGTGGGTTATGTAAATATCGAAGACTATCGAGCGACGCCAGGGCGAAGAGCGTCGTTGAGACGAGAGGCGCAAGAAGATGGGAACTTGAGCGTGGGTGCGCGGAACACGTTGGAGGAAACATTCAACGACATCGATCATCAGGACATCCTGCAGGTGAACGATAGATTGGAGGCATACACGAACCCAGAATCAAACCTGACTCACGATGACAGAGTTGCCTTATACACGCGTGCAGTTGAGCTGGCCGATCGCTTCGATTATGAGGAGCTCAGGAACGCAGTGGACAGCATGCAGACCTACAACGAAACCGTAAGCTACACGGACGAGCCTCTCCAACCCTTCAGTGAGGACCACCGGGACCGTATCGGGCAAATTCTGCAGGAGTTGGCACGCATTTGGAGCGTGCCGCAGGCCAATGAATTCTTCTCCGGCTTTGACGAGGATTTCTTTTTCCCTCCGCCGGCAGGTTCGCCAATGCGTGGGTCCACGTTGTACCCCAGTCTAGATCGAGCAGATATGAGATTCTGGGACCCGATATTGCTGGAGGCGTTGCGCCTCCTCGCAGGAAATCTAGGGGGTCTAGACCCTGCGGACCATGCCCGCTGGAACGCAGCGCAGCAGGAGATCTTCGACGACGAGAGTGATGGGAGTGGCACTATCCACCTGCTGTTCTTCCTCAGAACCGAGATTCGTAGACGGTTGTTAGTTGACCCGGCCGATCTGAGAAGGTGGCTCACTTACGATGATGTAAGAGCCACGCTTAACGACCTCGGTGTTACGGGACGCGATTGGGATGTCGAATTGAATGCTATCGGGCGTAGGTACTATGGTGCTTCTGATTGGCCGAATGGAGAGGAGTATGAACATGAAGACGATGATTTTGAACCTTTAGAAAGAGATCAAGATCCAGTCTCTGGAGGAGACGAGGGAGAAGAAGGGGAAGAAGGGGAGGAAGGGGAGGAAGGGGAGGAAGGGGAGGAAGGAGAAGAAGGAGAAGAAGGAGAAGAAGGAGAAGAAGGAGAAGAAGGAGAAGAAGGAGAAGAAGGAGAAGAAGGAGAAGAAGGAGAAGAAGGAGAAGAAGGAGAAGAAGGAGAAGAAGGAGAAGAAGGGGAGGAAGGAGAAGAAGGGGAGGAAGGAGAAGAAGAGGAAGATCAACTTCCACCTCCTCAACCTCAGCCTCAGCCTCAACCTCCCCCTCAACCTCAACCTCAACCTCAACCTCGACCTCAACCTCAACCTCGACCTCAACCAATTCGACCAATTCTCCGACCCCGTCCACCTCATCTTCCACCTCGACCTCCCAGACCTCTCAGAGTCAGACGTACCCAACTCCAGCTTCTTCAAGCAGCAGCTCAAGCGTTCATAGGTGTAGCTGCAAACCCCGCACCGAATCCTGCTCCGCGCCGTGTCACACGCAATGGAGGACACCGCGTTGATGGCTTTTATGCGAACATGCAGGCTCCAGAGAGGCGTGGGGGAAAGAGGAGACGATTTAATTGATTTTTTGCAGTGATTTTTTGCTGTGTGTTGCGTTTGTAGGATACAGTTGTACTTTGGCGATAACTTTTTAAGATTCCCTAGAGTGGTGCAATTGGATTCTCTGGCATTGGATTTCGAAGAGTCGGTGGCCGTGGCGTATATGTTAAGTGTCTTGATGTACGACTGTCTTATTATCAATAAGGATATCTTCTCTTGTTATAAAATCTTCTGCTTCACTCGGTCGGTGGCTTCTTCCTAACTGTACCTCCAGAGATGCGTTCTTCACTATCTTGCATACCGGGTGCTCGACCTGTGGCTTTCCAAGGTCTGATGGCGTGCCTTCGTGTCGTTGTATTTTGGTTCCACGTCGAAGAGATGATAGATCGCGGACGGGTTGTGCGAAAAAGAAAACCACTTAGAGACTGACTGATCATCCACCAACTGCGTAAAAGGCGCTTCGGAAGGCTCGTGAAGCAGTGACGAGAACGTTATCGAGTGTAGAGGGGCGCATGACAGTCACGAGGACGTTAGCGAAGCTGGATGGCTGCGGAACAGAAACGACGTTGTCATCGAAGCTAGCGACTACCGTTTGTTGGCTCGTGCAGTCTCTAATTCAATGTTGTTGGCTTTGTAAGGGTTCGAGAAAGGGTCGACGGGTAGTCTCCATGCCCCGTCGTTGGGAGAGCAGGGCTTCACGGCATCGGACGAGAGAGGAAGCGGCTCGAGTGTCGAGTCCCCATTGCAGACAGATAAGTGAGATCCGGATGCTCATATGCGCGGGAAGTCATGTTCTGGGCGTCTCGGGGGAAGCAATTGAACTTCGAGGCTGCTGGACGCGCTTTCCTGCCATGGCTGGCGCGATTGCTGCGTTTCTCATCACTCACCGCGAGATGTCAAGCAAAGGGAGTTCACACGTCAATTCGAATTGAAATTAGTTTTATGTAGAGGGGATTGTGTACGCGAAAAGGACTTTTACCGCCATTGCTGGCGCCATGTCTTCGCATGCGAGACCCCTTAGACTCGAAGCTATGGTAGGACGGATGCGCTAATGCCTTCTTGCTGCTCTGATTGCACTTGTGCATTCTGGGTGCTGCCCTCCATGTTTCTACAAGTAGGTGATGGAAATTTGCCTCAAGTGACAGCGGCAGTTACGGCTCCGACTGCGTGTGATCGGCAGGATCGGATGTTTCTTCCTACGTAGGAAGTGGAGCATTGGTGGCCGCAAGCAAGAGCACGCGGTCATTGTGTCGACCGGTCCTGCTTTTCGGCGCATAGACTTGGGCCTCAAACCACATTCTGCCGAAGTATCGAGCTGAGAGACTGCTCCCAGTGCTAATCCAAACCAAGCACTGAACATTTTCTGTAGTGGATCTAGTCTCATACGTTCAGCCAAGCCGTGCACAACCCTGTTATACCTCTCTGATGACCCCATTTTGTAAGTGTATCGACCGCTCTATCCTTCTCCTTCTGGCCCGGGCTCAAATTTCCCACAATCACGAGCGGAAACACAGTACGCAGCACATCGAATCCGCCAATCTGATGTGTAGTCTCCTGATACTTTGCGATATCCAAAACGTTTTGCGCGGCTATGGTTGCAGTGTCCAGTAATGAGGTTTCATCTATGCGAGGGATGGCCGGTGAAGATCCAGACGGCGGCGACGGGTAGGTGGGTGACGTAGTGAAAACGGGCAGAGGTGAAGGAGCCATCTTGGGCATGACCTTGTGGAGAAGCAGGAAGAGGATGAGGCGGAGAGCCTGGTAAGAGGCAGCTGTGAAAGCAACGAAGCTATTAGGCAATGTCAGCTCCCCGTTTGTCGTCACGTTGACGCCTGCTGAGAGGTTGGTCATGTCGGTGGTGACGACGATCTCGCCGATGGGTGCTTTTGTGAGGTAGGGGAAGCGTATGGCCCATTCATCGAGGAAGCGTAGCCACTCATGTATTCGTGCAACGACAGGTTCGGCGACGGCACCAAATGGCAGTGGCTGGTTGAAGAATCGCCGGAGGCTGCCTGGTACAACCTCGAGCATGGCGATTGTCTCGGGTATGAGCAGCATTATGTCGGCGATCTCTTGGTGAGCGCTTTTCGCTTGACCTATAAAGGGCGTGGTAAACCATCTGGGAGAGGCAAAAGCGGAGGGTGTATTGAAGACAATAGCTTTGTGTGCCTGGCGCGGCCGTTAGTGATGGTTAGGGTCGCGAAATCAAGACTGACTCACATCGGAAACGCGCATTATCTTGAAGAGTGTAGAGGTGATGCCCGTGCAATTGGTCGGCCCACGTAGCTCGACGATCTTCGCCGCTGCTGCCATATGCGGCCACATGCTAGTCGTAGTCGTGCCTGCGTACGCCTCATAGATACTCAAGATGATAGGAACAAGAATCTCTTCAGCATCAGGAATAGTGTTCGCAGGTAGTCTAGCGAGCGACTGTCTTTGGCAGTTCAGGCTCATGGTGTACCATCGGTACGAGTCGACGAGAATGGTAGTGTCTCGATGCACGGCGGCGTAGAAAGCCATGGATGCAGCACGTATTGAGAGTCGTACAGCGGGCTTGGATGCCGTGCCGTGGACATCGGGTAGAGATGTTATCCATGGTACTTCTGGCGTATATTTGCGCGTGGCATTGTTTTGGTGTACGAAATGTGAAATGAAGGCCATGTCGAGTGCATCGGGAACAGCTTTTGACGGCTGATACAGGGCAGGCAGTCTGTAGTGACGTTGAATTTGGGCGATGGCATCTCTAGTCGCTAATTCCTTGCGCTGCACTTGGTCGAGCATAGAGGGTTTCCGACTGGACGGAGAAGCGACGGGTAGCGCCGATTTGCTCGATGGGTGATCCGGAGTGCCGGGTTCGTTCTTAACAAGTACCTTGTCGTTAGGCGATGCTTCGTTTTCGCTCTTTGCGCAGACCACTGGCGACGTCTTCACTTCACGCTTCGCACGTGGTCGTGGTCTTGTCACGCGCTCAGTCATGTCAATAATGACAGAGCCTTGCAGGGGTCCCGAGCACCTCAGATTGAGGCGGTAACACTGCTGGCATGTTTCCGGCGTCTCATCGCACTAGAACAGGATACGTCAACGGATCTGCACAAATCGTACCATGTTTACCGAAATGCAGGAACATACGCACCTTTACCCTGCGTTCCCTACATTGCTGGCAGGCGCGCGAGCGCTGTGCTTTCGGCATAACTGGTCTGCTAGACCGCTTAGCGGACGGTTAGTCTGCCGTGAACGCAGCTGTGCGCGAGACGAAGTAAGAAAAGGAAATTCCAACGAGCGGAAACTTTGGCAGATGTATTGCTTGCATCGGTGCACGCTCCTGCAAGGGGTGTGTGCGCCGATAATAGCTGGGCTGTCTGGGGGAGCGGAGCAGCTGCCGCGTGCGTACGCTGCCCTTAGGACTAGCCTCATATAGGGACGGAAGTCTGGATGACATGCGGCGCATCCCGGCGCTAACCCGATAAGTCCATGTCTTCAGGCATCGAACGTGGCATGCCGAACTCGTGCCCGCACCGGTGCACTGATCGTACCGAATACGTACCGGTTCGAGACCCAGATTCCGTCATGTCTCGGCGCTGCGTGAGACAAACGAAGTCTGCTACGGCTAGCAACGTCGAGATCCGGTTACCATCTCGGTCGGTCTTCATGCAGCATTGAGATGGGAAAGGAGGGCGAATCCATCTCAAGAGGTGTGCATTCTACTTACCAAGCTCACGTAGGAAGGGGCCGAACGAAGCTGCACACACAGTGGGCCGGTAAATGACCGCTGTGGGCGTCATGAAGAAACTAGCGTTCGCGGATGGACCGTAGCTGACACCACGTGCTGTGAGCAAGGCAATAGTACCCGTTGAGGATAGGTTCAAAGTACATGTTTGGTGGGCCGAGTGTCAATGCATGGATAGGCGTTTGAAACTCGCTGGTAGGCTCGCAGTGGCTTTTGGTACGAGTACGGCTCTGGTGCTAGCAACATGTTACAGCTGCAGTAGGAACGCCAATGGGAAGAGATCCTTTGTAGGGCAGTTTAAAATAAGGTTGATCAATGAGGTTCGGAATATTCGCATCAAAGTTAATCGAGATTATGTACAATTCGTGCGCTTCCGGCTGACAATCACTGCCAATCGTTAGCGCGCCAATGCGACCCACCCATACACAGCGATTGACTTACAGATAGCTCCCCTTTCTCGCCTTTCTTGGCCGTATGTTGCTGCAAATCACTCATGTGTTTGTCGTGATCCTTCACGTGTTCCTTGTCCGCTGCAATCTTAGCCTCGGATTGTGACGCAAGCTCTTCATGCCAATGGCCCTCGCCCTTCTCCTGCTTCTTCAACTGCTCCTGTTTCTTTTGCTCGAGTTGTTCGCCAGAGCGGTTGCCGACCTCGTTCAGGGAGGCGCGCGATGTCGTGGTGAAGGCACGAGGGGAGATGCGCTGGGTTAAGCGGACCGTCGGCACGCGAAGAGGCATAGTGGCAGAAGTACAGAGGGGAAGGTGTCGCAAAGTGGCAATGATGCAGTGATTGTCGCTGGGGAGAAATCGATTGGTTAATGGTGGTGGTGTACGGAAGGATCGAAAGGGACGAGAAGAAAGTTGGAGCGCGGTGTTTCCTATGACGTCACGCGCTACCGGTACGATGGTAGTCAAGAGAGTCGTGGTCACTACATAAGTTGAGACGCTGAATCAACAGCAAGAGATTGTTTCAACCTTTGCACTTCAGTCTTGTGAGGTTTCACGTATTGCTCGTATGGGTTCTCGTTTACAATACGCCGTTGGCTGCTCTCGTAGCTGAATAAGCCGTGCCAGCCTGCGGCGCGCCAGAGTACCTGCAGTGCCTGTCTCCTGGAGATCGTCCAGGAGTGGAGGGAGGGCATCCTGGAGCTGATGCTCACTCAGGTACCCGTCCAGTTCTTGCAGGCGATTGGCCGTGCCTGGGGCTTCATCTCCATGTAAAACAAGCCATGAGTCGTCACTCAGTGCAGCATACCGGTAGCTCGAACCATCATTACTCAGGCAAGGATATTGATGTGGCGATGTAGGGGGCGATTCGGGAAAGACATCCTCATGACTATGATCGTCGCTTTCGCTTTCGATCGATTCGACATCGCGGCTGTCTGCTTCCGTCGTGGCTGGATCCGTGGATAGAACGCGAAGGCTTTCTGTGCTTTCATCCGCTTTATCCGCAGCCAATCGTGCGCTCCTCCTGACCATGGGCTTTCCATCGACACCGTCAATGACTTTGTCGCGCCTTTGCTTAATCTCATAGATTCCAGCTTGCTTTTCTTCTGCGTTAGATCGTTTCCCATTCTGTTTCCCCGTTGCTGGCCCTCTCCTCAATCAGCCCATCACATATCTCACGTCCACCGTGGTAATCTTCCGCTTCTCGACACCCTTGCTGCACTCCAGGCGCGTCAGCGCTGTCTTACGTAGACAGCCCTGTAACAGGTCTACTTTTCCTTCCGTAAAAGTCGAGAGCTCATGAAGGAGCACAAAAACGGTTAGTTGCGCCTGCTCACGGCCGCGTGGGCGTGGCTGCAGAGTGAGGCTACATGTTACATCGGTGATGTTCCAATTCGCGCACTGTTTGGCCACGAGTGTGAAGTCCTTTAGGGGTGCCGTTGAGTCGTCTCGCGACATGGGGTCGATTAACGCGTGGTAAGTGATCATCTGACCCTCCATGTGTTCAAGTCGACGATGAGAGACATACTCACATACCACTAGCAGTCCTTGACCCTATAACCCAAACCGGAAGTGCCACTTGGAGAAAACTTCACACTGCGAACTTCATAGAAGCGCCTGCGTGTAACAAGCATACCAGAAGCGTTACTTCTTTGAACTACGCTTCCCACACCACCCAAACATACATCATGCCATAAATCAAACTCTCCCGATATAAAGCACGCTCACATATGCCGCTATTTGACTTAGACCTATGCTACCCTACCACGGACACATGCACAGGAGCGAACAGTCGATTTCGCAATCTTGCGCGTGTAGATTGACATGATGCGTTTGCCAGCGCGCTATCAGCGTGTAAGACAGCACCATGTGCACTTCCAGTGACAAATCACACGCACGGAGATGACTGTGGCTTCTGAGGTACTGAATATTCAAATATCCCCGACACCACTCCACTCACTCGCCAGTCACATGAAAAAAATGAAGCTCTCCCAGTCGCATCGTGATTACCACTATAAAGACCCTCCGGATTCCCGCAGAACAGTTTCCAGCGCCAGCGGTAGTACCACAAAGTATACGCACTAGCAACTTTTATACCAACAAAAGAACCGACGACCATAGGGGCGACGAATTCAGCTCTTGTCACGGCACACGCTATCTAAGCTAACTGCAGATATGAATCCCCGCAATCAACAAAACTACTTCGGAAGCGATCACCGCAGCGCTGACGCCTTCTATCGACAGCAAGGTCTCCTCACGCCGGGGGAAATACGCACAATCCACGAACAGAGCCCATACGCTCGTCGTGTAAGCCTTCCTCGTGACCAAGCCGAGTGGCCGCGCCAAATGCCGCGTGACGGGTACAGTCATCGCAGTGTGAGCCCATGTAGTTCTCTTCGTAGGCGTAATGCGAGCAGACACATACCTAGAAACCCACGAGAGCAAAGTGGTAGGACCAGTGCGAGTTTCGCTCATGCGGACTGGAGGGACATAGGGAGATGGCAGCAATTTTAAGCGGTAAAGGGAAGGAAGATTACGATGGGTCTCAGCAAGTGGGCAGTGTTCTTAGCTGGAACGTCGAAGTTTGCTTTTGGTCTGTAAGCTTGATAACGGTTGTGGAATCTTATGTTCGTTCTACACGTGCCTTACGGGTACATTTCTTGATCAAACCGTGAGTTATTAACGTGTCCATACTCGCCTTACGATGGCGTCGTAGTTATAAGCATACGGTTTCAGGAGAAACTCGCACGAGAGAGCAATTTGGTCGCATTTAGGGGTCCAGCTCACGAGTCGCTACGCTTAGTTCCCGATGCCACTCTTCTGTTCAGCATGGCTACATTTCTCGCAGCCATGATAGATTGCGGACTATCTCTGAGTACATGGAAGAGATAAGGTCAACACTACAACAAATGAGCTGTTCTGCTGGAGTCATCAAGCTCCGCCCGATACAAATGATTGTAGAGAGCCCCATCACTTTCTCAGCCTACATGGCATTTTTTTGGCGAATCTCTAGTGAAAGTTCTCTATTAGCTAGCACCAGAGTCTCTCTGGAGAAGACTTGGTCGGTCGGACGTATTGTAACTGTTAGAAACTTTATGCCTATTATTATCGAGTTCTGTTTCATCTGATATGAGGAACCTGAACAGGAGTTGACTGGTACGATGTTGATAAGATTCGAAACTAAAGAGGCCGAGCTTCCATATAACGAATAGGAATGACACAGCTTGGAGGATGTAGGCGACGATTGATGATGAAAGCCTATCTACAGGAACAATTCCCCATAAAGTATGTTGTTGGTATCTTATATAGATGATAGTCCGCATCGTTTTCCGATACCGCCGGAAAGAAACGATGGTCGTGAAAGCAAACCTACTTTTCGGATCGGTGAGAATGGCTCCTATTCTTTCACACGCTGTCGAAAAACCTCATGATAATCTCACTAGCTCTTATCACCGTTGGGCCTTGCGGAACTGAAATTTGCGAAAGATTGATCTCTGTGTCAGCCCAGCAATGACCCATGCTCGAGACTTTATAGTGCTGCAATACTCCCTCCGCGTCCCCGCACTTCCATGATAGATGCTGCACCTGTCCTTCGAAAAGGGGTTCCTCGGTCTTGCTGTCGCATCCATTCCTCTCCGCCCACCAGTCCAGCCAGTCTGGGATTGGAGGTTCAGGACCACCGTCGCCCTGCCCTCCTTCGTAGTGCACGGTACTATCGTTGCCGCCATGAATTTCCAGAAGCGGGATAGGGAGTGCTTTAGGGGAAGGATCGCAGTTGTTTTTCGGACCATTGAGATCGGTATAGAAGGCTCCAGAATGAGAGGCGTAGGCTTTGAAAAGAGTGCTGCCGAGGGGATCGCAGGCTAGTGTTCCGATGAAGCCGCCACCATTGGACATGCCGGCTGCAAAGATCTTGTCCTCGTCTATGCAAACGTTAGATTTGACATCCGCGAGCAGGTCCGCTACGAATTGTATGTCTTCTTGCACGGTTGAGGATGTGTGGTATGTTGGTCCAGCCCAGCTACCATCGAGGCCGTTGGGATAGACGACTATTTTCTAGTTCGCTGGTGTCAGCAAACGTCGCTGCAGCAACACGAAAGGCTCTCATACGTCTTCGCTATACCGTGACTGACTCAACTTTGTGTCAAGCTCGAAAAAAAGGCCAATGCTGCTAGAGCCATGGAATCCGACAACGACCGGATAGGGCTTTTGATCGTCGTAGTTCGCAGGTATATGGTACGAGTAGCTTCGATCCTTTCCACTACTTTTCAATCCTAGGCGATAATGCGTGAAGTCCGTCGGCCATTGTGTCTTCCCACAGCCTGAATTGGCGCGGTTGACGACCTGCTGCACAGGCGCTTGAGGTAGGCCAATTGCCAGCTGCGCGAGGCTCGCCAGAAGCGCGACAATGTCGCAGAACTTCATTCTCGTCGATAAGTTGAAAAGGAGTGAGGGGAAGACGACTGAACAGGATGCGCAGTCACCTGGCATTTGAATGTTGCCACTTTAGGCATCCTGGCAATGTTCATTGGGAAGGTGGTATCCTTATGGGATATGATTGGTCGTTCATGGAATTGCTGAAGCCTCGTGAAACTGATGCAAACGATCGTCACAACGTGACTGCTTCCGTCCAATAACAGAATACCAGCAACGGTCGTCCTTTCCAAGTTTGTGAGCGGGCAAAAAGAGGCTTGGTCGGAAAAAGCATCCATTGTGGTGCGGCTTAGTCAGCAAAAGTACAGACAGACCCCAAAATGTGTAGCATTTGTTCCAGGCTTTATGAGCGGCTGGCAAGGACTTCTATGCTCTGAAAGAAATCTATGAGCACACTTCCCATGGTTGAGTTCCAGATATACGAGGAGTGAGGTCATCATATTCGATTCGCAATTCCTTCGGTGCTAAAGGCCACGCTCCTTTGAACGTTTGATCTTGATATCGGATCTTCTTCAACTTTGATCCATGCATCTTCTGCTGCATTGTATATTTTTCGGATGATTTGTTCCTGCCCCTGAAGCCACTTCCTACACGCCATTTGGATGTTTCCTAGGACGTCATTTAGTAACACCATTTCGACTGTATCGAATCTCCGCTCTTCTGGCAACGATAATGGCGACGGATCCGAGTCATGCTCGATAACTTTCTTGAGCATGATGTTATTATCGCTCTCCTGCAAATTCACTGCAGGTGTGAAGAAATCTCCTTCTTCCATTCGAATAACCTCCTTAGCGACGATGCTGGACATGTTCAGGATTCCTAGGTCCCAGACGATCTCGTAAAGCCAGAAAGAAGACATGAGATCCACAGCGCGCGTACGAATTTGATGATCGCGACATTTGATGGCGGTGTAGTACAGAGGGGGTATCCAGCTGATGTCCGGCCAAGCGCGACGACGAGTATCTGGAAGGCGAGCACCACTAGAAGCATGATTGCTGGGTTCGCCAGCCAACGCAATGTTGTTACACTGTGTAACTATGGACAGAAAACCCGCGCCATGATGGTCGAAGACCGCTTGTTCTGGCGACAGACAGGTCGCGCCCAAGATTTCGGCCATGGTGTGATAAATGCGAAGCATTCTGTACTCTGTGAGCTCACTATCATTCTTCTTACTGCCCAAATCAGCTGTGGTGGCAGTATATGACCGCAGCCACGAGTCCAAAGAGCCCTGCATGAAATGGCGCTCAGTCAATACCATGTTCCAGTAACCATCAGGCCAGCTTGCATGGCTTCCATCACGAATCGCTTTCGATATGAGATTGATGCCATCGAACACGCGGTCCAGATAATGGCGTGCTTCGTGGAAGGAACTAAATTTGAGAGTGGGGAGGTCAGGCGCGACTTTAGGAGCGAGCGTAGAGCCTGTGCCGGATCGGAGCCTCGAGAATTCCATTTGGACTCGCAATCGAGCGAAAGCTTCTGTGAGAAAGGCGTCTATGCAATCTTGATCTAGGCTTAAAGACGGCTTATGAGCAGAAGTCCTAGGCAAAATTCCCTTTTTAGATGTCTCATCGTGTAGATCGGCCAACAGTCTCATGCCGCCATCTAGATGGTCATATGCGCGCTTGTAGGTGCCCCGTAGAAGCTCGAGATAAATGTAAACAAGGCAGGTGATCAAAGTGGTTCGTATAGATCGCGTTCCACAGTTCTGAAAGCTGGGCTGAAGGTATTGCATAGACTTGCAATAGTTCCGGAGCAAGAACTCCTCTTGCTTGTCCGGGAGCACCAGCACCTTGTTCCTGGAAGCACCATCGAGTACTTTCCTTCGGTGTGCCGAGCTGATGGCTACCAATGAGAGTCAAGAGAGTCAATTTGTAGCTCGTTCAATCGTACTAGCCCAAACTCACCTAGTACTGCATGCATGACAGCCGGCTCTTCGGCGCAAGCCTGGACCACTAGGGATTCCCATAGGTTGCGATACTTGCTGCTGTACACACCTGGTAATTTTGCCAAGGTCTGTTCCTTGAAAAATTGGAAATGCAAGTGCTCTTCAGTGTTTGATACTGGTATTAGCGGTGGAAATGGACTCCCTTGAACAAGCAGTTTTACGCTGTGGTCGCGCTGAGTTGCCTGCGGGCACTTTGCCGCAGTTCCTAGGGCTTGACGTTGTCCGTAGCGGTTTCCGCCTCCACCCCATATTCCATAGCCATCACAGACTCTCCCCGTAGAGATACAGGCACGGCAGGCAGGCCAACCTTCGTCGCACTTCACTTTTCGAACTCTGAGGCGAAGTATCAGCTCAGATAGCTGTGTGTTTAGTGGGGGGCCCGACACTTACTTGCAGGTCCGGCATCCAGATTTCACCTTCCGTTGGTTCTTCTTCATGCTCATAGGGCGGCTGTCTGCGGGCTTGGTCATGAGGTCAGTCATTGTTAGCCGTGCTCAAGGGGTGGGTGGAGCGGATCCACGAGTAGGAGGGCACGCGAAGGCCAATTCGAAGGATGTTGGCGGGCTCGGATGATTCGGAAGAAGATTGGCCATGGTGCATGCAGACGACTGAATGAGCTCTGAGTCGATGCTTTACATTGCCGAAGGTGTGAGATGAAAGGTCCTGCGACGTGTTGGGAACGATTGGCTTGTTCGCATTTGGGGAACTCCGATTGGGCAGCTTTTTTGGGACGTGGGGACCGCCCCAAGTGGAAAAGCGCGTGTCCACGATGTACTGTGTACCTTCTAGCACGACCACACAATGTGACCTCCTTTAGAGATAAATAAGCGCAATTCGCGGTGTGCAGCATGATTTATTCAGACCAGTTACTTCTAATGTGTTCTAGAGCCCTATGTATTGCATGTGCGGAAACAAGTTCCTTGATGTACAATATTGCACTCTGAGGCATCCCATCGCTTGACCATTGGTGTTGCCATGCGGACCGCAGACAACTAACTTATAAAACCTCCGGCACGCTTCCACAAACTAAGCTCGGTACCCAGTTCGAACGGTTGCAAACGCGGCGCAGTCTTCTAAGCGCTCTGGGAACAACACAGGTCTCACGATCCACTGCATCAAATAGACTCCCACGACACGTCAGGCAAGCGCTTTGGACCTTGTTGCGCGTTACCCAGGCTTCGAGGCACATTTCTTCGAAGTTGTGTCTGCATGCTTTTGTTCCCCGAGCCGGCTCTTGGCTGTCTCGTGCAATTCTGCGCCCGCAGCGGGGGTACTCGATCCTACAGACAGGACAACACTCGTGTTCATCATCATCAGAGGCCGGTGGCTGGTACGTAGGGCTTTGTTATACTGTCCCCGTTGACGCCGCGCAATTCGCTCAACCAAGTCCGGACTGCTTCGACGTGATGATTGATCTTGATGACATGGTTCCGAGCAAGTCCACATACTCAGTCAACATCTGGAGCTCATAGGGTGTACAACTGACCAGTCCATGATCCATCGGTGATTATTGTGCAACTCGCGATAGGCGTTGAGGACGACTGGTGGTGGTTACATGCTGTGTACCTTGGGCTTCACGGGTCGGGGCGCATGGCGTCATCCGATGCCCCGCTACGCGCCCGAAAATTGGAAGAAGGCAATCCACGTGTCGGCACTCGCGAATTGCGTGAATGCTGCCGCGCGCTGGATGCTTCCTGTCCTCTCGTCTTGTGCCACACACAACGAAACGTTTCATAAGCATTCCGTACCGCAGAATGGCTGGTGTCGCTTCTACGTATGACGGTGCGCAGCTCTCTCCTCCGCGCCAAACTCAAAACCCGCAAGACGCGTCCTGACCGCCAACAGAGCCCGTCCACATTGCCGTCATTGGCGGCACAGGAATCCAGTCGCTCCCCGGCTTCACCCTCGCCGCGTCGCTGAAGGTCGACACGCCGTGGGGCGAGCCATCGTCGCCTATTTCCATCCTGCACCACCCCTCGCCCTCGTCCGGCAAGCCCACCCCCATTGCCTTCCTCTCACGACACGGTCTGCACCACGAGCTCGCCCCGCATGAGGTGAAGAACCGGGCCAACATTGCTGCCCTGAGGAGCATCGGCGTGCGCACCATCATCGCCTTTTCGGCTGTTGGCTCGCTGCAGGAGGAGGTACACCCGCGCGATTTCGTCGTCCCAGACCAGATTATCGACCGCACCAAGGGCATCCGACCCTTCACCTTCTTTGAGGGCGGCATGGTGGGACACGTCGGCTTCGGCGACCCCTTCGACACGAGCCTGGCCAAGATTGTGCGTCGCTGCGGGCACTCGCTGGAGGGCGAAGGCGTCCGTCTGCACGATACGGGTCTGCTCATTTGTATGGAGGGCCCGCAGTTCTCCACACGCGCCGAGTCGAACCTCTACCGCTCCTGGGGCGGGTCAGTCATCAATATGTCCGCGCTGCCTGAGGCGAAGCTGGCACGCGAAGCCGAGATCGCCTACCAGATGATTTGCATGGCTACAGACTACGACTGCTGGAGAGGTGGACCCGATGAGGATGTCAACGTTGAGATGGTGATGGGACACATGAAAGCCAACTCGGAGAATGCACGTCGATTTGTCGGCGCGGTGCTTGACGAGCTCAGCAAGGAGGAACACGGCCAGTTGGTGCTTGCGAAGCACCTTGAAGGCCAAATGAGGTTTGCGGGCGCCATGACCCACAAGGAGGCCCGCGGACCAGTCGAGCAGAAGCTGCAGTGGCTCTTTCCGGGCTACTTCGACTAAACCAGCAATGACATAACGGCTGCTGAGAAAGCCTTGTTGCGTGTAGAAGGGTTTCAACTACCCCCGTAGAGCACAGTATCTGGCCGGCAACGGCCACGGCAACGGCAACGACAACAACGTTCAAGAACGCGTCCCAGAGCATATCTTGTTGGTGACCATTATGCAATCACGTCGCCCAAAAAGGAAGGTCGATAACTGCTCCCAAGAAGCGTCCCAGCCGACCATCGGAAGTTCACAAATGTGATGCGCAATCACTGCTAGCGGCCGCCGTCCCGCGCCCGCGGAGAACAACGCGTCGAGTTGTCCCGCCCCAGATTTCTCAACTCACGTTGCGCCTTCCTATTTCAGCTAGCCCACTATCGGTCATCGAGTTCTCCGCATGCAGGTCCAACCTCGCAAACATCATCATTGACATCGCGAGATGAATGCATGTTTTGTGCCAACTCTATTGAGGTCACACCTACCTTTTGCTACTACGAGCGAGGAAGTCTGGTGATACTGTTTCAGCGCGGCTGGTACAGCGCAATGGCTCGTACCACTGCCGAAGCTTTGTTGCGAGTACTTGACTATTGTACCTGGCAGCGCCAGACCCTTGGTCTCTTATCGTCCTTGTACGCTTGTTGTGAATTGATCGACTGTTTGTATCCTGGTAGACTATGCTGGTTAAACCGGGATGCAGAAATGTCGTCAGGCACCTATAAGAGCAGCACAGCTGCTCCCAAGACCGGCACGACGGCTGACCGTACCAATAAGTGGTTCATCATTGCGACTGCGTAACCATGCTCTTGCTGGCGTACCTCTGGAAAGCTTTCGTAGCCACTACGATTGTTGCGCCACTCGTGGCTGGAGCTCCGTCCCGCGGGCATAAGTTCCCAAAGCTGCTTGATGCTACGGCGAGTGAACTGACCAAAGGTCTTGATAAAGGGGAGTTCTCGAGCGTAGACCTTGTCAATGTGAGTTGGAGAGGACAGTGTGACCTTTTCCCAGCAAGCTAATTTTGTGGAGGCATATATCGCTCGGATATTGGAGGTCAATGGGACGCTGCATATGGTTACAGAACTCAATCCGGATGCCTTGGACATCGCTAAGGCTCTCGATGCTGAGAGGAAAGCCGGTAAATGTAGAGGGTATGCCTCTAAGCCAACCATCTTCTGATACGTGGCTAACACTGATGCGGACCTCTCCATGGTCTGCCAATTCTGATCAAAGGGAACATCGCCACGAACGATCTCATGAACACCACCGCCGGCTCCTATGCTCTCCGCGGCGCCAAAGTTCCTCGCGATGCCACTGTAGCAGCAAAGCTTCGCCAAGCAGGTGCCATCATTCTTGGGAAGGCCAATCTCTCCCAGTGGGCCAATTTCCGATCCTCCAACAGCTCGAACGGATGGTCAGCGTACGGTGGACAAACGTATGGGGCCTACTATCCCAAGCAGGACCCGTCAGGTTCTTCCTCCGGTTCAGGTGTCGCAAGTAGCTTAGGCCTAGCAGTTGCGAGCCTGGGATCAGAAACCGACGGATCTATCATTTCCCCCAGCGATGTGAACAACCTCGTTGGCATCAAGCCAACCGTCGGACTGACCTCTCGCGCTCTTGTCATACCTATCTCAGAGCATCAGGATACTGTCGGTCCTATGGCACGCACAGTGAAGGATGCCGCGATCTTACTACAAGCGATCGCTGGCCCGGATCCTGCCGACAACTACACATCCGCAATTCCCTTCAATGGCACGCTACCAGACTATCTTGCAGCATGCAAGCTCGGCGCCCTCCAGGGAAAGCGCATTGGCGTGCCACGGAACTACATCCTCGGGCAGGAGAACTCTGCACCTATCCTCGATGCCTTCGATGCCGCACTCGACGTGCTCCGGGATGCAGGCGCCATCATAGTTGACAACACAAATTACACCGCGTTCGAACAATGGGCACAAAGCAACGCCGAAACTATCGTCCTCGACTCCGACTTCGTTGCGAACCTCGCGAGCTATCTGAAGCAATTGACCTACAATCCCACGGGCGTCAAATCTTTGGCTGACGTGCGGAACTTCACGCAATCCTTCGGTCCCGAAGAGTTCCCCAGCCGCGACACAGCAACCTGGGACGAAGCACTCACGCTGAACGTCACATACGGCTCAGCTGCAGAGTGGGCCGCCTACCAGTATAACCAATACCTCGGCGGAATAGGTGGCATCCTAGGTGCCCTCGCCAACTACTCGCTCGACGCTGTTGTCACACCTTCAAGCGTGTCGTCGGGCATTTCAGCGATCATTGGCGCGCCGATTGTTACTGTGCCGCTTGGGGCGTACCCAGCAAACACGACGGTAAGGTACAATGGGAGGGGAAATCTTGTTGCGACTGGGCCGAATATTCCGTTTGGTATCAGCTTTTCGGGGGCAAAGTGGAGCGAGGAGAGCTTGGTGGGGTTTGCGTTTGCGTTTGAGCAGCGGACGAAGGTGCGGAAACAGGTGAAACCATATTTGACGCCGAAGACGGAGTTGAGGGATGTTGTTGGTGGGCACTGATTTGAACACCGATGATACATAAGTGAAGCGCAGACCTCTAGACTCACATCAGTCCCAAGACTTGCATGCTTGCATGCGCTCATCCAAATGTTTAAACAGCCATTCCATAAGGGGGAAATGAGCGGCTTGACGAACTTATCAAGCCTGCAGATACTGGAAACGAGTCTGCAAAGATTGAGGTTTGATGTAAAGCTTGGCCTGCTTATGGCTGGGACGGGAAGCCACACGAGAACTGCGCGAAAGCTGGACGAAGACGAAGTCGGCGTGACTGTAAGGCATTAGTGTGGGTCCTCGCGGTCCCTGTTGGGCGTTCGCTGAGAGCCACATCGGCGTGTCAATGTTGTTGTCGCTCCCTTCACCAGGCGGACTTCTGGCTCTAAGTCCGTGGAAATCAGGTGACGTGCACCAATCAGAGAGTGGATTTCATCCGCTCTCCTCCTTCTGTTAGTCCTATAGCAGCTAGCGCTGTGCTCGGGGTCTAATACCTCCGTTTGCTGAACGTACTTCGGGATTAGGGTCCCTCCGCCGCCTACGGGAGGATGTCGTCGTTGCGTGCTTATTATACGAGTCAGGGTTAGCGGCAGTTCCCGTTATGTGCTAGCAATCGTATCTAGGCAGTACAACCACGGATTGCGCTCGGAGAAGAGAACATGGTGAAGGTATAAAGGGATGGGCCTCAAGGCTTGAAGAAGGCTCTCATCACACCAGATCGTCGCATCCTCAGTACAACGTTCTCCACAAGATCCCCTTCTTCGATACCGCAACGATTGCACAGCTCAAGATGCCAAACAACCGCATCAACAAGGTCGCCATCGTCGGTGTACGTTGCCTATATGGATTTTGAGATTAGCCTCTCATTGTTCGGGGTTACGTAAACAGAAACATACTGACTTCCAGCAGGCCACCGGGCATATAGGCTCACATATCGTAGCTGAGCTGCTCAAGAATGGTCGCCATGACATAACCGCCATCTCGCGCCAAAGCAGCAAGGCCACCTTTCCTTCGGGTGTCAAGGTTGCCCCCGTAGACTATTCCAACGAAGACTCCATTATCGAAGCTATGCGCGGTCACGACTTCCTTATCATCAGTTTGAGCGCATCGGCTGCGCCTGAGACGCATCCCACTATCTGCAAGGCTGCTGTTAAAGCAGGAGTTCATTGGATCATGCCCAATGCTTACGGCATGGGTAAGTGGCCATCCTCAAAGGGCTAAACGCACGTAACAAGCGCTCGAAAATTGACTGTTTCCAGACATCAACAACACGAAGTTCATGGAGGAGAACGTCTACGGCCCGGTCGCCAAGAAAGCCCTCGAAGACGTCAAATCCGCCGGCGGAAACTACATCGTCCTCGCCTGCAGCTTCTGGTACGAGTGGTCCCTCGCCGGAGGCCTCGACTTCTACGGCATCGACATCAAAAACAAGAAGGCCGTCTTCTTCGATGACGGCACCCAGAAGATCAACACCAGCACCTTGGCACAATGCGGCCGCGCCGTGGCCGCACTGCTCGACCTGCCCATCACGAAGCAAGGTGACAAGCCTGCTGTAGAGGACTGGAAGAACGATGCCCTTTATGTGTCCAGTTTTCTGGTCAGCCAGCGCGATATGCTGGACTCTGTGCACAAGGCGCTTGGTGACTCGGACGACGATTGGGACATCGCGTCTGAGCCTGCGGAGGAGCGCACGAGTAAGGCACTGCAGGAGATGTATAAGGGCAGCTTTTCGGGGTTTGCACAGGCCATGTATACAAGATTTTTCTTTACGAACGGTGACGGAAATTACGAAGCAACAAAGGGGTTGGCGAATGAACGACTAGCCCTGCCAAAGGAGGATCTGGATGCTGTGACCAAGTGGGCGGTGGAAAAGAAGCTGAAGGATGGTTTTGTGTATGAGTGATAATAATAAGCTGCTCGCCAGTCTCTTTGCGGTTCGGTGAAGTTGATGGATGAGTCGTAATAGTGTTGACGATCGATGCAGTAATGATTACGATTCTGAGGAAGATTTGAAGAGTATCTACGGGAGTGACGTCAAAGAGAAAGGACAGTGAGACTTCGCTGTGCCTTGTTTGGGAGCTGGGGAGAGCAGGGACATACGGTAAATCGTTCAAGGTTATGAAAATGAGTAACCCCTTGTCTCGAAAAATTCATCATCACATTGCTGCTTTCAAAATAACAGGTTTGTCATCGAAGACCGGGAACGAGAGATGCCTTGTGAAGGTAATGGTCCCAATAAGAAGGTCGCTACTGTATCGGTGGACAACATAGGGGTTGACGAAAATTTCCACCGACCGGGATCGAATCCAATAATGTGCTCAGAGACCGTACAAATCTGCCAGCACACTCATCCCATCCTTTCCCCAAGCTCCCTGGTCCACTATTGAGCATACTTACTTCTTGACCCGATATGAAATTCACCGATCCCACACTCGTCCTCGTCCTCGCGGCCGTGACTATCGCGGCTCCAACACCTGAGGAAGCCACCGCAGACGCAGCCCTGCGCAACTGTAGTTACGGCTACAACTATTGGGGTTCCGACCTACTCTATATCGGTAAGCCTCTCCTTCACAATTCTTTTTCCGTCGAATGTCTGTTTTTTGAGTACAGATGCTTACCAGTCTCGTGCTCAGGCAAGTACGGAAGCGACATCAAGAATGCCCTGAGTTCAAAGGGACAGCCCACCGACGCCGATCATATCCTGTTTATTCTCATTCAATTGCAATACTCTTCTGACCAGCGGTAATTAGTTCGTTCAGTTCTGCGGCAGTGGTGGCTGCGTCAATGCTGGGTCGGGGAATGCTGGCTACTGCCCTGCTTAGAAGCATATTCAAGCAACTCTATGACGCGGAGAACAGAGCGGTATCAGAGAAGGAGAACGATGTCGGTCGCGATGTGGTGAGTCGTTCTTTGTCTTCGATGTGAGATCTTGACGTTATGAATGGGATGGAGTGCACTAAGACAGTCTTTACTGGTACAAAATAAATCTTTTGGACAAAGATACTTCCCCTTTTGGCGAATGTGATTCTTCCTGCCTATGACTGCCTTTTTCAAATGTAATCTTGGTCTAGAGAAGCCATCCTTTAGATATGCAACAACGGAATCTGCCGTTCTTACTAGGACTGCCTCCGGACCTTTGGTGAGCTGAGCCGGCTCAAGTTGTTAGGCGATACGTGCGGTAAAGCAGCAATGAGGCTGATGAGACAAAGAACAAAACGATCCGATCCATGTAGCGTCAGGTACACTTATTGCTGGCGTTTCATTCACCGATGACGCACCGGAGTGACTTCTGTAGGAGAAGCATTCCTTGGAAGCAGATTCGAGCGGTTGCTCTTTCGTCAGAGGATTGGCTGAAAGCATGCCTTTTGTGCACCACTCCCCGAACTTCTTTTTGTATTAGTACTTCCTAGAGATGGCATCAGACACCCAAGAAGTGACCCATTTGACCCATTAGGACTTACCTTGCGCAAAAGCCATAATCTTCTTCCATCACTTGCATCAGCGCTGTGAGGGATAGGCCTCGCCAGAACGTCACGAATATATGACGCAGTCTGTCCCATTCGGAGCTTCCAGATACATACTCGGGTCTGTCGATAGCAGTTTTGGCACTGTACACCGGATCCCGAGCGCTGGCGAATCATATGACTCCACAAGTCAAGAGCTGGTTCCATTGGGCCAGGGCATAGTTATCGCGCTACGCCTTGCCGCGGTAAGTCTTCGATATGAAGACAAGAGACGCAGATAGAAGAGAGATCTGAAATGTTCTCGGTCTGACACAACAATAAAGCAAAGGAGAATCATGGTTTGGAGGATGCCCATGCAGCATATGTATAATGTTGCTGGTTGCAGTGGCCTTCATGAGGCTCTTCGATGTGCCATGAATAAGCCACTTAAGAGCGATTGGCGGGCGCTTAGGTGCCATACATACACCCCTGCCGCAATGGTTGGTGATCTTGTAAATGTCTCACAGGACACGTTTCCTATTGCATTGCGGCACGACATTAAGGCTCAAGAAATGTTCTGCACAATGCATGACTGCGCCCGGTCTCTCCCCTAAGACTTCCGAGGACTGGGTGTGGAAAGATTTGTGATTGCTGAATTTAAGTTAGGTCTGGTCTTGCAAAGTTTTTCTAGTGTATTAAAACGATCAAATATCATAGATATATGAACACTTGTACCTCTCACGTCAAGGGAGAGCAGTAGACTTAAGCTTCCTTTCGGTAATGAACTTGCCAAGACGATTGAAGCTGAGGCGGGCTTTACGAAGCGGTTTGCCATGGGTGCCTAGCCAGACTAGATGCTCCGCTTCCAAGAGAAGGTCTGGCGAAACGCTTCATAACAACCTTAAGATCATCATTGGTGCAGACAATGGTCATTTTTCAACATATCTAATCGGTCTTCTATGCTATATTCTCTTGAAGCAGCTCCTCAATATGCGGGTTCAGCCAGTACTGGCGCAAGACATCTGACGACATATCCTTTGCACCAGAAATTGTTCCCCGACACTCCTTCTCTTGGCAGCGGCATTCAAAAGGCTGCGCCATGTCATACTCCGTGCTCGGGTAGAAGAAAGTGAGCTCCTCGCCCGCCGTCAAGCCTCCCTTCATCTCTGGATTGACCCGCACCTCCCACTTCAGCATGTCAAACACCAGCGTAGGCCGACAAGAGTGGTTTATGTATACCAGATCGCAGTTCAGCTCGATGTGTAGATCTCGCGATGCTTGAACGGAGGTGTAGGCACATGTCGCAGGTGTCGGGTTCGTTATTCGCGCGAAAGTTGCACCGGCAGGCAGATCCACGAGCGAGACTGAACGGGCAGCGAAGTCGCCTTCTAAGTGTTCGACACGGAGTAGACGGCTGAGGTCAGGCTTCACCCAGGCAGGCACGCCGTCGTTCGTTCCGTTCGGTAGCACCGATGAGGGCGCTATGATGGGTTTGGCGGGGGATTTGATGGTGGCGGTTTTCCCGTTCGTGGGAGGCGGGGCACTGGAGGTGATTGCAGCGGGCGACATGGCGAGTCAATTGGGCAAGTTTCTGAACGTGCCAATGCGTTCAAGGGACCTGTCTACATTAATATGCATTCAAAGGTATGCCAGCTGTGACGCGCATCCCCACGCGGCTCCCAGTGGGTCATTCGGGCTAAGCAACTTGCAATCGTGGAGTTGCTTAGCTTCTTCAGCATGGTCTCCATGTTGCCGAAGGCCACAGTCCAGTCATAGGGGACGGGTACGAGGAATTATGCCGAGGCTCCCAGAGATAGTGGATCTTATTGTTTGATGCTTCCGTCTAGTAGCTACACGTTAGGCTCTTTGTCTTGCGCAAGTACCGAAGTACCGCGGTAAGCGGAGGCAGCTCGGCTGCACTCCAATGTGTCTACTGCTAGAGAACGCAGAGTTGCATTGCCCTATCAGGTCAGCTTTGAATGAATTACATAGAAAATTCTCTTCTATTGACAGAACGCGCCGATGCGGGGACAACAGCATTGGTGTTTAGTGATGTCCTGAGTCCGGTCGAAGGTCGATGTTGAGAGGAGATGGATGACGCAAATAACACGTGCAAGCGCTAGGCTTCGAACAGTTAGCCAACATCGGGTCTGGGTCTGGACCAAGACCAAGACCAATCCTCAACTTGACATACACGCGCCATACCTTGTCCTAATAATGTTTCCAAGAACGATTTACCGTAAAGCTCTTTGGCGAAGTAGTGGAGGACGGGTTAGCGATTGTCACTGATTAATATGCGCTCCCACCACCTTATCTGTCGCCCAGACGTGTATCTCATCATTACCTAGGTAGCCTATCGTCTTCAATCGTGCGCCCCTTCATTCGCACTCTCTCAGGTTAAGATATTGCACCTAAACTTGCATGTTACCAGATGAAATGACTGACAGCAATTATCTTTCGATAATCAGGGCCATCAAATGTTGTAAGGGCCATCTTGAACAGCCATGGCATTGCTTCGAGCCTTTTTTACTTCTCTGAAATGGCTCCAAGCAACCAGCAAATCTGTACACATGGATGAGAACGTAGTATTGGCTTAATAAAACATCATATTGTTGCGCGAGTATCAACATAAGCCCCGCTCCCTACAATGTTGAGCAGTACCGTTTTTCTGGAACCACGGTTCGGAGCTGCCGCAGTGGTCCCAGCAACTCTTGGCCCCTTCAGTATCTCGCAAGCTCGCTGACGGCTCCCATCCCACAGTACTTCTCTCTCCACAACTCTGATGTTACTACTGCCCCAGTGTATCAGCTCTATTGGTCGGTCAATCACCATCAACCACCCATTGAACTGGTTTGATGGGTATGACACAAGTCTTCACGTCCGTTCGACATGCACCCACCGCTCCTCCAGCAATTGAGCCTACGAGTAATGACAAGCGATGAGCAATGTTGGGCCCTACCCGTAGATTGCACCGCACCGTAAATGAAGTTGGGCGGTTGTGGATTCTAACGTGCGGTACGACGTTGGTAATGGAACCACAGAAATCCTATTTTGACCGCAGTTCGTATCATATCTTTCCCGTGTGGCATAGGTGACTACAGCCCGGTCTTCTTCTCGCAATTTTCCAAGCCTATTCCCCATCACTTCACATTACGTACGACTACTCCAACTTTGCCTCGTCCGTGCAGTACACGCGCAGCCCGTCACCTGCCAGACGAAATGCAGAGCGAGCCAGCTATTAAGATCTCCCTACCTTCGCCAGCACCAAGCGTGCACTTTTCCAATTTGCCAACGACATTGTCTTCAAAGGCAAGTTGGCACCACGACTCTGAAAGAACACTGAAGCGTGAAGCTGCAACATGCGAAGCACGCACAAGAACACACAGCCGCCCGAATCTACCCTCGTTTCCTTCACAAACTCCTAGCTTGCAATGGAGACGCAAAGAGGGGTTTTGGCGTTCTTTTATCGCCATCTGTATCCCGCTTCTGCTCTCGGCTCTCGAAGGGAGCGTCACCAACACCGCACTCCCAACGATATCTGATGCGCTCGATCTCGGCACACAGTTCTCATGGGTCGCTACAGCGTTCTTGCTTGCCAGCACAATGTTGCAGCCCCTCTATGGCCAGCTAGGGGACATGTGGGGTCGCAAGTATCCCATGTTGGTGGCAGTGGGCGTCTTTGCTATCGGCAGCGCCATCTGCGGCGCTGCGAATTCAGGCGGAGTGCTGATCTTCGGTCGAATTGTGCAAGGCCTTGGAACGGGCGGCATTGATCTCTTCGCTGAGATGGTACTTTGCGACATAGTCCCACTCCGACGCAGGGGTCCTTATCTGGCTATAAAGCATGCTGTCTTTGCCATCGGAACGACTCTGGGACCACTCCTCGGAGGCGTCTTCGCTGAGCGCGGTTGGCGTTGGTGCTTCCTCATCAACATACCGGTATGTGTGATCTCCATGATCGTCATGTATCTCTGGCTGCATGTGGGCGGCGGCCTCAAGATGAAAAACATGAACATCAGAGAAGAGATAAAGAAGGTCGACATATGGGGCACCACAGTCCTCACTGCGTCCGTCATCATGCTGCTCGTTGCACTAAGCACTGGCGGTGCCTCTCACCCTTGGGACCATCCCGCCATCGTCATCCAGCTCCTCTTCAGCCTCGCAGGTTTCATCGGTTTTGCGCTGTTCCAGCGCTCAAAGTACTGCGCCAGCCCCATCATGCCGAAGGATGTTTTCTCGAACCGCACCACGAACATCGCCTTCGCCCTTACGACTATCCACGGCTTCATCACCTACGGCTTCCAGTTCTACCTACCGCCCTTCTTCCAGGCCGTGAAAGGCTCCACACCCACGCAGTCAGGTCTCGAAGTCCTTCCTACAACCCTCGTCATCGTCGTCCTCGCAGCCGCAGGTGGTCCCCTTCTTACCCACTGGGGTCGATACAAGCCTATTCACATCATCGGCTTCGGCTGCATGGCACTCGGACTAGGACTTTGCGTTATGCTCGCGAAGAACACAACCGTGCCCGCATGGCTGATGTTCCAGCTGGTCGCTGCCGCCGGCTCCGGCATCGTCATCTCGAGCATGCTGCCCGCGGTTCAAGTCAGGCTCCCGGACACCACGACTGGCCAATCATCCGGCTCATGGGCATTCCTTCGCGGCACGGGGTCACTGTTCGGCGTAGCGATCCCAGGCGCGGTTTTCAACGTGCGCTTCGCCTCTTTACTACCCAGAATCTCCTCCACAACAGCACAGGCTCAGCTCGAAAAGGGACAAGCCTATCAGCGCGCCACAGCTAGCTTTATTAAGAAATTTGAAACAGATGTGCAGGCTGAGATCATACATGGCTTCACAGAGAGCTTGAAGTGCGTTTGGGTTCTGTTCACTGCGTTGGCTGTTATAGGATTCTGCATCGCGTGGTTTGAGAAGGAGCATGAGATGCGGAAGACGCTGGAAAGTGCGTATGGGCTAAAGATGCCGAAGAGCGCGGGAGAGACGCCTGCGGGAACTGCACCAGGGAGTCCGGTAGGGACGCCAGCGGTGGAGAAGAGTTTGGAGGATGTGGAAAAAGGGTTGGAGGGGCTTTTTGAGGAGAAGGTGGGGTTAAATCCAGAGAACAGTTGAAGAGCTACACCAAGCTAAGAGTTTCACGCGCGGACTGTTGGATGATTGCTTTAGCGCTATTCTTCGTTTACCTAGACGAGAATCCTCTTCGTTGGTCTAATACGCGGACAATGGAAGGATTCTAAGGACTGATACTATAATCTGATTGAGAAAACCATTCGGACTACTCCACTAAATGCTCTTCTACTCTACACGCTGAATTTATTTACTCCTCTCTTTCTGGTCTATAATGCTATGCTCATGGACGCGAAAAAAATCTATAGCGAAGACTGCTTCTTGTGCTCTTGGAACTAAAATACATTCTTCGTATTCGTCTTAGGACCGGCCCTGGATCCTCTGCCACCGAAACCCCATCGGATCTGGTTCGCCCATCGGCCCTCCACACCAAGGTCATCTGCCCACGCCCACACGAGACCCGGGTTCTTCTGGAACATGCGTCCGGCGAAGATGATATCCAGGTTGTCCTTCTCAAGGTATCCATTCGCTTGCTCTCCGTTCGTAATGGAGCCTACGGCAGAAACAAGCAGCTTGTTGCCGACCTTGTCCTTGATCGCCTTGGCGAACGGCTCTTGGTATCCGGGCCCGCTCTTGATCTTTTGCTCGTGGAGACCAGCGGAAGACACGTCGAGCACGTCAACACCCTTGGTAGCCAAAATCTCGGCGAGGCGTACAGTTTGATCGATGGTCCAGCTCTCGATTCCAGCCTCCTGAAGCCAGTCGTCGGCGCTGACTCGGAGGAAGAGCGGCATAGTGTCGGGAATGGCTGCGCGAGCGAGCTCGACGACTTCGACGGTGAGGCGGATACGGTTTTCGAAGGAGCCGCCGTACTCATCGGTGCGCTTGTTAGATGCGGGCGAGAGGAAAGAGTGTAGCAGGTAACCGTGGGCATTGTGAATCTCAATAGCGTCGAAGCCGGCCTTCAACGCGCGTCCAACAGCAGCCTTGAAGGCAGACTTAAAATTCTCGATGTCCTGCTTGGTCATCTCCTTCGGTTGCGCGTGCTTATCGTTGAAGGCGATGGCGCTGGGGCCGTAGACGTTGTTAGGCCAGCCACCCATTGACTCCGTAGCGACGTCGCCCATGCTAAGCCATGGCGCAACGGTGCTAGCTTTGCGGCCGGCGTGTGCGAGCTGGATGGCGATTTTCTGATTCTGGGAATGGGCGAATTCGACAACGCGGGCCATCGGTTCGATCTGAGAATCTTGCCAGAGGCCGACATCCTGGGGCGTGATGCGACCTTCAGGGACGATGCCGGTAGCTTCAATAAAAGTAAGCCCTGGTCCACGTTGAACAATGCCGCCGATATGAGCGAGGTGCCAGTCTGTCATGTGTCCATTATCGGCGGAGTACTGGCAGAGGGGAGCAACCTGCGAGCGTTAGTAAGGATCATCCTGTGTTCGTATTTCAGGGAGGTGTACAAAGATACGGTTCTGGAGCTCAAGACCACGGATCTTGAGCGGCTTGAAGAGCTTAGGGATCTTGTCGCTGCCATCCTTCATGCCCAGGGCCGTTCCTGCTGGAGGATCTTGCAGCGGTGTGAAGTAAGAGATCTGAGGTTGTTAATTGCTGTTCCTCGATAGTCGCTCAACGTTACATACACCAGGTGCAGGCCTGTTTACAAGGCGGTCCTCCCCCTCAACCGTCTCCGGAAGTGCATGGTGCGCGTGTTGTGTGGTCGTCATGATTCGTAGTGCTTTTCTCTTGCAAAATGACACAAAAGACTGAAATGTAATTTGGTATAAAACGCAATTGACAGTGCAGTGAAGAGTGGGAGACAATGAGGCGCGCTCGTGGGATTTATAGTCATCCCACTCTTCGGAAGGTACTGTGGTTAGTGACGTTCTGTCGGACCCGTTAACAAATGGACCCTGGCCGCGGGGCATCTAAAATGTGCCCCGCCAACCCAGAAAGGAAAAGCACGCCACCGTGCCTAACTGGATTTCTAAGACGAGATGTTTCGGTGTTGTGAATATGTCTAACGTGTGATTTGTGCATAGAGACTTTGATGCAAGACGCGAGGGGGATGCTTCCCAAATCGGTGCCTTAGTATGCAACAGCTGCTGCTGTAAGCATCATCAAGGTGCAATCATAGAGGCTTACCTACCATCTATCGGTTGCTCATCGGTAGCGACATCTCTGTCAAACGTCCTGGCATCCAATCACAGCACTTACGGTGTTTCTAAGCGGCCCACTTCACTGTGACGAGCATTCGGTGGTGTCGGGCTACCACGCCGCTCCGAATGGCTGTCCCGATTCTGTCAGCAAGCAGTCAAGCTCTTCACCGGCCCTCTGAAGGCTTGATGCAGAAATATGGGGACGTTTCAATAAAAGTACAAGGCAGTGCTTGTTGAGATCGACTGATAAGAGCATGTTTCTTGTTGTGACTCGGGCCGCCCCGGTTCGGACCGAACACCACTGAACCTCACACCCGATGCTCGACCGATGAATACTTTCGGACGCATTCCAGCTCCACGTAACATACTCAACCTGCATGTCATGAAATATTTGAACTACTCAGCCCATGGTAGATAACCTTGATGATAGCACAGTATCAACATTCGCCGAAGCTCGCCGTCCAAGCCTTTAGTGCTGTATTCGACAGTCAGTGAGCATACCATATCGAGCAATATGGTCGCAGTGCTGAGCCTTGTCACGTCGGGCACTCCTGCCTTCCAGAGGATTCTTGTTGTTTCTATTCAAAGTGTCGGTAGACTGACATGATGCAGATATTGCGTTGCGACACCACCATCATGTGTAGAACACCATCCGCCACTTTGATACCTGCGCGAATATTATCAGGGAAGTGCGATACTCCAATGTTTGTACATGCGAAAACAGTCGACGAAGATCCGGTGTAACGTAACGCTACGGCCTTGGTGTCTCCTGGCAAGGCTTGAAGCCGACGTTATTGGCGTTTCATCGATGCCAACCCTCTAGTGCTGCGATCGATGGGTTCGTAAATCCCCCTTTTTGAACTCAAAGATTTGAGACGGATGCGCTACAAAGCATGGTCTTCAACAAGCAATATGCATCCGGCAGGCATACAAAGGCTGTCTACCATGATAGCCGTGTCTACCATTAATAGGTAACGTTGGATTCGAATCAAAAGTACAAAGGCGGGAATTCCACTCTTCGTACCGAGCGATGTTCAAGAAAGCCAGATGGGCTCTTCTGTAGCTCAAAATCGTAGACGTCGGAAATACTACGTGTCGATATCGTCTCGGACCCATGCAGGACCAGCATACGAGTATGCGAGCACTGCATTATTGCTGCCCCATGGAAGAGTCATAGGTTTGGTCCATGCGGACAGACAGCTGTTGACGGCGGCAAAAAAAGTTACGGCGACGTTGCAGATCATGGCGCGGACTATTGGTGGGGAGAATGAAAGGGAGATGACTAACAAAGGCGCCTGGCGCCTTGACCGCCTGGCGCCGCCGTGAAAAGGACACAGTTTCAGATATCGAAGTGGCCTTTGGCGGGGCGCTTGGCGAAGGCGGCCGTGGCAATGGTCGCAAACGGTGGGGAAACCGTGGTGATGGACTGCAAGAGAGGTGTGGGTGGAGTGATGGTCTACAGATGCGCGCAGCTTCCAGATGCAACGGGCTGCAGTCAGAGAGCTCCATAGCAATGAATACAGTCCCGCAGGGCGCAGGCGCGGGATTCTAGCTTTCCCGAGCAACCTCCAGAATTGCCGCCTCCAGGCTGCTTGCACAGGCGCGGAAGTTTCTAGTAGCGGGTCTCGCTACACGTGTCCTGTAAGAATGCATGAAAATAGGTAAAATGGAGGCTGATGAGCGCTCTCGGGCCTCGCGAACTGGCAAGGTGGCACCTTCTCTCTGCCCGCGCTTGCCTGCATCCGGAAGGCGGTGAACAGCTTCCCGGGCACTGTGCTGCTACACATACATGGCCTCTACTAAAAGTCCAGCGCCAACGCCTTATAACGCCGCGAGGACTGGCTCTGCTCTGTCTCTTACTTCCACTCCACTCTCCACCTCACCGCCAGTTGTCTTTCCATTCTCTTTCTTTCTTGAGATACCCGGAGCCTTTGCTTGCTCCACCACACCACGCGAGCGCTCTTAACGAGCAAGCACCTTTTTGCAATTGTCTCTCGTCCGCACACACAACACCACAATGGCGCGGCGATCGCGGGGCGCCGACCGGCGCTCGACATGGAGCATCGCCTTCTATCTTCTCCTCGTCCTCGTTGGTGGTCTGATGATGGCGCGGACAGCCCGCGCTGATGAACAGGCCCCTCTCAAGGACGACGACTCGCCCAGCGTTAGTGGGCCTGTCATCGGTATTGATCTGGGCACGACCTACTCTTGTGTTGGTATTATGAAAAATGGCAAGGTTGAGATCATGGTCAACGACCAGGGTAAGCACACATCTCGCCTCAAGCGCCATGGGATGAAGCTGACAACTCTACCACAGGTAATCGTATCACTCCTTCCTGGGTGGCCTTTACCGACGAGGAGCGTCTCGTCGGTGACGCCGCCAAGAACCAGTACGCGAGCAACCCTCACCGAACCATCTTCGACATCGTGAGTACAAACTGTGTCTGCAAGCGGGGCAGAAGTTGACAAGTGGCAGAAACGTCTCATCGGTCGCAAGTTCAACGAGAAGGAGGTCCAGAACGACATCAAGCACTTCCCTTTCAAAGTTGTGAGCAAGGTACGCGAACTGCTCTGAACATCGTAATCAAAATGCAGTGACTAACATCATTCGCAGAATGGCCAGCCCCGCGTCCAGGTCGAGGTTCAAGGCGAGGAGAAGACCTTCACCCCCGAAGAAGTCTCCGCCATGGTTTTGGGCAAGATGAAGGAGGTTGCTGAGAGCTACCTCGGCGAGACCGTCAAGAACGCTGTCGTCACCGTCCCCGCCTACTTTAACGACGCTCAGCGTGCCGCCACCAAGGACGCTGGAACTATTGCCGGTCTTAACGTTCTCCGTGTGGTCAACGAGCCCACCGCCGCCGCTCTCGCCTACGGTCTCGACAAGCAGGATGACAAGAAGGAACGCCAGGTCCTTGTCTACGATCTTGGTGGTGGTACTTTCGATGTGTCCATCTTGGCTATCGAGGAGGGCGTTTTCGAAGTTCAGTCCACCGCTGGTGATACCCATCTCGGTGGTGAGGATTTCGACAACCGTGTTATCTCCCACTTCGTCAAGAAGTACAACAAGGACAAGGGTGTTGACATCACCAAGGACGCTAAGACCATGGGTAAGCTGAAGCGCGAGGTAGAGAAGGCCAAGCGCACGCTTTCTTCCCAGAAGACCACCAAGATCGAGATCGAATCGTTCCACAAGGGCGAGGACTTCTCTGAGACTCTCACCCGTGCCAAGTTCGAAGAGCTCAACGCCGACCTGTTCAAGAAGACCCTCAAGCCGGTTGAGCAGGTTCTCAAGGACGCGAAGCTCAAGAAGAGCGACATCGACGACATTGTTCTTGTCGGTGGTTCCACCCGTATCCCCAAGGTTCAGGCTATGCTCGAGGAGTACTTCGGGAAGAAGGCTCGCAAGGACGTTAACCCGGATGAGGCTGTCGCCTTCGGTGCTGCCGTTCAGGGTGGTGTTCTTTCTGGTGACGAGGCTACTGGTGGTATCATCCTCATGGACGTTAACCCGCTTACCCTTGGTATCGAGACCACCGGTGGTGTCATGACACACCTCATCAAGCGTGGTACCACCATCCCCACGAAGAAGAGCCAGATCTTCTCGACGGCCGCCGACAACCAGCCCGTGGTCCTAATCCAGGTCTTCGAGGGCGAACGCTCAATGACTTCTAACAAGTGAGTGCTCTATGATTTTGTTATCCCTTTCGCATTTTTTTCTTTCGAATATGACGGTCTTTGGTCGGTGCATGTTGCTAACTTTTCTCAACAGTAACCAGCTTGGCAAGTTTGAGCTCACCAACATTCCGTAAGTTGTCCCAACACATTCCACCAATGTCAAGCAAAGACTAACAAGCATGTAGTCCGGCACCTCGTGGCGTTCCCCAGATTGAGGTCACCTTCGAGCTCGATGCCAACGGTATCCTCAAGGTCTCCGCTGTCGACAAGGGCACCGGCAAGGGTGAGAGCATCACCATCACGAATGACAAGGGTCGTCTCTCCGCCGAGGAAATCGAGCGCATGGTCGAGGAGGCCGAGAAGTACGCCGATGAGGACAAGGCTACCCGTGAGCGCATCGAGGCCCGCAACAAACTCGAGAACTACGCCTACAACCTGAAGAACCAGGTCAACGACGACGATGGCCTCGGTGGCAAGATTGATGACGAGGACAAGGAGACCATCACTGAGGCCATCAAGGAAACTCAGGACTGGCTTGAGGAGAACGCCGCGTCGGCCGTCACTGAGGACTTTGACGAGCAGTTCGAGAAGCTCTCCAACGTCGCTTACCCCATCACCTCCAAGCTGTATGCCGGAGCTGGTGGCGAGGGTGCCGACGAGGAGCCTGGTCACGATGAGTTGTAGAGGGATAAAAGTTCGACAAATGCATGATTAACGGTTAAGGAGCTAGCTTTCGGCTTTGGCCGTGTACGATTAGCAAACTTACAGCGGTCGTCCAGTATAGACGCCTCGGGCTTTATGTGGAGTATTTAGGCTGTTTCTTTTGGAATCATCTCAATGAAAAATCAAAACGAACCTTGCTGTGCGTTGAACCCTCGTGATGCTTCAAAGAATTTGATGTGCATCAACAGCCTGTTGGCTTTTTGCTCACGTTGCAAGTGCTTTCCGTTGTGGATAGCTGGTCGTGGCTGCCAAATTCCACGGTTGCGAACAAAGCGATTAGCTAGCTGGTACCCCACTTGCCAACTTTTTTGTGCTCCTGTTCATTCCTCTTCTCTGCAAACCCCCTTGTTCTTGTGCCCTGGTGTGCCTCGTGATACGGCTCCCTCTTCGCGTTATTCCTACGCTCAGCGAGGTACACGCAAAAGACGAACGCTGACGAGCAACAGCCGTTACCACACGCGCTACCACATTGGCTATGACATCCGCCATGGAGCGGGACAACGAACCGCTCCGATGAATGAGACGCGACTCAGCAAGCTGCAGACAATGTGCATTTATAATGGCTCATCGAGTCTGCCGTAGCAACAGCAATCTCTGGCTGAAGACGTCCAGAGCCACAAACATCAGATACCGCAGCATTGTCCCGCACGCAGTTGGCATCAGCGAATGCTCGATGCTCCAGCGAAAGGCTGCCATGTCGCCGGACAAGCTATCTTCAGAGTCATGCATAACGCCATCAGTTGGCTCGGGGTGTCACCACACGATGCGCAATCAGTCACCCAGGTACGCACACGAATGATTTTTGAGTTTTCGTATTGAAATACCAACATTCCATGACAGTTAAACAGATATACATTGGTGTGCGAAATATGACACAAGGATAGTACAGAAGAAAGTCTGTATCCTAACATGTTTCTTAAGAGATACCCAAAAAGGTTTGCGCAGGGGTATCGCAAGAAAAAGCAGCATGATACAAAAAGGACGAACAACCTAGCAGCACAGGGACAAGCGATTACCATCGGGAGGCGTGGATGGTGACCTCGAGGTGCTCGCCGTCGTCGGCCATTTGGCATCCACCGGCGGCGTCACCAGTGAAGGGGTCCTTGCCAACCATGCAAGGTCCCTCGGTAGAGGTACCGACATCGATGGCGTAGTCACCGCCACCGGCACCGCACCTGGTGGCGCTGGAGTCAGTGCAGATGAAGGTGCACGAGTCGGAGCTTCCGTCCAAACCGCTGGTGCACTTGGCGCCCTTGGCAGTGAGCTGAATGCCCTTCATGTTGATCTCACGGGAGATATCGAAGCAGCCGTTGGCTCCCGAGCCGAAGGTGAACTCGAGGATGGACTCGTTCAGGAGACCCATGTACAGGTCAGAGTCGTCGAAGGAAGCACCGCAGCCACCGGAGAAGCCATCAGCAACGGAGAGCTTCTGGGTCTCACCAGCAGCGAGCTTGATGGAGATGACAGGCTGGTTGGCGTTGATCCACATGGTGGACTTGCCCCAGCACCAGACCATGGCGTCCTTGTCAGCGCCGTTGGTGAAGGTGGCAGAGTGCTTGCCGTCGCCACCGATCCAGATCTGTCCGTTGTCGGTCTCGGAGTTGACACCGAGCTGGGCTCCGAGCTTCGTGGCGAGGCTCTCGATGCCACTAAGGATGTCGCCGACGACACCACCAGCGTCAGAGGAAGCGGACGCAGAGGTCTCAGCAGGAGCTGCGGCCTCGGTGGAGGAGGGAGCCTCAGCAGCGGCGGAGGGCTCAGCAGCAGCGGAAGTAGCGACGACCTCGGGCTGAGAAGAGGCAGGCGTCTCAGCAGCAGCAGTGGAGGCGGCGGGAGTGGAGGAGGCGGCGCCGTTGCCATAGTCGACCTTGCTCCAGTCAACGCCACTGAGATCAAGGGCAACGTTGTTCCAGTCGACGTCCTGGGCGTCGCGCTTCACTTCGCTTCGAGATGTTAGTATGCGCGGGCGACTAGTCATGACGATGGGGTCACTCACTGTCGCTTGTGGAAGCTGGCATGGCGAAGGTTGCCAGAGGCGGCGGCCTGGCCGACGGCGAGGGTGCTCAGCACCAAAGCGGATTGGTAACGCATGTTGTTGAGGGGTTGAGGATTGCTTTGCGAATGTGTGTTGTGTGGTCGTTAGATCGTGGGAGTGCAAGTCGTCGAGATATGTGCGTGCGACTTCAAAGAGTGACTGGGGTGAATGGCTGGGTACCGCTGCGTGAATGAGTGAACGCGCGATTGTTGGATTGTCAAAAACGAGGGGACTAGGTCGCAATAAGAACCTGCGGACTGGCTGGGGAACGGGGAGAAAGGAAACAAAGAGCGGCGAGACGCAGGATCCTTTGAGGCGCACTCAGCCGGCTGGACTCAGGAGCGCTGGTCTGTGTGTGTGGGCCCAACGGAGACGCACTGGGGGCCCTGTCTCGACGAGGGCACCTCATCTCCCGTGTCTTGCGCGCCGCCCGAAGCAGCAACGCGCCTTACCTTCCGCGGCGACAATCACCGCCGCCCGCTGCGCTGCCAATGGGGAGCCGTGCCTGGATTTAGCGTCGCCCTGCGGACTGAGCCGCCATTGGTGTACCTGAGCGCGGCGGGCTTGCACCTCCGACGTTTCGACTCCTGCAGAGGAAGCCCCAGCACCCCAGCACCCCCAGCACCCTCTGCGTGCGGCCCTGGCCCAGACATCGTCACCAGCCTTGCCAGTGCGCCCGTCGCGCCTTCGTCGAGCCTCGCCGCCGCCGAGGCTGGGTGGGGTGCCGTGGATGCTGCCACTTGCTGTGTACACAGTACAACCCACCCGCCTGTCACCAGCGCATTCACCAGCGCATCCACCAGCGCACTCACCAGCCCCACCTCCTTTCGCCAGAGATTGACCAATAGCACTCGGGCCAGCGGTTTCTCATGGACGCGCAATGAGGATGTGCGCTTTTGTGGGGAATGCCGCACTGCCATTGGGTAGACCAGCGCGCTGCCAGCCGACGTTTTCTTCTCGCCGCGAACCGAGTGGAGACGCTGCGTCTTCCAGAACACGTCCTCTCGACATTGAAGCGCTCGGCAAACCTTTCTGCTTGGTCGCTTCAGCCTCTGCGTGCGTGCGAAGCAGCCACGCCTCTTTCACGTCTTGCGTCCATGTTGGTGAAGCCGTGGCGCCGACTGTTGGCACGCTGGATACAGCGACTTGTGACGCCCAAGACGTGCATTCGCGCAAATGGCTACTTTTACCCACCGCCACTCCTACACGCTGCAGCGCGTCAGCAGCTGAGCTATTTCTTTCACATCTTACATCACGAATCTGCGAGCAGATGCAGCCCTGTCTCCCAGGAACCCAGCTGATTGCTATCGCAACGTGGGCTCACGCCGCCTTGCGGGTCGCTGCAAGGAACGGTGCATCTCGCCATCCAGTCGGATCCAGGCACAACACACAAACATCCACATGAGCAGAGCCCAGACCTATACCGCGCTGCAAGCCGTCGAATGTGGAGCGCGACCGCTGGTTGTTGGGGAATTACTTCAAGTAGGACCGACGTGTGCTTGATAACATGGTACGCTATCATGCAAGCACGGCAAGGTCACGAACAAAACTTGTTCAAGGCTTTTCTCGCGACCTCACTGGCAGACAGATCGGTGACTGCAACCTTGGGATCCAGCCTGCCCGGTCAAGATTTTCCTCTGCTGCATTAGAGCCTGGAATTGTGGGTTGCACGTTGTGCCGTCGCGAGAAGTACGCGCACGCGACATTCTGGACCTTCATTCACGCGCCGCGAAGAGAAGTCGACCGAGGTGGACTACCTCTCTGCCGTCTTTCAAGCGTGAATGTCGCAATCTGAAGAGACGTGGTGAAAGTGCCGTGATCGTTCTTCCCGAGCCCGCACACGGCACGGCTGCATATCAGCCAACGCCCGACAAGCCACTACTCAACAACCGTCAGCCTTTCTCCGAACGCTCAACGCGATCAGTACCCCATATGCCCGCTTATCAATACACGGCCGTTTATCGATATCGTCGATATGATCGGCCGGGGCATGATGTCATGCAATACTCTGTGTGTAATGCGACTCCACATGGCCGACATGGCACACTATGGGTGTACCTGGAGGAAGGGAGATGAAGCCTACGTGAGAAGCCATGGCCCCCGGTACTCCGATCAAAGCTGGGATATGCCACGCCCGAATAAAGTGCGAAGCGGTAAATGCTCATCCGCCTGCTTACTGTAGTCTTGTCGCTTGACCACGAGCGCGGAGGGCGTTGCGATGTAAGAGGGCACGCCAGTACTGCGCCGCCGAGTACGCGAATGCGCACAAGTCGATACTCGAGTGCGCGAAGGTCGCTTGGATGCTACAGTACTCGGGCTCATCACGAGGTGTGTCTACTCCCTCCAGTCATTGAAAGGCTACACGCGATCTGACGCCAAGGATACACAGTACAGGTGCTGTTTCGCGCTTATCTGTGCTGCCACGTAGTGCTTGCAATGGCCTTCCCTGTTCGTCGTCGATCACAGCTTACAGGCGCAAGGTGCGACGTCTCGTTTTCGTGCCTGAAGATCTCGTATCGAGAGTGAGGCTCTGCAGCGATCGTTCGGAAACTTGTTCGCTCGGTAGAAGTCGTCAAAGGATCACTGCATCCGCTACAAAGGACGAGACGACTCCAACGGTGTTCGCCTAACCTACGCACAGCCTACAGTCGTAGAGCAGGTGTTTGCGCAACTTATCGCGGGGCACAGTGACATGCTGCGACACGCTGCTGTGTTTGGCGCGAACACTCGTTCGAGCAGGTCACGCATGGGCGGTGCGGATGATCTGCGGCCTGCAGCTGTTTCGAAACATGGCATTTGCGGGCGGAGTCCGCTATGAGAGACGTCGGAACTGAGGTTGGAGGCGTGTGGTCGTGCGCTATTTCTGGATCAATACCAGCTAGAGTAGAGTAGGTTTGTGAGTGATCGGACGGGAGGAAAGGGAGTGTATGCGAGTTACGCGGTAAGCTGCCCGACCTGTGTGCGATGAGAGGAGGTGAATGCACTCCCACAACATGTGTACCCCCCCTTCGTTGTTATTGACCATGACTAGGCGACCGAAGAAGCCACTTCAAGCTGATTGTAAGATGATGGCTCGCTCGACGAAGTATTCTTCGCCTGCAAAGGACCACTGCCACTGGGACCACACTTTCTAGATCCACCTCCCCAAGCCAAGCATGTCGATCGTACGACTAGCACATACACTCGTTCGCGCATCGTTCATCGTTCCTTCGTTCTGTTTACACTCTCGTCTAGCGCATCATCTCCGTCGTAGAAACATGCGTTCCCTGATCATTCCGCCACCCTAAGCCCAGGCCTCTCATCGGAACTCCGACACCTACTCCATGAATCTACTTGCTACTTTTTACACGCACCTGTAGCATGACTTCCTATTCTGTGAACCGCGCCACGTAGAATGACCGCTAGGGGCCTATCGGTCTGCATCTGGACATGTAAACTAGGCAGCATGTCATTCACGGAGTGGCCGTGCAGATGTCGCATCTTCCTTGCATGCCGCTCGCAAGACTTACACGTGCTCCTGCGGAGGGGAATCGACCTTCTATGCTTTGTTTCAAGAGTATGCTGTGCTGCTCATAGAGAGCAAATCGGCATTGGAGACTGGGTAATGGATTCGTCCATCCATTACAGGCCGTGGTTTGTGCTTCTGCGTAGTCCTACCGAACGTAGTGTATGCAGTATACACGTTGTCTGAGAGCGACTGTTCCTGTGATGCATCTCACTCCAGGGCTGCACGCTCTTGGGGCTCTGCGAATCTGTCCTGTCGCCCTCTAAAGGTGTGCGAGTTTCTCCGGTAGCCGATGCCCACCACTCACATGATACTGGATTATCCGTTCATAGCCACCTAGATCGGGAGCACTATTCGTGTTCATGTTACCTAGATGCAGACAAAGCTTTACGTGAGTGGTCCAGCCTCAAGCTCGTTGTCTAGCAAGGAAACTGGACAAAAGGCTCGGGTGAGTCGTCTATTCGGTACTTACCCTCGGCATCTAGACAGTGGCCACGCATGCACAGTGGCTTACCATTTGTCAGTTCGTCACCGCTTACGACTAAGACCAAGATGTGGGTCAACCAGCTCGCAACAACACGTCACCCCTTCCACAGGCCAACTTCCAAACATAGCATCGTATGAAAATGCAAGGAATTTGATTGCTTTCCGAAAGCTTTCTTCCTTTCTACATAACTCACTCACCATACATTGCCATGCATGCGAGCTTCCTTCTTCATCCTCCAAGTCATCTCTCCATATCGAAAAAGGTGTTTCCCCAACCAGTGGCAAAGCGAATGGACGCTCGAGGCCAGCGGCGAAGGGTATCTCGAACAAGTAGTATTCAAATCGTCAAACCTCCCATCGTCTCGTCAAGAAGATATCGTCGCAGTATATGTAAAGGTAGGTGGTAGTCGCAGACAGAAAGTGGGGTGTCCCTCGAGGATGAGAATCGAACGCCGGGAAATGCACAGGTATGCATACAAAAAAGAATTCGGGGGCATGACAAGCAGCTGTTTATGGTATAGTGATGGCCATCGGGCAATGCTTTCAATGAATGCAATTGAGGCGGAAAAGAGATATGATCCCTAGTACGGGCGGTAGCCCTGGGGTCCTGGACCAGTTGTGTTACTTCTGGGCATCGGCTCTGCATCTGACCGTGGTGCCCATTGTGGTGGTCCAAGGGGCGCGGTAGCACTACGTTGCTGTTGTTGCATAGGCATACCTCGATTAGGAAGAGGCTGGGATGCTTCGCGTCGCTGTATAGCTGATTGCAACGTAGCGGGCACTCCAGCACGAGGATTTGACGGCGGAGCAGTGCCCGATCGGGAAGGTGGAGCAGTGCCTACTCTAGGTGGTCCAGCATTCTGCATCTGTGCCGGTGAGCCAGAGCGGAGGGCACTAGGAAGTTGGGGTGGCCGGTAGTCATTTGTATCGCCGGCCTGAGTGTAATAATCTAGTGGGTCGTCGGTAGCGTTGAGATCTACGGGCGACATCTCATAAGATGGACCCATGGCGGGACCACGGTTGTTGTAGGGAGAGAAGGTCGGTCCACCGAAAGGCGAGGCACCAGGTCTACGGCCGGGATAGGGTGCGTTGCCTTGGGGTGGTGATACACCGCGGTTGCCATAAACATCGGCCGACATCGTTTGAGGAGCAGGAGAACCTCGTGCTCCAACGCTCGTATCCACAGGCGGAAGCATATTTTGGGGGAGGGTATGGCGATGCACGACCTTGCGACATTGGCGAGAATGGTCTTCCAGACATGCCGTTAGGTGGCGGTCGAGGCCCAGGAGCTCCAGAGAAGTACTCTGCATGCGGGTCGAGCGAAGGCATGGGCGGAAGTGGAGAAGACATTCCCATGTCGCCAGCCTGACCTAGGAGTGGAGCGTTCGAACCGAAGCTCGTCGTAGTGCCTTGAGTATCAGAACGCGTAGGTACAGGCCTCTCGTACAATGAGGGCAGGGATGGCTTCATGGCAGCCGTTCTCGCCGTGCTCATTGTGCTCATCGTGTTTGTTCGTGACGGGGCGTTTGAAGAATACGGTGGGAGCGTGGTCGAAGTGCTTATGGTGTCTGATCGTGTGACGCCCGTGACACCCGAATACATGGAGGAGGTGTCGTCGTCGATCCCTCCCAAGCTTCGGCAGGGTGGGCATGCGGGCCTCTGCGCCTCCGTTCTTCAATGCATCGCGCTCTTCCTTCTTGCGCTTCAGGTCTTGCTTTTCCAGGGCCTTCTTGATCTTCTTGCTCACAATGCGCTCAAGACGGCTTTCGATCTTTCTGCGGCAGTATTGCGTAAGGCTTCCGTCAGCCTTGGGAACATAGTGCCAGAGAAAGAATACATAGAAGAGGACCGAAAAGAACAGCGACAGGAAGGCGATAACCCAAATAACCAAGGAGAACAACATAGTGAAGTAGATGACCGTCTCTTGCTTGTTGCCTTGCTGGACCATAGTTTCAATATTGAGGAAGAACTGTGCGACAGGCGATTTTCCCTTGGGCGCCGCGTGTTCTCCCTCGGGGATGAGTTGGGCTTGCATAACGGCCCACAGCGTCAGGCCGTTGATGGCAATGCGAGGGCCTTGTGCCAGAACAATGATCAAAGCACCTATACGGATTAGAGACGGTCGTGGAAGTAGGTGGTGAGAGGCTACCTTTGAATTGGAAGTAGACAAAGAGGGCAATGTAGTCCACGCCCTTTCTACTCTTAGTCAACTCGGCGAAGACCAAAAATCGGCGCCATCCCTGTCCCTCCTTGGTCAATCGCAAACTCTGGAAGATAGCGGCAAGTGGCTCGAGATAGCACTCGGCGACTCCGCCAGCGCGCATGACGCGGATCGCGCGAATCCATCGGTAGATCAAGAAGACGTAGGAGACGATGATGCAGACGGCAAAGATCCATTTGGTGATGTTGAAGTCGACTTTCGGTTTGACTTGGCTCGACCATTTGTTAAAGGCAAGAAGATTGACGGCGGTAAAGGCATCGGCAGCGTAGACGGCGCCCGAAATGATGACAAGGATCCACAACCAAACGTACGACAAGGGCGTAAGGCAGGATGAGGACTTGAAGTCAGAGAGAGTCTGTGAGGGGTTAGCAAGCTGTCTGGTGCCGCAGTCGAATGCTGGACGCACGATGTAATCCCACTTCTGCTCCTCAGCGACGGTGAGGCCTTTCTCACGGTCTCCGCAGCAGCCCATGATTGCTGCTTGTATTAGTATATCCTATATCCGCTCAACGGGGCAGTCCAGCTGTGGTTCAAGGAGTGGATAGAACTATGCCAGCATCGAAGCTAGATGAGCTCGGGCAAGGAAGGAGTGTTGGTCAGAGATGCCGTTGGGGTGTGTGTGGTGACAGGCCGGCTGCGCACCACTTGACGCGGAGAAATGAGCGACAGGGGAGGGAGTCTTCAGACAGAGCGAAGGTGTAGAGCTGGCGCAGGCGCGCGAATGCTACGGGGTTCCGGAGAGGCTAGGCGCAGGCGTAGGGCATGATGCGACGGGGCAGCTGCTGTCTGGGGCGCTCAATGCTTAAGATGTTTCGACAGCGGAAAGACGGCTCCCGAGGACAAAGACAGGTTATAACAGCATGTGCGGCCCGCTGTTGACGTGGACTGTTCCTATTGTGGTCGCGCGGTGAATACAGAGAGAGCGAATGCCGGCGGGTGGTCAATTGGCCTGCTGGGTGAGGGACTAAGTGCGGCAGGCGCGAAGGCGCGTCTGGAAGGCACGATGGAGGGACGTCGCAAAGGGCGCAAAGAGAGGACTCGAAGGACTCGAATGCGCAGACGGCTGCAAGGCTGGCGTCTGCGTGTTGGCTGCGGGCGCAAAGAGGGACTGAGTGGTGATAAGGAACGCACGGCGAACCGCACTGTCGCTCTCCTGGCCGTGGAGTCGCTCCTCGCTGGGCGGCTCGCCATTTCCGGCGCGTTTCGTGCGGGGCGCCAATCAGCGGGCACCGAACGGCCGCTACCCGGGAACCCTGTGTTTGAGCTTGGCTTCACCACGCCACATACGGAAACGCGCTAGCTTGTTCCTCCCAGACTTCTTCAACGGTTCGTGAGATAGATTGCACATTCCAGCCCACCAACGGTACATGACCACCGCGAAACTCCGGCCCTCTTTGTACCACACCATCTGCACCTGCTGTACTGCTATACTGGCTTCGTGCGTTGAGAGGAGCTGGCCTCTTCCGTGGCACGAGCGGCTCCTGCATACTCGCGCTACGTGCATCAGCTCTGCGCCACGTTCCATGTCTGAGGCACTGAAGATCGAGCATCAACACCACAAATGACCCCTCGTTCGCTCCTTCTTCGGCCACGACATGCTCTTGTGTCGTCATTGTACCCATCTGCCCACTGTGTACCTCCAACTTCGAGTCAGCCTCCAAACGCGATAGCCACATCTGATACTGTGGCCGCCCCCCCGAAAGAGACCCCACGCTCCGCCTGTTCAAGCGCGTGATTCATCTGCCCCGAATTCGTCGCATGAGCAGCGTCGTCAGCCAGTGCGGCAACTCTTCATGCCTTGGCGCCGCATCCCGCTATACTACACATGTATCAAGCAACTATTCCAGCCTAGTTCAATAACACTGTCTTCCATCGCATATACACCGAACTTGCTTGGCTCCTCGTATCTGTGTGTTACTAAGCAGAAAGTGCTCTTTTGTACTATGTGCAGAAGAAGCTGCACCTGGAGCAAGATGTGAACAAGGTGCTCCCCTCCCACTCAGCTAAGCGCAGGAGACTTCTCAAAGCGCATCGAGTCATCTCATATGTCTGCACCAGTATAGTTTTTATAACCCTAGTTGCACTTGCGCTGGTCATCTCGGCCCCGCACATACTCCGCTCTGGAGGAAGGGTTACAATGACTTTGCCCGGGGAAATGCTGGGCCCTGTAACATCCCGCTCCTTGAAGGTGGCACCGCAGCCAGAGTATTCTTATGCCTAATCCCGACCGAAGAAAGGCACCAATAAAGATCGGAAAAAGTTTCTAGTAAATGAAACAGCTCAATGTCAGTTAACAGAAATGAAGGGATGGAATCAGCCAAAGCTGATTGAAGAGATACATGTTTGTCCTCTACTACATCACCTTTGCAACTCATCGACATATAATGCGACAATGATCGCGGGTTATTCACGCTGCCCTTTCCATCGGTTACATTCTTGCTGCACGGTACGGAACTTGTTATCGCACAATTACCTTGTTGGAAATCGCTATACAACTTTCCTTCCGCCTTCGGATATCGCACCTACCAAAGTAGTGTTTGTCAATAAGCGACATGCCGAATAAACTCATGCTCACGTCCAACAACCCTTCTCATGATGCCAGAGACACCATCGAATTGCAGCAACCTGGCTCGCCGGACATGCCTGCAGATTATCGAGATCCAAACCATCCATTGGCGCCCGTCGATCTCGACACCCAAGTGAGCCCTAAGCGCAGCTGCTCGAGATGGACGAAGAAGAAGATCGGCTACACGGCTGTTGGCGTTGCGATGCTCTTGCTTGCGCTCCTCATTGCCTTTCTCATAGGCAGGAAGGTTTCCCACAATCGTTCCATACCTTCACCAGGTCTCAGCAATACCACGAATACGACGGTTCAATGGCATCGCGTTACTATGACAGCAACCCAAACGGCCATCAGTTTCGAAACACTACCACCAACTACTATTACTCAGTGGATCACGATCACCCCTATTATCTTCGCACCGCCGAGCTCTACATCGACATCCACGAGTAGTGCGACTGCAGCCTCTTTCGCCGCGCCTGTACCCCTCACTTGAATCTTGAGCCGTCGATAACTACCTGTTGCCGGCAGTTGGGACAAAAAAGCCCGATGGAAAGTGCTTGCATTCCAGTGTTGGAGGCCAAGGTTCAGCAGTGTGATATGAGGAATGGGCGATGGACATGCATAAGATGTGACGCTGCATAATTGGGCGGATGAAGGGGGTGGTGGATAAAGTCTCCAAAGGATTGGCGACTCGCCAGTTGAAGAAGAACTACTGAAACTACTGAATGACTGCGTCAGATACTGAGTCATAATTAGCTAGTCTATATAAAGAATTGCCACATACAGATATTGCTTGTGTCCTTAGAGTATCCCATACTTTATCTCTGAGACATCATGTTAGGTGCCAATGTAGCTATGCAGGCCCTGTGATAATCTGCACTGGCTCATTGTACTTTCACCTCTCTTTGATAGCCACGCTTTCCCCGATGTTTCACCCTCTCATTGCGCCCTCACCATATATACAAAATGCTATTCGCCCCCCTATACTACCTAAGCACCCGACCGTGAGCCTCATTAACACCAACCCGCCTCAATCAAGAGATGCGTGGTCCCAAACCGACATCAATGATTCTCCCTACGGCTGACTCTTTGGAGCCGCAGCCGCAGCCAACGTTCATATCGTTCCGGAATTTCTCCTCCTTTCCCAGCACTCTTCCGCAACGCCCGAAGATGCCCTCACGCATCAAGAACTTCTGTATGCACAAGTACGTCCGGGCTATTTTCGTGGTTCTTCTTACCATTAGCCTGATTGCACTCGCGGTATGGGGCGGCCTTCAGATGGACCGGAAGAAGAATGAGCATGTCGCAGCGCCCTCACCTACGCCGACCGTGACTTTGCACTCGACTTCCATGGCTTGGTACACAACGACCGAGGTAGTGACCACAACTCACACGCCGAGCACAACCTTGACCACGATGTTTGTACCGATGCCGACACTTTGAGGCGTTAACAATAGCTCAGGCCTTCAGAAGTCACAATTAAAGTGACAATTGGGAGGTGGTTGCCATTATCGTACTTTGTGATATGGTTAAAGAAAGGAACAATCGGAGTAGATGCTGTGTTGTACATTCGAGCCTCACAAGAGTTTCTTAAGACTGCGTTCATGGTTCTCGGACACACTGGGGTGTCGTGCACGCGGTTTGAGCGTCTATCGAACACAAGGCATGTAAACGCAAGAACGAACATAAGATAGAAATGCCTGAGCTACAACAAACTAGTGTGACCTAATTCCAACCATTTTACACTACTCGAATTGTGACATGGAAAAGATATTACATACAACCTGATATCGATAATAAATGTTCGTAACATACATGAATTTTCTGACACCTTGAGCAATGCTGCCGCATGAAAGACATTTGGACTCCACGATCATTTAAGTGATATGCGCTCAGTCATCCATCCAATCATTATCACCATTTCCATGCTCGTCACTCTCAGTCCGAAGCTCTGACACTTTCCAGAAAGCCGTCGGTCCAGCCGGACCATGAGGGTCGAGACTCTTGTCGTACCAGATTCCGACAACGCCGCGCTTAGACCGCAACCCGCCCACTTGAATTGCCTCGCTGCGCCAGCGTTCCTCATCACTGCCAACGAATTAGATTTCACAGACCCACTTCAACGAAGATATTACTCACCCATTAAAGACCCACACTGTGCTCCAACGCACCTCACCCTCAGCTGTCGTCCTCACACACCCTCGTATACTCGAATTAGCATTCGCATCCATATTCGTGTCTACAGCGCGCGCTTTGCCGCTAAAATGCACTACAGGCATTGTCTGGTCGTCGTTATTGCCAGGCGCAGTGACGGCCGTTACTTCCAGCTGCATCATGATATGGCGGACTGCTTCTTCCATCGTGATCGGCGGGTAGGGTTGACCCTCCGGCGTTCTGACAGCTGTCGTGTTGAAGTTGAAGTGGTGCAAGTCATCGTAGTCTAGAAAACAGACGATTCGCGCCCAGATTCCAGAGATGTTGTAGGGGTCCTGCAGGTCAAGCGGCAGACTTGGTTCCTTTGTCAGGCTTGGTGATGGAGGTGGAGAATTGGTGGAAGGGAGATGCGCGAATCGGTCTTGGAAAATGTTGGCAAAAGGTGAAGACCAAGGGAGGACAAAGCGATCCATGTAGCGTCGTGAACAGAGCCCGTTATTGTATCCTAACACTACCATTATACTTTCAACGAGCTCCCAATCTACGCGCATGCTGCCATCGTTGCGAAAGGGTCCCCAGCGTGAGCGCTTGGTGTAATTGCGCAAGTCGTAGACACGAGAGCGGGCGAACGGGTGTGTGGAGAGAGTGCGTCGACCGGTTGTGTCGTTAGGTATACCGTGGATGCAATGAAGTCGTGCACTCCGTTGACGATCTTCTATATTGCGCGCTTGAGACTGGATCTCGGTGCCTGCCCTGCCGTACAGAGAGGACTTATGCAGGAAAGTGTCGGCATTTTGAGGGTTCGAAAAGAGATTCGTGAGTTCTTCCTTGTTCAACGACAAGCCGTCATATTCTGAGCCGGTCCGTATCAGAGTATCAACTAGTTCCAGCACGAAGTCGTAATGCTCAGTCTGTGTCCATGTTAGTGGGTACCATGAGACGATATCACCGGGTAGCGACCTTGGCATCTAAACTCTGTGACTGAAGAACCTTGCGAAGCTTGACAAGTTGTTGAAGCTCCGCGATCCAGTTTGGTTCTGGGTCTGTTGTTCTCCGCCGGGGATCATCCTATAAAATGTTACCGAACGTTATGTCGTGACCATCTATCCTGCAGCTTACAAAATTCCTCAGATAATGGACCTTATACAACCTCTCGTTACCTGCAACAAAGTGGTTGAATCCAAGCGACGTCTGCGCCAAAGTGGCCAGATCCTCAGGCTCTACCTCTTCCAAGATCTTGATGAGAACATCGTAGTACAGCTCCAAGAGCTCCATGAGAAGGGTTGTGTTGAACGCTCACAATTACTCTCTCTGTTGAAGGAGCGACTGGACGGTCTCTACAAATTAAGCAGTCGGTGTGGTGTGGAGTAAAGTCGACAGAGAACGACGTCCAGCAGCGCGATGTTTGATGATACTTAGTGCACATGTGGGGGTCCTCGATACGGAGCTACCAGCACTTGAACGGAGCTCCGCTAAGGCTGAAGAACGGTCCCATGTCCGCTGAATGTCAACAACGGACTATATCCACGAGTAAAATAGTAGTCTGGGCGCTGGGTTCAAGCGAGGGCATGGTGTTGGGGCCCCGTTCTTCTGGCGTTGTAAGGATTGGCTTACGGATTACTGCGCACGGTTCCCTCCTCCACGGCACCTTCGCTACCAGCATCATCTTTCCTTCTGCAGGCCAGCCCTTCCCGGTCAATGTGATTTTAGGACGGTGTCATATTCAATGCGAAACTTTCAACACGACGCTGAATCATGGAAATGCTCGGGTTTCACGCGTCGGGTCAGCCATGACATTGCAGCAATGCCACGATGTCATTGTTGACTTCCAATTTCAAGACCAATCACGTCTCCTTAGCGGTCGAGCTGTATCCTTATCGAGCATGATGTACACCATAAAGGTCGATGGATGCCTGCGGAGCGATCGGGAGATCTGTTTTGCGACTTTGCCGTTCGTGTTTAGGTCGAGTGGGGGGAGAAACAAGGTACGGATGGCGGATCGCGGTATTACTGTAAATCAAGTCTTGAGATGGTTCCCATAGTGGAAAGGTGACATTCTTGCGTTGAGCGCTGAGCAGTTCGGAGGGTCGGACCACAGAGGCCGAAGGAAAACTCGAACTGTTTAAGTAGGCCTTCTCTCGCGTAAATGTCCATGTCGGCCATGAAAGTAGGACGAATGGCATGCAACACCATCGTTCTGTCAATGCAAGTATATTCTTACTATACACACAACTCTACATATCGTCGTCATCTCGTCGTCTCATCTCGTCGTCTCGTCATCTCTTCAACTTCATCAACCAAACGTCCTATGGTACACCTTCCTCGCCCAATATTTACAGCTTCTCTCGTCTCATTCCAGGTCCTACCTACGCGAGTCACTCTTTCTTGTCCTCGGGACTGAAGTTGATGGAAACACCATTCACACAATGCCTCTCATCCTTGGGGTTCCCGAACCTCTCCCCCTTGAAGATGTGCCCAAGGTGTCCTCCACAATTGTTACAGACGATCTCCGTTCTCATCATGCCTAGACCTGGATCGGCCCGCTGGCCCACAGCATCCGGGAATGCATCCCAAAAGGCAGGCCATCCGCACCCGGAATCGAACTTATGATTGGCTTTGTAGAGTGGGGCGTTGCAACCTGCGCAGGTATACACGCCGGCGTCGGGGTAGTGCTTGTCGAGCTTGCTAGAGCCTGGTGCTTCGGTGCCCTTTTTGCGGAGGATGCGGAATTGTTCTGAAAATTATGTACGTTAATTCTGCGGGTGGGTATATGAGTAGATGGCGCGCACATTGCAACATACCTGGTGAAAGCTGGGCCTGCCACTCTCCTTCCGTCTTCTGGATCGGATAGTTCGTGTTGTCTGCCATCTTGGTGCCGAAAAGCGCGCCGAGAAATGGGATGTTGGGCATAGATCGCACGAGAGTCGCGCGTTGGGGTAAGCTGTAGATGCCGCGAGCTGGATTCGCAGCTCGGAAGGTGGTGTTGGTAAAGGCGTGGAAGGTGCGGATGAGGGTTGGAATGGACGGGAAGCGCATGAAGGAAAGAATAAATAGGTGGAAAGTTGAGGGTATGTGGAATCAATCGTGGCGCCGTGTACTCTTCGTACACTTCGATTATGGAATCTCTGGGGCGGGGAGCTTGCGCCACCACCGCGTCTCGCGATTTGGAATTGCGTCATGATTCGCTGAACAGAGCATACTCCCATCACACGCAAAAGTCTCCCCCTACAGCAAATTTGCAGCGGTCCCATCTATTTCGAATGACTGTTCTTAATGCAAGCCGGAATGAATCAGGAACAATGACAGCTGGACGGCCAGCTGCAGAGATCACGTGACTAGCTTATCTCCGGAGCAACTCCTACCAGCGTACCATCTCATAATGAGCTTGCAGCATCTACTCACTCATCCACAACTGTAACAACGGGTTTCGCTGCACTGGACTTTCCTTGACCCCAGAAGAAGCCATGCTCTTCTGCGGCGGCGGAGATTCGACCGAGCCGATGAACGCCCACACCAAACCTGCAGGTGACGAACAAGGGCCTGGCCTACCGCCGTGCACACCAATGAGAGTGCATGCGAACCTTACTCCGAGCTGTTTTACTCCGGCGGGGGCCTTCCTCTAGTGAAGGAGTAATTACCTTTGGATTGCTATTCTCTTAACTTTTCTTCACACCTTTTACTGTCGCCAAGCAGACACTTCCTGGTCTACTTGGGTGCTGTGGCGTTCGAGATAGCTGTCGATGAGTGGCAAATTTACGCTCGCGGATCAATTTCCCGAGTCGACCACATCAGAATTGTCACCTATTGGAACTGCCGTGGCTTCGGAGATAAGGCACCCAAAAGCCTCCCAAGGAAGTAGCAATTTGGACGGCCAAGGCGAGGAAGACGACCTTTTCTTGGGCCAGAATAACAGCACTATCAACACCTCGACACATAAATATGGCATAGTTGAGAGCACCAATCTGGATGGCGAACAATATAGACGTTCACGAGGCCTTATTATCCAGACTAATGCAGAGAGTGGAACTGTTCTGCCTCAGATCGACGAAACAGAGCAGACAGAAGCACTGAAAGAGAAACCTGTGACATGGCTTTCGCTACCCAGGAAGGACCAACTCGCTGTATTGACCATCGCGCGCCTCAGTGAACCTCTCACCCAGACTTCGCTTGGGTCATACATCTTCTACCAACTCCGGTCGTTTGATTCTAGCTTGCCGGATTCAACCATTGCTTACCAGGCTGGAATTCTACATGCAGCGTTTCCTGGTGCGCAGTTCTTGACCGCAATTGCTTGGGGACGCTTTGCGGACGCTGCGTATGGAGGTCGGAAGCGTGCCATTTCGATTGGCTTACTGGGCACGATGATTTCTATCATAGGATTCGGGTTCTCTCACAGCTTCGCAATGGCACTCTTCTTTCGCTGCCTCGGTGGAGTGTTAAATGGGAACGTGGGAGTCATGAGGACAATGATCTCCGAGATCATCAAAGAAAAAAAATATCAAAGCAGAGCATTTCTTCTATTGCCTATGACCTTCAATATTGGTGTCATCATAGGGCCAATCCTGGGTAAGTTATTTGTTTCAACTAAAATCAGTTGGTGTGCTAATATCAGCAAGGTGGCATATTGGCCGATCCGGTCGGTAGCTATCCGTCTCTCTTTGGATCTGGCTCACTGCTTGGTGGCAAAACAGGCGTCAAATGGATGATCAATTCGCCATATGCTTTACCGAATTTGATGAGTGCTCTCTTTCTCTTCATGGCTGCTATCGGTATCGTTCTGTTTCTCGAAGAAACCAGCGAGATTTGCAAAGACAAACCAGACCCAGGCCTACGCATAGGACGCTGGATCCAGCGCAGGATTTTCCGGCAGAGGTCCACAGGGGATCACGCGTATACCGCCATTCCGGGAGACGAGTTTACTGCAGCGTCTGCTGTTGAGATGCAAGCTACCCCCACATCCGCACATCCGGTTCTAGGATCTCCCCGAACCAAACTGGCCTTTCGGCGGATGTGGACACCTAATGTGCTTGTTACTCTGCTCTCTCACGGGTTGATGGCCATGCATGTTGGAACTTTCAATCCTCTCTGGTTTACCTACCTTTCCGCTCCGCGATACGACCCTGAACACCCGAATCCGCCTGGTTTCAAACCTCGCGGCTTACACTTCACTGGCGGCATGGCGCTTTCGCCTCCTCGTATCGGCTTAGCTCTTTCGATCCTAGGTGTCATCGGTATAACTCTACAGCTTTTCCTGTATCCAGGACTTAGCACCCGGCTAGGTACAGCACGTAGTTATCGGATTTTCCTTACGTTGTTCCCTGTTGCCTATTTCATTGCACCCGCCCTGAGTCTTGTACCCAGCACGTCCAAGCCTCCAGCAGGCGTGTCCGGCCCACTCATCTGGGTAGCGATAACTGTCGTACTGTTCGTCCAGGTCCTGGCTCGAACATTCGCCTTGCCATGCACTGCGATTCTCATCAACAATTGCTGTCCGCACCCATCAGTTCTAGGCACAATGCATGGTATTGGTCAGTCGGTGTCCAGCTTCACGAGGACGTTCGGTCCTATCGTGTTCGGCTGGTTGTTTGGGAAAGGTCTAGATATTGGCGTCGTCGCATTGGGATGGTGGGGCCTCGCGTGTGTGGCTGTCATTGGGAGCATAGCGGCACAATTTGTAAGAGAAGGAGATGGGCATGAGATCTTGCTTGAAGGGGAGGTACGGGGCGAGGACGGGTTGGTGCGACGCGTCAAATAAGGCCAAGGTGAAATCGGCAAGGGCCGGTGAAGGCCCCTGTTCAGAAGAAAGGTCACACATCTTGTGGGCCAATTTATTGATTCCTCACCTCGTGTCCATACCTCAATGCCCTTGCTTACTCTCTTTTTCCTAGATTAAAGCCCGCACAAAGTCGGTTGCATTCTGCCCGACGGCGTGGTTCGACCTGATTTTGCAATCATGTGGGAGGTGCATGGCAAAAGTCTCTACTGTCAGATATCGCCAGAAGATGCGCTTGAGGGTGGTCGCCTAAATACACGCGTTGACGCTGATGCTGACCCTCTCGAGGAAGTTCAGCTCAGCGGCAAACCTGAGGCCAGACAAACCGAGGCTGTTATCATTGAAAGCGTTGTCTTCAAATCATCGCCACGGAACCGAGTCAACGGCAACAAACTACAGCGGGTCCACAATAAACTCGGACACTTTTACCACGGACGTTACCAAAAGCGTCCGGATTTCCTCTGCGCCCAGTGTAGATGTTGCTGCTTTACTTACGTCGCCGCGGTGCGCCACATTCAGCTGATGGTGGGAAGTTGCCGCAATTCTCGCTTCCATGAACGGCGAGCCTCTTTCGGAGTGGAAGCTTCCAATCTAACCAGATTCTCTCTTCGCCGTGTTCTCAACTATAGCAAAGTCATCACTGCTTTACCCTCTTGCGGAATATTTAGGGCAATTAAAATGGCATTATGCCGAAAGTACAACACCCTTAGATCGCATGGAACAAGTGGACAGTGCGAGTAGAGGTCCATGGGGTAGCACTCAGCTGTCATACACACGTCAAGAAAGCCGCATGTTTCGCCAGCCTTGGTGCTGCAATTACTGTTCTTGCTCTCCCAGTTGAACCTGTTACACAACAAAGCATTGGGTTCGCAAACCGGATGGGGCCATCGTCCGGACAATATGGACATGTTCCGCAGACTAATCTCTTCACAAAGATGACGGACGTGGAAAGTATGGACCAGAAAAGTGGGCCAACCTTTACCAGATACTCATGGTTCAATGGCACTAACAAAATGCAGCTATGTACCTCCTGTCGTCAGATATCTTAGGCGTTGCTACGCAGGCTCGGATTCCTTTTGTCACCACTGATAAATGCCTATTGCCCAACTTCGGAATGCCGTTTTCCAACTTTCACCTCACTTGCAGCATGTGCTACGTGTTCTGCACCGGAAGCAGTTCACATCGACGATTATCTTTGTGTGAAGGGAGATTACATATTGACAACGACACGAAATAAGTTGGCAATATCCAGAAGCTGCGGCCCCTTTTTTCTGTCATGTCAGAACATGTACGAGCTTGGCAATTCTCTTGTGTGACTCATCAGGGAGACTTCCCCTTCTTGCTCCTCGGTTCTACGTTGGTTTACGACCACAGTATTGCAAATATCGACGATAACATAGTAAAGCCTCTTTTTCCAAGAGCAAACGAAACTAAAAAAAGCCTTCCCAACGGAATGATAGCGTTAGCGAGACCAGATTGTCTCACTTCTTTGCCGACAACCTGGGCAGTATACAACTACTGTCCGAACGCGTCGCCGATGAATTCTTATGGAAGAAACGGCATGAACATGGCCGATGGGAATCTGAATTGTGACCATCTGAAGAGCTGTCGGGGACGATCAATGTGCGTTTTGAGCAGAATGTTCATAGTGAGCCAAGACTGAAGCGAGATTGAACTGGAAGCACGCTGCAGCTACATTGTGCATTTACAGGAGAACTGAAATAAACGACACGTAAATGGATGATCATGCACCTTCTTTCGACGTCCGTGTTATTTCTCGCCTAGCTTCCCTCATAAACCGCAATGGCATTATCAAACGCAGTATCAATGACACCTTTGCCCAACCCAAGCAGCCCAGCGCTCGCAGGTACGACCTTCTGCGTCACAGCATCTACCAGATCATCTGTATGCGCTTTTAGAACTTTCAAGTCAAGCAGCACGATCGGCGACTCTAGTGTCTTTTTGAACGTTTCGTACTACACAAGGTGTCAGCTGCGTACCACGAGATTTCCCCACACACAATACGACACGTACCTTCGCACTCAACGCCGTCAGACTTGTCTGAATAGGCGTAATCAATCCCGCCAACCCGGCGACCACGTTGTTACTCTCCGTCTCAGTAAAGTTGCCGCTTTGCTTAGTGATGAAGGCTGTCTTCAGCGTATTCGCATCGAGGGAGGTCTCAGTGGTGATGACTGCGAGTGACTGCGGAATTACGTGCAGAAGTGTACCGTCGAAGGCATTGACGGCAGTGGTCAGGCTAGTGAGGGAAGAGTTGAGGACGCCGATCTGCTCAATGACTTGAGGGGCGAGAGATGGGGCATCTCGAGGTGCGTGAGGGAGGGAGAGGGCGACTGGGAGGAAGGTGAGAAGTGATGCGAAGCGCATTCTGGAATTGGGGTTTGGGTCTTGGACTTGAAGGGCAATGAGAGGTGACGAGCTTATTTGAAGCGTCTGGAGCGCACTTTTTTCAACCTGATTTTGTGTTGAACTTATACTTACAAAGGAATCTATTGACCTATGGTGAGATGTCTACGAGGGTGCTAGGGTCGGCTATCTATCAATTTTGAGAAGGTGAGATCCGTGAATTGTAGAACAGATGTGCATTGGTAGAAATTAACGAGACCAGGGTAACCTGAAAACTACACCGCTGCTCACAGAGCGTCATAATTAGTAGTGGGATCCAACACTGGCTTCAACGAGTGACAAGGTCAGCGCCTGCACATATAAGAACATGCGCCGAACCAAATAGCCAATCGGCGCGAGAGTCGAATTGGTAAAGTTCTAGCACATGAATGGGAGATACATTCACCGAGGAGATGTTTCTAAGGCGTGATCACTTCTTTGAAGATCATGTAGTGTTCCTGGCTAAGATGAGCTTGGATGACAGGGGTAAATGCGGGGCCCCGCAGCCTGCCCGCACATTCACAAGCTTCGAAGCTTTGACCGCCGAGCCGAGGCAAGCATGCGCGTCCGTTGGGACCCTAGGCTCATTTTTACTTTCTTGGTCCTGCGTTGCAATTCGGTTACATGTCGTCCAGAACCTGTTCTGAGACATGGGTTATTGTCAAACCACCTCTATCCCGGCTCGAGCTGCGTAATGCGTGTTGTCATGTACCCAAGATTATTCGACTTAGGTGGCATTGGTGGAAGGCAAGGATCATTTTTCTTTCCTCTGCATACTGACTCCTCAATTACGCCGCTTCCAGAAGGCTCTCAGCCAGGATATGCGTTGGACAAAGACACCTTGCTCCAGCACCCAAAGGTTGTCAGGAGACGGCACACCAGTACCTCGGAATGACAACAGCCTACACGCCATGACACATCCAGGATCCACGTCAGCTTAGCATAGCAGCCCCCCCCAGGTATCATATACATTTCCCTGCGCTGCTGTCTCACTAATTTTCTATTCAGGTCCCTCGTCGTAATATTATTTTCTCGCAAGTCAAATTCAGTCTCTGCATTTGTTGCAAAGCCGCCGCAATGCAACCATGACGGGCCTGTTCGCTCTCTGTATGTTTCCGAAGTAACTAGGAGCTATTCTCACGATGATGAAGGATTCGACATCACGATACTCCAATGTCGGCTTTCTTGTCTATGGAGTAGGTGTCAGTCTTCGTCGCCTGACAGTAGTTCAAGGGACAATACTTTTACCTGCGTTCACTGAAACTTTGGCCTTCGGGACCACGTGCATCATTGGCTTTCTCGTTGTACAGGGAATGCGCGATGCGATCTGCTGCTTCAATAGCTCGTGGAAATTCCATGTTTCCCCTTTAAACTCATAACTTCGCACGCAATACTTCCTCTCCAATCTCCAAGGTCGCTACTGCGGCTCGCTGAAGCTATATCTTTGCGTGGTATTGGACATCGGGGAGACCGTAGTTCGATATGTTCGCACATTTGCGATATCTCATTGCGCCTAGCTAATATGAGACGTGCAATACGGGACCAAGATGTGCCGCCCGGATGTGGTGCATACACAAGTACTCCAGGCTCACCAATAAATTTTTGTCAAAGGACAAAGGACGAAGGTACTGGGGGCTGGTTCCTCCTGATACCGTTGATCTGTTTCGCGAACTTGGGTCAGGAGGCTGCAGGGCTGTGTCCTTACCTCACCCAGCATCGCACACTTGTGCTGTCGCTAATTTGAGAACTTCGGCTGAAAGAAACAGGAATTCTTGCGTTGCTCACGTCGAGATCTTTGGACGAGGATACAAGATGTCGGCACGGCGCAGGGACGTGACATGGGTAATGGCTATGAACTATGAAGAACATCATGCATGAAGTGCATCTAAGGAACCGGCTGTAGAAGTATTTCATTAAAGATTGGCCTTGGGCTCCAGCAGTTTCGCCACCGGTTTCCTTACAAGCCGAGCAACCAACCAACTACTTTCAGCACGTTTGTCCCTCAACGAGTCGCTGAGAACAGCCTCTTTGAACCTCATCGTGAATTGTCGTAGAACCATGTCCTCAGTAGCCGAAAGAGATTGCAGCTCCGCACCCTCGCCGCCCCTCAACGCCCTCACCAACGGATCGCGAATCAACGCCATAAAGAATCCCGCGAAACCCTCCGCATACTCTTCGTAGTCCTGCCAAGTCTTCATAGAGCCTTGTAGCTTCGTCCACACGGGATGCGGAAGCGTGGGATACGCCCACGGCATAGGCAGATGCCACAAATCCCGCACAGAGGAAAGAATCTGTCGCAAGTCTTCTTCGGTAGGTTGAAACCACGGCCCACTGAAAGCGCGATACTGTGCTGGTGTCATGGTGCCGTCTTCGAGGCATCTTTTGAGCACTTGCGCCGTGGCTTCCCAATGGAGCTTTACGGTCGAGCTTGGGGTTGTCGGAATGACTATGAGAAGATGACCACCGGGTCTGATCTCTCTGGCACGGAGGCGGAGGAGGTTTGTGAGGTCTGCGTGGCCTTGTGAGCGGACGCTTTGTTGCCTAGTGGTGCTTGTAAGTTGATGGTACGAATGTGACGTATGCTTGGAGTAGTAGAGTACCAAGTTGAGTAGTAATCGTCCTCGGGTGGAATGACCATTGGCGGTGGTGTCTTCTCAAGCCAATGGAAAGAACTCCAAGCCATGCCTGTGAGCAGTATTATTAGCTTCTCGATAACGTAAAATCATCGCATACGTTGCATGCATTCTACTCACCGACATCTACGGATTGATCGGGCATGATTTGTTGGTAGAAACTTCTAGGCAGCACAGCGAAGTGTCCATTTTGTTGTCCACGCTGTCCGGTACGGTAGTCCTGCACAGCCTCTGCCACTCCATTCCAGTCATTGTTCATTCCATCATTGAGTATGAGCTGATACTGGACATCCTCATCAGCTTTAGAGAGCAGCAGGTCAAGACTGTGTGTCCAGTTTTGACCAGAGCCACAGCCCTACAAGGCGTGGCTGCGTTAGTGTACAGGATTCTCGAGAAGTAATTCATGTGCAAGATAGGAGTGCAACAGAAGACGATACGCACATAGTCTACTACAGTGATCGATTTGCGACCCTTCAAGTCTGGAAGATACTTCTCGCACTGCTGGTAGATTAGGCGCTGGAACGCAGAATTCGCGGCATAGTTAAATGTCCCTGCATTTGAGGTGGCATCTATCCCAAGGCCATGCGACTGCTTCGCAGTTTCGGAAGGACCTGGAAAGTCTTGGAGGGAAGAAAGTGTGTGCATGTTTGGTCGATTGGGTTCCAGTGTTGACAACTAAAGTCATAGAAAGACGATACGTTCGAAGATGTGTCACTCAAGAGCATGAGCATGCACCGTGCGATAAGGATTCTATCGACCAGGCGTAGGGCGCTCACCAAGAATCATCGTGGTTAGTAGCTCTGTTGCCTGTGCCATCCCCGGGCGAGGTGTGGTGGCACTGCTGCCATGAGGAGATCTCTGTGTTCGCCCCCCCAAAACCAGGTATCTGGTCGCTATGTCTTTGGGCAATCGCAACTCGATGAGCAATCAACGAGTCTGTGCGATAGTTAAGACACCTTCACTGAGTGTCAACATGCGGCATGGATTTTTAGAGAGCTATTCTAGATTTGACGAGGGTGGTAGACTATTTCTTCTCCAGCATAAGATCCGAGCTGGAAGCTTGCGACGATGAGTATTGCGCTAGTTCGCGTTGGTTTGCCGGTTGTCATCAACGATGATCTGCTACCAAGTTACCATTGCGGGATCTTGTAGGACAATGCGTGCAAGTTTGCTCTGGCTTGGACGCCACTTTACACCCCTGCTCACGGTTTGAGCAGTAGACTCATTTGCTCAGCGCTTCGTGCGAACCAAAGTGTGGCACTCCTTTACCATCTGACATTTTGCTTTCGGATTTTCTTCGTCCCTTGTCTGCTCTAGGCAACTCCTATGATCAAGAAGTATGTGTGCTTCATTTGAATCTCTTGAATGGCAGAGTCCAGCGCACTCACTTCGTACAGACGTAGTGGCTTAGCCTGGTCACTCGATTTCGGACAATCAGGCCGTGCGAGTGACACCAAGTGAGGCCAACACGATCTGTTGCCCTGTCCTATTCTCATACGCTCTGGCGATAGAGCACGACATTGGTGCACAATATCTTGTCCAACGAAGGTGGCGGCGTAAGGTTTCGGTGAGAAGTATATCTGCGCACTTAAGAAGCCACGAAGAGACACTGCAGGTTGTTAGCTCTGAACATTACATGGGCAAGGAGTACAATACATTGTCGCACTGATACTCTTGACTGACTCGCGGACACAAGGCCTCTTTCGTTGTGCTGGTTTGTAGACAAGAAGCAGAAGCTAAGATCGATGCCGAGGATACGACAATGCCTAGGTAAGACCACGTCAGACGAACGCGACTCTGATTCTCTCGTTAGCCCGCGCCTCGTTCACCCACTCATCCTCGCATCAGCAGGTGTCTTGGGGCGCCGAAGTAGCAAATCCTGAGACCTGCAGTTGCGTTTCGCACGATCTCTCTCAAGGACCCCAATAGACCCCTCCATCTCACGAGTGCTTCCCACTTCGAATGCAGGCACGTTCTATGATGTTCTGACTGTAAGTAAGACCCATCATCAGACCGCGCCTACCTCGCAGCTTCGGCAGCCGACTGCCGAAGCCTAGGCCCAAACCTAACACGTCACACACAACTAGAGATCGGCGTCGTTGGCGTCACATGACCTGTTCGTTGTATTCGCTTACTTCGAATCGCGAAGACGTTCCATTTCGCAACCTAGCAACATGCGCGTGAGAAGCGCTCGCGCCCATACCCCCAGTGACCGTTCCTTCACCCAAAGAGAGAGAAGGTGCTGCGCCGCGAACGCCAAATCCAAGATGAAGATGCCCCGAATGTACACAAAGGTATAGAAAAGCGCACATATACAAGTCCATTGAGTGCTCTCCTGGTCGTGATAAAAAAAAAGTCATTCTCCGTGCCCCGCGTACGTCGAGCGAGTTATTTGGTGATGAAGCCGAGGTAATCCGCGACGACGAGCGTTACCATCCTATCGATTGTTAGAGCCAGTCGTCACCTCTCCATGGATCCCTAAGGAAAGACTTACGCATGCGGAGCGATACGCACATAATATGTACCGAATCCTCTGTAAAATCTAAACAGACCTTCGTCTTTTGCAACTTGCTTGAAGCAATCGAACATGCCCTTATATGGCAGACTTCCATCCGCCGCTCTAGTCTGCTTCTGGAGCCTAGTCTTCACAAAATCAAACGGCAAGCTGAAGAAACTGGCGAAGAAGCCAGCGACTGCCGATGCAGTCAGCGTTTGCGTGTTCGGCGAAAGAGATGTAGACTTGAGCTGGTTCTTCGCCTCCGAGAAGAAAGCCAGCTGCCCAAAGTTGAGCGCCATGGCGCGGACGACCGTGGGATAGCAACCAGCCCATAATCGTGATACACCCTCTGCCTTGGAGATGCGGACCAGTGCGTCGATAACGGACGTGTAGTTTGCACGTTGGGCGAGGGGCTTCAGTCCGTCGGATTGCATGCGGATTAGGGCTAAGTCGGCCGGATTCCCAACCATTGCTGCAAGACCACCTGCAGCAAGACCCGCCCCGGCGCGTTCCTTGAACCCGATTTTCTGGCCCTTGGATTCCGCAGATGCGGTCAGGGACTTCATGAACGTGTCGAAGAAGCCGAGACGGGCAGTTGTGTATACGGCTTGGCGGAGAAGGCCAGCACTGAGACCCGTGTAGAGATCTAGCGCTTTTCCGCTAGCGACTATCTCCCTGAATACGGACACCGGGGTGGGCTTCGGGCCTGTCTTTGCGCCTTCGCCCGCGAGTTGTAGTCTTACTTTGACCATGTCCACCGGTTGGATGACTGTGGTGGCAGTCATGCCTGCTAGGCCTCCATTGATGAAGGGCAGTGCTGCACGTACGAATGGCGTATGGAGGAAGCTTTGTGTTGCTTGTTTAGGGTTCTCTGCTGCGTTCTTCATGACCGCGGACGCGTCAGCGAGGGCTGATTCTGAGGTTTGCTTTGCGCTGTCGATAGCACGAGAGGCGGGCATCTTAAGGGTCGCTGTTGACATGACGGTTAGGTGAAGGTCTGGATCAAGGAAGAATGACGCGGAAGGGTCAGGTTGTGACGGTTGGTGGCTTCTGCCGACAACCAGAACAATTGACTTGAAGCTTGACGGGCACCCTTGAATTGAGCAGGACACGCGCGGTCTATGAAGGCCATGGCGCAGCTGCTCGGATGCTCAGGTCCAGCACCATGACTGCAGGTGTGCTGCAGCGTCCAGCCGCGGCCGTAATGGCATAGCGTGGACAGGCGGACAGGCTGCTCGGGGACCAGGAGCCGTGACAGCTGTCGAGGCCCGAGTTCCGCAGCGCATCGATTGCTCTCTCCGAAACTCTCCGGACATGCGAGTCGAGAAGGTTGGTGTCCGGCCAAAGGCGCAGAAGAAGAAGAAGAGCGGACGCACCTGTAGCGGGAAGCCCACGCCAAGTCGCTCTTTGGACGTGGGCGGGTGGGTCGCGCGTTGAGAAGGGTTAGACTGCCTCAACGAGCGGTCGCAGTGGAGCTCGCCTGCCTACTGCACTGCAACAGGAAGATGAACTGCGCGTTAACAATGCCACTCGTAAGCTGGTGGATTGACAGAGCAATGGAGCTTGAAGTCATCAGACGACAGAGCGGAGGTCGTCCCCTCCTCCGACCTTCCCCTCATTGTGGTTGGCTGCACCCCGCACGACAAAGAGGTGCGCCAGTCCAGCCTGCTTCGAGGGACGACTTCTGTGACGTGAGCAGCTGTTCAACGCGCTCCCAGCCAATGACCATGGCCGACTTGGACCGCTCGACGACTGCGGTCGAGGGGATTGCGGGACGAAGCGGTCATGCATGAGGACGCCCTGTCGCGTGCTCCGAGCAGCTCGACCAGCAGCTTCAGTCCCATGTACCTCGACCATCGAAGCTGTCAACGAGATCGTCAGGTACCGCAGCATTATCCTCGGCGCTCGGGCACTGTCTGCGGTTCCGCATCTGGTATGCTGCCGCTGTTGTCCCAACTGACAATGACGTAGCCTTCCGTCTCTCCGAGTAGCATCATGCGCAGATACAGCTGCTGAACATGTACAATACGTCCGTCCCGACCTGATCCAGACTCAACGAATACAAATTGAGCTCAGCGTATACTCTCCCTGTCATCGACCCCGAGCCCCAAGTCGTAAGCCTCAAGCGGCGCGGACAGCATGTTCGCATTGCGACCGCTCATTTGACGACGTTATCGCCTATTGTTGAGCGGTTAACCGAACGGACCTTCTCTCAATTCATGCACCGCTTGAGCCGCATAGGAGCTGTAAGTGAGGCTGGGGCGCTTAAACCGCGGGCATCCTAGGCGCATCCGCGCCGCGGCCGAGAGGTAGCCGCGACAGCATGAGGCGCGTACGGTAAAACAACTTCAGTGTGAGATCCCAAGGGTGATAGATGGAAACCTCCTGTTGGAGAGGGAACCCGAACCGAGCCGAACCGAGGAGGAGAGATCGGGCGGGAAGGGGACATGTTCATTGTAGGGTTAGGCTGCGATACATGGCCAGAGACAGTTACTTGCGAGTAACCGGCCGTGTGAGCTAGAAGAGTTGAGCAACAATGGCTTGGTTCCGACTTCAATCATGAAACATCCACATCATCCGTTCTTTCGTGGGCTATAATGTACAACTGTCTGAAGACCTCCCTTGAGAGCTTCGAGAAAGTTTAGATTAGATTAGATTCTCCCCAAGTAGCACTGTCGAGCTCTCGGCCGGCACGTAGATTTATTCCTCCTCGTCACTAGGGCTACCCAGATCATCGACTATCGAGCTTCTTGGCGGTTCCTGAGTAGAAGGTACTTGAAGTCTCGAAGACGGTGAAGCTTTGATCCGCGGCTGAACAGATGGCGTTGGTTGCTGCGAAACCGATAGCTCCCTTTCCTCATCTGGCTCGTCTTCTGCTTCTCGAGCTTTTGCTTGTTGCAGGCGTTTGATTTTGCGCATAAGAACCGGATCGGGGTGAAGATCTTGGGCTCTAAGCATCTGTAGCAAGGTCAGCTTCTGTTGTTCCAAAATTTGTACGCAAAACAACAAGGGCTGTAGACTAGATTTCAAGGTGCGTACCTGATCGCAACCGGTCACCGGACATTTCACAGCCTTCTCTCCGTTACTTGCAGATCCACCTCCAACCCTTACCGTGCTCTTCCTAATCATCTCGAATATGGCGGTTCGTTCGAAGGTATGAGGACATTTTGCGCTTGTGTATGGATCTTTGAGAGGCAGGAATGTCAAAGGGCATTTGATACTGATAGTTGCACGCTCCATGACAATATCATCATCGTCGTCATGGTCCTCCCCGTGTCCGGTAATTCCCGGAGCAGGTGAACCTGTCTCTGTGAACCACGTTTCGGGTTTTGGAAGCGGGCGATCATCTCTGTATCGCGCATCGTGCACCATTTTTTTGAAGTTGGTGTAAGCGTCATTGTTTGAATAACGACCGACATAGGAGATAGAAGTGTAGTCGATCTTTTCGCGCTCCATACGGTTCGCGTACATCTCGCTCACGCCAGTGAGGCTTGGCCGTGAGCCGTCGAGCGGCGTAGGGCCTGGTGTAGGTCCTACTGATTCCTGGGTCTCCTGTTCGTCTTCCATATGATCGCCGTCATCATCCGCTCTGTTCTGTGTGCGCCGCCTCTGCGATTGTGACGCCCCTTGTGATTCCCGCTGCGACTGCTGCTGAGACTTCTGTGTCGCATATTCTTGCTGGAGTCGTCCTGGAGCGTGCGTCTGCAACCATCCTAGAGATTCCTCAATTCGTTGTGCGGCCACGCCGTTGTCAATGATTCCCCTCATACTCTCCTCGAGTTTTTTAGTGTACTCCTCGACCTGTTTTTGCAAACTGGCAAGCCGTGCTTCATCTTCCTGCTGACTCTCCGTCTCAACACCCTTTTCCCACCGCGTGCGCTGCTTAGCCACAGCTTCTTGCCGCTCATGCAGGGTGTCCAGAATGAGGGCGGCTGCTTCCGTGACCCGATCGCCAGCCTTCTGGTTATGATCCTTGAGCAAGGCTACCGATCGGTCGTTCAGAGCGCGAAGTCTCGCTTGCGCGCGTTCGTTCAGCGGGTGAGATGGTTTCTTGTACGGCGGTAGCTCCTCTTCAACTGCGGGGCGACGCGCTGGGGTTTGCGTGGGAACGATGGAGGACCGGCTAGGAGTTGGCCTGACTCCAGACTGGCGATGACGAGACGACATTACGACGAGAGAATCTAGAAGCTTGGGCTCGATAGGCAAGCGGTCTTGGGGTATATTGAGAATCGTTGAGAGAAGTCGCGCTATAGCGAAGTGGTCCGTGCCCGAGACGCGCTCCACGTGACATCGTGTCTTCCGCAGGGTGCTAGTTCCGTGGCACTACAGAGTATTGATTGAACAGACGTGCAGGACTATGTGAGCTTTTACTACCTGATGGTGTTTAAAGAAGCTATTTGCAAGGTTGGTCCATTTCTTCCAATAGGCGTCGACACCGTATACGTGAGAACTAGATACTCTAAGTAGGTACCTGTGGTAAGCCGGTATTATCATTTATAATAGTCCCTACACCACATCTCTATAGCTGATAAAGAGGCCTTGCAAGATTTTTTCATTACTAATTTACGCATTCCTCGATTTTGACAATAGCCTGTGAAATCTGGGTTCGATCAAATGTTCCCGAGGTCGTTACGATATCAAAAACGTTAAACACGATCGATAATCAAGCAAATAACAGCAAATATGCTTGGGTTGTTGGATGTGTTCATTTTCGATTCGTGACTTGTAGTCAGCTCATTTAGGATGAATCGAGCTTCCCGGGGTTATGGCTATGTGGAATGCTTCATGAAATGCCACGAATCGAGTGTGGTAACAGTGCTGTGCAAGCTAACTGCCGTACAAGCCTAGCACGCACCTTAGTCCCAGGTGCTCGCCCAGACTCAGAGGGTGTTCACTTTCGTACGATACCTGGACATGCTATTTGGATGAAGAATGCTTAGACGTCTGTGTCGGCATGCCGAGCTAGCTTTTCTTTTCTTGAGTGTCATTGGTGAGCTAGATTCCTTCTTCGTGTAAGATGACCAAAATTTATCGCCGCCCGCCGGGGACGATCACTGGTACCTAGCGATACAGCCAGTTACCATTCCTCCTCTGGCATCTGTGACGTTGGTGGAAGCCCGCGAGGGCAAGTGCGAACCCTAGTAGATCTGAGCAATATATTCCGTTCGGTTTTCGCTCGGACATAGTCAGTGTACGTGAGTTTGGAGAATGGCTATCAGGTCAGAGGCTTTGTACTACTACTCCAGACGTGCAGACGTATGGTACCTGCCAAATAGCATCTCCAATCCGTCACTACTGTTGTTAAAGTCAGTCTTGGTGCAATCATGACGCCGACCGAGTCCGAATACACAGTCGGTACCATTGAAGTGTTTCACACCTCCTCATCAAAAGCCAACGACCCAAGAGCGAAATACAATGGCACGATCAACCTTCCTATTGGCCACAAAAGGGAGCCCGACTGTCGGTCCTTCGAATCGGAGACTATATTCGACAAGGACATTGTAATCCCGATGCGCGACGGGACTGTCCTTAGGGGTGATGGTTCCGTCCAGCTGGAAAATAGGGACTTCCAGAGATCATGTTCTCCCCATATGGGAAGTCTGGAGAAGGTGAGATAGATCCGCTACCATTACTTGGGGCACATGTGTTTAGCCTTCACAGGTGTTTACGACCTCCACGTTCAAGGGCGGGCGAGAATTCCACGCAATGCGGTCTCCGGGTACCAAAACTTCGAAGGCTTTGATCCAGCTGAGTGGGTAAATCATGACTATGCTATCGTCAACGTCAATACGCGAGGCGTGATGGGTCCCCAAGGGAATATCAGGTAATCGATGTGCCAATTCCTTCACCTTTTTTTCAACAAATGATTCAGGACAGCTTCTGAGGAATGTCCGGAGGCCACGACGGCTACGATACTGTAGAGTACGTTGCTCAACTCCCATGGTGCACCGGCCATGTCGCTCTTGCGGGCAAATCTTAGCTTGCGATCACGCAATGGTTCGTCGCCGCTACGAGACCACCTCATCTTACCTGAATACTCCCTCTCGAAGGAATGAGTGATTTCTATAGGGAGTTATTATGCAGGGGCGGTGTCCCGAACCTTGCATTTATGGACCTGTGGGCGGCCACCTTTTCAGTGCGTAGATTTCACGCATGGAACATGAACAGGAAATACTTAACAGCTTTCAGGTGACAACGAGCGCGAAGATATCATTGCGATGATCAAGAAGTATCCTCTTGTCAACGATTACTGGCAGGACAAGCGAGCGCAATCGCACCTCATACAATGTCCGGCCTACGTTCTAGCTAGCATGGCAACAAGTTTACACCTCTTCGGCTCGATACGTGGTTTTGAGCAGATTCCCCACGACAAAAAATGGTACATCCCCCCAAATCATTCGCACCATATCCATTGATGGACAGCAGGCTGCGGCTTCACCCGACGCAAGAATGGCACGATCTCTACCAACCTGAATCAGTTACCGACTTCAAGAAATTCCTCGACTTCTACATGAAAGACGTCCGCAACGGCTGAGAACAGACGCCCAAGGCGCGCATCTCACTGATTCGATATAATTAGGAACCGACCGGGTACATTCCCTTCGACCACTATGACCAAGCTCTATTTCTCCAATGACAACACTCTCCAGCCTGAAAAAAAGCAAAGACAGCGTTATAGCTGGACAACAAGCGTACCAGTCCAAGGTCAAACCCCCCTCGATGGGACGCGAATCCGGAGGAGCTTAATTTCACTTTAACGTTCCCCGAACGGAGCGCCCTTATTGGGCCCGTCAAGGCCGTTTTGTTCATGTCCTGTCCTAATCACGACGACATGGACGTTTTCATCATTCTCCGCAAGGCCGATGCGGAGGGAAAGGTGCTTCGAAACATTAATATTCCCATTCCAGATCTGCATGCCGTGGATCCAGGTATACCAGAAGAGAAGGATGTGGAGATGGTGAATACGCACCAGTATATAGGGCCTATGGGCGTCCTGCGTGCAAGTCATAGGAAACATGATGAGAGCTTGTCGACCGAGAATTAGGCAGTGCACGACCACACAGCCGAAGGAAAGATATCACCTGGAACTGTTGTTAAGTCAAAGATCGGGATCTGGCCTGCATCTATGCGGTATGAAGCTAATGAGAAGCTGGTGGTCCGAGGTTCAGGCCATGATATGCGGATGCCAGATTATGCGCCGCTCAGGGACGTTTTCCACGGAGAATAAGGGCAGACACTGTGTGAATTTTGGAGGGGCCCACGAGAGCTACGTCGAGGCGCCTGTTGCTGGCCTCTGAGGTTCCAGTGGAAGTTGTGGCCGATTAGTCCTGGGTCTGAATCAGCTCGTATAGCGTCTCTCGCCGCCTTAGAGCAGTCAGTCTTTACCAAACTATTGACGTTTCATAAGGGAAAAGAGCCACACTATGGTTCGTGTAACACTCAGAAAACGTGATAAGTCCGAAACTCACGCCGCGCTCGGTTCTACAGAAACTTGACTTTGATAATTGCGAAAGACATGCGCTTGCAACTGCAGAACTATTCTATGCTCGGCTTTCCACTGATGCACCCTTGTTCCATTCTCAGTCAAGGTTCATGAAGCCGTAATCCCCTCCTGCTGGCAGGGTAAGGTCTAGGATTGAGCCTGGCTTCCTAATCCGGACAGCCTCAGCGACTTGGTCGAAACACTCTGTAGCGGTATCTCTTGCAACATAGTCAGTGACCCAGTCCATGAGTGGCATGGCCAAAGAGTCTGGGTGTTTATGCACTGTTTCCAGAGACGAGTCGTTCTTGTGATAGATATTACGCGTCAGAGTAGAGACCTGGTGTATTGTATACCTAGGTACGAGCGGTTAGAACGATCGCGTTCAAATACATGCAGAGCAAGAGGAATATCGCGTTAAGCCTTTTCGAGACAATTCCAATAGTGACAGCGTCTACTACAGCCATGCAGGCGCATTAACAGGAGAAAGACAAGTGGTAGTGCGATGCATCTCCGATCACAGAACGGCGTATCGTTTCTGTTAGCCATGTCTTGGACTGACCCCGCCATATGAGTTTTTAGTCAGGTCTTGCGGGGTGTTATCGACAACTTCATGCCACACTTGTGAAATATTTGCGTTGTTCAAGTACTGACGCATGTTTTGTCTTCTGCCGTGGAAGGACCAAGACTCGCTGATGGCAGCCTTGTCGGAATACGTCAAAACCTATGCACAATCCTATAAGGTTTTTCAATCTCTGATGCTAGAAGCTCGTCGCGGAAAGTACCCAACTGCCCTGGTGAGGGAAATCATAATACAGCTGCTCTTCTTCATGGTAAGGCTACTTTACTTTCTTTTTATCATACTCGCCCCAAAAGACTCGACCTATCACCTCCATTCATCTATCCGGACACTTTCCACTATGATCTCTGCATCGAATGGATACACTTAATATGCCGCCCTAATAGCATTTAGCGCCTGTACTCGGTATTCCAGCATCGAGTTAAGTCGACCTTCCCGTAAAGCCTGACCCAGTAGTCTGCTACAGACTGTTTTACTGAAGAAAGAGCCCTCTGGGGTAAATTCGTGCAAAGACGCCGAACGAGAGAGAGATACAAATGAACGACATCACCCAAGGCATTAATATCATCCCAGTTCACTGTGACAAGCATTGCGTCCAGGGTAGGTTGACATGCGTCGAGAAGAACATCGAAGTAGAGTTCGGCGAAGGAAGCAACAAAGCGAACATCGCCATCGTCCACGAGATCTGGAAAATCGACAGATCCACACATGCAGCGCATCAAACCGACCATTTCCGCAAATATCCACGTTGATTGAGATCTGGCTGCTGCCTTCTTTGCGGGCGAGTAGCTTACAGATGTCGTCTTCGGGTGAGGTCCAACGGCGACGTGCAAATGCCTGCACAGTGGAAAGAGCAAGTTGCTCGTCGATCGTCCCGGTAACGGACACATGAATGAGGTCGCAAAGAATGCTGCTAAAATCTCTCAAAACGCTGCTTGCCTTTCCACTGTGAAGTAATCTGTTATTCGGGCCTTAAGATCTGGTAGATACTCCGGGTAGGCGTTCATCTTGACCTCAATCATAACGTTGGTCTCGAAACCTTTGGTAAAACCAGCTCCTAGGTTGAGCATTGGGCAAAAGGTACTCCAATCGCGCCACAACATCAAGAAATTGAATTGTGACTCTGTTCCAGCGGGTCGTGCGTGAATGTCTTCATCGAATTCGTCTTCCCCGTCTCCTTCACGGAGCACATCTAAATAAACTCAGGGCATCACACTCAGGTTAACACTCATGACACAACCCTGGAACTCCTCTGTAATTGCACGATCCATGATAAAAATGGGCAGCCTCGAGTCCAATAATAAGCGTGCGATGTTAATTTCAACGCTTGAAACCTTGATAAATTGGTTGGTCTATACCATGACATCGTAAGCCTCGCGATGGACCTAACGACACGTACGCAGCACGGATGTGTCAATGGAGTGAGTAGCTTCGACTGCCGCCCGGTTTTCGATCCCACCTTCCGATAAGCGCGGTGACGGAGGATTGAAACAACATAGGATTTCCCGATAGATGTGGTTCCTAATTTCCCCTGGAAGATCAAGGAGTCGAAAGCACTCCACTTGCTTGCCTGCCATTGTGGAACAGGTGAGGTGTTCAGCAACTGCGGAAAGTGCCGGTAAATGTAAGACAAGAGGAGGATGAAGGAAGTGGTGGACAAGAGTCGCGGCCTGAAGCTGGAGGTACGTTTGATCGTGATCCGCGTATCAGCTAAACCTTCGTGGTTAGCGTCACGACCAATCGGGCAGAGAGCGGTCGGCAATCACAATTTTTCCTGCGACGAGCACTACTGTGTATCACGATGATTGAGGATCCACCGCAACAATCACACAGTGTTTGGAACTTGCGATGCTCAAGTGCGAGATGGTGCATGTGGTATAGGATGGGCCTTACGATACAGCATGACGTATGAGGGTTTTAAAACATGATCGTGATTAGAGTACTACTATACCTCCCTTAGGCCTACACAGATTACGGAACAGAAGTGTTCTAATAGTTAAAAGAACAGCCTTCTTTCGAGAGTAAAATGCATACCCCTCGCCTATATTATAGACTAGCACCAGTTCATACAAATGCCAAAAAAGAATTCAGTCACGATATTCTCCGCTCCCAGAATCGAACTAGGGACCTTTCGATTACAACAGATATTACAGTCGAACGTGATAAACCAACTACACCAAGCGGAGGATTGCGCGCTGGAGCGCGCTTGGTGATGATCGATATCAACATGCAAATTTATGAAATATATATAGGACCACGATAATGAGCACTACGACGATGAGCAGCAAAGCAATGTCGATGGGAGGCGGTGGCGGTGACTGTGCGGCGGGGGGAACTCGCGGGCACTAAAACGGGGAGCGACCAGCAGGTCGGCATGGAAGCGAATCGATCGGCGGGTCCGTCGGCATTGTACCAGGATCGGATCATCACGACAGAGACGCAAAAAAAAATGGTGTGCTTCCATTCAAGGAAGTTTGGAATTTGTGCTTAATCTGATCCTTCCATCGGCTCCTGCCCCCTCGCTCGTATCCCCCTTATCCTCCCTAGCATCAGCTATCGCTACGCACCTTCTTTCGAACCTTCGCACGCGGGTTGAGACAGGCCGCACACAGCTACGTATTCCAGCAGACCCATTCTAGCGCCGCCTAACTCAACACAGCCAGAAAAGCTCATCAGGAGCACAGTATTAGGATTGAAAGCGCGCGAGCATCCAGCCCAGTCAAAGAGCCTCCCAAAAAAAAAAGACAAGTCCGATGTCTTCCCCCAGAAGACAAGAATATGCGTGTACGCCATTTGCTGCCGGAATGATGCGCTCTCGTGAACGTAAGCTGCGTTGAGCCATAAATATGTGTACAGTGTTGTGCGACAGGTGAGAATAATGTCGAGCATGCTAAATCGACCAAGTCAAAATCTAGAGTGAATGATCGGTATCTCGAGATTCAAAAAGTCCAGAACGCCGGTGTTGTGAAGAAATGCTAGACGACATCCATCGCGCTTCCAAACGCGTCCGACGTATGAGCCTGCGAGAATCTAAACGCCCTCGCCATGTTCCGGTGTACTCTCGTCAAAGTGGACACCCTTCCGTTCCTTTACTTGCGCACGAAGCAGCCGATCTTGTTCGTCAGGAATGCGGCCCGGCTCGTCACCTGCTGTAGGATCTTCCGGATTTTTGACGGCTTCTTCGGTGCCCTTCGAAAGGTTCTCAGTCGGTGGCTCTCCGGAGGGCATCGTCAACGCCTCGTCCGGTGTGCTCTGGTCTAAATGAAACCAGCCTCCCTTTTCCCATTCGCCTGGTTGATATAGACACGACTCTCTAATCTTTCGATCCACGCTAGCGGCCATAAGCTCATTCAACCGGGGAAATGAAATCGGTTTCAGGATCCAGGCATCAAAGCCTGCGTTCATATAATCTTTGCGGTTCTTCTCGATAAGAGAGGCGGAGACGGCAATAATGGGAACCCTGCCGTTGATTACAGCACGGGGAGAGTAGATATCTTTGTGGGTCTTCTCGAAAGACCTAATCATCTTTGTGGAGGTAAGGCCGTCAACGATAGGCATCTGATTCTTGATGAGCACGCGCAGCTACTATGAGTTTACGTACTTACCTGCATATCCATTAGGACGACGTCAAAGTCCTGAGGTTTGTCGCCATAAGCGCCGGCGCATTCTTCTCCGTTGACAGTGAGGTACACTTCATGTCCCAATTTTTCAAGACGCTTCTGCACGATCCTGCTGTTGACTGGATCGTCTTCGGCAACTAGCACGCGCAGATGCTCGGAAGAAAGCTCCTGTGAACCTGTAGAGATCTTCTCTGGTTCATCTGTTACTTCTCCGAGGACAGTGCCGGACTTCGGACGCGGATCAATAGGAGAGCCTACATCGTCCGGCATTTTGACGGCCTTCAGCGATGTTCCTGAACCATGAATCGTCTCTTCACCAGGGGTTTCAACTTCCATGGACCTTTGATGGGGTGGAACAACGATCTGCCTGTCCTGCTCTAAGCTCTTGGAACGAATCCTTTGCGGTGAAGTGGACATTGCACTGTCTAAGCTGTTCCCTTTCGAAATATCAGTTCGCATGGATTTTGAGCTCGGACTACGTTCGCTCATTGGCCGTCTTTCTACCATATGTGGTTCCTGTATGGCCTCGATTAGGCGGTCAACATCGCTGCGTTGGCTCCTGTTGCTAGAGACGCTCTTGAAGCTTCGAAGGCTCTTGGCACTATTCAGACTCTCTACACTCGGCTTTCTGGCCACAGCGTCGCTGTCGGCGGAGGCATTACGTGAAAGACTCGGTGCGACAAGCATGCGCTCGCCGTCCTCACCGGCCGGTGATAAAGTGTCAGGCAAGGGAGTTATGCTCCCTTCTGACGATTCAACAGCAGGAGGCTCTTGTGGCTCAGAATCGGGTAACTCGAAAGGAAATTGAATGACAAACCGCGAGCCTTTCCCTTCTTCTGATTTCAGTCGTAACTGCCCCTCCATATTTTTGATGATGCGCGCAACGACAGCAAGACCAAGACCAAGTGTTGTCTTCTCGTTCTCCTTCAGCAACTGTTCGGTACTAGGAACAAGAGCGTCTTCAAGCATTGCCGCAGGTTCAGATTGGACTTGTTCCAGATCGTTGAATAATTGATCGAGCTTCTTCGAGCTCATACCAGCTCCAGAATCGGAGATCGCCACTTCCACATCCACCTGGGTGTTGCTGCGCCTTGCAGCAACATACATTTCGACTTTTACCCCGCCTTGGGTGGTGTTTTGTATAGCGTTTGCGGTGATGTTCGATATGGCCTGGCGTACTCGTCGCTGATCTCCTATACAGTGTTGAGGCAGCCCTGGATGCTCCACAACATCATATGAGATGTTCTTCCGCTTTGCATCTCTCATGAACATGTTTGTAGCTTCGGTCAAAGTCGCTTTGAGGTCGAAAGACTCTCCTTTAATCAGAGGTCCGCCTTCTTCAGTTTTCGTCAGATCAAGCAAATCGTTGATAACGTAGATCAAAGATTTGGAAGCAGAATGTGATCGAGCTAGATTTTCCCTCGTTTCTTGGTCTATTGAGCCTTCTAGAGCAATCTCAAGGTAATTGATGATCGCGTTCAAGGGCGTTCGGACTTCATGCGCAGAATTTGCCAGGAGTAGTCTTGTCAATTGACTGCTCTGCAATGCAGCCTCTTTTTGCCGCCAAACTTCGATGAACTTTCCGTAAACGAGACACAACACCGCTGCAGTTTCCACCTCTTCCTCTGTCCACTCTCGAGATTTACCGACCACAGTCTCAGACCACGCCTTGAAACTCTTTCGCGGTTCCAGATACCCTTCTGTGCCCGCTTTGATGAATTTTTCGTATGGATTGCCAGCCCATTTGACCTCCTTGAGCTGACCCTTTCTGAAGAAGACAATGAAATCACTGCCACCCACAGATAGCGGCACGATCAACATCCCTGCAATGACCTGGAAGCCTGGAGGATAGCGAAGATCAGGAAAATCTTGACTAACTTCGGTCGAAGTCTGGACAGCCGTTATCTTCCGCATGCGGAGATACTCCAGCAACGCCAAGGCTTCCTGTGAACTCTCCAGCTGACCTAGAATTTTGGTTTCGTCCCTGATAGACAACAATCCGAAATCCGCATCAAACAGCTTTAACAGATCATCCGAGGAAGCAATGATATAGCCGGAAGGATTGTGCTCAGTAGGCACAGTGTTGATGAGCTTTCTGGCTTGTAGTCGTGATGCGTACGAAAGCCGCTCGATGTTGCGAGATGCCGAATCACCCACAAGGCGACACATCTTTCGAATTGGAAATGAAACACGCATGCCGCGCGAACCGTATGAATGACACGCTATGAGCCCCCAGAGCTCACCGAAAGCGTTAATGGAAATGGACATGGAAGACCGGACCGCCATATTGGTGAGGTATTTGAGGTGGATTGGCGACATTGCGCGAAGATAAGAATGAGTTAGATCAAGAGGGGTCTCCAGATCCTCTGTGCTACGGCAGACAAGCCGAGCCGTTTCAAGGTCGCGATCATACAGCATCCGAACCTTGTTAATCTTGTACAACTCTCTGGCCTGTTTTGGAATGTCGGATGCTGGGAAACTGAGGCCCTTGTAAAGATCCTTCGTCGCGCGGGGGTCCACGAGCTCAGTCACAACGCGGCCGTTGAAAGACTGATCGAACTGGTATATCATGACGCGATGAAACCCTGTCAGTTCTTTGACTACGCCAACTAACACTTTGAGGAACTTCTCTAGGTCAGGAGCGGCTGCCAGCTGTTCCTGGACTTGCGACATGATATTAAAAACCTCCATAGCTGCTGCTTCTCCCTTGCGCTTTCGAGCACTCCGTAGTACTCTTAAGGGCCGACTGCCAATCTCAGTGCTCTCTTGATATTCTTCGGCGGTGGGCTTGCCCTGCAGCGTATCCTCTGGAAGCTCAGGGGTCATTTCGTTCGATGGTACCAAGGGGTAAATGTCGTCATCTTCGAGTTCGAATTCACAGGTGATCAAGCCGGGATTCGAGTCGTTGATGTGTATTGCACACCACAGTTTACGCGAACGTCTAGCATTTGGTAATTTGATGGACAAGGTAAATACCTCAGGCCCGTTGGTCTGCACTTCGGCGTCCTCTTCCTTGATAAAGTCGATGTGATCCAGAAGATTATCTGCCTGCTCTTCAGAGAAGATGTCAGTAAAGCTTTCCAGCGCGAAGAGCTCCCGTGGTGACCGCCCAAGAATCCGCTTAGAGTTTTCGCTCACTATGCGCACGGGAAGACTCCCGCTTCCGCCGGGGTCTTCCTGCAGTGCTATAAGGAGCCCGAAGCCTTGAACGGCGCCGGGAATGTGTATTGGCTCGTCTTCGCAACGCTGTAGTGTATCGCCATCCCGGCCTGTTATGACTGCATGTCCACCGTCTGTGACAACATGTTTGAAGCGATGTGTGACAAGGCCGCCGATGTCTCCTAGGCTGCTGGCAACACTCTTGATCGAGGCTCCTTCCGTGGAGGCAGGCTGTTCAGGCTTCAAAGACGGGGAGCGACTGGGGTTACCGTGAACGCTGTCAGTATAGCTGCTGGAGCCGAAATCATTGAACAACTGTGCAGGTAACGAGGGTGGGGCATTGCGTGACGTCTCATTCCGACTTGCGCCGCCGGGACCTCTGTTCGCAGATGTCTGTCTGGAAGCGGCTTGTTGATGTGGTGGGGCTCTCTGAGAGGGCTGCGAATTCTGCGAAGCGGTTGAGCCCTGCGATTGTCGGCGTGCATCGGTTGGTGTGCGCCCGTCATAGGGTCGGGAATACTGGTGGAAGTAATCGGTTTGCCAGGTTTGCCCGCGCTGAGTGGGCGTCGGGGTAGGATCGACAGACACCACACTGTACGCAAGTCAGCATGCGTCGACGTTGACAGAGGCAGCAAGCATGGCAACCCACCTGCGGATTGGGAAAACGCGATCAGTGGCGTTAGGGCTGAGGGCGCCCATGCCCTCGGAGGGGGATACTGCAGTGTTGAGCGGCGGCGGTGGGGCTGAAGACGTCTGTTGTTGAGTACTCTCGGGTGGCGACGACCATGGATTTTCGCCTCTGCCTGACAAGGGAGCAGCAAAGTCGTTTGCTTCGACATCGGGTGCCGCAGCGGGCTCGGGAGGCGGATGGTGCGGCGGTGATTCAGCCATGGGCGCGGCGAATGCTTCTTGAGCTCGAGGGAAGAGGCGTGTGTGGGGATGGCCGCAGGCAGGCGGGGTGCCAGTGGTTGGCGAAGGTGGGAAGGCAGGGCTCGATGTCTCTCGGTCGCTCCTGTCCGCACAAAGAAGTCGACGCGCCTGTCTGTGAGGGTCTCAGGTGCCCATGGACGATAACAGCAGTTCCCTGTATGACGTTGGTGCGGGTGGCTCCTCTGAGCAGTCACCGAGACGGCTGCTCGCCCGAAACCTGGCTTATGCAGGGCGCGCGAGGAGCAGGGAATGGGGCCCTCGGGAAGTCGGGGACGGTTTGTCGTGCTGAAGGAGGGCACGAGTGCACGCAGAGGGCAGTGCGGCGGGTGGGGACGCGGTGGGAGGAAGGGGTCGTTGGTCAATGGCAGGACATGATTCCACTAGCGGCCGTGGAGTGAAGGTGATGTGGACACTTGACGCAGGTCGGCCGATGCTGGGCAGCAGAGGCTTAGTGCTTAATCGGCGCGAATGCAACGCTCATGGAGGAAATGGAGACAGAGCCACAGTGGGCAGACGAGACGGGCAGATGCCGTGGCCGTGGCCAGGTGCGCAGGCGTCTGTGTGGCTTGATGGAGGGACGAGAGCGCAGATCATGGAAGAGAACAGGAGATCGGCGCCTATCTCGGCGGATGGGGGAAAGCGGATCAGATGCAGACGATGGCCCGGTCGCTAGATGCTGCGCAGGGCGAGGGGCACCATGCGCAATTCTCAGCACAATACCCACTGGCAACCCAGCGTGAGGTGCAAAGACGGACCGCAATGGCCTGTGTCCGTGGCGACGCTACGTCATGCGCCTTGGTACTGAAGAATCCTGGCCGACCGACTGGCGAGCTGCAGCCTGTGACATAACAGGGCAGCCATAGGCGTGACAGTGAATGTACCCATGGCATTTCGAAGTCGACCTTTACTTAGCAGCGCGCTAGGCTTGGCCGCCGGTCTGAAAATTCAGAAGAGGGCCTGGGTACTACCTCGACGCACCAGGGGGCGCAACTGCGGAGCCCTCTACCGGCTGCGTGCCTTTCAGCCGAGCTGTCTACTGTACACCCTCGTGGTACCCTTGAAGTTCGCTGCGCTGCTTACATATACACGCGAGAAGTATTCACCTTGGCACGTCCCTAAGTCGTGACACACAAGACCTCTTGTGCTCCGCGGATGTGCCTTCGTAGGAACCCACGAGCGTCCAAGATGGACCGAAGAGGCTGTCGGTTCGTGAGACAAGAACACATTCCGAGTGGGCACTCTCACATGGACATTCGCTCGTATGTGAAGTGGCTTTTACACGAGCTTGGGTATGTCGAACATTTCGGTTGTTTTCAGCCCATATAGTCTTGGACGAATAGCGACGTATGCAGGGAACCATGTGTACCGCTGTCAGCATCCAGATGTCCCATCTGCACCCTGCATTGTTTCAAAGGTACCGTGACGATTCGTTATGTCAGCATAAATCTCGACGCCTAGTGACGCGGGGTGCACAGTGGCCAATCATACTACGGTCGCGCCACCGATCGTAGCCGTCGTCGCTGTCAATGCGGAAACACAGTGCGCACACGTCGACATGCACGCACTCCTCCACCCTCCGCTGTACCTTTCGCCCTCATGACGAAGCGCGCCCTGAACGTCCTCCTCGCCCTCCCCGACTCCTCCACCCTCGAATTTGGCCACAGGATCGCTGCCCGGCTGCACCGCATTCCCGATGTTTCGCTCCAGGTCATCGCTGGCCATGAATTCCCACCATCCTCCCACGTAGTGCCCCCCGCACTCGAGCCTGTGTGGCACCGTTACGACGTCGACAGCAACGCGAGACCTGAGTGGCAGCACGCAGACTACGCCGACACAAAGGTCGCCGAGTACTGCCAGTGGGCCCATCTACTCGTGTTGGCACCCCTCGACGCCGAAAACATAGCCCGCATGCTGCACGGCTTCACCAGTAACTTGCATCTTCAGGTGCTGCGTAGCTGGGATGTCTCGAAGAAAATCTTACTCATACCGGCCATGTCCACCCTCATGTGGGAGCATCCTATGTCGAAGAAGCAAATTAGCAAGATCCGGAGGAAATGGAATTGGATACGAGTGCTGCCACCGTACCTATGGACCTTCGATCACATGGGGCGAAAGTATCAGCTTTGGGAGGGACATAAGGCGTTCAATGAATCCATCCAGACCCAGATTGACCTGATGGCTGTGGGTGACGGCCGCATCGCATTGCCGATAGCTCACATGCCTACCCTGACACCGACAAAGAGTAAAGGGCCTCGTCTACCCCCAGAATTATGGTCTATCATTTTAGAGTATACAGAAGATTGGGAGCTCGCGGCTATGCTGAATGTTCGCACGGCGCTTCCCGTCCCGCCAGAGTGGCGCCAGGCCGCTAGCGAAGAGGGACCAAAGAACCAAATGCAGAGACTCGAGTGGATGCTGTTGACTGGGACTTACGCGGATATCAGAGCCATGCTTGATGCGGAACCACCCACGCGCATATCGCGCCTTTGCATCGAGCTTATCATGCGCTTCGCCATGGTACCTGTCTTGACCCACCTGGAAAATGCACACAAAGACCTCTTTTGGGGCACGTTTGGACATGCCTTTCTTCCTCACAAAGCATCCATGTTCGGCAGGATAGAGATCCTGGAGTACTGGAGAACGTCGCCAACCTTTCTCACCAAAGAGTATTCTACAGAGGCTATAGACAGCGCAAGCCGCTCCGGTTCGATCCAGGCCCTAGATTGGTGGTTTGACTCGGGCCTGCCACTGAAGTTTACTGAGTCCGCTCTAGAGGCTGCTAGCTCACAAGGCCACATCGAAGTTTTGAAATGGTGGAAAGAGCACAGTCGATACCGCTCCGAACCCGCGCCACCCCCGTCACCCACGCAGAAGAAAGACGAGGAGAAGAATAGGCGGCCACTCTTGTCGCTCAAGGTGGGCAAGTCTATCACGTACGCCACCCAGGCAGGTTGCCTCCCCGCTGTCATTTTTTGGGTGGAATCCGGTATTCCCTTCTCTCACGAGGACACCATCGCGAAGCTTGCCTCTGCTCACGGTCACACTCGCATACTCAACTACTGGCACAGACATTGCGGGGAGAAGATGTTGTTCGACAACCAGGTTCTTGTTGGCCCCACCAAGATGGGACACGCAGAAGTGCTGGAATGGTGGAAGCGTAGCGGCTTACGAGTGGAGTACAAAACATGCGACATCGAAGAGGCACTGGAGGATGGCGTAGAGGGCGAGGCTGGCGAGGATGTGAGGAAGTGGTGGGCTCGCAATGGGCTGAACCTGGGCGTAGGCACAAGCGAGTGGATGAGGGTCAAAGTACTCGGATCCTGACTTGGGTGAACCATGATATGGTAGGGTAGCATAGATTGCATCGATAGCGGCGTTGGGATAGGCACGAATGTTTCCACGGACGACCGTGACCTGAAATAGCACAGTCCCTAAGATAAAGCCATCGCTTAGGAGCAGGAAGAGAAACATGAAAAATTAAAGAAACCAGAAGCCTCCTCACAATACGTGTCCCCGTGGACTTTCTTCTACACGCCATGTTGTCTTTCGATATGGTATTCGAAAGCGCTATAATGAGCCATCTCCGCAATGCCAATAGCCGAGACGCAGGGATCCGCTCTTGGCGTGGGCGGAACCTCGACCGACAGAAGCTCCTCGAACATCGTAACACCTGTGAACTTCGCCCGCCCTGCAGCATCTCTCTGCTCTTGAACCTGCCTCTCTCTGGCAACATCGCCCGCGTACAAATTGATCCCCCTGCGCAACACGCTATGGCCTACTGAGCCGCACTTTCTGACAATCTTAAGCTGCAGTTGAACTCATCGGCTGCTCTGATATCTGGTACGGAAATACCCACAGTCCCTCTCTCATCAACTTTCACAACCAAACGCCAGAGGCACTTGCAGAAATCTTTTACTGATCCGTTGCCCAGATCTGAACTCCACTTACTGCTCGTACACGCATATATAATCCGTCCTGGCGCTGCAGTAGTAGCCCGCTCACACCACCGCGTACACGAATCACCCTTTGGTAAACTCGAACGGTCAACTCCGATAATGGCATCCGAGGCTGTAGCTACCGGCAGCTCTAGCGAGGGGCTCACCCCTGCCCAGAAGCTCATGGAGCAGCACGACCACCATGTCACGGTCGAGGACGTTGTCGACGAGGACGATCTCACCCATCCTCCGCCGTCTGCCGCCCTCAAGTCCGACGCCATCGACAGCGCTGCTGCCCCCTTGAGCGAGAAGGCTGCTGGCAAACAGAAAGCTAACGACACGGCTGCGCCCGCCAAAAAAGCCGCCGGGCTGAACACCGCTTCAGAAGAGGCATTTCCAGCTCTCGGCCCTGTCAAGCCCCGTGCCCAGGCTGCTGTTGCACCCACTTGGGGCAAGAAGCCTGCCTCACTGGCTGCGAATGGCGTCAATGGCAGTGGTACCGCCTCGCGTGCTTCGAACCCAGCCTCTGGAACCGCTACTCCCGCCTCTGTTCCAGCCTCGCGTGGCCCCGCCCTCCCGAGCATGGCTCTTCCTGGCAAGCACAAAGAGCAGATTGCGTTCCTTACCTCCGACCTCAAGCCGCTGAAGGAGTTGAAGAAGCCTATTCCTCAGATCATCCACGACATCAACAAGCGTTCTAAGGCTAGGCTCGAGCGAAAGGAATCTCCAAATGGCGTCATCTTCGAAGCCACTGGTCCGGCGCCGGCTGTTCGCCAGTCGCTCTTGGAGGTCGCTAACGAGGTTCTCGCCAAGGTATGTGTACTCGCTTATAATTATGGTACGATTTCTGACCCAATTTAGCAATCTGTGAAGCTCTCCATCCCTGCTTCGGTCCGGCCCTTCATCATCGGTCGTGGCGGTGACAAGATCAAGGAAATCAGCAACCGCTCTGGTGCACGCGTGCAAATCCCGAAGCAGGACGTACAAGATGAGGATGACGAAGTCGACGTGATAATTGAGGGCAACGCTCTTACTGCTGGAATTGCTCGTCAAGAGATCATGGCCATCGTGAAGGAGCGCACATCGACTGTAAATCTGCGACTCAAGGACATCCCCGCCGAATACTACCCCTTCCTCGCTGGCCCCCGCAATGCCCACATCGCGAATATCCAGGGAAATCGCGATGTTCGTGTGCAAATTCCGCACTACCATACCTGGGACGAGCAAGCTCCTGCTCAGGCGCCTAGCAACTTCGTTCCACAGGCCAAGTACCCTATCCAGATCTCTGGAGACCGGGAGGCTGCACAGCAAATTCAGGCAGAGCTTCAACGCCGCGTGGAGCAGTTGCGCACTCAATTGGCTATCGAACGCCAAAATGTAGAGCGTGGTCGCCATCAATTTATTGCGGGTGAGCGGGGTTACTCGTTGCATGACTTCCTCGATGAAACTGGCTGTACCATTATTGTGCCACCCAGCACCGATCCGAGTGAAGAGGACATTTACGTTGTCGGACCTGCCGACAAGATCAAGGCTGGCGTGGACAAGCTCAATGACATCGCGTACAGTATGCAATCGACAATGGCTGACAGCACTCGCGAGCATCGTGGACCAAACGCCCAGACGCATGCCCGCAATTTGACCCGCTATCTTCAGCAACGCGAGCTCATCAAAGAACTCGAACGTACACACAACACGAGCATCGTCGCCCCGTCAGAGCGAGATGGACCGACCGCGTGGGAAATCTACGGTAAAGAGGCTCGGGACACCCAAAAGGCACGCAGTGATATCATGAGCATCTTTGCTGGTCACCCTCCGTCACGATTCTCCACCGTCAATGTCGACCCCTTTTATCACCAACACCTGCAAGCGCGGAACGCACAACACGTCCGCGACAACCTGGGTGTGCAGATAGTCTTCCCAGATGAATTGGAAGAGTCACCAGAGCTGATCCTTGTGTATGAGGGTCCTACTCCTCATGCCGAGTATACCATTCCTCGGGGTGCACCGCCCTCTGCAGACGTACAGGCGTATCAAAAGGCGCTACAAGAGGCTCAGCAGTTCATCCAACGATTGACAGGCAACCAGCAGGAGCTTGCTTCTCGAGACATCGAGACGCATGCTAAATTCCATCCCAAGATTCAGCGCTTCGTTGAGAAGGAGCAGCAAGGTCTCGATCAAGATCAGATTCCCGTCCAGCTGCTCTTCGGCGACCGTCGCCCCAAGGCTAGCACTTCGAACAACAACTTCGGCATGCGCGGACCTGCAGATGCACTTGAGGAACTGTACACCAAAGTTCTTGCTTTCATCGAGCAGGAGAAGAAGGATGAGCTCGAGCGTGGCTACACTACTTCCTTCGACTTCCCCCAGAAATATGCCAACTTCCTCATTGGTAAGGGTGGTGAGAATATTCGCAAGCTGCGAGAAGAGTTCGACGTCGATATCCAAGTCAACGATGGCAAAGTTGAGCTTAAAGGTCCCCAGGCCAAAGCACATGCCTGCAAAGCCCACATTGAATCGCTTGGAAAGCGACTTGCAGATGAGGCTACGCACACTCTAAAGGTCAAGCCTCAGTACCATCGCGACCTCATCGGCGCCAAAGGAAGCACTGTAAACCGCTTGCAGGAGCGCTACAACGTCCGCATCAACTTCCCTAGATCCAGTGGTAAAGCCGATGATGAAGCTGCAGGCGAAGGCGCGTCGCAACGCAACTTCCGCGCTCAGGCTCCCGATGAGGTCATTGTTCGCGGTCCACGTAAGGGTGCGGATGAGGCCCGTGACGAAATTCTTAGCCTCCTGCAGTATGCCGTTGACAATTCTCACACCGATAGCGTTTTCGTTGCGCAGAGTCAGGTCCCACAACTGATCGGGTCTGGCGGCCGGGAGATGGAGAACCTCCGATATGCAACTGGATGCCAGATCGATGTCCCTGGTGCTCGTGAGGGTGCCGATCCTTCTGGACGTGCTGAGATCAAGCTCAAGGGTACCAAGAAGCAAGTCGAGGAAGCGAAGAAGTTGTTGCAGGAGCGCGCTAAGGTCTTCGATGATACCATCGTGAAGACCCTTGATGTGGATAAGAAACATCACAGGACCCTCATTGGCGGCAGCGGTTCCAATATCCGCTCAATTGTTACTGCTGCCGGTGGGCCCGACAACTCGCGTGAATTGGCACGTATGGTCCGTTTTCCCCGTCCTGAAACCGATGAGTCTGTGATCCGCGTTGAGGGACCCAAGAATGTCGTGGAGAAGATTGTTGCCTCACTCCAGGCTCAGGCGGAAACTCTCGAAAAGCAAGTGACAGAAAATGTGGAAATCTCGCCCGACAAGCATAGACTACTAATCGGTCGCGGAGGTGAGACTCGTCGGTCTCTGGAAGAGAAGTTCGCCATTCAGCTCGACGTCCCCAAGCAAACAACTACCGGTGCCGCGCGCTCTCAGGTGAAGATCTCTGGTGAGCCGGCTCAGGTGCAGCAAGCTAAGGAGCATATCCTCGACTTGGTTAAGGGCCAGGAAGGCGAGACCATCCAAGTGCCGCGCCACCTTCACCACGCTATCTCGGATAACGGCCAGTTCTTCCGCCGTCTCCGCAACGAACACAAGGTGACGGTTGATCATGCTGGCCAGCAAGTCCCTCCTAGGCCGAGTCAAGAGCAGGGCGGTAAGGCTCGCAAGGGCACAAATGGTGCTCTACCTCTCATCACCGATGACACCACCGGCGGAGCTGATGCACACTCCTGGGAAATTGTCGAGAACAACCCCGCCGCCGAGGGCGACACGTCGGCTACCATCCCATGGATACTTCGCGGGCCTGCCGACAACATCCTGAAGGCGCGCCAGGTACTAGAGAAGGCTATCGAGGCAGCATCCAAGCCTTCCGCTCATGGATACTTGATACTTCCGGATCCGCGTAGTTATAGGCTTGTTGTCGGTGCAGGCGGTAGCACGATCAACAGCATCCGCAAGAAGACGGGCACAAAGGTGCAAGTACCGCGTGATCAAGCCAAGGACGAGGCTATCGAGATTGTGGGTTCGAAGCAAGGATGTGAGGAGGCTAGAGATATGATTCTGGATATTGTGTCTCGAGGCGGGAATGCTGGTCAGAAGTAGGACTTGACCACGAACCAGCTTGATCCCCATAACGTCTATGGGCTTGAGGAACGTACGATATTGTGTGCGAGTGAAGTTGTGAGATTGGAAGTGCGGAGCGTCTGACGAGGCATAGGATACCACATGGAGTGTCTCGACTTTTCCCATGATAGTAAGAAAAGCGGGCAAGATTGGCACTGTCACTCAGTATTGTTTGCTTTGTTTCTTTTCTGCATGGCATGTCTACCTCGTAGTGTACCCCAGGGAGTAGAAAAAAGTAATATCATAGTTTACATTACGTTCACACATGGCGTGCTATGATGGCTGAAGCAGAGTTGCACTATTTGACCCAAAGTATCAGAAGCAGTTCCCTCACTCGCTGGAGTTCCTGGAACCTTGGGAAATTTCGCTCGCAGGTGGGGCAGACATTCTCCAGGGGTTGACGCATGCTCGTCGTGCTTTCGGTCCTTCCCTTGGCAAAGATCAAGCTTTCGTCATTTGCCTGTCTAGGCAGACGATAATGGCGTGGCAGCACGTGGGAAACACTTTCTTGCCTAGGTCCTGTGCCCCATTACCACTCGCCATTATCGAAGCGCCACGATACCCAAGCGCTCTGCAGCATCTCCTGGCGTGCTGCTCAGCGCGCAGCGAGTGGCTAGGGTGCTTGAGGCACGCTTGTTGAGAAAGGCTGGACCGGCGTGTTGAGCAAGAGCTTGAAAGGAGTGGATGGTTCTTGGAAGGCGGTGTAACCAGACGCGCATACACGAGCTTCCTCGAGCGAACAGGTGCGAGAACGGAGATGGCGATGGTCGAGGGAGTGATTGGAGCGGCTTTGATGTACGCACATTGCTCGGCGAAGAGCCGTAGCGGCGGATAGCGGGCTTATAGGCGCGAGGCACGGCGTGGAGCATGACCTGCTTGTGGCGCTTTCGCCCGTGGCTGCCACGATGCATGCTATTCTGGTAGAAGAACGTGGCAGTATCAAATTACACGGATGACGAATGGAGACTGCCGCGTGAAGATGAATGCAAGGCCCTGCGAGCATGACGACGCCCCACACGGAAACACCCGCCTCGGTCCCTGGCGGACCGCGGCAGTCATTCCTCTCCGGGTTAGTGCACATTGCTTAGAATTCACCGCGTCCAATGCGCCCATGCAACAGTCACCTGAGCTGTCGGCGGTGCGCAAAAGCGACTTCGACTGCTTACGCGCGCCTGTTCTCGCACGAATGGCGGCTGCCGCCGGAGCATTCCCTGGCCATGCAGAGCTGATCGCCGTTGTAAACCATGCCGTGTGCCAACGTTGCAGTGTAGGATTCGGCTGAGCAGCCGCACACCCAGCTTGCTACTATATACAGCACTCAAAGTGCCTGTGCCTTGTCCTTCGATCGTCCTGCTGACGCGCGAAACACTTTTCTTTCCTCTGTTCCTAGCGCCCGGATCAAAAGCGCTACCAAGGTGACGATGGCGTCGCCGCCAGCGCCAAAGTCCAAATCCGCCTCGGGCAGCCCAGCGCCCGCTAGCCCCGGTCAACAGAGTGCAGTGCATGTTCCCGCCGTTGATGTCGAAGCCGAGTCGCTTGAGGTCAGTGCGCAGCCCGTCGGTGCGCTTGCAGACACTGATGAACTGCCAGATCGATGAGGATGGCGATTCGGCCTATGGAGACGACCTGTGAGTCTAGCGGCAATAGCCTCATGAGCTGTGCGACCTAACACGCCCATGCTTTGCAGAGAGAGTTACACCACGAGTTTGAAAAGCACTGTCTTGAACTACCGCTTCGAGAATGGCCGGCGCTACCATGGGTACAAGGACGAAGCAACCTACTTCTGGCCCAACGACGACGTACGCATCTTGTCGCAGAAGGTTCACATCAAACTGACAGGTACAAGGAGGAGAACGACAGGCTAGACCTTTACCATCACATTCAAACGCTCAGTCTGGACGGCGAATTGCATCTCGCGCCCATCGGCGACAACCCACAAAGGATTTTGGACGTCGGTACGGGCACTGGTATCTGGGCCATAGATATGGGCGACAAGTACCCCTCCGCAGAGATCCTTGGGAACGACATCAGTCCCATACAACCGAATCTGGTTCCGCCCAATGTCAAGTTCGAAGTCGATGACCTGGAACAAGAATGGGTCTACTCTACCAAATTTGACTATATCCACGTTCGATATCTCGCGTGTTCTATCAAAGACTGGCCTAAGTTGATGCGGCAATGCTTTAAGTTCGTGTTACTGCTCTGATACGCTTGGAGGATAGGGATTGCTGACCCGATGCAGATTCGTAAAGCCGGGTGGATGGGTCGAGTTTCAAGGTATGCCAAATGCATCGGCAGTCTGCTGTTACTGACACAAGATAGACTTTGACACTCGGTTCTACACGCGCGGTGGTGAATTCACAAAGGACACTAAGCTAAGCCAATGGGCTGACAAAGTGGCCGACGGACTTCGGAAGTTTGGCGCAGAGCCGGATCCAGGGTAACTCATCCTCTCCCCTGCTCCACTGAATCTACTGACCCGTCCATAGCGCCCAGATCGAAGGCTGGGTCAACGAAGCCGGCTTCCAGAACATTGAGGCGCGCACCTTCCCCTTCCCGGTCGGCACCTGGCCCAAAGACAAGAAGCTCAAAGAGATTGGTGCTTTTAACTTGGTCCAATTTCTAGACAATCTTGAGGCTCTGACTATGAGGATCTATCAGAACGCCTGGGGATGGAGACCGGAGGAAGTCAAGGTGCTCTGTGCGGAGCTTAGAAAGGAACTGAAGAATCCGAGGATGCTGTTGCAGCATAACTACTATGTCGTATGGGGACAGAAGCCACTAAATGCTGCTGATAATTGATTAGCGAACGTCATATTTCACATGTGTTGCGGTCCGATGCGATCCAGCGTAGCATTGGGCAACTAGCATAGAAGTTCATGGTATGGCGAGTGTCTGCATAGCATCGGTTTGGGGCCAGGCATAGCATGACATGGGATAGGTTCGAGAGTGTGGCATTGCTGGAGTTGACATGGGCATGCATAGCTCTGGTGTATGCGGTCTTCTTGATGTTTTCTTCCATTCAAGGGAATCTATCTCACCTGTAATACTTCGAATCAAAAGCATCTCATTATCAACGAATGCTCATCCGCGCAGGAACTCTTTGCAACTCCGGAAGCTCTTGTTGGATCGCTGCTCATTCACCACCCGGTGCCCTGGTTCTCCTGCAAATGTATCACCGCTAATGAATCATCGCAACCCCCACCTGCCTCGATTGTTTTAGCACTACGTACAGCGCATGTTTGTCTACCATCGGACCGACTGCTCAGCCAATCATTGCATAGCTTGCGGTCCTTCGAGTCCTTCTGCAATCGACACTCATTCTGCTTTCCGGATAGGGCAGTTTGGGTTCAAAGCGGCTCGAATGGGTGCATTCGTGAGTTGTACGAATACATTAGCACGATCACATGTCTCATGTTCAATACCATGCACGACAATATGGATACCGTGGACACTGGCATATAAGAACTATGCCAGGCCGCGCTCAAAGCCTACCAGAACTCTCTTTCTAGCAGAAAAGCGAATTTAGGTGGCGCGAAATAGTGTGAGAGCTAACAGTGGGAGGTGTGGTCGCAAATTTCTTGTATTCTTACCGTGATCGAGAATTGGCAGAAGCGTCACAGCAATTAAGGATCTATGTGCTGCCGTATAGTCCCCACGAAGCCCACACTTCTTTGGATTGCAGGCTGAAAAAACAACAAGTCATGTTTAACTTCGTGCTCGCATCTTCGTCTTGTTCCCGCTGGTGTTGCACTTGGGGACTGATTGCAGTTGTACTAGGAGAGCAACCTTGACTTCAAGAGGAACGCTATTTCCGCCAATGAAAGGTTGCTAGGGTAACATTAGCAACTAGCGGCTCTGTCAGTGAATGTGAGGGGAACGTACGGTAAACGCGCTAGAGCCCGTTTGCTTCGCCTGGTTTAGCCTTTTGTCCTCGTCTCCCATCCTACGAACAATATAGTAACGTTTTGACAAGTCAGAAACCTACTATCACTGACAGCTCAACATCAGAACAGGGGCAACCGGCCATCTCGGGCTTTGCACACCTCGCGGAAACAACTCTCTCCACCCCCACCTCGAATTTTTAGGAGTACACAACGCAAAACCCAATTCAATCGACCGATAAGTCACGGAATTGCAAAGGATCGTTGTCGCTATAGCTGATCGCACTTTGGTAGACTGGAGAAGAGATACCGCACCCAACGAAGACAACCATACTTAAGCATCGTACACAACCATGGCTTTCCCGGCTAGAAATGGCACACACAAACCAATAGGATAGGTTCGCGAAGATACGTTCTATACCTGGCAAAGGCAATGGCATCGTGGCACGCGTCGACATCGCTCATTCGAAAAGGCATCGTGGGACCGCGAGAGAATCCTTGCCCTGTTCTGGAGGATTTTGCCAAGTGAACCTCGACGCATCTCCAAAGACCGGTTCTGGGGCAATTTTCTCTCGTCAATCAACTTCGGTAGGATCTTCGACAGATATTCCATGCCATGCGGGCAGGACGCGACCGAATGTGATGTTTTCCACAATTTGCCTCATCGATCACAGCTTCTTCCCGAACACCATTAGCATGTGGAACGCCAGCGCTAAGCACCGAACTATTCACGTCCTTAGGCCGATTTCATCTGGGGAAGATATCACAATATCGTGTTTCGACTTTGATGGCGTGCCGCGTGCAAAGCGACGTTCGCAACTCAGAGCAGCGTTCAAATTCGAATGCACTGCCGTGCATGCTCCCTCCCGCGGACTCAGGCTTCGAGTAGCGGTCATCGCCGAGCCGAAACGCAGCGTCTTCTTTGAGCTATGTCAAGCTGGGACTCAGGTACTGAAGCTCACGAAGATTGACAATGCCAAAATTTATATTACATACAAAAATGCTCACCTGGATCATCTGTAGCTTCCCTTCGTAAGGGGCTCGCTGCAACAATCAACAAAACAGGCAAATGCGCGGAGGCTCAGATATCAAGTGCCTGGCTTCTAATCTGGAGTACACCTTGACGTTGGGAAGCTCCAAAGCCTTCTGGGCTTGCTTAGTGCGATACTGGTTTGCACGCTCTATCTTGTCCAGATATTCTTGGTGCGCCCTCTCAGATCATGCCTTTTCCCATGCTTCTTCCTTGCTTACGTATAGAAGGGGTGGAGTGCCCTAAGAGTAATCAACCGCCGAAAATAAATCGTGAACAGTAAGTAACTGCCCAGTGGTCTTGACTACCAACGAAACCTTCTTTCTCCATGGACGATCTTCTCTGCAACACGGTAAAAAGTGTCCATGCCCCTCCTTATCTGAGTCCCAGGCCTCGGAGTCTCGTGATCAGGAAGAGCACCAAAGTGAGCATCCCATCCACGGTCTGGGCACAAAAGAGCGTTCTCCACATGTTTGCCATAGAATTCCATCTAGCTTTTTTCCCAATAGTCTAGTGGCTCGACATGAACGGCGATGGACGAAGTTTTAAGACTGGTGAGCGGACACTGTGACAGTGGGTGCCATATGGGCAAGAATCCAGTCTTGTCGCAACAAGGGACTGGAGGGTCGTCGGAATTATTCCACCTGCTGCTCATGGCGGAAATTGCGCTATCCGGAGGGCCTTGAAAGCCCAATAGAGTCGAAAAATCATCTGTGAACATCGGACTCTGATGGTGGTTTCGGTTTCGGAAGTCGGCGGGACGTTCAGCTCCGGCTCTGGCATTGCTATAGACATGAACATATGTTTTTCTGGGTTTATGCGCGTGCAACCCGTGACAGCCGCTTTATCTAATTGTATCAAAGCGCGAATGGTCCGAAGTAGAATGGTTGAGGATCCAGAATTTGCCGGTCTGGGCATTGAGATTGGAGATCCCCACAGTGTCGTTACGATATCATCAATTCCATGCCTTTCACCATGTCATCTCTTCACCTCAGCAACGCTCACTACAGCACCCTCCTTCGCTCCCATCGAGATCTATGAGATCTTTCGTATCTTTTCATCTCTGTACTCCAACGGCCGATCAACGACCCACTCGACCGCCGCCGCTGCAGACCCCGCAATAACCACGTTCGACGCAAGCACACCCGCATTCTCATGCCAACCTCCAGTATCTGGGCTGAGATGCTGCACATTTTCCAGCCTCTCCTCTGCAGTCTGGATGCCAAGAGCCTCCTGTATCTGCTCTACAGGCTCGTTCACCGCTTCATTGAACTCGTGAATTCCGTCTACATTTAGCAAGTCGGCATGTAACAAGCCACTGTCGCTGATCGCAGCGGCTGGGAACGCGATCAGCAAATCATCGTGACCGAGTGTCATGGGGATGAGAATCGCTTTCTCGATGACGACGCGTGCGAGACCCCGGGCTAAATCGCGCTTGCGGACGCGGAACCCTTTGCTATGCATTTGCTGGGCAAGTTCTTCCCGGTCTTTCCCCGCGCGGTGCAAGATGTAAACGTTAATACCCGCGGGGAGAACCATATGTGGGAGGACGGGCGCTAGAACGCTGGCTGAGATGAGGCCGATGGAGCCACGGCTGTAGTGCCGCATGACCTGGCGGACGTTGGCGTTGAATGTGTCGTCGTTAGTCTTTTGCATAAGTCCAGGGTGCTGTGCTTCCAGAAGGCGCTTGGCTTTGTGATGTTTGTGGGTCTTGTACGCTCCAATTGCGGACGGGATGGCCATGAAGGGAGCGACAGGGGTCAGGGCAAGGGAGAGACCCGTCGCTGTTGCATGGAGAGCGCGATGGTGTCTTGATTTGGTATGCGCGGTTCTGGCATCCGCGTCGGTATAACTAGGTGCTGCCATCATGGCAGTAAATTGGCAAAGAAGTTTGAGTGATTTGTGGAATGGATAAGAACGCGTCCTGTGATTTGCCGTAGGTGGATATCTGTAACGTTGCTGAGGAACTTGTGCACTACAATGTCAATGAATCAGATCATATTCCTCTGGACTGGCTTTTCCTGATATACCAACTTCCCATTGTCGCAGGGCTGACAGCGCCTCTACAGTCCACAGAGCCGCATGCCATGTCCGGAAGCCTACACAAAGGCGCAGTTCCAGCCTTGTGTGAGTCGAAAAGTAACATCCAATAGCGGTCATCGTGTCAGCCACAAGTTTGCTTAGAATACTACTGAACATGTTCCGCTACAGTCAGAAAGTTACTGTTCATAGATGGGGTGGTGGGGTCTAAATGGAGGCGGAGGCGCAATTACCCGAATTTGCATTATGGCCCCCTAAACATGGGGCTCTGCACCTGAATACCGATTGAGTAATGCGCTCTGGTAGCAACGATTCACCCTTTAAGTCGACTTTCAACGTTTTCTTAGATGGCTATGCATAGGCTGGCAATTACCTCCATCTGCGATCTCGAGATGTCGGGTCTGGGCTGCATAAACCCCTTTGGGGATGTGTCCGAGCAGCTGTTCGGAAAACTTGAAATGTTCTCCACGTGGTTTGTTCATCTAGATTGGGAACATGTTTTGCGATGCTGCGGTTCACATGGTGTGGATGTGGGAGGCATTGGCGGTCACACGTGGTGGGGCTGAGTCTTTCGAGGCAATGGCTAAGCCCGTCTCGCAACAATCTTACCGTATTGGGACAGCGATTGGCCCTTGTAGGTAGAGGGTCTCTTAACCGTCGTTTCATTCTGGTTCATCGTGATAAGTATGTACACAGCTGATACTCAATGAAATTTTCTAGTTCGCCCTTCTACTTTCATTGCAATGTTCTGCAATGGTGTGTTAGCCAGTACATTGGATGGTACCGATTCTGGGAACTGGCCTTGCCGCAATCGAGTCGCTCTTCATTACCACATCGGCACAGAAATACCTTGTCGATGTGTTTAGCTCTGGTCGAGTTTCGATAGTTCCTGGCTACCTGTAGAGCGTCCAAATCAAAAGAGGTCACGTGGCGAAGCATGTTTTGTACCTAGGTAGTGATACCTGTCGGAACATCGCGTATTTCGTTAGTGCCATCGTTGGCAACGGTCTTGTCTACGATCCGATCACTTGGGATTGGGAATAAATTTCATGTCGCGCCCTTCCACGGTCAGTCTCAATATGTCCTGCCTTCAACAACTCGTCTAATTGGACACCTGCGATTTGCTGGTCAGTCCATCGATCCATAGTCACTTAGCACCGACAGATACTTACAGTCACTGTTATCAGCAAATGCACCAACCACGATTCTGCAGTCCAATTCGCAGTGTTCTTTTTGTCCTTGTGTACAATCCACTTTATTTTCCAGTCTCACGGATGACTTGGACCCACAGCTTGTCCCCTTGTAGACGATGTTGGTGATGTCGGGCGCCGTCTTTTGGATTGCGATGGTTCTTGCATTTTCTCTGATTTTACGATTGAAATTCAGTATATCGAGCAATCTATTGAGGGTATGCAACTTACTCTTTGATCCTCATTGCTAAAAAGCTGTCGCTCCGAGCTTCGCCTTCACACTTGGCTTCGAAATGAACGTCGTCTGGCGCATCTGGACGTTCAACGAGCTCCTGAAGCCACGCGTATTGCGCCTCCATGTAGCCTCTTGGAACTTCGGTATGATCCGCAAAAGGTACTGGTGTACAAGGATAGGCTTGGTTTTCCGGCTGTGGAGCTGTAACAGTTAGAAGGTCAAGAAAGGTGAGAGTCCTCAATGGTCGGCTGTCACCTGAAGGCAGAAGGCATCTCTTTGCTTTATCGTTGTGTCTTCCTCCTGCGCCTTGCATGTTTTGTACACACACACGGGATATCCTAGAACATTGAATTCCTCGGCGGGAAATTCTTTGTCGCTCTCTGGAGCAAGCCCGATGGGTCGCTCGTAAAAAAGTGGGGAACAAAGTTCTGAACGTTGCGCACACACGTTGTCCAGGCTTCTTGGTCTCGTGTTTGAATGCGACTTCGTGGTCCATTTCCCGACAGTACAATATGACCTTCGCACGCTTTCGAGACGTTGTATATGCTTACCATGACAAGTCCTGCATCCTTGCGCAATTTTCTTGGTCAAATACATATCTAGATCTGTGTTCGCTAGATTACAAGACCATTGTTTCGATCGTGATCAGCCCGTGAGCTGTAGTAATTGCGAGGAGTGAATTGTCGTATAGAAATAGTGGTAGCGGACATATTAGGTCACTGTTGGAATGCAATCAAGTTGGTGCTTCCTTCTCCAATGCTTTGCCTTTGAACGAGATCGTCGTGGCTATGTGCGGCTGGTCGATAGATCGTGTAGGACGGCACAGCGGTGCGGTCGATTACAATGCGTGAGACATGGGCCCATGAAAGTCCAGGTGCGGCGCGGTCGCCAGAGCAAGGCTTTGACGTGCGAACTGAAGTGAATCAGACAAGATGGCGGAATCGTACCTGCGTCTGGATACCGCATATGTCATTCTCGTCTTTCGCGAGGTCGACACAATCTAAGTGCGGGCCGATGTTCGCTCGATGTACCATTGGAAACGCTTCGTCCACCATTGCGAGGTTTACTAGACGACTTGCGAGCAGCGGGCTCTAGCTTCTTTGTTGTACCACGTCCAAGAAAAGTGTCATCTAAAGGGACTTCCAGCAATTCAGCAACCGCGAGTTGAGGACATTATTCACAATCTTTTGTGTGCACTGTGCGACGGGTTGCTTGGGACCAAAATGAAATCTAGAAAGCACCGACTCAGTGCCAAAAAAAAAATTGTGGCCTCGGGAACATACCGGAAGCCTCGCGCGAGAGTCTTGCTGATCAGTCGATGCTAATCTGGGACTTCTTGTTGTTACGACCTGAGTCGAAACCCATCTCCGCCATCATAATGCGCCCGGGTGCGCTGCGAGAACGGAACCGGAACTACCATGGCTGGCCACTAGGATCCTGAGGAACGTGTTAAGGTCGTGCGGCGAAAGAGACGGGACTTTCGACACTCGAACTATCCAATTTAGCTTCTCAAGCATTGTCGTTTTAGGAAGACCTTGAGAGACGCACAGGCTCAAAGCATGAAGGAAATGGTTGTAGAAGGGCCTTTTCGCAGCTGGCAAAGACGTTTAGTATGCGCGGCTGCCTGCCAAGCTGGAAAGTGCCGCACGGTTTCGACCCGACGTACTCGCACTCGTACTCGCACTCGGTCTCAAATACATCCGACGTATACACCGTACACCTACATTGCGGCTGAAGCACTACGCGTTGCTGATGAGCAAGCAATGGTTCTTTTCCAGTATACTGGTAAAGAGGTGCTTTAAAGGCAGCCGTCAAAGACCATGGTTGTATCCACCAACAACGAAATACGAGCAACGTCTGTCCCAAATTAATTTGGAACTTCTTTCTCATCCAGTCCTCGCATCATGGCTCTTCTAGACTTCCTGAATAACGGCTTCTTCTCTCCTCGGTTCATGCTCCCACTCCATCTGGTGCAACTACTTCTGATAGCTGTTGCAATGGGTCTCTCCGTTCCGCGACTTTTCATGAAAAATCAACCCCGTACACGGGCCAACACGATCGCACTAGCCATGGTACACTTTCAAGATTCTCGCCAATAATACGTATACTGACATCTCAGTAGGGGGCCAAATCTCTGGTTTTCCTTCTATACCAGCTTCTTTCAGAATACTCGCGCCCCTTTAAGCGCTGGCATAGCTACAAAGCAAATGCGATCATCAACTGCCTAGAAACCGTCTTCTGGGGCGCAGTCGCCTTTCTCGTGATGCAGGCAAACTTGCAGAGATGCAGTGGCATTACTTGCTATCTGAGCTGGGCAGTCGTAGGGCTTGCCATCGTGCTAAAGTACGTGTACGATCAGCTTGTCTTGATCTTTCATTGACTCGGGATAGTATTTCAATGTCGTATACCGCTGCTATCGCGATTCGCGAATTCCGAGAGTACAAGAGGAGGCGCCAGGGAGAGAATGCGGACATGGATCACACCCCAGGTAGCTCATCGTCAATGATGCCTATGCGATCGACGGATAGCAAGGCTTAGAATGGCTGTCCGATAACGACAACGCCCAATGGCTCTCAATATGCCATCATTCGCAAAGAGAATAACAAACGAGGGGATTCTGATGACGGGTTGCCACTAAACTTGAATAGAGTTGTACCATAGGTATCTTAGATTTTCTTTTGTTCTCTTCATTAGAGTAGACCTGTTCCACGTTGGCGCATTGAGCATTTAGCAATGACTAGAACCACATGCATCGAATCATGAATGGTCTTACGTGAACTTAGTAGTGTTTTCACGAGCTTTTCCATAGACCCTGGATACTGACATAGTAGATCCCCGAGGGCGTAACAATATATGATTACTTCGCGCATTGTACGTCAGTATTAACTTGTAGTTAAGTTCCGATTCAATCAAACAGCGGAGAAGTGTAAGGGTTTGCATAGGTGTAATCTTTCGGGGTATCAACAAGATGAAAATGTTCTTGATACCTGTGTGGTTGAATTATAAACACTGCTAGGAAGTAACCATCTTAGGAACATGACGTTGGCTGTCAGTCAAACCTGATGTTTTGCGTTCTTCATGACCTCGTGCATCGATTTGAATCCATGACTTTCTTACAGTCTCTCCATGCACTGTTCCACCTGTTTAGGAACGAAACACTGTTAAATGTAGATAACACAAAGATACATCGACTCATTGCAAACATTCGCGTGAGCAAATGGGCGAGTCCGCTTAGTATTTCGGGATATAGATGACTATCAAGAGACATATTCGACTCTCTGCAGCTAAAGTCAATCGAAACGGTAGCACTGTTTGGCAGCCACGATTCAAGCAACAAATTTCAATTTAAGCTAACAGGCTCTCATCTGTAACCCACCTTTCCGACTCCCACACCACAAAACCCTTTCTCCAGCCAATTAACGGTCTACTCGTATGCTACCTTGAAGCCACCAGGCATCAAGTCGGTGAAAACGCGACGAGGGTCATACTTGGTTCGTATGTCCTTGAGTTTGCCCAAATTCTCTTCTCCATAGGTTCGGAAGACATCTTGACCTTTGTCCGGCATCATTCAGGTACGTATATCTCTCAGTTGCGTTGGCAGCTACAAGCTTCTCGTGTATCTCGGCATTTACGGAAGCGACCCACGCTTCAACCTCCTCACTGTCATCAGCGGATTCCCATGTCAAAGATTGCTCGACCCAGAATTGCGGTCTTTGAGGCATGTTCTGGGGAGCACCCTGTGAGGCGGCGGCCCAGGATCCCGTGATGCAATTGTATGCCAGTCCAGAGAAAAACCCTGCCAGACGGTCCGCCATGCCAGAAGCCTGAAGAGAGGAAAAGTATGTGTCGTGTACGATCGTTATGGCCTCTAGGCTCGCTTTGATAGAGACGACACGGAACTTCTGATTCAGCCCATGTGATTGACCGCCTGGTTTGAAAGCAGGCCCTACTGCGGCTCCATACTGAGCCAAAGAGACTCGCTGAAGGGTCGATGTACCGTTAATAGCTCGGAGCTTGGTGCCATTGACGAATTCGTTGAACGGACCTGAAGACGGAGGGGTGGTTCCGTTGTAGAACAGGGTAGTTTGGTACAAAGGTGCCGTAAAGTTTGGTCCCCATCTGGCCACTGGAATCACGGCAGCTCCTGTGTCGCCATCCTTGTCGACATTGAGGGTGAAATCCAATAGGTTGGCGAGCCACGCATCACGTGTGGTGTTCGATGAGCCATAGTCGGCATCTGCCAAAAGCGGTGTTTCGGCAAAGAAGGTCTGAAGATCGAAACGCGTGATAAGAGCGAAAGAATTGCCTCCACCTTGAAGTGCCCAGTAAAGGTCCCTATATTTGGAGGTTGCGGTGACAGTCGCTATGGTTCCGTCTGCGAGAACAGCCTGTGCACCGAGTCAGTATTGCAGGACGATAGCGACGAGGAAATCTCACCTCATAGGCTTTGATCTTGCCTCCTGCAGATCCTTGTCCGTGTTTGTAGCTATACCAAGACATACCGCCACCGAGCAACAGGCCTGGAACACCCACCGGGGCCAGTCTGCCCCCAATGACAGTCAAGTTGGTCCCCTCAAGATACTGGAAAACATCGCCCCATCGTGGACCAGGGCCAACGCTCATAGTCTCTTTGTCATCGCTCAGCTTCAGGGTATTTAGATTCGTGCTTGTTAGAAGCACGCCGGTGGAATTGATGTTTGCCGCATCCGAGATAGGCATATGGCCACCACCTCTCATGGCGAAGGGCGTGGAGGTGTTGACGAGAGTCTTCACAGCGAACGATAGGTCTTGGGCATTTCGAGCTGCGAAAACGCAGGCTGGTTTGAGCCAAGCGGATGCGGTCCAGGAAACTTGTGTCTCGTTGGTATAAGTTTCGTCATCGGGAAGAAAGGTGATATTCGGATGTGAAGATTTGAGAATGCCGCACGCTTCAGATGGGTCGGACACACAATTTTCGATTGCTGATACAAGCGCGAGAGAGGACGCCAGGACATAGAAGGGTAGTTGAACCATTTTGATGAAGGTACTGGCACGTCGTCGACATGGAAGCAGCGACCCTTCTTTAAGTAATTCCATGCACATGAGCGTTTAATTGCACGCCTCGCTCGCGGAAGCATCCACGGAATGACATTGCAGGGTTTGCTTTCCGGAACCTCGGAGAAGCTACCTATGGTAGTTGGAATCAGTGCAGCCACAAAGGTACGCTGCTGATGCGCGTCGCTGCCCATGTTCGTCCGAGGGGATCTACGAGAGCGCGCTAGTGTACCATACCCTAAGCTTCGAAGTCGCCGAAGCAGGTGTACATACACTGTAGCTCAATCAATCTCGATACAAGCTAGTCTGCGTTGGTCTAGATCCAGTGACGGCGATTAGATCTAGTGTCCCTCCAAGTACTCAGCTTGATTCTATCTGATGGTGGACTAGCTGGGCTATGTGATCTTGGGCGTGCTTGGCTTCGAGATCAACCCTGCATCGTCTGGCCTGTAGATCATAATACTCCATCTCCCGAACGGTGCAGGGGAGCTCAAGCATGCATACGGGCGATACGGGTCCCCAGCTTCCCCAGCTGGTTCCTAGCATGCGGTGATTGGCCAAGGCGCCGCCCTTGCAGGTTTCAGTGCGCCGGATCCGGCCTAGTGCCCTTGGATGACGCCAATCATAGCCCCATCGCTCTCGCTCCCGTTCTCAACTTCGCTCTCGCTCTCTCTCTCGCACTTCCACCCCTCGTTTTTCGCGTGCAATGCCACGATTGGGCTCGAAGAAGTCCAGAAATGGATGCCAGCACTGCAAAGTGAGACGCGTCAAGGTAAGGCTTAGCCTCCATGCCCAGTACTCTACTAAAAGGGTCCAGTGTGACGAGCAGAGTCCCTGTTCAAATTGCATCAAGTACGGCGTTGCATGCAGCTTGCTTGGCAGACCGCAGCTATCCGACGATCGTGCAGGCAGTACGCCGTCCGGCCCATCGTCCTCACATCCCAGCCCTGATGCATCTTCGAACCCTCCTGTTCCGGTGCTGCCGGTAGCAGACTCCCGGTGCGGCCATTCCACCAGCCGGACAGATGGCTGGATGGAAGATCTCGAACTTATGCACCACTACACTGCGCATGCCTATCTCACCGTACCCGGGAATGATCAAGCGAAACAGACATGGGGCTTCCTGGTCACTCAAGAGGCTTTTCGACACAAGTATCTGATGCATTGCATCCTCGCATTCTCCGCCTCGCATCTGGCGTACATTGATCCGCAGTCACGGTCAAAGCATCGTATCCAAGCGTCGGCCCATCAGTCTGCTGCCATCGCAGGGGTGAACAGAGTACTGCCAGACATCACTCCGTCGAATTGCCACGCCCTTTTTGCAGCAGCAAGCCTGATCACGTTGACTGCTTTCGCAGAAAGCACAAGCAACACGATTGAAACCCTTTTCGAGGTATTCCAGCTTCTACGCGGCATGAACATCATCTTAAGCGGCAACCAAGACCTCATTTGGAATGGACCTTTCCGGTCAATCTTTCAGCATGCATCTGGCCCAACAAGATCGCTTCCTCCATTATTGTCCTCGTGCATGGTTCAGCTTCGAGCGTTAATGGATGACACTCAGCCATGCTCCCCGCTGGCGTATACGGCAGCAAACCAGCTCTTGGAATCGCTCCAATCTGGAATTGATACCTCTGCTCACATTGCAATGCGCGCAGTAATGTATTGGCCTATCAAGATAGATCAAGAGTTCATTGATGCATTAGGAGACGGGCTGGATCAACAAGTCACGAGCGTGATGCAACAATATCTCCGCATCGTGAATCTCGCTGGGGCGGAATTCTGGTTCATGTCGTCTTGGCGCAACATAACATGCTGATGCTCAGAAATTTGTACTCGTTATAGAAAAAAAAAGGGTAACTATTTTCGTTTCGCTATCTTCATGCTAGGTCTTTGTGAATGACAATCTGGTCGTATGCTCTTCTGCTGAAGTACAAAGAGCTTGCAATACCTTTTTCATGAACATCAATCCTGTGAATATATCAGTCTTCTGTATATCGACTCGCTACGAATCATGTCCTGTCGTGAGAAAGGCTCTGCGAGGCGGGGGCTGCACACTGCTTGACGTCTGCTATGGGTCCCGGCCAATATAGCGTGTCGTAGATGAAACTATAATCGTATAGATCGCGATGCAAGAATGACTGTAGTATAATGTAGACACACACCAATCACCACGCCTACCTTCCTCTCGATATGGCTCTTGAGATATGTTTGTGACATCGCAACAACGTTTATGCTTGTGTTGACCCAGTGGGCTTGACTTCTCCCAATCCGTATCCAGCCTGATACATGTCGGCCAGTACTGATTTCTTTGCCAAGAGCGTGCTAGGCTTATCGAACTCAATGAGCACACCTTTATCTAGTACGGCAACTTTGTCGAATCGTTCAATGAATCGCAGTCGATGAACGACAGCTAGAACGGTTTGGGCAGAGAAGTCGTTATCCACGACATCCTGCATCACAGCCTCTGTCGCATCGTCCACACTTCGATTTGGGTTAGTTCAAGCGTTACGGGTCGAGATATCCTGGACCTACCTGCTTGTGGCTTCATCGAGTATCACGATCTGACTTCTCCGGACCATCGCCCTCGCCAGACATAGCAACTGCCTCTCTCCGACAGACCACAATGACAGTGATGTTTGCGCATCAAGACCGCCGCACTCGATCACCCTGTCCCAGATCTTAAGCCGATTCAGAGTCGAGATTATGGCCTCATCGTTTACTTGGCCTAGAGGGTCAATGTTGAACCGTATCGACCTGGGCATCAGGAAAGGCTCCTGCGGTACAACGTTGATGCGCGAACGGAGATCCCCGGGGATCAGATCATGCGTCTCCACATCGTCTATCGTTATTGACCCCGAAAAAGGGATCATGTGAAGCAAGCTTAGTATGAGAGACGTCTTTCCACTGCCAGATCGCCCGCAGATCGCCACCTTCTCACCAGCAGCGATGGCAATGGAGAGGTTTTTTAGGACCGGATCACCTCCAGATCTGCGAGCAAGTCAGCTATTGAAGAGATCGTCAGATTCACAGATTACGTACTTATAGGTTGCTGTTACGTCCTGGAAGTAGATTGTGCCTCTCGTCGGCCAATTGTCAGGTCCAGGTAGAGGCCGGTCTATTCCTAGCTCTTTTTCCTCTGAAGCCGTTTCTTCTACGAAAGACTTAACCCTACCGATTGCACCAATCGAAGTTTCTAGCGCTGTCCAGGATTTGACAAGCATGGCTAGGTTTAGGTTGAAAGTCATTACCGAGACGAGGGCAACACCGACCGCTCCCGGATCGAATGAATCCCTCCAGACCACCATGATTGTAACAAGGATGGCTGCAAGTACTGCCACGATGAGATCCAATGCGAGGGCAAGCCATTGCTGAATGCAATAGAGTAGGTAGACCGGTTTCTGCGATCGATTGAGGAGAGCATGTAGCCTTTCTTTAAATGCATGTTGCCATCCGAACGCGCGGATCGTTTTCGCGCCATTTGTCGTTTCGAGAAAGTGTAGGTACACAGGGGCTTTTGCCTCGATGTCGAGCAATCGCACTTGACGGGATGTTCGCAGGTAGAACCGCTGCACGAAGAAGACGCTCCCCGCAATCACTGGCAGTATTGCCGATAGATACTTGCCAAAGATGCCGAGTAGCACAACCTTGGCGATGCATTCGTACACAGCTTTGGTGCACTTAGTGATGTTCACACCACCTTTTATGATCTCAGTTGGACGGAAGGGACTCACCGATGATGTAATTAGCCGCAATTGTTGGGAGATCTAGGCCAACTAGTTCCATGTCCTGACTGAAGCTTCAAGAGGTCAGTCTGTGTAACAAGCAAGCAGAGGCTTTGAACTTGCCGGTTGGTGATAGATCCAGCGTCAGTCTCCTGGAAGAAACGCAAAGGGGCGCTATGCTTTTGATCAGCTTCAAGTCATAGTATGTTGCGCTCTATCTCGACAGACCTCATTGCCGCCTTGAGAAGATCTTCGTGGAGGCGTTTGGCGGTTTTTGATATGATGGTGATGAATATGAGCCTAAAAGATTAAGTCACATTGAAGCGCTCATTCAAACACTCTGAGCGAGAAGGCTTACCACAACTCACTGAACAGGAAGCCCGCCCCAAGAAGTCCGATGCCTATGTATACGCCCAGGTACAAGCCATTGTTGGTATGGCCTTGTGTCTTCGCACTCGCTGCGGACCACCAGTCGACGATGATGACTACGCACGTTGAAGATATGAGCACAAGAACCGGTGCAAACAAGGGGTATAACTCGGGTCAACGTACCAGAGAATTCGAGGCAAAACACCCACAAGGCCACCGTAACCAGCATCAAGGCGACAGTGATATGACCACCAGCTCTGGAATAATAGCTGTAGGCGGAAAAATCTCCGGTCTGACGCCTCAGGTCCTGCTCTTCGTTGTTCAGCTCCATCAGTGCTTCTGCGCTGGCTGCTGCTGCATTGTACAAGGGGCGCGTAGTTTGGTCCTTGAGCAGCAACGCATCGATCGCAGTCGACTCTGCTGGCGCCTGGAATTGGAGACTACCGACATACCCGTCCGCATCCTTTAGTGAGTCTATAATACCAGACTCTGTGATGGTACCACTCTCCACAACGATGACATCGTCAGCAAGGGATATGAGAGATGCTGCATTGCGGTCAGTTGCTTGGTGTTTTCTGTGGCCGTTTCCACCTACGAGAGTGAGTAACGAGCACTACGGTGGTCAGATTTCTGCGAAGTATCCCTTGGCGACCGAGAAGCCGTTCAGATATGAGTGCAGTGTTGCGGGCGTCGACACCGCTGAAGACGTCGTCTAGAAGGACTACATTTTGTCTCGAATAGATAGCCCGTGCCAGAGCCTATGTGTAGGTAGGTCAGCTATAATCCGAGTGATTGACGATATGCATCAGGATCGGTCACTCACGACGCGCTGCCTCTGACCACCACTCAAATTGTTGCCACCATTGCCAACAGAAGTACGGTCCCCAAGACTGAGATTTGCGATGTCGTTCTCAAGTCCGCAGGCCCAAATGGTTGTTTGGTACCACTTCTCATCTATCAGTGTCGAAGACCCGGCCACAATATTGTCTCGCACGCTGCCATTGACCAACCATGGCACCTGGGTACAGTAAGCAGCGGTGGAATAGCGTCTGTCAGTATCGCCACTCAGCGTGACTGTCTCATCAAGTATACTTTCAAGAAGAGTCGATTTTCCGCTTCCTGTTGGACCGAGAATGACCGTGAAGCGCCGTGCATGAATTTCGGCTCTGAGTGTTCTCAGGATTGCCGGACCAGCGATTTCCCACGCGACATCTTGGTCCTGGAACCTGACAAGGAGATCTTCCTCGTTGGTTCGGGTGTTGATTGGCTGTATTGCCGTCAATTCCACCTCGGATATGTTAATGTCCCGTAAAGGTGCTTGCTGAGAGTTGCGGTCTTTTAGTGTATGGTGGGGTCGAACAGGCTGGCTGCAGTACTCCTGAATCCGGTCAAAACTGCTGAGACACTGGATCACAGCGGGAATAGCTTTGATAAAGGTCAAAGCTGCCAATGTGACAAGAGAGATGAGAGACAATGATGCGAATGCCTGTCCTGCAAGGATCGAATTGTCACCTCTCGCAACGGCGATAGCGTAGAACACCGCGAATGTTAGCATTGGTGCGAGGTTCTGCGGCAAGACGGCTATGTGTTCCAGAAGTCAGCCGTGAGTTCGACGAACTTCATGAGAAACTCAGTCGCTCGGTACTCACAAAAGAATATGATGCCGATGAGGATCTTGCGGTACCTGGACGAGCTATCGATTTCGACTGTACGGAAGTTGCTGATGATACTGGACATCTTTTCGCTGAGGCCAAGCATTTTCACCGTCCTCATGGCTTCAAGCATGACGGTGGTGACGCCCAGTCGCCTTTCGACGTTTTCGATCCATACTCGTTGCGCAGCCTTGGCCCAGGTCGCGAATTTGAATGTACCCAGCACGCATACTGGGACGCAATATGTTAATCCGAATTGGCACCAATGGTCAAGGAGGGGAGATCTCACTGAAAGTAACTAACGCCGGGACGAGACATGCAAGAAACATCTGTCTCTGAAGCAAGAAGATGGCAATGATTACGTCCATGAGTGATGCCCAGACTTCGTGAATAGTCAGGAAATTGAGGACGATGCGCTCCACGTCGGTCCCCATCAAAGTAAGACCGTTGATACTGCCAAGCTCGACAGCTCGTGCTTCTACAGTCTGATAGTAGATGAGGCCTATTAGGCCACCCCTCAGGCGAATGAGAAATCGAAAAGTCATGTACCCGTGTAGCGCGGTAGATAACTACATCAGCATTTTATTAGCTTGATGAACAACTGACGATTGAGAATTCCCGCTTTCTTACAGCCATGCCGAGATATACAAGCGCATACGCGCCAATCAAACCTCGCCCGATATCGCTTGGAACGTTCTTGTCGCCCACGAAGTGGATGAGCTTGGTGATCATGAAAGGCTGTGCGAATTTGAGCGCACTCAAAATCAGACGCGGAATTATTGCCGACAGGAAGGAAGGTGCATAGGCGCGGAAGCATGCCAACAGCAAACTACGTTTCTGGGTCTTATCATCTGTGGATTCAGTCAGCAATGCTGCTTCTTACCAACAATGAAGGTCGCTTGACTTGCATTTGGACCAAGTACTAGCCAGCTTTTCTCGCAGAACCTCCGAGTCGATCCGGTAATCGAGGTCTGGGAGATCGTCGACAGAGAGGATACTGTGATATCCCCGGCGGAGGGTTCCGAAGAGCCAAGAAAATCCCACGAGGTTCCAAAATCCCGTGAAAGGCTCAGGGCCAGAAGTTTGAAACTTTTCGGGGAACCTCAGGGCGTTTTTCTTGCCAAGAGATTCTACAAGCAAGATACCAACGCCTTGCAGGAGGGCAAGGGTCTGCAGCACTGCTGGTCCTGTCGAATGAGGCAGGAGCCAGAGGCTCCTGACGCGTGCGATATCGAGCAATGAAGTCAGGGCAAAGAAGATGGCAAGTAGCGCTGAAGGCTGCTCGGAGCGATGATGCTGGAGCCATGAGAGGCTGCCGGCGGCGAGGGTGGCCACGAGAGCAAGTGCATCGGCCGCGACAGAGGCAGGGGTGTGCAGCTGCGGGTGCCGAGTTCTGAGGGCGAGGAAGGTTGTTTGACATGCCAAAAGTGTGAAATAAAGAGCCTGATGTTGAAAATTATCAGCTTCGGTGTATGACACTGGGATGAGACTGGATGTGTTTCCTCACTTACTGCTTTGACTACGACTGATCTCGTGCGTCTAACGACATGCTGGGCTCTAAACAGACGCACGATTGGTAGAACTGCAAGTATGAAAAGGGCGACATTTGGTGTTATGACAAAGAAACAATCTTCAAAATAGAGGGTGAAGTCAAAAGAGCGGCATGACGGGTCGACACGAGGGCCAATTGCTCGATCGCAGTGCGACATGGCAAGGCTACTGGCGGTTTGAAACGTGCGTTGACGGGCAGAAAAGAAAAGAGGATGCCTTCTTCACGGGAATATTGCAAAGAAGTGCGGTAGCCTCATGCCGTGAAAACGACCCCGTAGAGTCATCAGTTGGGTTGTCGGGTGAACGCGCTAGGCAACCGCAACGGGGGTCGGGATCCTTTGTACCCCGCCACGCCCGCGTTCGCTAGCAGGTTCAACAGCTCTTCAATCGATCTCAAACATCGTTGTCCGGAGCCTGAGTGCGGAATCATCCCATACTTTATCGTAACAATGGCTTTCGCAAGCTAGCAAACATCAACATCTCGTTCGCAGGTCTCGCTCGCTCCCGTATGGATCGAGGATATATTTCCACATATCATTTACCCTTCAGCGTGTCAGCATATCGTTCCGTGAGGTAATATGTAGGCATTGTGAATCCTGAAGCGTTGGCTCTGCATCCTAATAAGTCTCGCGTTCCAGTTGTATGAATTGTGGTCGACGTAGGTAAGCATTATTAATTTGTCGACATAGTGCAAGACACTACTTGCGTCAGCATGCACAAGTAACTCCAAACATTCGTATAGCAAAGTAGGCCAGCTCCTTAGGTTAGAATGCCGTAGCATTCCGGTCCTCGCAACGTCGACTGGTTTGATAAGACCGGGAGAGGTGGGAGATAAGCTGTAATAATTCCTATTGTGACGACTAGCTAACATAGCTCCACATGAATATCGACACTTTGTATAAAGAATGTGCCACCGCCCACGGAGCTGGAATCAGGAGTCTAAGTATTTTCAACTAACATAGTTACTATATGGAGTAGAGTATTAGTCTATCTCTCTGTTACACTTATTTTGAGAGCTTAGTGCCCTAATCTAGGCTCTACCAGGCCCAAAATAACGGACTCAACAAGATTTAGCTAATGCAGAGTAAATCGGCACCTGCGACGTGCGAAAGAAGCAGTGGAAGTGGAGAGGCAGAAGCGGCGGCCAGAATGATGGTGCCGCGATCCACAATGGTAAGTGCTGAGAGGAATTCCCATGACGAGAGGGTGTACAGAATACAAATGCTCGAAGGAATAAGAGTATACAGCTTCCCATCTTGTGTTACACGATTTTCGGAACGTCACAACTATTAAGGGACCGGGACCCATTTAGTACTGTTGGTAGTCCTGGATGCGCAAGCAGTTAAGCAGTAAGACGTAGTAGTCACGATTGTGCCCGCACACGTAGTCTCAGACAATAGCTTGCCGTTTAAGGACGACACTTATCAACGATCAGAATGTGATGTCAATCACATGCAAAGGTAACATTCGACCCCACCATACGGACCCCCCATAGGCTGGTCGCCATGCTCGGAACCGTAGTCTCAGGGAACCACAGCATCTATTTGCTGGTGTATCGCCAATGCTCCCCATTCATCGTAAAGACTCTTGAGGAAGGGGAGAAGTCGAAGGACTGCGTGTCTTGGCATAGAGTGAAGTGTCTGATCGTAGTGGTGCGCGATCCCATATCTAGCTAGCGTGCTGACCACGTGAACCCGTATCCCCCGGGACATTCTTAGCAGCATCGCGAATTTCCAGATGCCAACCGCGACGACATCACTCCACGCATCCCACCAAAACACCGCCCACAATGAACCTTTCTGCCTTCCGAACGGTCCTCCGACCGACCAATTCCACGAAATACCCGACACCAAGCGCATTCCGACCCAACGTGACGATAAAACCAACCACAAACACCACACCCGCGACGGCCTCCCCATTCACATCAACAGCGCGCATGATGAAGCGCAAGAAGGGGAAAAGGGCCCGGCACAGACCCACGAATTAGTATGTCTTCTCTTCTTGTTCCCGCAGTCGCCACCTTACTCTCACTGCTTTCAATACTACCTCTCCATCGCATGTACTAACACGACCCACAGCCGCAATCCGTTACCACCTCTCGCACCCCCTAACCCCTCGCCCTTTGCACTTTTCCCGCATGCGCGCCCTCCGCCACTGGACCATCCATCGCGCGTGGCTCCTTTTCCTACGCAAGCGCCGTTGGGCCGAAGAACGCGACCTCGAGCGGCAGTACCAAGCCATGCGCTCAGCATGCGAGCACCTGCGCCTCATGGACTCGAACGGGAACTTGGTTTCTGAAGCGGAAGCTGGAGGACAGGGAGCTGATGCGGGCGCATTGGGAGCGCGAGGAAAGGAGGTGGGACGGTTGTATCGGGCGGCCATGCTAAAGAGGGGAGTGTGGGGGACTGTACCGGTCGAGTATTCCCGGGCGCAGGTAGACTTTCCGGGGCGGGAGGGGTGGAATCATGGGTGGACGAGGAATTAAACCTCATGCCTCTGACTATCTGAGTCGAAATTAGTGTAAGATATAGTATTGCGAGAGGAATGTATTTTCAGGTCGGCAGTGGAGCGGACAGTGCTGGCTGGACAATGTTGTATTATATATATTTCTCTCGGACGGGTTCGAATACAGAATGTATTGGGGACAGGGGCATCGCAAAGACAAAACCAAGTATTATTATCCGGCCGCCACCTCGAAGCTCAAAAACACAGTACGCTCTCAATATTAACGCTCAACGTACAGTAATGTATATGCCACGCCGCTCGATGAACATCACTGCTTACGCTTCACCATCACCAGCCGGCTCCAGGCCCCCAAATGCTATGGAATCCAAAAAGGAGTGTGCGATGACCAGCCGTCGTCATCAATCGTTAGACCCATCCGTCCGTCCTCGCGCAGAGCTGATCAATATCGTACTGTACCACCTTAAAAACAAAAGCCACCAATACCCCCCAAATATATCCATTAGAACCAGAAGCTTCCCACTTTTTCGAACACGGGCTGGATAACAAGATACTAGCAATGGAAAAAGCTATGCCGTGGACCGCTTAGCAATTCAAAACGGGAAAGATAAATGCGCCGTGAAAACTCCGCCTGATGCAAGTGATGGATGGATGAATGGACGCTTCACATGATGACGCAGCAGCCGCCGCTCTCCTTCTTGTCTTGAGAAAGAAGGGCAGCACGGGTTGCAGCCTCAAAAACGTCGTCGACGCCATCACCCGTGAGTGATGAACATTCGAGGTACTTCCGCGCGCCAATGACCTCCTTCATATCGCTGCCCGCTTTCGAAGTCGTGAACTTGAGCGACTTCTTGCGCATCTCTTCCTGTGCCAGTGGGTCTTCGCGGAGATCTTTCTTAAGGCCGACTAATATGATTGGCACGCCTGGGCAGCGTTCTCGTGCCTCTTCGGCCCACTTGTGCTTAACGTTCTCCAGGGAGTCGGGTGAGTCGACGGAGAAGCCGATTAAGATGACGTGCGCTTTGCTATACGCAAGAGGTCTCAGGCGTTCGTAATCTTCTTGTCCTGCGGTATCCCATAGAGCTAGCTGAACGGACTTGCCATCCACTCTGCAATCGGTGACGTAATTTTCGAAGACGGTTGGCACATAACGCTGTGAAGGTCAGCTTCCGATAGTGCGACCTTGGCGATCAGGAGACCCACAGTAGGGAAGTAACCAAGCGTAAAGACGCTCAGGAGACTGGTTTTACCGCACGCACCGTCGCCGATAATCACGAGCTTCCTATCATTTTACTTTGATTAGCCAACGTCTCATAACATGACGAGGTGTTTCAATGACGGAAATGTCAAACAGGGTAAAGCCGGACGCGGTGACACCGAAAGATAATAGCGGAAGACGACCCATTCGATAAAAAGATCATCAGATGAAGTCAAAATCGACAGGACGCGATGGAAAAGATAGACATGGGTGGCTTGTCAGGGTCCTATTTTTAGACCAGGGTGGTGTCGGATCGGGAACGCCAATGCAGGTTATTGCGCACGACGCAGGTCTACTGCAACGCCCAATAAATGCTGCCGGCGATCTTCAACGACGCAATAGGGCGAGTCGCGTGTAGAATGCGATGGAATGCGGTCGCGCGAGTAATGGAAAACGTGTGGATGCGGGTGGATACGCGGGCGCGGGGAGTTGTAGGACAGACGGTAGCGAAACTTGACATGGCAGCGAGGAAGGAACGACGGACGTGATGACGGCGGATGCAATGACAAAGCGAGAGACGCATACGTACCTGCGCATCACGGGCTCTCCATTCTGGGCCATTGTCCAACAGGCGTGCTGCCCTGATTGAGAATATGCAGCGAGATGGATGGATGGTCGCTGGTTCGGCCGACTAGAGGTATGCGATATGGACAATGCGCGCTCTCAGCAAAGAGGTCGCGTTCCAAGGAGGGAGTTAAGACGCCAGGTGCAACTGTTGACGGCGGTCCTGGTCGGTGTGAAGAGGACAGCAGCGGGCAGCAACTCGGTGTGACAAACGAGGGGCCGGGGCGTCAGGGAGGGAGGATGTTCGGTCGATCGAGTGCGGTGAGACAGAGAGTCGTCCTGAGATGCGTCTGCAATCAAAGTGGAACACACAGGGAGCGAGCGAGTGGACGGGCTGGGCCTTGGGAGAGCAGCTGCGGTGTGGTGGGCAGAAGCTGACGGGGAGACGAGCAGATGGATGGAATGGGGGCAGCGTCACTGGGGTGCGGGCGAGAATTTAAGAATGGCTCAGGGTCGCTGCACGCACGGGCGGACTGCAAGCGGGTGACTAGCGGGAGGAAGAAGCCCTGTAACGGGTGCGAGGTGAGCGATGAGGTGCAAGTTGAGGCTGAGCAGGCGCAGAGATGCATGGGGCAGGCGCAACCTGGGCCGCTCTTTCCTTGGCGCATGGAACGACACTAAGCGCGTTCGACAAGGCCAACGTCCGACCCGACCTTCGCAATATCACCAGAGCGAGCGCCCCGCGACGAGCCATGCGACCGGCCCGATAGAGCTTCCGCTGGCATTCGACCCTCCTACGAACCTATTGACCAGGAATTACGCCGCCCGCGTGCCCTGTCCATTGCGTGAGTACCAGGCCCAAAGCGGGGGACTGACAGGCGCCGCCGACATTTGCTTGTCACGGCCTTAGCTGCCGCTGCTACAAACACCAATATCGCCTCTGCCCAAACAGCTTCTGACTTTGCCGGCCAGCACACCTCCCGAACCCCCCTTCCCCCCCGCGTCCATGGCCCAAGGCACGCGAACGGCCGCCGCCGCTCCAACGGCACCAGCACCCTCCAACGGCGTCGCGGGCACCCACGCAACCCCAGCCGCCGCCGTGAATCGCAAGAAGCAGAAGCGGCGGGAGAAGGAAGCCGCGAAGAAGGCAGCAGAGGCTCAGAAGCAGCCCGCGGTACCTGTGAAGAACGGCATACCGCCGCCTGCCCACCAACCCGCTCAGCACCACCACGTGCCGCCCGCCCACCAGCAGGCGCCGCAGTACACAGACGTCGACTACCAAGCCGAATTCGACGACGGCACTCCGCATGACGAAGAGGGCGACTTCTATTCGGACGAGGCGGACGATGGCTACTACGACGAGCAGGGTTATCCGACTAACGGTCATTATGAGCCTGGGTACTCACCACGACCGCCGACCGAAAACGTGGGCAAAAAGGGCAAGAAAAAATCAAAAGCCTTGCCGCCATCTCAACCTGCATACCACAACACTCCCTTACGACCGAATCACAATGCGCGCAAGCCCAACGCCAACAAGAACAACCGCATATGGAACACCACAACCCAGGAAGAGCGGGAGCGCATACGCGAGTTCTGGCTGTCGCTGGGCGAGGACGAGCGCAAGTCGCTGGTCAAAATCGAGAAGGAAGCGGTTCTGCGCAAGATGAAGGAACAGCAGAAGCATTCCTGCAGCTGCACAGTGTGTGGGCGGAAACGGACGGCAATCGAAGAGGAGCTAGAAGTCCTCTATGACGCATACTACGAAGAATTGGAGCAGTATGCAACCCACCATACATCCGCCGGTAACATTTTCTCTCATGCTAATTACGGTTTTCCTCCCAGTGCCCCTCGTCCGATTATGCCGACCCATGCCTCGCCGGGGCACTACAGCGATCCCGAAGAGTACTCAGGTGACGAAGAGGAGGGTGACCAAGACTACTCTAATAGTGAGATATCATCTGAGGAAGACTACAGTGAGGAAGAGCCGAGCTTACCACCGCCCGAAACTGCAGATTTTCTCCGGTTCGGCAATAGTCTACAAGTAAAAGGTATTGCATCTGTCATGTCGCTGTTGCGGGAGAGACTGATGCATTCTCCAGGCGGAATCCTAACGGTGGCCGACGACCTGCTCAAAAACGACGGGAAGAAGTTCATCGAAATGATGGAGCAACTCGCAGAGCGGAGGATGCAGCGAGAGGAAGAGGCACAATATCAAGCTCATCCTTCCATGTACCGAGGAGGCCCTCACAACTCTCATCACAACCCGCCGCCGGAAGAAGATGACTTCGACGACGAAGAAGAGGATGAGGAAGGTTACGAAGACGGGGACTACGAGGACGATGACGAGGATGAAGAAGTGCGTATGGACGACGCGCTTACGTGTCTTTTACTAATGTCTCCTAGGACACTATGACCGAAGAGCAGCGGATGGAAGAGGGGCGACGCATGTTTCAAATATTTGCCGCGCGAATGTTCGAACAGAGGGTCCTCCAAGCATATCGTGAAAAGGTCGCAAAAGAGCGCCAGGAGCAACTATTGCAGGAATTGATAGAGGAAGACCAGCAACAGGAGCTTAAGGACGCGAAGAAAGCTAAAGAAGCGGCGAAAAAGAAGGAGAAGAAAGAGAAGCAGAAGCAGCTGAAGTTGGAAGAGAAGGCACGCAAGGAGGCTGAGCAGGCCGCCAAGGAGGCTGAGCTAAAAGCAGCTGAGGAGAAGAGACAAGAGGAACAGCGGAGGAAGAAGGATGAACAGAGGAGGAAGAAGGAAGCCGAGCGCAAAGCTCAAGAGGAAGAAAAACAGCGGAAGGAGGCTGAACGCGTTCGTCGACAACAAGAGGAACGTGAGCGGCAGCAAGAAGCTGAGCGAAAGGCGCGAGAGCACAAGCAACAGGAGAAGAAAGCCCGAGAAGAAGCTAAGCGGAAGGAACGCGAGGAACGTGAGGCGAGAGAGAAGGAGGCGAAGGAAAAGAAAGCTCAGGATGAAAAGGACCGGCGAGAACGTGAGGCCAAGGTGAAAGTAGAGAAGGAACGGGCACGAAAAGAAGAGCAAGCCACTGCTCAGAGTACGGCTGCGCCGGCTAAGAAGAACTCACATCCCGTCGCTGTGGCTCTGCCACCTCAGTTGCTGAAGCAAACTTCTTCAACGGGATTTCCTTCGCCCCACGTAACACCGGCTGTACCAAAAGCGCCCACACCAAGCAGACCACGTCAAAGCTCGCAGCAAGGTTCGCATGGATCATCTCCAAAGCCTTCGAGTAAATCAATGTCGCCTGCTTCACACGCGCAGGCCCCCATCGTTCCCAAGTCAATCCTTACCAAACCACCGACCTCGCAACAGCCTACTCCGGCACCTCCAACGCAGCCTACATCGCCAATGCCTCCAATAGGCCCACCCCCTGGGATGCCAATACCCCCAAACATGGGTATGGGCAACATGCCGCCTGGTCTGAACGGTTTTCCCGGACAGATGCCAGGCATGATGGGTCCCGGTCGCAGCATGCCAATGTTTCCGCCCCAGCCTATTGCGCAGCCTTTCCGCGGTTTCCCACCTCCAGGCATGCATGCACCAAACCCTATGCCGATGGGCCGAGGATTCCCTATGGATGGACCTCCTCCAGGTTTTGGCCCAATGCAAGGTTTCCCGACACCGACTCACCCTCCTGGTTTTGGAATGGGTATGCCCACTCACTCACGGCAAGCATCAGGCTCCTTCGATAAGCAGAACGCCGATAGCCCTATCGGTCCACCAGGAGCACATCCCATCCAGCGACCAGCGCCCATTCAACGCCCATCCAGCACCAAGCCTCACGAGGTCCATGGCGAAGTCGATGAGCTCGCAGATCATCTAGGGAGCAAAGCTTTGTTGGATGACGCAGAAGACCTTGATCTTGACGAATTCAACCCCACGGCGGCACGTAGGAGGAGCACACAGCCTGGACATGGCTCGTTGCGCGGAGCGCCACTTGGATTCGGATTTGCCGACGTGCCAGGGCCGCCCCGACCTGAGATTCCTGGACCATTTGCAGGCTCGAACAATGCGAGCGTCTGGGGAACGCCACCGATGGGCGGCATGCCTTTTCCGATGCCTGGCGCCGGCTGGGGTACCTCTCCAACGTCCAACATCTTCAGCAATCCGTTTCCCATGATGTCAGCGCAGCGACCGAACGAACAACGAGGACCGGGTGAGCAGCGGCTTGTCTGGCTCCGACGCATAGTATGCTCGACTTGCAAGATGCTGTCCATGCGGCAACCTGGTGCAGATGGTTATATGGACGCTCAGGAGGTCCACAGTCATATCGAGTCGGCGCGTGGGCCTACCGAACCTACGGTGGGCATGCAGGAGATCAAGGAGGCATGCGACATCATCGGGGACAACAACAACGGTGGTGGGTCTCTTGAATACAAAGAATCACCACCCGGGCAGCTGAGCCACATCAAGTTCGTGGACGCGGGCGCCATACCGCCGCCCACGCTCGGCGAGATTGGTAGCCCCATCCCTTCGCACAGCGTGCCGGTGGGAGGAGGATTTGGAGCGGGCAGGCCGTTTCCTGGACTTGGGCCGCAGGCTTTCTGATTATTCTCTCGCGAACCTAACTTGTTCGTATTCTCAATATCCCCTTTCTGGCTGGAACTTTGGACATGGTTCATTATGGGCATGGATGGTATCTGGACCGTCTATAGTCTAGTAGGGTCATAGCCCTTGGCTGGACTGTTTAGCTCAAAAGAAGCCTATTCCTCTTGTGACATTACTCGATAACTGTGCAAGTAGCTGTGATGCTAGATTTTATGTACCAAAAGAACGTAGCTGTGGTTGTACCAACGCTAAAAGCGGGCGGAAACAGGCCCGCTCCCGCTTGCTGAGGCGGTGCAAAGTAACCGCTCAACACTGTCAGGTCCGCGTTACAAAATGTGCTCAATTCCAGCAATCGTACGTCAGTCTCAATATTCTCACGATAACCAAGCTGAGACAGCTGAACGCTCGCCGCGCCAGGAACCACGACGTCAGCTTGTGGCGTCGCCCGAAATGGGCTAGTGCGGTGGCGTGTCTACATGATTGGTCGGCAAGTGCGGTGAGGCTCAGGGCAACTCAGCCCTGGTGGGGGGTTCCTGATGGCCTAATGCGCGCGAGTACTTGTGCACACCGTTTCCCCGCCAATGCTGGTTTCTTGTCAGCCTTCCTTTCTTGACATCCTAAATTACACTCTGGACCCCTTGTCTTTTTACTGTTCCTCTTTGCAATTGTGTCATATTTAATCTGTGAGAGGTATCGATTGTTGAGCCGAGTCGGTAGCCACAATGTCGGACCCCATTGTCGAGGCCGTGCAAAAGCACCCTGCGCCTGAGGGTCTACAGTATACGTATGGAACCGCTGGCGTAAGTGCTTGAAAGAGGCCGAGCACGTAGGAGACAGGCTAACAGTGACCGAAGTTTAGGACAAAGGCGTAAGACACCCTCCTACCTCTCAGCATCCCCTCAGTACTCGCCCGCCATCCAATCTCCAGCCCCTCACACCCACGTTCGGCCCCGATCCGCCTCCAGAGAGACCGATGGCATGAACTCAAGCTTACGGATGCAGCGATGTCCTCGATTCGGTCCTCACGCGCGTTGGTCTCGTAGCCGCGCTGCGATCGCGTTCGCTAAAGGGAAAATGGATCGGTGTTATGATCACAGCGTCGCATAACCCGCCTGAGGACAACGGCGTCAAGTTGGTGGAGCCGCTGGTGGGTGTAATGGACTGATGTTCGGCATGGCTGAAGCTAACAATTGGAAAGGGCAACATGCTGCAAGAAGAATGGGAGGTCCTTAGCACAGAGATGGCCAACAAGGCTAACGGAGAAGACGTGTTCAAGTTCTACCAGGACATCGCCGCAAAGCACAAGATCGACCTCAAGGCTCCTGCCCGTGTAGTAGTAGCCAGGGACACACGCGCTTCGGGTGCCCGATTATTGGGCTGCGTGCAGGACGGCTTGAAGTCTGCGGGCGCCGAGGTCAAAGATTACGGCTTCTTGACCACCCCGCAGCTGCACTACATGGTGCGGTGTCTGAATACGGAGGGCACCAAGGATGCGTACGGCACGCCGACCGAAAAGGGCTACTACGAGAAGTTTGGAGCGGCGTTCAAGACTGCGCTGAAAGGCAAGAAGCCGTCTGGTGGCTTGACGGTCGATTGTGCGAACGGTGTGGGTGGCCCAAAGTTGGTGGAGCTCATCAAATATCTCCCGCCCAAAGACGATGCGCTGGAGATCCACGTCGTCAACGACAATGTCATCAAGCCGGAGAGCCTGAACGTTGATGTAAGACTACCATCATCCTGACTTTGAATGGAATGTGCTGACAACTCCAGTGTGGCGCCGACTTCGTCAAAACCAACCAGCGTGCGCCTCCCTCCTCCAAGACCGGTGCCGGCGACCGCTGCTGCTCTCTCGATGGCGATGCCGACCGCGTTGTCTTCTACTTCAAAGACTCCTCCAACGTCTTCCGTCTGCTCGACGGCGATCGCATCGCCACGCTCGTTGCCTCCTTCCTCGGCGACCAAGTTCGTCTCGCTGGCCTCGCCGACACCATCAAAATCGGCGTCGTGCAAACCGCCTACGCAAATGGCGCTGCAACGCAATACGTCGAGCAGCACCTCAAGCTTAAGGTCGACTGCACGCCCACCGGCGTAAAGCACCTGCACCACGCGGCGGAGAAACTCGACATTGGCGTGTACTTCGAGGCGAACGGGCACGGCACCGTGATCTTCTCCACCGACACGCTCGACCAGATCGCGAGGTACGAGCCCAAGAACCCCGGTCAGGCTGAGGCGTTATCTGTCCTCCGTGCCTGCATCGACCTCATCAACCAATCCGTCGGCGACGCCCTCTCGGACATGCTCCTCGTCGAAGTCGTGCTCGCGCACAAAAATTGGGGTCCCCAAGAATGGCTCTCAACGTACACGGATCTTCCCAACCGGCTCCTCAAGGTGCTCGTCAACGACCGCACCATCTTCAAGACGACGGATGCGGAGAGAAAACTTACGAGCCCTGAAGGGTTGCAAAAGCAGATTGATGCCGAGGTCAGCAAGGTGAGACAGGGGAGGAGCTTTGCGAGAGCGAGTGGGACGGAGGATGCGGTGAGGGTGTATGCGGAGGCGGCGACAAAGGCCGAGGCCGAGGATCTGGCCAGGAAGGTTGCTGAGCTGGTTAAGCAGGCGGGGAGCTCATAGCGTGGGCATCCTCTGCTGGGAGGGCCGCGGTGGCCTTGAAACAAGAATGGCAGGTGAGCGATGGCATGTCATTAAACGATAGTCATGATAGACAAAAGTCGATATTCAATCAAAAGTAAGTACAACGTAAACAACGGACCACTGTGCGACATTGTTCGTCGACACTTCGCGAGACTGGATGTGAAGTGTTTCCTACTTGGACTTGAGCACGATATTTTTTATGTTTTTACAGCACTCGTGAAGACACATGGTGTAACTTGTTTCTTGTCACGGTGTCGAAACGCAACATGGTATAAGGCTTCAGTGAATTGAAAGCTATGAGCGACAATGACATGTCGAAGTTCACGAAGAGAGTCGCGTTGAGCTGGGACTCTAGCAATTCCATTGAACTACCGGTAGGTGTGCTGGCATTCCCTCGACCTGTCAAGCGCTTGGCGCGTAGACTACAAGCCAAAAGAGGTTGTTCCAAGATGTAGTGCTGTAGGAGGCGGGCCGATTACCTAGGTCAACCAGGCCTATAACAAAGTCACATGGAACTTGGGAAGGTCCGCAGAGACCTTGTGATGGCTCATGAGACTTCCAGGGTGGGTCTCAAATGCCTGTCTGGGCCATTTCGCCCCTCAGATGGGGCGAGATGTCTTCGGCTCGAGGCCTTTGTCGAGAATCAAGTACCTCGATGAAGAAGGTACCTGGAAGGATACGCGCCAATGCCGCTCAGCTCAAGCGATATGTCACCGGTGTTGCTAGACGGTGAAGGGCACGGTTTCTGCTGACACGGCGGGCACTGGATGATCTTGACCGGATCAACTTTAGACGCGGCTTGGATGCGTTTCTGTGTACATGATGGCGCTGGGGCCTTGTGCTTGGGCAGGATGAGGGTGGATGCTACCTGCTTATCGTGTTGTGTACATGTACCGCGGGTATCGCGCATGACCTTGGTACGCTTCGACACTCAGCAGCTTGAGGCAAGCAGGGCACCCGAGCGGCTGGGTCCGTGACGGTCGTGAGGGGCTTGGTTACACGTGCGATCAAGAGTCCCGAGCATCTTGGGCTGCTGGAACCCATTGTCATTGGACGTGCTGTGCCTTCGTATGTCATGCTCCGGCAGTTGCTTGCTTGACTGCGAGCAAGAAGCCATGTCTCGCATCGAACCCTCTGCGACCAGTCTGCACAGGACCCCTACACGATGCTGCTCGCAGGCCAATCTCACCTCGGGGTGACACCGACCCCGCCCTCTGTGGTGAGTCTACCATGGTACGCCTCCATGATGCAGTCTCGGCTCGGCACCCATTGGAAAGCCCCACGCTACAAGCCATGATGACGAGAGGTCCGCTTCGTGTCTCGGGATGGTGTGCCGTATTCACACCTCATAGGCCTCGCAACGCCAGGGACAGTCCACCAGTCCCGTGACCATCATCTCATCGGCCGCCGCCCACCATTCGAGACCACGCAACCTCGCAGCAAAGCGGGGTCGATTCGCCCGGCTACGTATCGGCCTGCGAGAGGGAGCGCCCCGTGGGTGCTATCCATGTGCGCGTGGCATGCGTATGCGTGCTTTTTCTCCGAGCTAGACCAAAGGCAAAGAGGGTGTGATGAGAGGGCGGCACATCCCGGTCGTGGGACGAGTATATATAGAGCGGTGGTTGCGCACCTTGATGGTCCACCACCAACTCCAACACGCCAACCGACCAATCAAGCATCACTCTAGCATCAATCTAGCACCCCTCGAGCCTTCCAGCTACCCATCAATCACCATGTCTCCCTGGTATGTGCTGCGTCGTACCCGCCATGTTGACTTGTTGTTGGACTTCGCTCCTTTGACAGGCGAGTACATACTGACTTGGGAAATTCCAGCTCCTGCCAGTCTTGCGCCAACTGCAACGGCGACTGCAACAGCTGCGGATGCAGCTCCTGCAGCCACTAAACACCGAGTCGTACACCCCTCACTCGCCTTCGCCAGACCTCTTCGCTGAGCACTGTCAAATCGTCACCTGGACCATGAGATCCGATAGGGATACCTGAAGGGAGAGTCGGAACGGGAGAATAAAGGCACATGTCATGGCTCGCACCCGCTTACGTAGTGCATCAATAGAAACGCTCATTCTGTGTCTACGTCACTGCGCCGCTGCAGTGTCTCCACGTGACATGTGTGCTCGCTTCCGCGCTTGCCCAAGTAAAAGCGCCTTCTTCATGAGATTGAGTCCTTGAGGATTCATGAACGCGAGCTTGCACAAACATTGCTGCAGGCTATTTCCTTCTGAGACGAAATCGTGTCTCCTTTCCGTATAATTATACATTCTTTCTACATCGTAAACCATCACTCCATTATCCGGCTTTGGCTGCGTTCAAAAGCTGTCTCGCGAGAGCAAGCACCAACTTATCGTCACCGTACTGCCCAATCAACTGCATCCCGGCGGTTTCCGAACCTTCGGTGTCGACAGCATTGTCCCCCTGCGCAGGAACACTAATAGCGGGAAGCCCAGCCAAGCTCGCAGGCACCGTGAATACGTCGTTCATGTATGCATCCAAGGGCTTCTGCACTTGAATTTCGGAAAGCCTGGGTGCCAACGTTGGTGCCGTAGGACACAGAAGGACATCGACGCCCTCTGCCTTCACCTTGGCTTGCGAGGTAAGCAAAGGATTAGGGGTTGCGAACACCCTGTCGAAATCTTGTTGCACCAATCTTCTAACTTTCTGAGCTTGGATGAAGTAGTTGTCCATGGCCTGTGCGCTGAGCGAAAAAGCACCTAACAGGATTCTTCTCTGCACTTCAGGTCCGAAGCCTTCTCCGCGTGTCTTCGCAAATAACACACTATCGGCTGTACCGTCTTTGCCTTCCGCTCTCGATCCGTAACGGATGCCATCGTACTTGGCTAGGTTACTGGAAGCCTCTGCAGGGGCGAGGACGTAGTAAGCCGAAAGTGCGTGCTGAGTCGCTGGTAGTTGCACTTTGTGCAAACTATGTCCGCGCTGTTGGAGGTGTCGAAGAGAACGCAACCATGCTTTCCGGACGGTCGGATCGAGGGTCGAGATATTATAATCTATCGGAACTCCGATTCTTAAGGGTTTCGACGGTGTTGGCCCCTCTGTAGGAAGCCGCAAGCGCGTTGAAGGGTCCAAAGACGTAGGATCTTGGTGGTCGTATTTATTCGTGACGTCGAAGAGGCCTTCAACGCTCTCCACGTCGTTGCCCAATATCCCAACCGTGTCGAGCGAATTTGCGTAGGCGATGACTCCCCATCGACTAAGCAAGCCATAGCTCGGCTTGAACCCGATCGTGCCAGTATACGCAGCAGGCAGCCTAACAGAGCCGCCCGTATCCGTTCCCAGTGCGGCCCAACACTGCCCTGTCGCAACCGCAACAGCGCTTCCGCCTGAGCTGCCTCCCGCGCTTCGATCCTCGCCCTTGTGTTCAAATTTTGTTCTTCCGAAGTGCGAGTGTATGTTATGCGACCCCATGCCAAACTCATCCATGTTGGTCTTCCCCACCACGGTCGCACCTGCCTCGCGCAGCTGCCTCACCACGGTCGCATCGTATGGGCTGTTAAATTTCTTCAAGATCCTAGATGCGGCCATAGTAGGCGTATCGGCTGTACATATGTTGTCTTTGATGGCAATGAGCCTGCCATGAGGGCTTCGAGGGTCTACATTGCTGGTTGGCGATGAATTGACGGCCGTCGCAACGCGCGCGTGGATGGAATCGGCGTCGGCAGTGTTGACGAAGGCATTGAGATGCGCATACCGTCCTATATTTTCAATGTGTCGTTGGGCATGTCTAAGGAGGGACATTGAGGGTGGGTAACATGGCAGACGCGGTGGATTGATGCATCCGTAGCGAAGCTTGGAGTGTGCTAAGTTTCCGCGCGAGAGCACGTGATCAAGCCAACCGCATCGGGTAACAGCCAGCATCATCGTCCGAACGTCGACTTGAGAGTGTGACGCTGTCTATCGCTTCTACGTGTACTCCAGTCCGTCCTTCACAGCGCCTTGTTTGAGGTCGAGATGACAGACTATCCTACAAGTATTTCGGTAGATTCTGGCCTAATTCAATAGATCCTAGCTAATGCTCAGCCTCCTATAGTACACTTGTTGACTGAAATGTACAGAAATCAATACCTAGCACCAGGAAATGTGCGGACAGAACATTTGTAAAGCAGCGATGATACGGCCGCGATCTGAGCTAGACGTTTCTCGTTCTATTCGGAAAAATCTTTGCATCATTCCACCTGCCACCCATCCGAAGCCCTCCACTCAGCCCGCACCCATATCCTTCTCGATCTAGTCCCTGTTAACAGGCCAGAAACTCATATAACCCGGATAAGCAGTCCAGCAGCCATGCGAGGCCAACATAACACCGACCATCTGAGATGAACAATTTTCGCCGTAGAAACCCGAGACGCCACCCTGGGTGACCTTTCCACTGCCTCGGATGAGAACGTTCTGACATCCGGTCGTGTTGAGGATGATTTTGCGTCCAGTGCAGTCTTCACTGTCGGGGTAAAGCTCGACGATAGGACTCGAGGCGGTACCCATGTGGGCGAGTGCCAGGACGGCAGCGGAGAAGAGGGTGAAGGTGCGCATGTTGAAACGGTGCAAAACTTAGATAGGTTATGGAGTATGGAGGATTCAATGGAGCTGGATTCATGTATGGTGTGAGTCGAGCTGGGGAGTGAGGTCACACGCAAGTGAAAACGAAGTATGGCGAAGATGGGTTTTATAGTTCATTTCGTACGAAAGACTTCAGGATGACCAAATTTTGAACCTCGCACTTGTCTCCTGATAAGGGAGGTAGATGGTAAGATAGCAAGGGTCACGGACAAAACTCAACATCATAGCGGATAGAGCAATATACACAGCCGGGATAGCAATTGTGACTTTGCAGTGTACAGCCGTATTGCTGTAGAACAATCATGGGTGCACAAACTCGTCTCATACATGAGGACGGGTCAAAATGACAGATTGTGCTTGTGATGATGTTAAATCATCACTGAAACCACCTCAGCTCGCCTCAAGGGGGAAAAACAAACGGACTTCACTGATCATGCTATGCATTCGGAGGTCGCCAGCTGTCGTGCGAGTAAGGGACTGCGACCAGGGTTCAACGCGCGTCCTAACCGCGTTCTCGTCCCACTCCAAATCTATTCTCTAGACACTTTACTTGTACAGTGAGCGTTGACTCGCCGTCCTGCACGACGCAGGTTCTTGCGAAAATGCTGGGACCGTAAAGAGCACTTGTGTACCAGGTAGAAGTGGGTTACTCAAAGACGTATTCAGGCGCTCGCTTCCACAACTGCTAGAGCCTTTCTGATGGAGAAAACTTGGTGATATATACGAGCAAGATTTCCCAGAAACGATGCAATCTCTTGTCGCCTGGACTTATTGGAAGGAGGTTGGTGAAGCAACCCCACCTCGACACCGCGACTTCGCTATCCGCATTGGCTTGCACTTTATTGTTCCCTCTCAACACTTGATGTGGATGCTCAGATGTTCTAATTATATTGCCTCTGAGCGGAGCATCGTTCATACCTCGCAGTATTTTACCTGCTGTTCACCATGGCGACCATCCACGGTTCGAACGACAAGCAGTACAAGAAGGATACCGAGTATATTGCTGGATGGCTAGTGTATCGTTCGAAGCAATGCGGTAACGAGATTAAAGCCATCAACGAGCCACGTCTTGAGAACGCCGCGCCGCGAGGAAAAAGGCTGGATCTCAGGATCTCATCAAGACTCAAGGTTTTGTGCCTCATGCCAATGGAAGAAAAACCGCCACAACTTTCTTGTAGCGACAGCTTAACGAGGATACGAGTACCCCCTCCGGCGTGTATGGTAGTCAGTGCTTTACTGGGTGTTGCGAGAGGTAAGAATGCTGGGGCTGACAAAGTTGGTTGTGCTGACCCTACGTCATAACGCGCTTCGCTTGGTAAACATATGCATGCCGCCATGGTTCCCACCACAGCAAAGTCTTTAGCACTGCCGGCGGGCGAGGCGAGTAACAACGGGATGAAGTAGTGCATCACGTGATACGTGCCTAGCTGGAGCCCTGGAGCGCTTTGACGCCGAATGCCTGTGCCTACTGCCCATCTTCTGCGGCGTCTCCCTCTGTGACCTTCAGGTGCACTTTCCCGGAATAACCGGAGTTTAGGACCACTGCGTCCATTCGACATGTCTTTCCGTCTGTGCTGGTCAAGCTTTCTTTGGCAAAGGAAGCAAGACCACGCATTGAAGCTGGATCTGTGACGTCAACGCCATGAACGTGGACGATGGTCTTTGGAGATATGGAGGTTATTTGCGAAGCGATCGAAGAGAGGGCAGACATTGAGCTTGGGCGCGCTGCAAGCACAAGTGCCTCTGCACCTGCACGAGCGTATGCTAAAGCAACACCGGCGCCAATCCCGCGAGCCGCACCAATAATGCATGCTGCGAAGTTTGGAGGGAGTGGTGTGGAGAGGGAGGCTTTGAGTGTAGCACCGAGGGTGGACTGAAGGGTAGACGTAAAGTTGTCGATGGCGCGTACGCGTGGGTCTCCCATATTGAGATTCTGCTTTCCTTATCTTTCCAACCACCGAAGTATTCGAATGGCAGATGCTCTGGAATGAAACCTAACCGACATTTGGCGTTGTGTGAGGGCGCTTGATGTGGAGATACTAAGACCATGTTCTTGAATATGAACAACAAGGTCTGGACGTCAACTTGGCTCAGTTGGAAATGATGAACGCTAAATGATACGATGTTAGTTGCGCCGTTCCTCTCGCGTACTATTGAATCTTCCTCTCGCGGTTAGATTGCGGTTGGCGTGCATGAGTCATGATGGGTCATCATCTCTCATGTATAAATATTCCGGATATATTGGAGATACTGATACTACCCAGAATATCTGGCAAACGGGTATAGAAGCATCCCATTGCATGAATTTCACACGCCCATCTTGTGCCATCATGAGTAGATAGGTTCGCTAAGCTGTAGATCACTAAGCAACCCGAAATAGAGCATTAATAGCTACTCTGGATCGGTGTGCTCGAAGCCGCTATACATTGAAACGTCGGCTTGAGATCAATGCTGACCATTTGTATAGTCATATCGTCATTTGTCATTGTCTATACATCCCCTAACCCAATAACTTCCCCGCTAATGCCTTCATGCTCTCCTCACCCAATTCGTACAGCCGCTCCACCTCCTCGCCTGCCTTATATACCAACAGCGCCGGCACCTTCTCGAGATTCATCTTCTCCTTCGCCTGTTGGACTTGTCAGCACTTCCCCTTATGTAAGGTACATCCGCTCGAATACTGCTCCCTCAACTCAGTCCAAACCTTTACCCCCTATGTCCCCTCCTCAAGTATTAGGGTGCAATTACCTCGGCGGCATTCTGCGCGATGTCGAGTTTATAGTGCTCAACCTTATCCGCGAAAGCGGGCGCTTCAGCTTGGAAGCGCTCGCGCATGCCTTCGGGAACGTGTTCTTCGTAGACGTAAATGATGACGAACTTAGTGGGCTCGGCTATGGCGGCCTCGAAGTCGGCTTTGCTCTCGATAGGCTTAGCGGTGGCCATGTTGAGTGATATCTGGTAAGATTGAAATGGTAGATAGGACTGTGTGATGGAAAAGTATAGAATTTGTTTGTTGAGGAGATGTGCCTGTCAACTGTCTGAGATCTACAACAGAATGACATCGGACCTTTATAGCACACTGCATGTTCGGATGGTCGGATGTAGAGATATATTCGTCCGTATGTTGATGCTCTCTCTCCATGGCGTTTCACCAGCGCGGGGCACCTGTACTATGCTCGCCCTATTTAAGGTTAGACTGAGGCACTTCGAGGTTTCAGAAGCCGTGGCAGTACACATGAAAGTTGTCGACCACCTTGCATCCTTCTCGGACGGTCGGACGAAAGTATCGTAAAGTAATGTTGGGGTATAATGAATAATAGTACACAAAAGAAGAGAAGAGGAGCGATACCGAACGCAACGTACACCGCCATGCATGTTAAAGCACGTGGGGCCCGCCCGCCCCTCCACTGACACCTTACCAAATGCTTCATACCAAATGATCAATGACACCGCTCCGAACGCCTCGTGGGGAAAATATTATCCTGCTCTTCCTTTCCCTCACCTCTTGCGCGCCTGTTTTTATCTCCTCAAATGTTCGCAACAAGCCATTACGGCCTCTTTGCAAAAAAACGCTCATTCGTCAGTCCTCCAACGATGTCCTCCTTCTTGACCCTATCCGGGCTCTTCATTCCGCTTGATGGGCTGCTCATATCCACCACATCCTCGCCCCTGCAGATGCCCATCTCCGCCCACATTTCTTTGACCCAATTGTCCAGCTTACTCAGCCACAAACACTTTCTCATGCGATCTAGCACCTCCTCTGGATTCGTGTTCTCGGCGAAACCTTGTTCTCTGAACGCCATAACGCTGTACTGCTTGAAGAAATCAAAGTCATCTGAGCCGCGCGTGGCGAGGCCGCCCATCGTAAGCGTCCATGTCAAAAGGTCGGTGGCGTTGCCCCAACGGAAGAGGAGACATTTTTCTAGACTCGATTTCAGGCGCTGGGACGCGGCGTAGACCATCGGGCCGTAGTTCTGATTATACGCGATGATAAGGAAGATGGTGAGAGCGAGGCAGAGACTTTGGTCGACGGGTTGTCGGTCAAGTGTGGGATCTTCTTCGCCGCGCTTGTACCAGTCGAAAAGTCGGTAGATGAGGAGGCAGATGTGCTTTTGCATTTCAATGGGATCGACTGGACATCTTTTGTCGTCAATCCAGACATTGAAGTCGCCAACGAAGACGACGATGTTGGAAATGAGGTCATAGAGGTCTGTGTCGAGTTTTAGGGGGTGGAAGAGTCGGAGGGTCCGGGTTGAGGCGGGACGGCCGCGGAAGGAGGGGATGTCGTATTGTTGGATATGGCCATTGGAGTCCATGAGCGTGGCGTAAGGTCGTTCGAAGGTTGATACTGCGTGTGCAACACTATGCCTAAGCAGCTATTAGCATGGACTGTGAGGAAATGATCCTGTGCAATGGGAGAAAAAACATCCCAAGAGAGAAACGAACGAACGTGGGTATCATCAGACATATCGAGAAAGTCTGGTGCAGTGATAGAAAGCATTGCGAGATTGACACAGAGTGAAGGGAGAAGTAGACAGCATACGAGATGGAATGAAGCATCGAGAGGACTCACATGAGTATAAATGTTTGCAAGCATTGATTCGATTTCAACGCCGACAGACCTCCTCTTTGCTGAATCATCGTCTTCAGACCATCCAGATGCAGCTGTCTCTGCAGCGTAGCCCACTCAACGTCTTGGTCCGACGACACTGCACCCTCTTCTATGCACAAAAGCATGAACACGGCAGCAATGTTGTTGTCGTCAATTTGCGATGTACTGTCACTGAGCTGCTTATTAATCTCGGAAATGGCGTTGATCTTGTACTGCAGTACATCTTGAGCATTGGCGACGCCTAGGGCCTGGCGGTACAAAGCACTGGCGGTGAAGATGACATAGATGAATGGTGCGCCTGTCGAGCTCAAGATGCTTCTCGATATCCATTTGGTGGTCGCTTTATTGGAGGTGTGGTGCTGGTCGACTGGTACAAAGCTTACGGCGTATGTATTCACGACTGTAGATTCGTTAACATGTATAACATACCAAGTAAAAATGTCTCACAGTTCTCGAGAAGGTCTCTTGTGTTACTATCCGTTGGCACAGGCAGACAGTCCAAGTCGTTAACGAAGCCGACTGCGAATCCGCGCCAATTCGCAAGCTGGTTCGACCCATGTGGCTGAGTGCACACATCGCCAGCGCATTGTGGGTTGTCACACAGGCTGCACGAAGATGTGGGCGGGATGAAGTAGGGCTGACTGCGGCTGCGTGTCGACACAAAACTACTGTTCCTGCTGCTGACAGGGGACAGATTGGACGGGGTAGACCAGGTCGTCGGGCTCGCGGCAGCATGTTGCCAGGATGGTGAGACGATGGTAGGGGAATGGTTCTCTGGTTTAACGGAGTTTGGTGATATCTGGGGTTTGTCCTCGGATGGGGATGTAGACTTTTCTTTTTGTCTTGTACTCCACGGTTTCTTGCTTCTCGCAGATTTCATGACAAAACTGCGGACATTTTTATCAGGCTTGGCGTTTACTCCATTGGCGCCAGTCGAGTCAATGAACATAAACTGCTGGGGCTTCCGCGGTGGTCTGCGACTCCTGCTACCGGGCTTGGAGTTGTCCTGATCGTCCATGCTACCGCGGGGGGGCGCGCATTGCGGCCCGGCGCACACGAGACGGCGGAACTGGCTTGGCGCGTGGCCGAGGCACTCGTCTACCGTTGGCTGGAGACTGTAGTGGTGCGGCTGCGAAGTGGCGTGGGTATATGCACAGCGTGTACTGTAGTGTTGTATATCTGCCACCCAGAGAGGAAGTCGATAAGTCAGGTTGGAGGTGTCCTCGAACCGTTCGAGTCCCGCAATTAACGACCTAACGTCCGGGCCGTGCGCTTTGCACCTTTCCGCTTCTGGACTAACCCAACAAAACGGTCGGTAAGCGGCCGAAACGGACGAACTGACGGTGGGCGGAGACGCACATCAGGAGCAGACTGGCAGCAGCAGCATCGCCTGAATTCGGAGCATCAGCTGTTGTCCCCCTGTGGCCCTGCCCCTTCTCACGCCCAACGCGGGGTACAACGTTTGGACACGTGCCTTCACGCCACAGCTGAGACCTCACCCAACAATAGAGCACACAGGAACACATCGGACGAATCCGTGTCTTGGAAACGGACGCGTCTTGTGGTTTGAGAAGAGCCAATCATCTCGCACTCCTAACCCATCCCACTACACCAACCGAGTAGCCCACCAGCCCTCCCACTCTCTCCCTCTCTCTCTTCGCCTCTTCCTGCCACTTCCTCAGCAATCCTACAAGCTGCTCGTCCTGAACGACCACATCACCATGTAGTCGCAAGAAGACACTCATCCATGCTTGCACCAGCTCGTAGTCCCTCCGCTCCTTCAACCTGCCTGTTAGGGCTTCGATGAACGTACGCAGCTCATCGTAGGGCGGCGTCGTATCAAGGGTACGTATCGCCATGTCCGCTGCTGAAGGAGTCAGTGACGAGAGATGCGCAAGCACAGGAGCATGGTCGGATGTATCTGCTGCCTGGGCAAGGTGGCGCGTAAATTCACTCGTAGCTGTCGCACCCCGTGACCGCGAGGCAAGCGTCGAGCTCGAGATGCGTGATGTTGGCTCGACGTCTGTCGTGACAAGAGCATTCGCGGCCTTGTTCGCGTCTGACTGCGACGTAGATGGTAGGAAGAAAGGCGCTTTCTCGGGAGCCTTTGGCGCTTCCTTGGGCTTGTTGCGCGCGCGTATGACATCGAGATGGAGCAATGTCTGCCATCGCGCTTTCGGGACCAGACTGAGTGTCGTGATACCCTCGCTCAACTGATCCATGATAGGCACGGCAATTTCATCTTCGTCTTCTTCGTCTTCTTCCTCGGCAGCAGCATCCACTAGATCTTCGCCGCCTTCGCCCGAGGCCGTGGGCGCACTCATGATAGCTACCTCATCCTCTGATATCTGTCGTGTCGACACGTGTGTGAAAAGAGTCCGATTTGTCCAGATGTGTACTCCTACTTCTCCGTCAAGAGCAGTGGCGAGATACTCCCCAGAAGGCGAGAAAGAGACCGCGGTACATGTCCCGGGCAGCTTCATCGCGTCAATTAGATGGCCGGTGGGCAGGTCCCAGACCCGGACCGTGGAGTCGGAAGTCGCTGCTAATATCCATCGCCCATCGTTAGAAAACGTGTAGTCGATAATCTGCAGATCTGCATGTGATCGCGACGCCCACAGCTCACGGACGAGCTTCTTTGTCTCAATGTCCACGACCCTGATAGATCCATCGTCACAGTTCATCGCGACCAGATCGCTGTTGTTGTGGTACCGAAGGCCAAGAATCTTGGTCATTGGGTACCAGTCGAGTTCGTGTTGGAGGATGCCTGTCGTAAAGTTCCAGAACTATGCGCATACTTAGCACTGCTTTAAACAATCAGGCTCATCAGCTATACTGACCTTCACTTTACCGTCATCGCTACAGCTGACAACGACTCGATTCAGTCCATCTACTGTCAGACCAGTGATGGCTCCCTTGTGGCGCCCTTCACCTTTATTGAATTTTCTCGTCGCTGAAGAGTCCATGTCAAGAGAATCCTCCTCCCTCTGAAGTCGTTCGAGCTTGAGTTTCTTAGCCTCAACCGGCGTCAGTCGCGATGGAAACCTCCGTCGGTGCTGACCCGATTGGAGGTTGTACATGTCGATCGCGCCACCAGCGGATCCGATCACTGCGAAAGTGCCGCACGGGGAGATGGCCACACTCGTCACTGCAGTATCGTCACCAGTACTAAAAGCCCATCTGCCCGCTCTTTTGCGACCCCAGAACCAAGTTCTTGCCTTCTTATCTCCTGCATGACCCGTCACGATGCTTTCCCACCCGGCCATGTTCACCTCAGGCGTGCCCTTCTCTCCTTTCACTTTGGAAGAATTATTCCAAATTCCCGTAACGCCAGGCATTGCTCCCATGCCACCGTCACGGTTGAGAGAGCATGCCATACAGGTGATTGCAGGCGCCTTGAGGTTTTCGAAGGCGCCATGCAGCCTGGGATCTTTAGCGCCACCCTTGAGAAGTCCTGTTTTCTTTGCTTTCTTCTGCACGGCGCCTTGACTGAGTTCAGTGCTTTGGCCGTCCCTTCGCAAACTCCAACCCCACAAGCTTCGGTCCTGGCTCGCACTCAATAACCACTTCCCGACATCGTCCGCACCATTGGAGCTTGATGGCAAAAACTTCAAGGAAGAAACAGGCGCAGCGTGTCCACCACGTGAGTGCAGGATTCGCGGTGTTGGCGAGAAAAGGGTTTCATCGAATATCCAGCTCTTCAAAGTATTGTCCAGCCCACTCGAAACGATCACAGATTGGCCTACCAAGAATTCTACTTTGCTGATACCGCCGCCGACGCTTCCGTTAGCCGAAGGAGGAGGATTATGCGCACCATGTAAAGTACCCATCTTGCGACCTTTGTCGTTGAGGTCCCAGAATGTGACGTCGCTGCTGTACCTGCTCGCCGTTGCCATTACACCAGATTTCCGGCCATCTTCTCCGGCCCCGAGACCATCCGTCCTGAATGATATAGAGGTGATGTGTGTCTTCTTCGAGGACCCCAGGTTCAGGCGCATCACCTCTTTATCGGCTCTGACGTCGTGAATGCACAACGGGCCCGATTCGTATGCGATCGCGAGGAGTGACAACGCAGGTGTCGGCTGCAGCGCGGTTACAGAGCCCCAGTCGGCCGCGGGCGGTAGGAGTGTGTACAGTAATTTGCCAGTGTTGACGTTCCAAATCTCAACAGATCCGTCTTCTCTTCCCACAAATATCTTGTTCAAGTAGGTCGGCATGTTGCAGAAGCAACCCGAAAGAGCACTAGACGATGCGCCCTGCAGCGTGGTGTAGTGCTCCAGCGTAGCCGATTTCCATACTTCAATTCTGGTAGCACCACATCCTATGATCCATTCTCCGAAAGCAATGAGGCGCGTAATGTTCTCGTCGAGCCCTCGCGGTAGTTCCAGCTCGTTAATCTTTTTGCCACGCTGGAATACCCAGATGCCCCTAGTAGACTGTGCATCTGGACCACCCCATGCTGCCAATACCACCTTCTTCCATGCCAGAGTGGCTGTGATGTTTTCGGGAGTCTGAGGGCGTGTGATAAACACGAGGTTTAATCCGCGTCGCAAGTCGTACGTCTGCAGCGATCTGCCAACCGAGGTAGTGATTTGGAATGTTGCTTTTCCGAGTGGAATTGATGCGAAAGGAACATCTGTCGGAGACACTAGGCCAACAGTCTGCAATTGTCAATATTCTTAATGTCCTACGTTATATGGTGGACAGCTTACTCGAAACGGCGCAAAGATCTTTGATTTGCGCACAACAGTGGTGCCACTTGTTTCACTGCCAGCCTGGAGCTTCTGCCGCTTCGCGACAGGTCCATTGGAAATGTTTTCGGGCACTGCAGGCACCGGCATTGTGGAAGTTATTCCGTGGAAATCATCTGGCAACGCGGTCGCAACTTTTTCTTGCGGAGTGGGTTGGGCTGTGATTGGCTCCCACTTCTCGGAAGCTTGGACCATCGGATTAATGATCTTCCCGGGGCCCAACCCATATCACATGCTCAACCAAACCATTCTATATGTACACCGGGCGACTACCTACCAATACATATGGTAAGGCCACAACTTAATTTGTGAGCTACATCAAACTAAACTGTACTATAGACGCGCCGTCACAGACATACAAATAACAGGCATAGCTTATGTTCTTGACTCTGTTCGAAGTCGGATGGAAAGTGCCTTCAGGTTGCCCCTCCCCAGTCACTTATAAGGCAGTACACCTTGCAAGAGCTCATTAATGTTCCGGCCTCGTTATCATGATCTCCAGTGCAGGAACTACCGAGTTACCACTTCACCTAACCCGTAACTACTATACCTAGGTATCATACAAAGTCAAAGACCAAGAACGACCCTACTCTGAGATATTCGGTGGCTTGGCCATCGCTCTCACTACTCCATAATATGTCTGCTCTAATACCAAATGCGAACGATGCATTTCTGTCAGCTCGTGTCAGACCAAAGCCGTCCTTGATGCCGAGATGATGTCCCTCTCCTTCGTCCCAGGCTTCGCAACTGTGGTATATAGCACATCCGGTAGTCCCTTGATATCTGGAAACACCACGCCCTCCTTTGCTTCTGAGCTCATCAGATGCTCTTTCGAGTAGTAATCAGCCCATAGCTGCCCGTCAACTAGGTACTGGTTCACCATCAAAAACCTTCTAAAATCATCCAGGCGCGGGTCTTTCTCCGTGCCCTCTGCTTTGAGCGTGTGTAAGTCCACATTCACGCCCATGCTTGCTATACCCAAGTGGACCATCTGGACCCAAAAGTAAGTCATGGTCATGTGGAAAGACTTCCCATGGATCTTGCCGCTTTTGTCAATGTACAGCTTGAATCCTTCGAAGATCTTGTCTTTGCCTACATCTGTTAGCATTAGTAAGGCAGCAGCGTTGGTCGACGTACCTTGTCTTCGGCCAAACTTGAGAAGCAGTATGTATGCCAAACGCAGGTGAGTATAGTGATCCCAGCTGGGAAGATCAAGTGTGTAGAACTTTTGTACAAGTGTCTCGGCAGGAATGTCTTTCTCTGCTCTTAATAGCCATTCCTCAAGGTTACCGGATAGCGCTACAGGAGAGCGCATTTCTGCGAGTATCTTTTCTACGGGCTTCTTGGTTTCTAATGTCGTAGTCTCCGAATTATTTGGTCCTCCTGTAGCTGCTGAAGTGATCGCGTCGCCGAGCCAAGCGAAAGCTTCCGGGAGTCCACTAGAAGCTAGAGGAGCTGTGAAACATGTTTCAAAATATGCAGAATGCCTGTTTTCAAGGAGACTGTCGAACTTGGCGCGAATCTCGTCTGAGCTTAATCTGTCGGGCAGATCGATCTTGTTGGCGAGTCTGAAGTACCGTCAATACCGAGAACGTAGCCTGAATGGAAAGACGCACATCAAGATGGGAATCGACGGAGCGATATCCGAGTCTTTCACCCCCAGCTTAGGAAGTAAGATCCCTAACTCTTCAGGGCTCTCCGCAAGCCTATCTCCGTCGGCTGCGTCGATGACCCACACAATTCCAGATACGGTGTCATCCATCATCATTCGTCGTACGAGGGGAAAGACCTTTGAGCATCCACCAGTATCAGTAACCCGAGCGGCGAACTTTTGCTTATTTCCGCTTCTAGCGAGTGCTGGGATCTGGATGCTTGCAGTTTCAATGTTCAACCCGATCGTTGGGATGGTTGTGACAACCTCCGAAGAAGCGAGCTTGTCGAGCATCGTTGTCTTCCCACAAGCATCTAGACCCATGATCGAGATGTTGGGAAGTGATTCCCGAGGGAAAAAACGTTTCAATATGCTTTGCATCTCGCGACAACTATATAGTGAAAAGACGTATGGATCTACGATGCGAAGAATTGGGGGTTTACGAGTAACTCAAACGTTGTGCAGAAGATGACGTCGATTCGAAATGATATAGCAAGTTGATGCCTGAAGGTATTGTGAACACATTGACTAGGAGAGATCTTTCGCGCGGTTAGTTTTGGGCGTGCCGCAAGCGTCAACGCGAACATGGCGCGCTTGAACGCGCTTGTCTGAGAAGATTTCTTCCTTCGCCGCATTCTTCGAAAACTCGCAGTGCAGCTCCACGTGCCAATGTCAGGGAGTGTTAAATGCTCTTTCGAGCAGATGACGTAGTCTCATAGTTGCGAGATGGTACCTAGGTATTGTGGACCGGTCACAATAGCTAGCGCATGACTCGTGTCTACCTAGTGGCTGCAGTATCATGCAGGGTCTAGGACAGCACAATACGCCATCCCCGCCTTCGTCTCAGTCAACAGTATCGGAGCATGCCTGGCCTGATAGTATGCCATTCCTGCCGCAGCTGAGGATCTTGTACCGCACAAAGATGGCAACGTAACCAAGCAAGCCGAAAGCTAAACCAAGCGTCTTGCTGCCGCAGGGACCGAAGCACAGAATGTCCCATTAACGGAGGATCCATTCAGCTCGCAACACCGCACTCAGAAGGCCCTGTACTAATGTGGCGCTCCCTTGCTAGTAGTAGAAGACGAGGTATACATCGTTCGCTCATGGAAAGGCCCTGAAGATCAATTGACTGCGACTAGGTGACTTGGTATAAGGACCCGGGTTTGAGGCATCCCTACCTGATGAAACCAATACTCTTCCTGGGAGCGACCATCAGCGGCTACAATGCCTCATTGCTCAATGGTCTACAGACATTGCAACCATGGCAGGAATGTTGGTGCACAATAATTATCTCGTCGCTTTATAGCTAATTCGTCTAGATTTTGATCACCCTAAAGGAGGTCGCATCGGACTGTTCACCGTGATGCAAAATATTAGTGCTATTGCAGCCATGCCTTTTATAAGTAGAAGGTATACAGCTGCCATCGTTGCGGACAGATTTGGCCGAAGAATGGGCGTCACAGTGGGGTTTACGATCCTGTTCGTTGGAGGAATTCTCCATCAGTCGACTCAAACCAGTTCATCGGCGGCCGTTTCTTGGTTGGTTTTGGGTAAGTCTTCGTTCGGCGTCCGCAGTGCTTCTTACTCTGACATGCACACCTCGCACAGGTCCAATCTCTCACAAGGCTCGGCTCGGCTACTCATCATGGAGCTTGATCACCCCCAGCATCGTGGAAAACTCACGACAATGTGCAACACATTATGGTTCGTTGTTGCAATTATTGCAGCCTGGACGTGCTTCGGCATGGTCAAATACATTTCGGACACTTCGTGGAGGGTTGCTACCACGCTGCAGGCTCTAATGCCGTTCATACAAATCATAGGTGGCTGATACTTGCAGGAGAGTCCACATTAGTTGTGTTCGAAAGGACGTTTCGAGGAAGCTTTGGTGTTCTGGCCAAGGTCAGCCCCCACGTGCAGTCGAAAGAAGTACAGCCTATTACCGCGCAGTACCACGCAAACGGCAATGTGAACGACCGCTTCGTGAAAAGTGAATTCCACGAGATCCAAGAAGCTATACAGAGGAAGATTTGCTTCTGGGAAGCTGCGTTGAGGTCAATATGGTTTTGTGGCAGGTTAGCGCCTGTTACGTGACTCTCCATCAAGTGACTCGATTTCCACAGATTACCAATGCTACTATCAAGTCCAATCAAAAATTGTAGTGAAGGTTGGGTTTGAGTTTGAAACGCGCAAGATGCGCTCAAGGTGTAATACTATTAAGGAGTGTAGCCATAGCTAACTAAATACTATCTCTATGATAATGCCCAACAACGCCGTCGCAATGCAATGCAATACAATATGACCCGTTACCACATCATTAATCCGCTGCTCTCATCTGTTTGCTTCCAGTCTCTATAGCTCGTACGCCAGATAAAACCCATTCGTCTCAGTAAGCGTGATGAAGATCCTATTCTCCTGCTCCCCCTCATCACTCCCCTTCAATTCAACCGCAACCTGCTCTCCACACTTCAATGCTGGTCCAACGTGATCGGCCGGGCTCTCCGGCCACCCGGTGAAATCCAGGCTGGGGCTCCAGTCAGCCTCCGGATCCTGGTACGGCTTCAACCCATCGTAGGACACGATTTCCTCCTTGGTAGGGAAGCCCGTGAGCTGGCGGTGCCACGCCTGCCCGTTGCCTTTGACGAAGAAATTGTTTGAGTCGTTGGCCTCGGTACTACGCCAATTGAGACGGCAGTTCTTAGCGCCGGTGGGGACGTTGTCGAAGACCATGGCGTTGGTGGTCGTAGTACGACTATCAGCAGGCTTGTTAAGGTCGACGTGCGGGACTTGGTCTTGGACGTTGTGCTGGGCTTCGCTGAGGACGTAGATGTTGAAGGAGCGGGGTTTAGTAATCTCGTGAACCTCCGGGGCTTTGGGGGTGGAGGTAGGAGCAGGAGTGGTGGAAGTGGTGCTGGGTAGCGGCGGGAGATCGCAGGGACTCTGGTAGAAGCAGCCGATGTAGCCGTTCGCGCAGTTGTAGAAGACGGTTCCTGGGTTGGTTTGCCAGCAGTCGGAGCGATCTGCGCGACGCCCAGAGAGTGTGGGACGAGCTGCGGCGCAAGCTAGGAGAGATGTGAAGGCGAAGAGCTTGGTAGACATTTTGATGATTAGGCCGTGGAGTATAAGGTTGGGATATGAGGAATATCGCAACTGGTATTAGGGATTTAGAAGAGATGTTTTACTCTTGATGAGGAAGAGAGAATTAGCTGTGTAATGATGATGGACATAGGAGCGAAGTGTTGGAATATATATGCAGATCTTCATGTCGTGCCCAACTCGCGATACTAACCGTGCGGCGTCTGTGCCTGAGTGCAAATCAGCAACGGTGGCTGCGCAACAGCCGGAAGGGCAAACAAGCATCAGGCGAAGCAGTCATGGTGCAAAAGACGCGGCTGCTGATTACTCGTGCAATTCAGCCAGTCGTAAGCCAGACTGTTTTTTTGTTTGCAGGGCGGACAATGACCTGGGCAGTACCGGTAAACATGTTGGCAAAGGACACTACAGTGCGGCTCCGCCACCACAGACCCTTGGCTCCAGCCCCTACTTTAGCACTTCCAACGCAGACCACATCGGGCAATTCCATCGAACACTTGGGAATCAGCCTGAGGGGCGCGTGTGTAGCGTTTCCACTTGACGATACTGTGCCGTACGTGTTTTGCGACTTCAACTGTTCTCCGGCGGCTACGTACCTTGGACCGTGTTCAACGCCTCTAGGGTAAACAGATGCAGACTGTCTTCATCGACGTCTGTTGGAAGGAATCGTGATGGAGCACGTGGAATCGTCAGCACACGCCCCATAGTATCGTGCGAAAGTGACATAGAGGCCGTGTTTGTTCAGCTCGAGGAAGAACGGCAGTGAACGGCTAGCACAGCCCAGCCTCTGCGCGATCGCACGTGCTTGGCCTCCTAATAGTAGACGCCACGGATTTGTACCATGCCCAATGCAGACGACCAATGTAGTGTTGTGTATTGGCCCCCGCGAGATCAAAGGTTGAACTTGAACAATTGATGGCCCGTGACCAGACTACAGCATTGAGGCTGCGTAGAGACATTCGCACATGTCCAAGAAAATGGGACGAAAGAAGCAAGACGGCGCTTGCGTTGGAGCCGGGCAAACGAACAATGCAACCTTGGCAACGACGACTGTTGCAACCGTTGTGGGCGGCACGGGTTCCTTGCGGCAAACACGTCGGCATAGCCTACATGGGCATTGGAACAGAGGCCCTGTTGGGACCCGATTCAGTCAAAAAGCCTCATTCTCACAGTATGCTGACTGCACTGAAGACATTACTGTCAGGCTCGGGCTTCTCGACCCGTTCGGCGCCGTACCCAGGCACCCTCACCGAGCTTGGAGACATCAAAGTAAAGCCTGACGAATTGCTTTTCGTGGGGGGCCTCGGTGGTGCCTGCCAGCGGACGCAACCCCGCGTCTCAGCGCTGCTCCTTGCTCGATTCTGCTGGCATGCTACCGTTTTCTTGCCATTGCGTTGCTTTCTTGCCTTCCACTTGTTCGCCCGGGCGAGTGAAGACGGCAGGATCTGATACGTATCTTTTTGAATGCTTCCTGGTGCTTCGCATATCGTCCGTCCTGCGTGGTAGCGTCCACCACAGCGCCGACTTGAACCACGGAAGTGCATCTTGTTCCAGCCCTTCAGAGGAGCTGCAATGACGTTTGCGGCTGGCTCCACGAGAACACGCCTGCAAGCCCGCCATCTGTCGACACGTGCGCAGCGAAGGAGCGCTGCTGGATGCCCTGTCTCAGCAGCTGTCGTGCCGTCTGCCTCTTGTACACCTCTGCAACGCTACCAGAGCGACGGCCGGCTGCTCCTCCTTCGATCCATCATGCAGCGCGACCGACGTCATGGCATAACATCTCGCTTCGCTCCCAAAAAGTGCACATAAGGCGCATGGAGCTGTCACGCACAGTCAGCGCCGAGAATGCGCGTACCGGACCTTCACACCTGCTGGCGGGTACCGGCAATGCATCTGCAGCGAGCAGGAAAGGTCGCGCGTCAGAGGAAACCAGCGATGCAAAGGCCGTCCGCGCCAGTATCTCGATGCCGCCACCCGCCTCTAAGGCCGTGCCTAGGCAATTTCCCTCGCGCCGTCCCTCGAAAGCGTCCGATGTCAGTTTGCGGGAGACGCTCACCGATCGCCAGCCATCTCCCGCAATTGACGATTCTACCGACCTTCTCACGCCCACCTCTGAAGCGGTGCGCACCTTGACCCACTCGGACCGCCGCCCCGAAATCGAACCCACCTCCAACCGCCTGTCCTTTTCGTCTCTGTATTCCATCGGCTCAGGAATATACCCAAGCACCCATAGGATGAGCGGGCCTGCATCAATCAGCGGCAGTGACGAGGGTACGCGTATCAAACTATTCTGCATGAGCCTTCGTGCTAACAGAGCGAATGGGCAGGCCACAATGGGACCACCACCGCAACATCGTCGTTGAATGTCATGACGGCGAGCCAAAATGGCGGCAGTCTCAACCCTAGAGTCTCGCCCACGCAGCTGCTCTTTCCAGCTGAACATCCGACTTACCCCGGCGGCAACAGCAATCGACTGTCCATCGCCTCGAATCCTTCCAACAGCCCCGCCGACGCATCCCCGCCGCCAACCTCAACCTCTTCGCCCCATAATCACGAACGCCGCGCCCGCAGCCGAACACAAGCACAGAGACGTATCAGCGGGAGCACCGCTGCGAGCAGCAGCCCCGGCGGGAGAGACATGGGCCGGGAGCCACGACGGCCTACCAGGGGCATCATAGGCGTCTGCGCGCTTGAGTCCAAGGCGCGGAGCAAGCCGGCACGTAACATCTTCGGCAAGCTTGTGGATGACTTTGAGGTGAAGATTTTTGGCGACAAAATTATCCTTGACGAGGACGTGGAGAATTGGCCTGTTTGCGACTTCTTGATATCATTCTTTTCCGATGGCTTCCCGCTCGACAAGGCCATCGCCTATGCACGCCTGCGCAAGCCATTCTGCGTCAACGATTTGCCCATGCAGCAGATTTTGTGGGATCGTCGTCTCTGTTTACTGATACTCGACCAGTTGAAGGTGCCTACCCCACGCCGTGTTGAAGTCAGCCGAGATGGTGGACCCCGATTGGCGAGCGCCGAGTTTGCCAAACAACTAGAGCAGAGAACCGGCGTGGTTCTGGGCGGTTCCGATGGCACTGGAGGTGATGTCGCGCCACCGCAAAAGATCGAGCTGATCGACAACGGCGACACCATCTGTGTCGACGGCATGACCCTTACGAAGCCCTTTGTCGAAAAACCTGTCAGCGGCGAGGATCACAACATTCACATCTACTATCACTCCAAGGACGGAGGCGGCGGTCGTAGACTCTTCCGCAAAGTGAACAACAAGAGCTCCGAAAAGGACGATAGCCTGTACATGCCAAGATCCATGACCGAGCCTGAGAGCAGCTACATCTACGAGCAGTTTCTGCAAGTCGAGAACGCCGAAGATGTGAAGGCATACACTGTTGGCCCGAACTTCTGCCATGCCGAGACCAGGAAATCGCCTGTCGTCGACGGGCTTGTTAAGCGGAATCCCAGTGGCAAAGAAGTGCGATATGTAACTAATCTGACTGAAGCTGAGACAGCCATGGCCGCGAGAATCTCGAATGGCTTTGGACAGAGGGTATGCGGCTTTGACTTACTTCGGGCAGGAGATAGAAGCTATGTCATCGATGTCAACGGCTGGAGCTTCGTCAAGGATAATCAAACCTACTACGAAAAGGCATCAACCATCCTGAAAGAGCTTTTCCTCGAAGAGATTCAACGAAGAGAACGAAAGAGTACCCAAGCCGCCGCCGCCGAAGCTCAAGAAGCACCTCTCGCATCGAGTGCCCAGAGGAAGAGCATTGGTGGACACAGGAGTACCCTGAAAGAATTATTTAAATCTCCTAGTATGTCTAAGTTGGCTGGTCACCATCCACATCTTCCCCATATGGGCCGTTCAGGCACTGTTCCAAATTCACCTGATACGTCGCTAGGTGCCACCCCTATTGCAGCATCCCCAAGTTTCGAGAAGGCCGACGCTACGCCCATCACAACGAGCCCCGCGCCAGCCGCACTCAAATCAGAGCCGGATCTTTTGCTACCGCCTTCAATTCGCGATACAGATTTGCATTTGGAGATCGAAAAGTCGCACTCCGAAGAGCAAGTGAACGTACCTCCACCTGCATCAAAAGCGCAATGGAAGCTGAAAGGCGTTGTCTCTGTTGTTCGCCATGCGGATCGCACACCTAAGCAGAAGTTCAAGTATACCTTCCACACGAAGCCCTTCGTCGACTTGCTCAAAGGGCACCAAGAGGAGGTCCTGCTCATTGGCGAGGCCGCACTGCAGAGCGTGAGTGAGGCTGTGAAGTTAGCTATGAAGGAAGGAGAGGAGGACCCCAAGAAGCTGCGCGAACTCCAAGTGTATCTTGACAAGAAAGGAGCCTGGCCAGGGACTAAAGTGCAGATCAAACCCATGTTTCGTAAACGAAGGAAAGAAGAGAGACTCCCCGGTGAGACGGCCGAGGAATCTCCCGAACGCACACGCGCAGGTTCCACGGCTAGTGACATTGTCGATCTGGCCGCAAAGCGAAGCGATTCGACGTCCGGATTGACTCTGTCGAGGATCTCTGCAGCTGAGAACAATCTCATACTAGAAAAGCTGCAGCTCATCATCAAGTGGGGTGGTGAGCCTACCCATTCTGCGCGTCACCAGACGCAGGACATGGGTGCGAATTTCCGAAATGATTTGCTCCTGATGAACAGAGATGTTCTTGATGATGTTCATTTCTTCAGTTCTTCTGAGCGACGCGTTACCACCAGTGCGCAGATCTTTGCAGCGTCATTCCTGGAAAGAGACCAATTCGCGGCCGAGAACATCCACGTGCGCAAAGATCTTCTCGACGATTCTAATGCCGCGAAAGACATTATGGACAAGGTCAAGAAGAAGCTCAAGACGCTTCTTCGCGCGGGCGATAAGGCACCACCCCAATTCGCGTGGCCCAAGGACGTTGCAGAACCGTACATCGTGGCTCAACAAGTAGTAGAGTTGATGAAGTTTCATCAACGAGTCATGAACTACAACTTCAAGAAGCTCGAAACAGAAGCAGTGTCGTCACTACATGCTGTTGCTGGAAATCCTGGAGAGGCGACCTCGCCTGGCGGGTCTGCACCAGGAGCGGATGTCAACAAGATCCAGCCGCGCTGGTGCTGTAACGAAGGACCAGAGTTGTTCAAAGAGCGTTGGGAGAAGCTTTTCAAGGAGTTTAAAGACGCTGACAAAGTTGATCCTAGCAAAATCTCTGAGCTCTACGACACTATGAAGTTTGACGCTCTCCACAATCGTCAATTCTTGGAGTGGATCTTTACCCCCGACTCGGTATTCCTAGATGAGGAGACTGTCGACAACTCCAGACAGGTTTCGATAGACAGCGGAAGCAGGCCACCGGTCCCTGCACCGTTCGATCCGGCGAAAGCGGAACAGAAAGAGGCTCAGTCCGAGAAGCCTACGGAGCGTGGCAACCTTGCACATCGTATGGGCTTCCGTCGCAAGTCCGAGGTTGCTATCAAGAACGCTCAACCCCCTCCACCTCCTTCTTACGTGCACGAGTCGTACTTTAAACTCTACACGGGCGTTGGCAGCACATCTAAAGAATCAAAGGCGCAAACGGATGCACGGCTAGTCAAGCTGCGCGAGATGTACCATCTCAGCAAGGTTCTTTTCGATTACATTGGTCCACAGGAGTACGGTATCGACAATGAAGAGAAGCTTGAGATTGGTCTCCTGACTTCTCTGCCACTACTGAAGGAGATTGTTGAAGATTTGGAGGAATTACAAGCTTCGGATACGCCCAAGTGCTTCTTCTACTTCACGAAAGAGTCACACATCTACACGCTTCTCAACTGCATCTTGGAAGGTGGCATCAAGACGAAGATTGAACGAAACGCTATTCCAGAGCTAGACTACCTATCTCAGATCGGCTTTGAGCTGTATGAGTCGGAGAATACATCGACGGATGACTCGCCCAATACTTTCAATTACAGTATCCGCATCACCCTTTCGCCTGGCTGCCACGCCTTTGCGCCGCTCGATGTGTAAGTATGGTCCCATGAACACAAGGTGTTTCCCTAACAAAGTCGCAGCCAACTTGACTCACGACACATGATTGGTTTCTCGCCTCGTCGCAGTCTTACAGCCCACCACGACTGGAAGGAAGTGCTCGAGACACTGCGCGCCAAGTTCCATACGTATGTCTCAGTTGCGCTCCTACCTGCTGATGTTGTTTTGCTCATTCATTCCAGTGTCAAGCTTCCAAAGTCGTTCGTCGCCATCAATCTTAGTGAGAAAGTGCCAGATGCGTTCGGCGAGCAGAATGTCAGCGAGGATGATGGAAACGACAATAAAGCAAAGTATGATGAGACAGGCTTGCTGGCGGAGAGGTTGTAGGATGCGTCGGTTCCGCCTGCGCAGCTACAGGGGTAATTGACCTCAGGTACAGAGCATACGACCATCAGACGATGAATGACGTATTGATAGACACGGCATGCAAGGCCTTTGCATCAAGGCTACGATCAATGATAGATGACGGGAGTTCGTGAAGTGGTTGCATGCATAGAACGTTATGAACAATTTGTTCTAGTATGCTGAACACACGTTATGAGATGCTATGTTTCACTATGGTGCTAAAGGCTGATATTAAGAGATGAAAAGATGGATCGGCTATTACGGGACAGCGACTGACAATCTCAGCGCTTGTGACATGCGCTGCATAACGAAGCAATATGAGACAACTCAGACACAAACAGTAGATCAGAAATGGATGTCGTCAGCACGCTCCGCATGCTTCACTCCACCTATACCAAGCACAAAGCGCTGCCAAAACTTGCGCACGCGTGTCAACACACTAGCTCTACCGCTCACAGTGTACTGCTTGCAACACGTGCAGACGGTGGGGTTGACGTTCACTTGACCCAGAGGCCGACGCACCTCTGCGACTTTGTCACCAATCTCGGCTGTAGCGTCTGCACGCTGGGGATAAGGCGTACGCGCGTACAAATTCAACTCGTCCTCCGCTGGTGCGATGTCTGTGTAGATTAGACCAGGCGGAAAATACGATCCGGGCTCCTGCATGGCTGCGGGCGGATCGTGAGGGTGGGGAAGGTAAACGTGTGAGCGGAGGAGCATCTCGCGCTCATAAGGGCGGAGGGCGATGTGGTCCTGGGCAGCATAGTGTTTAGCCATAGCGGAGTGGTAATTTTGCACCGTGTTCGAAAGCATGGTGTTCGAGGAGTGTTTTGTTGCTGAGGCTGGAGAGTTGGAGTCTAGAGTTGGCGTTCTGTTGGAAGAGCTTGTGGTGTTGAGGGGTTGGCCGACAGTGTTGTTTTGCTTTGCTTTGCTTCGAGTTCAGAGTGCCAGCTTGAGGGAGTATTTATGGGAGAGCAGCAGTGGAGACTGGGCAGGATATGGGCGGAACTTTGCTGTAAGTGCACAATGTTGAGATTTTCTAGACGCGGGTACGCATTGTTCTTTGTAAATGTGAGGCATGTAGACGCAAATGTTGTGAGGCTGTGGAAGTGTGCAACTAGAGATGATAATGTACACACGATCGAGAAATGCGCAGCTAGGTCAACATTGGGGCTTCTTGCTACAATCGAGAGCATGGTCGCAGTATCGATAGTGAACTGTGACAATACACTCTGAGGTAAACTTACAAGCATTGAATATGAATGTGGAATTAGCTAGGCTTGTTGAAGGTTGAAGGTTGGAGGCAGGAAAGGAACTGGAGTTTGGCGATTGTACATTTTATCGCCTTGTGAAGCCCTCGAGGGTTTTGGTCAGTGTCCTTTGATCGGTATGGCCTTCAGCTACAGATGCAGGGACAAGATAGTTCATATGCAACGCTCTACAGTCGTATGCTACGTGCAGCGCCAAAAACGTTATTGACGTCCTGCGAGATCTCTCCCTCGCCGCCCTCCAACACGGCATATGACAGAAGAACCTCCTATCCTTCGCCTTTGTCAGCTCAAACACCAGGATGGCTCGTCTTCGCCCGGGTCTGCTGTGCTCACGATAATCTTCTCCTGATTGACGCCAACATCGACCGTGATCTCGCACTCGTGAGCCATTATCTCATCTATTGTCTCACTAACAAGCTTCTCTTTATTAGGAGCTGCTGCTGAGTTGTTGTTTCTGATTGGGAAGGCAAGCACAAACGCGTTGCTAGTGTTGGGTAGGAACTTCGTGATGCAGTCTTCGCCGAACGTGTGATATAAAGTAAATTTCGGGTCGAGCGACTAGTGAAAATCAAAGAACTGGGACACATGGGCAACGATGTCGGGCTTCGAGGGGGTGAGAGAATGGCGGTGGATAAGGAAGGTGATAATGGATGTTTCTATGACCGGCGTTGTAGGGACAGGCCGAGTGTCCTGACATGCGCAACTGGATAACGTGAGCTGTTGTTTTATACTGCAGTCAATACGACGTGTAAAATAAGCTAACAACACTTCAAAAAATTTCTGAGTTAGATGTTTGGTTGAAAAACCGTTTGACCATGCCCATGTGAGACATTTGCCTTCAATCGTCAGGTCGATTACCTTATAGTACACCTTTTAACTTTACCAAACGAAATCTTACACAGGTATAACGGATCACAACGTCTGTATGTTTCGTGACTTTCTCGCAAGCAGAACCACAAAGGCGACTTTGCTCGAACATGTTCTACACCCCTCACCACGACCACCCAGTCATTTTGCGCATGTATTCAAGAACTGCGCACCCGCTCAGCATAACAATCTTCTCCCACTCATTTCCCCCATTAAATTCCTCAAGTATGAATGTCCCTCTCTTCGATCCAAACAGGAAATTGTGCTTGAAGTACGCCACCGCCTTACCGCTGTCTTTTTCTATCATCTTCAAGTGAAGCCAGTCCATCTTTCCACCGATCGCCGAGACACCCTCGATCTCACTCGTCCGCTTCCAGAAAAAGCTTCTCTGCCCAACCTCTTCACCAAGATCGATGTTCAGCTCCAAACCGCCCGCTGATCCTACAGCGACATTACCCGCGGTGAGTTTTTTTGTAACAAGCAAATCCTCCCATCTTACATCACTGGGTGCATTTTCAGGGTCGCCCAGCCCGATGTGTATGGGTTTTGAAAGGGAACTAAATTGTATGTCGCAAACGCCAACAGTGCGCGACGGAACGGAAGCGTCTGAGCTGGGTGTTTGCAAAATGATGCTGTGCTTGCCTTGGCTCCTTTTTATATCGCCGGTGATGAAGCCTAGATCGAGCTCAAATAAGGGTTGCGAGGAATTTGTCTCGGTGATGGTTGCCTTGGTGCGCTTTTTGTTCGTGGTTTGAAGCTCGTAGGTTTTCCTCGGTGCCATGGCGACGAGTGTGGGAAAGGATAGGATATGAATGGGTTCCGTTGTATCGCGATGCTAATGACAGGATAAACACTTGGGACAAGTGAATTATAGATGGATAGTGATCAAGTTAGTGAGACATGAAGGGGACGCTCTTGAGGTCCCATCGGGGGCGCTGACGTCTTTGTACAGGCTGTCACAGCCACGGACAAACAACACAGCCTTGCAGACTATCAGCGTCGCCAAGTTGTGGGTCGAATGCGCCGTGCCTTAGCGCGAAGCAATGTTACTTGTGAGATCGGAGCCCATGCCCCGATCGGATGTCACTTGTGGACCCTGCAGAAGTACTTCCTACCTAGGTAACGAGGGATCGACTAGGCCCGATTTGTGTATATCTGAGTCAGAATGGAACAACCAATATGCCTTTCTCTTCGCCCTCGAACGCTTCGGCTTCCGCAATGAACTTTCCATAACTGGATCTGGGGCACATTTTTAGTATTGTTAAGGTAAGGTTTCGAAGTAGTTGGTCTAATATTAATCTACAGGTCTTGCGCACGCCACAGCTGACTGTACTCTTGAAACAACAGGCTCAGCTGTCTAAGGCCCAGGCTAACAGCAGCAGAAAAAGCAAACGTACATGAAAAAATAAAGTGAACTCTGAAGACTGAGCTCCCGGATCGAAGGGAATGTAAGTCCGCCTATCGTTCAGCAACCTTCGTTACACTTGCGATAAGCACCGGTATCGAGGGAATGATACAAACATCTATCACTACTACTGTGGCATCTAAAGGTGTATCCCGCGCATTATTCGGCCCGCAGTCTTCAACAGCGAACCAATTCCAGCCTTGGGAGACGGAGTGTACGCGACGATCTCTTCCTGATTCGAAATGCTGAAACGCCGGACACGGTTCACTATAAAGGTCTCAGTATGCTTAAAAAGCGTATGACCTTGAGAAATCGCGGAGACAGGATGCCAGGCAATATCTTCTAACGGCTCAGTGGGCATCCTACCACGCTTACGCTGTGCTGCGTGACCCGCTTCGACTACCATGGATATAGAAGAGTAATCTTCCAGTTGCCGATGTAGCTGTTCGCAATCCTGTTCAACTGAGAGGCGGGCATGTCGATCGTCGGACGCTGAAGAGTTGTGATCATTCACGTGACTTGAAGATGGCACACCCGTTGCACACGAGGCCAACGAGGTTTCTTGATTCGAACACGTGATAGCCTCGAGTGAAGATGAAGGAGCTCTAGGCGGTACTTCGGTATGCTCAGAAATTTCAGTAATCTGTGCAGCTTCTGGCAGCTCCTCGCTGGCTAATGCAGACTCCTGATTGTCTGTCTGCTTTGTAGCCTGCGTCTCGGGAATGGACCACGCATATGGGTTACAAGCTCCATACTGCGCTTTAATCATGTCCAAGCTGTTCTTTGAAAGCACAGTCGGTTCTGAAGGCGGCACGTCCATTTCGCGCTCAATTACTGTTGGCGAGGATGATAAATCCTGCTGCCGCTCCAATTTGTGCGCGTTCCAGGCCGAGGTCCACTGAGCCAATGTGACGTTCCAAAAAGCAGGTTGGATTTGAAGCTCTCTACATTCGAGCCAACTGCTGTAAGGGACCCAGAATTCGGACATGGAAGACAACATCTGGTCCATGAGTTCACAGGTTTTGGTGCACTCTACCACTTCATTAGCTGCGGGTGTCGCGGTCAGGTAGTCTAAAGCCATTTTCCAATCAATGTAAAATTGTTCCAGACGAGATAGGGTTGTATGTAAATTGGTTTGGGTGTTTCGGAGAGAGAGAGACAATGGGCTCATCAGCCCTGGGCTTTCTAAAGTCACGGGAACACGGACACGCTCGGACTTGTATTAACAATGTTCGCGCGACCGAACGGCACAGTAGAACGGTGATCACACAACGAGTGCCCTCGACGATTGTACAATGGTGAAGGACTCCAATCGAAAGCCTTCGCGGTTATCTTGATCAACTTGATGGAGGCCACCGTAGCCGGTACCTTGTAGCATGCCTACACCCTTGCACTTGAATGTATGAATTCACAGATGCGGCATCAGTAGGGGCTCTTATTATCTCAATGTGAAGTTGACAACTGTATGGAATCTGATCCATCCTGTTTTGGTTTACAATAGGGTTGATGGAACTAACAAGCTGACGGGTCATTGCATGATTACCAGTCTCAAGTGCTGTTCGTTGTACACTGTCACTTGATCTTCCCTTACTCATAAGTATGGACGTCTCCTGTCATTTTCTGATCGAGAAAACCCACTAGCAGGCGAATGAGGTAGCATTTTAGCAAGATGTCGTCTTTCTTCGAGCTAGTGTGCTGAGCCAACACGTTGAAGGTCATTTGTCATAAGTTTAGAGCCACAACGAGCCACAGCGTAGTATTGCGCCTGCAAGCTATTCCGAAAATGTAGCGTTGCCTATCATCTTTCATGTGTGCATTTCTGATACGCACAAAATCACAGCTGCTCAGCATGGTGCCCGGCCGCCGACGGGCGGGTCCACAAAAGGATTTGCAAGTCTTCGCTCAGAAAATATGCTCTGCGTCCCAATATGGACCCGCTAGAATCAAAAGTGTACCTTTGCGCTCATCGAAAGAAAGTTCAACGCCAGCACACAGGCCCAATATCAATCGTTTAGACCAGGTTACTATGACCTAAAGATTATCGCTGCCTTCGACATCCTCAAACTCAATTATAACGCGGGACTAAGTATTAGGAAACTTGAATTTGGGCTCTTATTTGTAGCATTAGGCGAAATTATTCGTAATGCGGTGAAGAGGGTAGTTGGGTTTCCCAGGAAGGCCTCTAAGGGCCGAATCGTTCAAGCGGATTGATATTCTTGGATAGGGAAATCCATAGACCTAAATTACTTTCAATTCTTTCACAGAGCAGCTGTTGTGTAGACGCTAATTGCACGCTGAATCTTATCAGTGCACTCAACCCTCTGGTGGAAATATTGGAGCACGGGGCACTTCAGTCTGAACACCGAAGTGAAGAGTATCAATTGAGCTTGCCAACACGGAACAAGCAAAGGCCATAGCTTCTCTCTCACACCGTCATTGATCAACGCCCAGATATATAAAACAACGGGCTATTCCCCTCCCAACCCACGAAACACTACAAACTACTGCTCCGCGCGGCACGCAACTCGAAATTGAACTTATCCCCCAGACTAACGAGATGATCATGAGGCTCTTTGCTGTGCTTGCAACATATATCGTTGCGGTACAACCCGTCTCAGCCGCAGCGTCGTATTTCGGCCGACCCGTCCCAGGATCTCGCGCCGGAAAGAACTACTCCAACGCCAGCGTGAACTCTAATGATCCCCAGAAACGGTACGCAGAATGTAAGTAGCTTAGCACCATGATTCTGACATAAGACCGAACTGACGCAACTTTATCTAGTCATAACCTCTGGCGCAACAGCTGATCACCCCGTCACAGCTTGGCCGTTCCGACTCGGCATCCATGACGTGAACAAAGGCTATCTACGCCGAATACCATACTGCTTCGTTGACAAGCGATCTTACGAGAAGATCGGTGAGCCATGCAAGTTTATCAACGCCATTGAGATTTGGAAGGACGGGCTAGGTGGGAAAGCAAGCCGTGAGGACTTCCACAGCCTCGTCATTAAGGGACCCGAGAATCCTGAGGACTACTGTTGCACGAAGTACGAATATGGGCCGGAAAATCGACTGCTCGAGGATGGTGATCTGCACTGCGAGTGGAACGAGGAGAAGTATCCCAAAGACGCTCTTGCCATCCACTGGCTCGACGATATTAAGCTGAACGGTCGCGCGGCGCAGGCCCAGCTAGGTTACACGGCGGAGGAACACAACGCAGAGGCAGGACGGCACTGGATGCATGTTGGCGACGTTGCCACCGCGGGTAATATTGCGCATGAGCTTGGTCATGGTCCGTCTTTCAACCTACCGTACCCTATACTGTTGTCGTTCTCGCTACTAACGCTCTGCTAGTGCTCGGTATGTCTCACGAGCACCAACGCTGGGACCGTGATGATCACATTCTCTTTCGCTGTGATAGCCTTGTCGGCATTTTTGACGCGGTAGATGGGCTGCAGACAGACAGGCCTGGGCTTAGTGAACACGATGCCTTGGACATGTTATGCACGGACCGTGAGCTTGCGGTCGAGTATGGATCGCCGAGCTCTGAGTATGGTACGTACAAACAAATGTTGCTACCTTTTTCTCTCAACCAGACCGACATAAAGGCAGAGTCGCTGACACCAACCGCATAAACTAGTCAAAGGCGATGGCCTCGATCCGAAGAAAGAGCCAATATTCGATGGACCGGGCGGCTTCGATGTCCACTCCATCATGATGTATCCCTCGATGGCGAACAGTCACGGAACGGAAAACCATGCACACCTTGACGACGCTGTTCTGATCAAGATTAAGAAAGATGAAACGGGCAAGAAAGTACCTGCGGATGATTGGCGTATTCTGCCACCAACAAGGATAACTCAGCAAGATGCTACGTTTGTGAGGAGGTTTTACGCATGGGACGAACGGAAGGCGAGAGAGTACCATGATACAAAGAGGGAGGAAGAAATCAGCGAGGGTGAGAGAGCGCGCTAACCATGCTATCATGCTGCGTTTGTGACAAAGTTCTACTCCTGGGACAAAGTTGCTAAAAGCCTCATGGCTCGCCAGGCCAGACCCCATCGGCGATCTGCCTGACCAAAGCCAACTTCTTCTTCATGCCTTCGATATCAATAAGATTTCCCTCCGCATGACTCGCAAAGCCACACTGCGGGCTCACGCCCAACCTCTTCAAGCTCTCCTCTCTGCTCTCTCCTTGACCCTTCGCCATGATGTCCGCTGCCTGGTAGATCCTCTCCTTCATCTTCTCCTTGTCTTCAAGCTCCGGAAACTTGCTCGTGACGACACCAAGGATTACATTCTTGTTCTTCGGAAGATGCGCAAGCGGTTCAAAACCTCCCGCGCGTGGAGTGTCGTACTCTAGATAGTATGTGTGCATGTCGAGTTGGGTGAAGAGCTTGGTCGCAATGCGGTCGTAGCCGCCTTCGGAGAAGTGGCGCGAGTTGACAAAGTTACCTCGACACAAGTGGACGCCGACGTGCATGTCGGCCGGTATCATTCTGGTGCAGTCATTGTAAAGCTCGATGTACAGGTCAAGGAGCTCGTCGGCGGTCACGGTGTTGTTAGGGTCTTTCTTCCATCCCTCCAGCATCTTCTCGGAGCAGAAATCTGCCCGGATTAGCAATCTGCTGTAGCCACACGTACACGAACAAACACTTACATGCCAGGTTAGGGTCGTCAAATTGGACGTTCCTGAGGCCGGCCTTGTACAGGATGTCTAATTCCGCTTGGTACGCTTTTGCGACATCCGCAAAGTATTCCTTGTCGTTCTTGTACACGTCCTTGGGGAACGCCTTCCCATCGACATACCTCAGATGATACCAATTCGGAGCGGCCATGGTGAGCTTGATATCACCCCATTTCTCCTGTGGCAGAATGCTCTTCAGATATTCTACCTGACGGATGTAGGTGCTTTCGCCCGTATGCTTGATCTTTCCAGTGCAATACACGCTCTCACCGGGCTTATGTCCCGTCTCCATGAAAGCCGCGATATCAGGCACATACAACCTGAACGTCTCAATGGGTGGATTTTGCACTTCTTCCATGCCCTCCAGGGTCGGCCAGAAGGTGCCCCAGAACATATGTCGGCGGTATTCGCCATCGCTAATGCCGTGGAAGCCCAAGTCTAGCTGCGCTTGCACGATATCGTTGATGGCTTTGTCCTCGAGGGGGTTCAGCTCTTGGGCGGATTTGCCTTCTTTGTATCGCGCGTCAAGGAGGTACTGTGGGCGCTTGAGGGAGCCCAGATGCTCAGCGCGGAAGGGAGGGTTGCGATGCAGTGGAAAGGACATGGTAGCTGTTATGCGTCGAAGTGGGCTTTCTCAGCGATGGACCAGACTTTTGTCGGACACATGGTCGTACTTAAGAATTCCCTCGCCCTAGGCCGCCCTCATTCGTGGCCACCAATCTTCCCTTCCATGATCCGGTGTGCGTCTCAAAAGCGCGCATCTTCCCACTCTTCCTGCTGAAGATGGCGGACTCGATTGGTTGAACTGCCCAGGCTGCGTGGCCACGACGCATTAGAGCCTCGGCAATTGCTGGGAGTGCAACTCTTCCCGTCATGGTCGAGAGAGGAATCATGTCTCCGGCCCTGCTGCCCCTCACTTAGCTCTCGCTACCCCGCCAAAGGTGACGTATCGGCACGGTCCCTTGCAGCGCTACGCGCATCTCGACGGGCATCTATAATCCATGTCTATACGCTACGCCCTCGTCGTGTGCATCGCGTCCGTCTCCGTATGTACAGACCTAATTGTGTCCGTCTCCTTGTTTACAGACCCGGTCGCATCCATCCTACTGCTCCTCCCGCTCTTTTCGCTCGTCGCACCTTCCAGCTCCAACTCGCTCCTGCCTTGGAGCGGGCTTTCATGGCCTTCTGCTCCCACTTCTCCCAATACTTTGCCCTCGGCACCCATCTCCTCGTCCTTGTCTTCTCTTCCCTGCAATGCGTTCGATATTTCTGCCGTCTTTCCATCTGCACTCGTCTTGTCCTTCTTTTTGAAGCTCCACCCACCCCTCCAGCCAACCCATCTCGTCTCCCATGGCCCCCTCACCAACATGACCAGTAATGCCCCACCGATAAATCCCACGCTCGCGCTACCGCTACCGATCCATCCCGCAGCGGCATAGATGTGGTTTCCAGCCGCGGTACCCATGAGCTGTCCGCAGAACGTAGCGACCATGAAAGCCGTGTTGACGCCATTTCGCCGTTTGGGCTCAACCGCATAGATGGCACTCCTGTTCGCGATCTGCGCAGTCTGCATGCCAAAATCCAACAGAAAAGCTTGCAGGACAGGACCTGCAACCGTGAACGTGCCTAGGTAGGTCCCAAAGCAGATGCCCAGCAGGCAGCAGAACAACCCGAAGAGAACAGTCACGTGCGGCACGAATTTGTCAGTGACGTTGCGCGCCCATAGTGGTCCGAAGCACATGGCAGCGATGCCGATGAGGCCGAATAGACCTATCACCAAGGGGCCGTAGAAGTATGGTGCACCGGCAAGTAGGAACGTTAGCGTCGTCCAAAAGCTAGTGAATGTGGAGCTGGTAAAGAAGCCCGCGAGACAGGCTTGGACGAGGATGGGATGGCGAGTGAGCATTTGCACGATGCTCCAGAGGAGTCGGAAGTAGTTGAGGGACGTGTTTGTCGCGGGGTAGTCTGGCATGAAGAACCATAACAGGATGAAGATGAGGTACTGCAGCCCAAATGCCATCCAATAAACGGCGCGCCAGGTGACGAAGTTAGAGATCGTGCCTGATAGTACACGCGCGACGAGAATGCCGAGCTGAAGACCAGAAACGACGACTGAAAGGGCCGCTGCGCGGCGATGTGGTGGCGCGAGGTCGCCAACAAGAGGGAGCATCAGCTGAGGCGTGACCGTCGTAATGGATACAAGGAACGATATCGCTGTGAAAACACCCAGGTTCGATGTTAAGCAAAGACCGAGCCTGCATTAGGTGAGCATTTCTTCTCCTGACATTGCTCCCCTTCCAACATCTCGGACACATTTCCCCATCCTTAAGCTGGCGCAGTGTCGGGACAGCCATGAAGATAATCAATACCAAAAACACTGCATGTCCATGTCTAGGAACAAGGAAGATGGGAAGGCATTTACTTACCACAACGTTGCCGTCACACCAACTAATCCCACTACAAACGGCCGCCTAGGAAATAAGTCCCCTAACGGACACAAGAATAACAATCCCGCAGCATACCCGGCTTGCATGACTGTCGGAATCTGCGCTACCTGTTCATACTTGACACCAAAATCGTGGGCTAGGATGTTCAAGATGGGATGGCTGTAGTACAGATTGGCAACAGTAAAGCCGGCTGCGAATGCGAACAGGACGTTCATGCTCATGGAGAACTGTGGCGGTTTATCAGGATCCCAGCGGCATCGTGGAGGCGTGTACGTAAGTATATCATAGATCTTGCGCCACCTTGGCCTCTTCTTCGTCGACGCGATTGTTGGCGATGAAGGTTCGGAGATTGTGTATGGCGGCGTCGGTGTAGCATCCTCGGCTCCCGCACCGGCGGTAGGGCTCTTCTCTGAATTCATCGTGTCCGTAATGTGGCTATCCAAGCCATTTCCCGACTCTTGTTATACACAGCAGAAACAATGCAAACAAAGAAGGACGAGACAATTGGAGGAGGGGATTGCAGCCCCGAAGATAATTGAAGATGCATGACGGAGAGCGAGCTCGTGTACCTTGTCGATTTCGGCAATGAGGGGAGGCGTTCGTTACCGACATGCGCGCCAGCGAGCGTTATCTTCGGAAAAGCGATGGGCTAGTCCTAGGTGGGTTGGCGTTGTGTGGAGATAACCGCGGGTTTTATTTACGTGACTTGTGTTAACAAATGCTCATCTCAAACACAGTACAAAGGGCGTGAACCTGGGAGGGAAAGCTTTGAAAGACTGGACGTGTGTTGGAAGATTACAATAGAGACGAATGGGAAAGCGGAAGTCCGTGTCATTAGAATCGCATTGACCGGGTATTTTACACATCGGAGGTAGACGCGACCTTTTTTTTGCAACAGATACCTTCACCTCGATCGAATAGTTGCATAATCTGACAGATTGGGTCCTGGCGACCATAAGCATGCGGTACCTTGTCTTTGCTTGATGTACGGAACTCAACATATCTCGACTATCTGGTCGTCGTCGTCTTCGTTCTCATCCTTGAGCTCCACCATCCTACCTGCATCTGCTCCCGCCGCACCAACGGCTCCTTCGGGTATCTCTCCTTCTTCGCCCTCTTCGTTCCGCATAATGATTTGCACGACACGGTCACAAGCTTCCCTTACGCCTTCATCCTCAACGTGAAGATGACACTCGCGTACGATTGGGTACACCTTAATCTGCCTCATCACATTGCGGCCCTCGGCGGTTGTGCTCAACAACAATAGAGTCTCCAGATGTGTCTTCATGACTTCAATGTCCTTCTCTCGTTCCTTGTCCGGCTCTAGCAGTTGTAGCTCATCGAGCATGCCTTCTGTGTCTTCGTCTGAGTATTCTTCAGGTCCCATGAGCGGGAGAAGAAGGTACGGAAGTAGATTTGCACCGATGTGCGGTGGTGGGAGAGTCGGATCGGGGTTAAGGTTCGAAAGCAATGTCTGATGGGCAGGGACGTGGAAGGCACAGTTCTTGATAGTCGAGGCCACGCCGAGGCGGCGGATGTGCGAGGCATGTGATGTGAAGACTTGCAGCTTTGTCAGAGGTATGATGTCGGAGTCATGCGCTTGCGGCGTGGTCATATACTCGCGGCCTTTGGGGAACTTTGACAGGTCGGCGAAGAAGTAGGCCAAGTAGTCGTAGTCCGCATCTTTATTGTAGCCTCCTTCGGCACCCTTGACGAAGCAGTCCATCAACTGATCCATCGCCCATTCTGACTTTGAGAGCTCTTTAGGAATATCGCGCCTGAGCTCCAGCACGCGCTGCAGCGAGTCGTCCTTTGCCATATTGGCGAGCAACATGGCAATCTCGTTGGCATTGGGCTCCTTCTTGTTCTGTTCCTCCATCAGCATTGCTCCGTGAATCTTTTGGCGCTGATGAACTGACATACGGTTATTCGCGAAAGTAGTGTCTCGAGGAAGGCGTCATCGTTGGCGAGCGACTTGAGGACTTCACCATCGTGCGAGATGTTGATGAGGATGGTCAGAGCATTCTTCGCGATTGGCCCGTAGTCTTTTACGAGGAGCTTAAGGTCTTTGACGGGTTCGAGCTGGCTGCGCTTGAAGAGAGGCAGATCCGCCTGCGAGTATCCTACCAGATGCTCTGCAGCGACCTGCCGTATCTGCGTGTTTCCATGGTGTCTGTCGAGATCAGCACAGGCTTTTGAGTAGCAAAAGAGGACATGACATACAGAAATTCCACCAGCTCCTCCAACTCGGTAGGCATTGTTGCGTGTAATTGCTGGTGAACGTTTCATGACGCTTTTCGCGACGCGAAAATTAACGTCTTATCGATAAGCGATCGGAGGGGCAAGACGGAGGGGCATCCATGGATCCATGGATAGGTTGAAGGCACGTGCGTGCCAGGGACACGTACAACCAACAGCACCTCAGCCTTCACGTCCCTTCCTATGCATCAGCCTGCAAGCCCATCCTTCTGCTGTTCACCACAACTTCCATCTGCCGTTGTGTCGCTCGTGCTTGACACACCACCCTATTTCCTGCAGTAGCTTCCAGGTGTCGTATCAATATGCGCTCGCGGGGCAGATTTTCGGTTCAGCCTGGCTTCAACCAATGCGTAATGGCATCGACGTTTCCGCACCAGAAGAACATGGGGCGAATAACAGCAGAGCATGCCGAACGATGGTGGGCGGCGTCAAGGTTGGTGGAGCTCCGCTAAACCAAGCCGGCGCTCGATGGCGGCTACAAAACACGGTACACGTCCGCACCTGTCGCGCAACCGCTCACGTTCCTTGTGGCTGCATTGCCTCAAGCCTCCGAACGTCTCGAGTAAACAAACGCGTCGATCTGACCCTCCACCGCCAGTCTTACAAACATGTCAATCTACTCATCACGTTGATCTTGAAATAGCGAGAGCTACCACCTCTTGCATTCGGAAGTGCAACACCCACAGGAGCCCTTTCTCATCCTCCGCTTCGAAAATGGATCGCAGAGGCATGGCATCCCCGCGTTGTACTGCCCCAGCAGAACACCAAGAGCTGTGGCCTCGATCTACAGAAGCACTCAAAATAGATGTACATAGAGACCGCTTCGGCCCGCCGTCAGTCCATCACATACATCTGGGCACCGTGCGCGAAGCCAGCACACAACGTCTGGCGAATCATGGCGAGGTGCAGGGGCGAAGCGCACTCGATTGGTCGCGTAGCGAGCTGCAGGTGCCAGCGCTTACGACGAAACAACCAACCACCAAAATCATAACCGCCGCCTCTGATCTGAGTTAAGCGCCCAGGATTATGGGCATGTTGATTGGGCCGTGTGCCAGTCTGCCATGCACGAAAGAGTGCTCGTCTGCACGGGAAAACACCCCAGAGCCGCTATTGCTCGCTGGGTCCTTCACCGTTTCCCATAGGCTTGATGCAGCATGTAGCGCACTTGTCTTATACTCCCTCGACCCTGCCTATCCGACTCTATGCATCCGCTCACCATGATCCAGCTCTGAAGCTTGTAACTCCTAGTTTTCAGTCGTCTCGCCCCCTACCAGCAAACCTACAGCTGTGTCTTGTAGCAGACTGATTAAAAGAAGAGGAGGATCAGCATGGCTGGCCCCGGGCTTCAACTGTTCCCCCCACCGCCTCGTCCGAGACAGGCGAGTCCGAATAGCAAGCAGCTTCGAACGAAGCCTCCCACTCCAGAACCTGGACAAGTGGAAAGAATGGATAGTGCAGCCGACTTCCACGAGCTCGTAATCCAAGTCAATGCAGTACCACTTTCTCCAGATAACGATTCAATACCGCCTCCGCCTCCTCCTCCACCTCCACCTCCACCACCTGCTGTGGCAGCCCCACCAAGAGCACATCTTCCAACTCTGACGATACAAACTCCTCCTCGACACCAACGACCTGGCCCTCCACCACGGCCAAGGGAGGCATCGCCCAAACAGCACAGTACGCTGCCTAGGAGAAGTCCTGATCGTAGAGCCCAGTCACCACCTATGTCTGTTCAGGATGGCTTCAACTACAGATCGCAGACCTCCAGCCCTGACTTGAACAGAACAGCGTCCCCAGCTTTCTCCGAAGCTGCCACACTAGTACGAGCAAACAGCACTGCCCAGCGTAATGTCACTCCGCAACCAGAGGCTCCAATGCGATCGATATTTCCGGTATTTGATCCCACCAGGTCTCTTGCTCAACAAACGTACAAGCCCACCCAAGCTTCGCCGACACACATTCCACGGACCCAAATCAGCCGGTCTCCGTATTCGCCTGAGTTCTACGTCCCGCATCATAATATTGCCAGCAGTGGACCGGCAAGCCCACCGCCCAAACCCTTCTTCACGCCCTCTCATCTTCTCGACAACCTATGGCTAGCTGCCAATGGCCAAGAGGACCCGGCCGTGCAAATATACACCCTACGGATGCATCGAGCGACAGCTGCAAATCCCACGATAACATTCGGCACCACACCATCGTTACCTTTTTACAGCCTGGGACAGTCTAACCTTGCCGGCGGCCACGACGTCCAAAGCATCATGAATGAGCTTCTTATTCAGCGCCATCATCCTACACAACCGCGCGTGCTCCCCATTGCGCAGCTGGATCTTATGACACCACCTCCCACTAACGCCAGTCCAATTGCTCCTCACGAACAGGAGCCTGTAACGCTTCTCACGAGCATCTTCCCCAAGCTAGCCGCGCTTCAGGCTCTCGACGCTGCCGCAAACTCCCCGGCCGCCTCCCACATAGCCGTCATGGACCCCGGCGCAACCTCTCCAGCAGCTCAGCGCCTGGCAGAGGACGTTCTCGCCGGAGCTGCACAACGCGAATGCTGCGCCTTGACCTGGACCCGTGACCCCCCGCAACCGCAAACCAATCCCTGGGCACAGCAGATGCCCTCAGAAGGAACTTACCAGCTGCACCACCCCGCCTTAGGAACCTTCCCCATCCAAATCGAAGGCGATTGCTCCGTCATCAACAAGCCTTCTACGCGTCCCATCACCGCCATATACGGCCACAATATGTCGCCCACGCCCCATGCAGCCCACCAAAAGCCCGCCTCCATCACCATCCTCAACCCATACATTCTCTCACCATCATCACCTCGCGCAAACGGCTTCTCGCCTCTGCAGCCACCGCCGAGACTCGACAGTCTTGGTCGGGACACCAGACCCATCTCCATAACACCCAGCGAGATGAGCGTTACGCAGCTCCCCACCACTACTGACGCCGCGCCCGACGACGCCATGCTCGCGCGTCTAGACTTCACCAACGATGCGCTCACGCTGAACCTCGGTGCCCTCACCCGCTTCGGAAACCCGTTCCTCGTGGACGTTGCATGTGCCACCCTCCTCTCCGTCGCAGTTGCCGAAGGCGTACGCAGCCGGAAGTACAAGTCCGCCCATAATTCGACTGAGAACTTCGCACCGCCTCCAGTACCCACGTTGGACTTGGAGGGAAAACATGAGGTGACTGATGCAAAGGCGTTCAAATCCGCGTTTAGAGACGGATTCAATGCCGTTGGCGGGAAAGTCAAGGTTCCTAAAGCGCCGGCTGAGACGCTGCGCAAATGGAGTACGAAGTCACGGTCTAATTCCACCGATGAAAACGCCAGTTTCGACAAAGATATTGAATTGGGCGATTGGTACGGGCAATCCAAATCCAAAGCCAAAGTCAGCGCAAAGGAGAAAAAGGGAAAGAAGGAGAAGGTAGAGGATGGGCTGCCATTTGTAGCGCGCGCGATTATCACGGTTTTGACCTTTGCGTTCAAGGCAGCGGTTTTCGTGCTCAGGATTGGAATTAAGGTTGTTGCAGGGGTTATTGTGATGATCACAAAGAATTTTAGTCGGTTATAGGGGAGGTGGACCGGGAGTGACGTGTATATAGATAGTCTGGTGATTCCCTTTTCGAGATTCGGGCTGCGCTTCGTTCGCTCTTTTTGATACCATTATGTTTTCTTTTCGAAATTTTGGGTAGGTATGGTATCAGAGATCAGTGCCGCTGGTGTGGCATTAATGGAATTGATATCTCTTTGATTACTGATGTTCCATGAGACGTTGCTTTTTGTGCCTGCAGTGCTGTTCCGTCGGATTCTTTGGGCCTGGAAACAGTATGGGAGAAAGTTCTTAAAAGTAGATGGTGTGACCTCTAATTGCCTGCAGTGCAAGTATATAGTACTATTCTCAACATCGTGCAGCCTTGATAGCTAATGTGGCGATGTAGTGGTACAAATGTAGTGAGTGACCACGTCCCTCGAACTACCTGCTACCTACCATTGTCCGGATAGACCTCTCATCACCATTATTATTGATTATTGGATTTGAGATTATCTACTGCCATGTATTTGGTCCTATTAGTAGAGGCTCCTTCACTAATGATTGCAAGAGGCGTTGATACCCATTCACCGCTGGCTTCACCAACGCTGTTTGGCGCTTTCTCAAGTGAAGCGACGCGACTGCCTCTTGCAACTGCCCGGCGTCAAACAGCTTAGGTAATCAGCCGTCTCTCACTCTTATAAAGCCTTACAACCCCGCGCCTTCCTCTCCCTTCTCCTTCAACTCGCTTACGACAACAGCTCGACACTGTTGGGCCAGGGCAAGGTAAGAAATCTCGCCACGCTGTGACTGACTGACCTCCACTGATCCATGCGTTGCAGGCGACGGATGAAATTGAAGCCGTCGGGGTCTCTTTTCAACAAAGGACCTCCAAAGAGCACAGCTGCACTCTATTCCGGGGCTTTGGACGGCGTAGACAAACCGGAGCGGAACTCGGTCAATGTCGCGCTCGGGGCGGTGGTACGGCCTTCACTTCCGCGAAACGGGAACGGGACGGCGTGCCCTGATCTTAGGAGTGCCCTCTTCCACTGCTTGACGCCGCACCCAGAGGACGGCCTCCCTCCTTACTTTGTGGGTTGCTGGGCGCGCCCTCCAGAGTTACAACGAGTAGACCAGTATGGATGTGCTAGGCCGGATGGCAAGCTGGGCATTTCGGGGCGCTGGACGCCGGACTGGGTGAGAGGGGGCAAGGACGGTCAGGAAAAGGAGGAAACATGGGGGATGGGAGGCCAGGGATTTGGGTGATGTTGTTCGTGAGCGATACGACGTACCGACCGTGGATCGCGATTCTTTACTAACATACGTCTTTCTGGCGATGAGGTCTTGACCGAGCCAGCGAGTGAAAACTACACTCTGCTCTTTGAGCAACTTCTGGCGCCTTCGGGCCGAGGGAATTTTTTGAACATCTTGGCTCCGCAAGGGGTTTCACTACCTTTTTCATCGAATGGCTCATCGTTGATGTGCCTTTGAGGAAGAAAGACTACTGTGTTGCCATACACGTCTGGGGACACGGCTATAAATCCCATCTCTGGATCACCACGAGCAGTGTATTGTATTCTCAGGGTCTGATTACCTGCCAGGAGCTCCCACGTAGATGCGTTCAGAAATTGAGGATCATTCAGTTCCGTGTGTCAATCTGAGCTCAGTGAGTATTGCTCTATCCGTCCTTCAACAAGCATCTGTCTGTCCGACTCGAACTTGCAGCAAGGTTTCGTAGTGGAAGAAGACGTTTTAAAAAAAGTTACACCCTAATGCCTTTTTTTCCTTTAAGCGTGCGTGCGTGCAATTTTAGACTTAGAGAATAGTGTGAAGTTGGTGGGAATTCACGTGTAGCTCTATGAGCTGGGCAATGGCGGTGAGGACCTTTCACGTAAGTGATTGTATGTATGTGTGTGAGTAAACAACAAAGAATACCATTTCATTGAATTGAAGCCCGCCAAGCTGTTTACTACGCCACCGAGTAAATTGTTTGAACGATGTGTGCCATATTCATGAACGAGACTACTCTCATTAGCCGATCGTTCTGCTATTGAATTCGGAATATTTCCGTAGCCTTTACAGGTATGGTGGGTACATTGACCTTTCATAGAAGATAACATATGAATCAACATTGTTAGCAAGGGCAAATAGTGAACCGAATCTACGAGCACGCTTGAGCGGAATTAGGACTGATACAAACATTCCTTCGAAAAGGTACATATCGTAAGCGTTTGGCTCGACCACGGCTCTTTCTCCTAATTTCAGGCCCTTACGAATTCGGTGTAACTTCTTGATAGACTTCCCCCTTTAAGGCTGGCCTTGGCTGAGACTTTTGTGAAAGGTGGTAGTTCAAATGTTTACCAGCTCATATCCAACCCCTGGTTGAGAATCATGTTACTGAAGTCACGGAGCTGCAAGGCAGAGATCTTTGCCGGAACCTATATTTTTGCGTCTTACTAGTATGATAGGTACCCGAGTGTTAGATCCTGCGGTGACCGAGAGTTCGACTTTCCAATCCGCGTGAAAGAGAACTCCTAGCTGCAAGGCTTTCGGTCATCTAGAATGTGCAAGTGCATATGAAACCCACGGCCGCTGTTTCCGATTCTTCTCTTCAGATTGACGACTAGGTAACATCGAGCTCGACATATCTGTATATATTCCTTCTCCTCTTGAATACCCCCGCTATCCGCGTATCTCGGCATTCATCATGGCTTCGCTTCCACCTTTGAATGGCGGCGACGACCAGAACGGTAAGCTTACAGTCCCTTGAATTGAATGCAGGCTTAAAAATAGTAATATCATACATGACCTCCCTCAAAGCCGTCCGCCCCCAAGACCACTTCGAAGAATAGGCACGATAAAGCTGCCACCTTCTTCGCCGACGGGAACGGGCTGTCTCTCAGTACCTCCGCCTGGTCTGAGTCTTACCGTAATAATCAGGACGCGGAAAACCATGGTGTAATCATTGACCGCATTGGGGATAGCCCCCGCTGGGTCCGCGAGACGCTCGAAATGCACAGGTGTACTCCACGTACACCTCGTACCAGCACTACAATGGGGTCACGGGTGAGGGCCTTATCATCGCCCAGTTTCAGACTGGCTATGTTGGCTCGGCCGAGGCACGCGTGCCTCCGTTCTCTGCTGCCTCTATGACTGGTGATGCGTACGAGCGCCAGGATGCTGGAGTCAACACCGCTCGCCAGGAGCTCCAGCGTGAGTCGGAGACTGGAGAGAATATGGTGCCAGAGCTATAGTCCGTCAACGACAAAGCTTGATCATGTTTCTACATATGACTTTTCAGCTAAGAGAAGTCAGGCTCGAACTACGACTACTAGCCGTTTCGTTTATCGTTTGCCGGATGATAACGAAGCCAGTGGTAAGTGAGCACTGGCGTCCTCATATCTTGACCCTTATCAACTGGCTCTTCAACAGCTTCAGTAAACACCAGTAGCGGTCGCCTGGCTTGCTCTTTTAAGCTCGTCCTTCATTGAGGAACATTCTGCGGCTTCAGCAAGTCATCTGAAGGCGTTTACTGAAGTAAAAAGATGCCTAAGTTGTTTGCCAGAGACACCCATGTGATAGAAGATGCACCGTCCACCAGCTTCGAGGTTGACTGTGGAATGACCGCGTCGGAAGCGGAAAGAGAACGTGCCGATGGCACGTGCACTCGCAAGAGCCTTGGAGGCTTCGGCGGTGACAGCAGCTCCAAATAGCAGGCAACGCGCGTCTGGCTGCACGTACGCGTGCCTGGAGATTCCCCATAAGATAATGACAGGTTAAAGGGCCTTCGAACAGTGACAACATACTGGCGCGCCGCCAGTCGCGAAACTCCACGCGTGTCTGCCGGGTAAATAAGGCTGCGAGGGAGCCACGCGAGCAGAGCTGACGTATGACGTGCCCATAGGCGTGCCCATCAACCATCGCATCCTCGCTGCGTGACATCTGCGCTCGCAGACTTGAGATGACGCTACAAACATTGCAAAAGAACCCTTGAACCCCTATGATGCACTGCCGCTCCGCTACCGCCGTTGCCACACGCAAATCCACCCGAACTTTGCTAGCTTTCCGCTAAATGCTGCTCACACCGCGTACATATTCCCTTGCCCAGATTCCGGACGCCGGGTGCTCGGAAGCCCGCTCCTCTTACTTTCTGCTCAGCAAGTCGCGCAAGGAGCAGCGCAAAGAAGAACAGCGCGCCAGGAGCATGTTGCTGCTCCACCAGACGGGGAGCGTCAAGGTCGGAGAGGTAGTCAGGTACGGACTATGACAGGCGTGACAGCCGTGACAGCCGTGACATTGACCGCTTGCCAGATACACGGTCACATATACACCTTCTCAAGATCGAATATTACCGTCGCCGAACTTTCTACATGTCCGCGTGCGGAATACGTCTGCGATACCCCTCCGCGCCGCATACCTCCACGGACCCTACACAATCCATGTCGCTGCATACCCCTCCACATTCAATCCGAACAAGAAGGTGGAGGCACCAAAGAAGGAAGGCGTGCCTGAGTTTGAGCCAAATCTCAAGGCTGGCGGTTCTTGGAATGCAAGGCTCACAGTGCCGGAGCACATTCGCGAGATCGGCGGGAACAGGGAACAAAACGACGGCACACCACAGAGCGCAACGTGGATAATCGAGATCGCCTCGCAGATTATCTTCTCGCAGTCGGCATCTATTGGCTACGAGCTGCTGGTTGCGCGGGATGAGAAATCCTTGGATCTGGGTTTCATGGCTATTACCGGAAACTCACATGGAGTGCCCGGTCAGGTTCAAGACCACCAGCAGGGAAAGCAATCGCACAAGGCGAGCCATGCTGCGAACCCGAAGGGAGTGTATTCGAAAGCAGTGAAACTGGTCGTGGATGACACTACGAGCCTGTGGAACAAGCCGGAGCTGCCGAAGAATCCGAACAGGCACTCTACTGATGCGCCTCAACAATCGCCAGAGGAGCCACAGAAGCAGAAGAAGATTCACCTGGTGATTCTTACGCATGGCTTACATAGCAATCTGGGAGCAGATATGCTGTATTTGAAAGAGAGCATAGATGCGACAGCTAAACAAGCGCGGGAAGACCGTAGGAAACGGCGACAGGATGAGCGGCAGGCTTCAGGGACGGAAAGAAAGGACATGACTGGTGTTTCTACTGCTCCCTTGTCCGGTGGCCAAGATGACACTTCTGAAGAGGTTGATCAAGACGAAGATGATGAGGAGGTTATCGTCCGCGGCTTCCATAACAATGTCATACGGACGGAACGCGGAGTTCAGTATCTCGGCAAGAGGTTAGCTAAGTACGTCCTCGAGTTGACCTACCCTGATCAGCCGTATCTTCCGCTTAAGAAGCCCAAAATGAAAATGACTTCGTTTACGCCGACCAAAGACAAGACAGCTTCAGGCGTACCGGCACACGATGGGAGCAGCATCCGTCACCAAGGCCACTCTGACGAAGACAAGAGAGCTTATAAGTTCACGAGCATCAGTTTTGTTGGGCATTCTCTTGGTGGTGTTGTACAAACTTACGCGATTGCATACATATACAAGCACTCGCCTAAATTTTTTGAGAACATCAAACCTATCAACTTCATCGCCATGGCATCACCATTTCTGGGCCTAAGCAATGAAAATCCAATGTATGTCAAGTTTGCCCTGGATTTCGGATTGGTAGGGAGGACTGGTCAAGATCTGGGTCTAACATGGAGGGCACCTACACTGGCAAGAAGCGGATGGACAGCGATGGTGAGCGGTCTCGGAGGACAGTCACAAGCCCAACACAAGGAAGATGACCCAGGCTCGAAGCCTTTGCTGCGGATCCTACCGTCCGGTCCTGCCCATGTAGTCTTGCGAATGTTCCGAAACAGGACCGTCTACTCCAATGTAGTCAACGATGGCATTGTACCGCTCCGGACCAGTTGCTTATTGTTCCTTGACTGGAGAGGTCTTGGTAAGGTCGAAAAGGCTAGGAGAGAGAATGGACTTGTTGGCACAGTGGCTGCCTGGGGTTTTGGGCAACTGATCGGCCAGAACACGTCGCCTAACCCATCGAGGGTCGCCTTTTCCTCTGATGAACAGAATGACGGTATTGAATCACCTTCTTTCAGTGAAGATGACACTGCTGTTCCCCAGCCAGGAGTTGACGTGACGAACGAAGATAGTGAGGCACAAGCGGCTGCAGAGCCAAGCGCCAATCAGTGGTTTGATGAAGAGCGACGAAACTCGGATGGGAAAAAGACATCCTCTGATGGTATCCAGAACTCAAGCACGATTTACACGCTTTGGAACTACATACGCCCTTCAGGCAAGCACACTGCCAAAGACAAGAAGATGTTCAAGAGAAGCCAAACGCTAGCAATGGAGCAGGAAGAGGCCGACGCTCAGGCCGGCGAGCACGCGTCGCCAGACCAGCCGGAGCGGCAGAGCAAGAGACCACCAGCGACCCGAGGTGATTCGATACTCAACGACCCGTCGCACGCTGCGAGACCGCCGAAAACGACGATATTTGAATCTGCTAGCGATCTCCTTGCCCCTCCCGTACCTGAGACTTCTTGGATCATCGACCCTTCTACGAGAGCCCGCACGATCTTCCATGACCGCATCTACCATCCAGAGGACATCCCACCGCCACCGACCAGGAAGAGGAACACTGGTCGCTCTTTCTCAGGCGACAGCAGCTCATCTCAGGTCTCCGCAGGCAGTGCAGACGAGACAAGTGGCTTGCGGGTCGAAGAAAAGATTGCTCGCGCCTACCACAAGGATCTATCATGGCGGAAGGTGTTGGTGCGATTGGAGCCAGATGCGCACAACAACATCATAGTTCGCCGCATGTTCGCAAATGCATACGGCTGGCCGGTCGTTAAGCATTTGTGCGACACTCACTTCGCCGACACGTACGCAGCCAATGAGCGCGACGAACGTGAACCCGCCATCGATCGAGCTAAGGGCGTCGATGTTCCTGTTAAGGAAGACGGAGAGCATGTCAAGGGACAGGAAGACTTGGTGTCACCCATTGAGCGTACTGAGAGCGAACTGCGCGAAGTTGCTGACGAGCTTGCTCCTCTCAAAACGCCAGTTAACCAACGAGCACGTGGGCACACGACGGATTCGGTACGCAGCAAAGACTCAGCTACCTGGGATGACATGTATTTCGAAGGCACTTCTGATGAAGACGATGAAGACGACGACCGCAATGCCATTCAGAAATTCCTGCAGCTACCGCCTCAGGGCAGGAGGTCTCCGAGAACGCCCGACTCAGAACGTGGAACAAGCCGTGCAGAGATTGCAGAGTTCCTGTCCACTTCTTCCTCGGGTATAGACATGCATCGTGGGCTTGGATCTTCACCGTCGAAGCCAGCCAGAGCGCGCGAACCTGATTCGCTGGAGTCGATGGGCGGAGGCGCCATGCTGGGCAAGGGACGACAAACGTCTAGCCCACCTCAAACACCTTCTGCGAACATCAGCGGTGTGGGACTTCGCAAATCGCTCGACGTCAGCAGCCCGGCATCCGCGTCGGCACAAGATGGCCGTGCAAGAAGCGGTAGTGGGGGCGTGTCTGAGCAGGTGGCACGGTTGAGCTATTTCCCAGATTCGAGGGACTCCAAGTAGATGTAGGCCCTGGCAAACAGTTTCAATCTCGCTTTTGGTGCATTCGACAGTCATTGGACAATGGGCGTTTGAGGAGGAACATCTAAGGACTTTGCATTGCACCCTCGCTGTATACCCCACACCATCGGTCGGCATGGCTAGCTCTCTTATCAATATCACACGATTTCTCTTGTACTGCTATCCGTGCTTTCTTCATGTGATTTACCCGGTCGACCTTCGCTGCGCTGCTTCTGACGTTGCATGCTTCACCGAGTCCTCCCACGCTGCCCCTTCCTTCACCACCGCGCGCCTGCCAAATGTGTAAGCTTCCTTCCTTCACTTCTACTCCACGCACAAGGCAGCACCGCGGTGACGGCTGTTTTGATCTATCTTGCTTCACCACAGCAACGTCTGCCTGGCCTGTTGGTATATAAGATGCCCCAGCCAGCCTTGACCTCTGCCCCTTGACTCGCTCCCTACGTTGTTTGGCCATTTTGCAACTGGAAAAATGGCAGCTAACAAGCCACGTAGGTTGTCGCCGTCCCCTCAGCGCTCCCGCCGCCGCTTCGACCCCCGGCGGCTCTTTCCACGCAGCAGCCCTACACCCAGGCTCCGGTCTGCCGTGTCTACCAACTCACTCCGCGCCGCAGCGGGCACTGGGTCCACCCCCGCTGCCCTCGAACCGGTGCGAGATGCGCTTCCGGTGAGTCCCAGGACCGCCAGGCCCTTTGGCGAGTTCCACGGTGCTCCGACCACAGCGGTGACCTGGAAGGACATCCACGAGGAGACGGACAGTCACAATGACTATGGATTTGCACTCCATGATCAGGCTCAAGTCAACCATGGCTAAGAGATCAATGATCTGGCCAGTCCTGCGATCCCGCTCTGTTCAATTGCCATCGAGCTCATGCTAACTTCACATAGACCGCATCCGACTCCAGCCGCCAGCACACGAGGGTGAGGTTTGCGGACGACGAGCGCATGCGCGCCCAGGACACCGAGCGCAAAAAGGGCAAGTTCCAGAGCCTTTTTCCGTTCCGCACTCGCGAAAAGGACTCTGGCAAGCGCACTGCGGCTCTCCGCTCTCATCTCCCGTTCAGGTCTATGGTGAATCTGGCTGAGAGCGGCAGTCACTCTGACTTTCACCGCCGCGCAGAGGGCGATAGCTTCGACCGCTTTCTAGACGAGCAGCCTTTCTACCAGCGCCTCCACCCTGAGCGATTCACACCATCGCCTCAACCTCACGCCCGCAACCGCCCAAGGGTTCTCGACACCAACATGTTGAGCCGCAACGATGAAGCTTCCCAGAGCGGCGATAGGGCTCTTTCTCGCAACACCCAGCGTGCATCAAGCAACTCAGTCTTAGACATTATCGAAGGCTACCAGGAGCAGCGTTCGTCGGCGACATCGATGCCGCTGACTACCACCGCACCAAATTTGTCGCGACTTGCTGACCCGGATCAACATGACCTTTCCGAAGTACGCGAAGAGGCTGAGGAACAAGAATTCGTACAACGAGGCTACGTCTTGCCTTCCTTCACCTCTCTGGCCCGTCCCGTTGCGCTGAGGAGTCACCGACCCTCTGCTCCCGTCTTAGATTCGGTACCAGCTCGAGACCAGCAACTCGAGAAGATTGAAGAGGCAATCGCACGCATTGTACAGACAGACGAACGAGCGCGCAACATGACCGACGCAGAGAATGAGAGTCTCAGAAAGCGAACCGACAGAGCCTTGCTCATGGCGGCAGACATGGCGGAAGAGAAGTCTAGGATGGACACCGAGGTCGCTTCGCTGAAGAAATCCCATAAGTTGTTCACGCAACAAGCCAACCAACTTGTGTCACGTTGGTCGCCTGACTCGTCTCTCACGTCTGTCAGCAGCCGTGATCTCATTGACGCCATCCCCTCGGACGAAGAGCCTGAGATTTGCGAGGCCGATGTCGCTGTGTGCTACCCTGTCACTAAGATACCTGCTGGTACGGTTAGGGTGGTGGGCAGGGGCCGTCCTGCGGTGAACAAACGTCAACGAGAGGAGATGGCGGCTGGCCAGGACAGTCAATCAACCCAGGTCGCAGACAACAGTGTGTTGGACAAATCCATCCAGAACAAGCCCTCTATGAGCGAGCTGAAGCGCGTGAAAGCACCGATAGCTCTCAACAAGGGAGGAACCGAGCCCTTTCCGATGTATATCGAACATTTCAAGGAAGGAGAGCGTAGGAAGAACCTCGGGATGCCCCGTGACGAGTCGCAGGACTTCACTCAGACTTGGGTTGATCGGCATGTCGACGTGAAGGAGCGCCCAGTATCAATCGCTTGTGACCAGGATGTACGTGCTGAGAGGGCTATTCCTCCTGCTCCGTTCCCAAAGGATGGTTTCAATACAACGCACGCTACTTCCATGTCACCGATGAGGGCCCCGCCTAAGCCGCCATCGAGAACTCCACCTCGTCTGTCTATGACACCATTGAGAATTCCACCCATCCCAGCTAGGTCTCCGCTGAGGCAGTCCAGCTTGCCGTCTCCGACTGCAGTGCCTCTTCCCAGTTCGCCTGTTCCCCCTTTCCGTAGGGCGCCAGTGAGAGGTAAGCCTACTTCGTCATTTGGTCAGCCTAGCGTTTTGCGTAGCACTCCGCCCCGCATACAGCTGCCGGCTCCAGCTTCCAGCGTCTCGCCTACTAGGTCTTCCTCGCTTCAGGCGCCGACTCGAAAGCACTGTGTCCAGGGTGGTCACACGTTCCGCCCCATGAACCTCCACGAGGTGAGTATCCTCTATCTTCACAAGCTTTCTATCTGCTCACACTGTTTAGGTCCCGGACAACGTCGAGATGGGACGCATCGGTGTGTCACCCTACCTGAATACTCAAGCCGGGGTCATGCAGCAAGTCGACGGTTCCATTTGCTGCGAGAAATGTGGTGACAACGCCGAGGTCTATATGCAGTGCGAGCTCCCCGAGTGCAGCCTTTCGGTGTGCTTCGACTGTGCGCTTATGATACAAGCAGAGGGTGAGAGGAAGAGGATTGATGCTTGGCACTACTAAGTGTAGAAGGCATTTTGTAAGGCGTTGAGGTTCTTTGGTATGAGTTGGAGGTGACAAGGTTTCATTGCATGAAAAGGCGTTCCTATTTGGGGAAATACCCGCGAGAGCTTCGAATAGCCTCCACCTTGTGCTTTTCTAGGATTTTGAGAAACCCATGGTATCGAAGCTGGTGGACTCATTGGATTTGGTCTAGCGGCGTAATATGCACTAGGACTAACGGACCCCCGGGCAATGCAAAGCTTTACAAAAGAGCGTAGACCACCGATGCTCAAAGAAATTGCTACCGTAGCGACCAAGCCGATTCACTTCACATGCAATCGACCAATCCAACCGCACCTCCAGGACCAGACCCGCATTCGCATTACCACCCGCGTCCCTAAAACTACATTCAGACCACCTCGATGACTTCCTTTCCCTCTCCCTCTCTTGTCAGCCCCTTGATCAACCCCTTTGCGTCTTCTAGCTTCCTTGTATCAGGGCCAAGCTTCACCCTCTTTCCCTCTCTTTCTTTCTCCACTGCGCTTTCTTTCTTGAGAGCAGTGGTGGTGGAGAACGGTATGCGCGTCAGGGTATGCATGGCTTCTGTAGGCCTGGGGCTGGTGAGTTGCTGGCCAGCGGGTGAGGGGGACGCTTTAGGGACTCAGGTGCTTGTATTGGGTTGTAAAAGCACGGTGCGGTTTGTGTATTCGGGACTGCTAGGCCGGGGACCATGGGCTGGATCGTGAAGGGGGGATGTGACTGTTTGATGAGTGCGGGTTTGCATAATTCATTCATTGGGGCGGGAGAGACTTGGGCGCTAGCTTGGGGTGGAGACGGAGCCTGCTTTTCCGTGAGCATGACAAAACGCGTGGGAGAAGAGGGGACGTACGGTGATGAGGTACGCTTTCAGAGCTCCAACTTTCCGACCTTACAGTCCGAAGATGAAGACGAGGCGAAGGTCGGTATGGGTATTGGACAGATTCTTAGGCTGACTGTGGAGACCGGGAGATGTGGGGCGTTGGTACTCTCCAGTACTGACACAGGGCGTTGAGGATGAAGGCACGTAGGCCTTGTCCTTCGCAAGTATGAGTCCAGATATATTAGACTATAACAGGTGTGAGGCTGAATTGGAATCCAGTGCTGCTGTATGTGTGCCCCATACTCTATTTTGTGAACGCTGCGGCGGACAAGGAACTGCCCAGTGTCCAGGCGAGCAGGCGAGGATAGGCGTCGGTATGACTTGAGAAGAAGAGAAGGAAGAGAGATGAATGCTTTTTGTGACGGTGTAAGGGGATTTGTGTTTCAGAAGAGTGGTGTTGGCGGGCTTGAGCGTAAGGGGGTGTGAGTAGCAAGAGCGGTAGGTGCCGTGGTAGAGGAAGGTGAGGAAGAACCCGAAAGTCGCTCGATCAGCATCTTGAAAATTGATAGTCGGGATCTCAGAGACCCTGGCCGTCGCGGTCGAAGACGTCTCGATTGTCGTTGCGGCATTTGGAGTGTTAGTTGGCTCTGATATGGCGGAGTTCTCCCTGCCTACGTCTGAACTCGAATCCCCGGTTCTATGCTGTCTGACGCAGACGTATCGCATGGTGCGTTCAGCTTTGCGAGCTTATTCTTAAAAAGCGAGAGCTTGCGCAGAGAAGGGCGTGTAGAGGCAGGTGAGTCAGCAAAGAATCAGTGAGCTTGGAAAGGGTTCTAGATCGCACATACATTTTCACGAAGACTGAGGTAGGGTCGTGGTCGGTCAGTAGTGTCTCTGCTGCTGTCATTGTTGCGTTTGGGTATTTGGGTTGAAGGATTAGGATCAAGAAGTACATTTTTTTTTTTCATATCAACGGATAGATTTATTGCAGGTGAGAGACTTCAAAGGGGACGGAGGAATGGGCGTTTACTGTTTATTGATGTTGATAGTTATTGGCGAGCTTGAACGGTAGATTTCGGTACTAGGCTCATAAGTAAGTGGAGGTGAAGGCAAATGGTGGAGCTACTTCATTTGGACATGTCGAAGACAGGACGAAAAGCAAGTGAACAGTTCTCTGTTTAGTGTTACAATACAATCCGAGTTCGATGAATGACACTAGCTAAGCTGTACTTGGTGGATTATCTCTAAAGCACTCGTCATCAGCGACTCAGTCTAGGGGAAAGTATTATGGTGGCTGGTTTCGAGCCCCTTTCACTGTAACCTGCATTTACCAGCAGCCTTGCTCACAACCAAAGCACCAGTGAGCCCAAATTGCGACGATACGCCATTGATACGGGGAGTAGAGTTCAGATTCTTCACGACAAGAATCTGGAAGCAAGCAGCGCTGCCCTGGCGAGAGGCTATTGTGGACCATGCGAGAAACAATTCCCATATCTAAAGGAAAAGTATTTGTCAGTCAGAACTCGAAACCAAGTCGTTATTGCGCGATCTCATACTTACTCTATACCATCTTCCTCCGAATTTGGCTTCGATAGTTCCACGGTTGCTGACCCAGTTGCGATACCATCGCCAAATAGTGCCGGAATAGTGAACTCCCACCGTATCGACACTGTCGATATCAGAGTTTTGACTCACGAAAAGGGACGGTAACGACCGACGACTCACCCCTTGATCTCAAAACCAGCCCTCTCAAGAGATCTAACGTAATTCCAAAGCGGCGTGGACGCGTCCGCACCACGAAATATATACTTGTTTAAGAACGACCCCCATATGAAATCTTCGTATTGCCATGCTTGTCGTAGTCCAGACAGTTGTACGTACATAGAGCCGTCGTCCTCGAGCATATCGTAGCATTGGCGGAAGAACTTAGTAAGCCTCCTGACGCCGACGTGCTCGCCCATCTCGAGCTGTGAGATCTTGTGGAATTTCTTCTCCTGCGGGATATCGCGGTAGTCCATGCACAAGATCCGGCTTTGATCTTCGGGAATGCCAGCTCGGCGAAGGCTTTCGTTACCCCAGGCGGTTTGATTGTGAGCTAAGGTAACACCAGTTACATCAGCGCCATAATTGACGCTGGCAAATTTTGCAAGTGTTCCCCATCCGCATCCAATGTCAAGAAGAGATTCGCCTGGTCGGAGCTCTAGTTTCTCACAAACAATAGCCATTTTGTTATCTTGCATCTCCTCCAGCGACTCTTCTCGGGTCGGGTCAGAGATGATGCCGCTCGTGTATACCATGCGTGGCCCGAGGAAAAACGAGTAATGATCGTTGCCTTGGTCGTAGTTTGGCCGCACTTGGTCCAGATCTTGACTTCTCGTGTGGAAAAGAGCATCTAGACCAAACGTGAAGAGAATGTACTTGCATAGATCCCACGTAAGGGTAAAATTTGACCAGTCATGTCGATATTCCATGATGTCGAGGCAATCTCCATTGAAAGCCACTTTGCCGTCAATATACATTTCGGCGAAGGTATGTATCGGGATCGTATTCCTACCACACCATTTTGCCTTATCAACGTCGAATGTGAATGAAATGTAGTGTTCGACGGGACGGCCCGGCAGCTCGTAATTCTTGTTTGGTCTCGGACTGCTCCGGGAGGCCATGATCCAGTAAAATGCTAAGAGGGGGATCAAGGTAAAGAGGCTTGTGGTCAACGTGACGAGAAGACCACCACCAACAAGTTGAGCTAAAATAACGGGGGTGATGATGAGTACAAGTAGCAAGAGAGTGTTGGAGAAACTATCCCTTCCGGGTCCGTCGGCAGGAAGCGGTGCATTGTGTATAGCAGGTGACTGAATATGATATTAGTGAATTGTCGGTAGGAGAAATGGGAAGCCAGTGGCATCGACCTACTTGTGTGATCAACTCGTGTTGCTTCGCACCAATAAAACTAGGTGAAAGCTGGCTCGGTAGAGTCGCAGAAGCATCTAGATCCATTTCTGTCCCCATTGTTCGCGATGTCACAAGGATAGATTTTCAAACAGACGAAGGCAAGAGGGGCGAAAGTAAATTTATAGGTGCACACCGCCACTCAGCTTAGTGTACAAGTTCGGGATCTTCGGTCTTCGTCCAAAACAGCGTCCGTCGTACGTCGCATCCCACTGGCCGCGCCAGAACTAGTGTGCCATATAGCCATCACACAAGTGGGCCCATACACAGATTCTGTCTGCAGGAGGCCGTATGTAGAGCAGTGCCAAGTGGCCAAGAGCCAGGCTCGCATCCGCGGTGATTTTCCTACGTCCGCAATCTTGTAGAGACCGAGTTGTATTATGAAGATACGCATTTCAAAGAGTCCGCCAAAACATAGTGAAAATCTGCTACATGATACAAATCTCGAGGCTGTGCTTTTCAGAAATATAACGCAATCCATATGGCCCAAACGCTTGTGGACTAGGATCGGCCCATAACAGCTCCAACGCGTTGAGAACAAGCGAAAGATGCCGCATCTGATAGTGGGAAGTTTTAAGCCAATACGCAAGTTCCTGGCGATAGTTTTCGTCTCTCACGCAGGATCCACCAACGATGACAGCCCACATCAGGGTTGAAGCGCATGGAGTGGCCGCAATAGTGCGACTAATTCTAACCATGGCCTCTACGTTGGTCTGAATAGCTGATTCGATGTTCGGTGTCGGCGGGCTGCTCCCCAGTCGAGCAGTCGCGATATAAATACGAAGAGCGTGTCGGATGAACTCAGCAGCCATATTGCTCTGCACCCACTCGGAAAAAGCAGCGTGGGCGTTGTCGGGCGACGTTCTGTCATTGAGAGACATGCAGGTCTCGATAGCAAGGACTAGGTTTGCATAGTGATCGAGGAACGCCCGGGTAGGCTCTATCTCGCCCATCGATTGCTCAGCGAGGCGACGGCAAAAGAGCGCATTAGCTCGTGGTATCATCTCGAAAAGCATCCTACTTCCACCGAAAATGTTACTCAGGGGCTGGGATAGCCTCAAACCGAGAGTGGGTGGTACTACTGAGATAAACTCCGTCGAATATCTCGGCTGAGTGGGGATGATGAGATTACAGAGTGCCATATACGAGTAGCCGTCGTAGATCCATGATAGTACATCGTTGGTCTCGTCGGACTGAGCCGAAGCAGCGGCTCCGATGTTACAGAGTTGGGAAAACGTATGCTGAATTGCCTGAAGATGCAATGACAATGTCGTCCGAGCAGAACCAGCTAGGATCTACAAAATTATGACATATTAAAGCTCAGCATTTTTGAAAAGGAGGGGTGTCTTACTTCATACAGGCAAAGAAAAGCTAGCACCGACAGAAGTCGCATGGTGCCGTTCATCTCGCCAGAGTGCCCGCGAGCAATAGCGTGTCGGAGCTCCCGCAAGACCAATGAGTAATGCATGTAAGTAGCTCGCTTCACTGATGCTATGCCTGCAAGCTTGTGTGATAGATGTGCACCACTGACAGCCAGGACGGCATGCATTAGCAGGTCATCGTCGTGGGCCAATGGAAGCACACGGCTGATGAAGGGGTTCCGAGCCTGGGTCTGAGTCCATGCCGGAAGCAGAACAGCTGTCACATTCCTATAGTGCTCCAGCAGCTTGAACGACTCAGGTGTGAATTCGCAAGCGCGGCTGGTCCCAGCGAACATGAGATGATTCAATGGGGACAAGGATGGAGTCGACCACGAACTGCTGTTTCTGGTTGGAGCACGTCTTTGATCGGACCATTCACAACCCAAGCTGTTGCGTCTGCATGCTGAACAACATGGACGTACCTCGTCGCATTTCTTCTTTCGTTGCCTACATGGTAGGCAACCTGTCTTGGAACGAGTATGCTTCAAGCGAAATTGTTTGGGAAAGGGTGCTCCAGGACGCTCGGGAGGATTCGATTGCATTGTTGGTTCAGCGTTGTGCGTACAGCATTTTCGTGGCTGCTCTTGAACCGCATGGTGTGCGGTCGTCACGTCTGTCGGAAGGTATGAAGTCTAGGTGGTCGGGGGCCAAGCAATACCTTATCGAAGCGTTATCTAACCGCGCCTATACCGCATATGGGATGGTCCAGGCGACAAGCGTGGAGATCGGTGGGTCGCTGGCTATGACTACCTATGCTCCAAGTGAATCTCGGATTTGAGATCGGCGATGTAGGACCGTGAAATTCTGGGCAAGCGTGTGGAAGATGTAGTAAAGGAAGGAAGTGAGGTGGGCGATGCAGCGGTTGACAGCGCTCTCAGCGCTATCGCTTACCACCCTAGGCATCACCACTCAAAAAAACACTGATAAGTCACATCAAAGCTATTCCCACGTTCGTTGCCTAACAGCACGTGATAAAAGTGCCGAAAGAGAACCGTGAAATCACCAGTGACCTTCGATGCGACACAAGTAACATTTGTGAGATGGTCGGTCTCCTCACCTCTTTATGTTACCGTGGGGATTGTAGTGCCTTCAAGCAAAGCTAATCGAGCAATATATTTGCTGCGAAGAGCACCTAGCGTCCCATCGAAATGAACCAGGCTTACTTTTTCCGGTGCGCTTTGAAAATCGTGGGTGATTCGATGATAGTTGCAACGATACCACGGGAATGGCACGCATGCGACTCTTCACAAATTATGGCCACCCGGAGATGGCGGGGAGTATGTTGGTAGTGCAGGTAGATCGGTTTAAGTGATGTAGACGGCATGGTGGCTTTGTTAACATCAGGGTGGAGAGCAGTGAGTCTGGTGCAAAACGCCTGATTGTTTGATAAGGAAATGGTGATATGGTGTTGATAAACAGAACGAAATTTTACCAGAGTGCTTTTAGGGAGATCGACCACTGCTGATGATTCCAACTCGAAAAATAGGTGCAAATACCTATGCGAGTGTCTTTCGACGAGAGAATCTTCAAGATGTTGCAATGAAAGATGCACATGTTCGAACCATTTATAAAAATACCCAAGAGGTTCTGCATTGGCTTCTCATGATATCAATGTGCGACTCCGAGAAGAAGTTTACATACCCAGGTTCTACACTCGCAGTATCTTCTACATCCATAGTGACTAGTCTGCGATGTCAATTATGATTTTGTATCGCCGTTCGGATGGACCATCGATAGTTTAGATACAAAGAATCGACTTGCATGGACAGGATACCAAAAGGCTCATCGCGAGTTCTCCACATGGCCGGCATACCATAAAATCTCCTACGGAGGGTCGGGATCTGAATGAATGCCGGCGTCGAATCTGTGGAAGACCCCATGAGCTAACTCATAGACGACCTTTTCACCATGTGAATGACCCTGCGAGGTCGGCCGGTATGCTGAAGCTACCTTTGGAAGCCCCCGCGCAGAATCACTTGCCATAAAATAGTGATCAATAGCCATATATAATTCAACTTCCAGCGCCACCGTCATCGCCGTCCCAGTGCCTGTTGAAGGCACCAGGCAGCATTTTCAAAACGTTACCGCCGAAAAGTCGTGGATAATAGGTAATAATCCTACATATAGTACAAACCCGCCTATGGGACGGCGCTGAGATATGTAATGTAACCACCCTTACTTTACACGTAGGCGCTTTAGTAGCTTACTAATACAACCCTTCTACCTACTTAATTCTTATTTGCCCTCTTCCTCAACAAATAAATATCCTCGTCCTGCCCCTTAAATTCCCTAAATAGCCCCGTCATACGCTCTAACTCCTTCCTCCTCTTAACCACACCCGGCCTCTGTAGCCCCTTCATGGTCCTCTGCTTCTCCGGATCCGGCAACAAACCCCTACTAATCATCTCCCTCCTAACAACCTTGTTCAGACCCAGCTCCACACGACGATCAGCCTTCGTAGGGTTCTTCTTCAGTAGCTGGACGTTGCGGGCCTTGAGAAGCTCGCCGGTGACGGGAGCCTTGACTTTAAGAACGGAACCTTCAGCATGAGTGCGCATGAGTTGGTTGATCTTGGTGTTTTGGCGTGTACCTTCGGTGTGGATGTAAGAATAGACGTCGGTGGTGGTAGGCTTGGCGCTGCCGCAAATGTGGTGGTAGAGGTCGCCGAGGTGCTTGGAGGAGGTGAGCTGCGGGTCGGAGATGTAGTGGCCGGTGAGTTGGGTGAAGCGCTTGGAGAGCTGGGAGGATATTTAATTACTGTATCAATTACTCGTGTTATGGGTAACTTACAGCGAATTTGAGTTCAGAGTCTGTGAGCGGAACATGTTGCCACTTTACTTGCACATTAGGCTCCACGTGCAGTACAATCTTGCTAGACGCGGATGTAATGCTGTCACGAAGCGCATCCCGAATGGCAGAGACACTCTGTTCACTTGAGCGGGCAGCTGACTCTAGCACAGCATGGCGCAGCTCGTTCAGGGTGGTTGAGGAGGTTGCCAAAGCGGCATCGAAGTCGAAAGCCGGGACGGCAGACACAGGCTTTTCCAAGACAACTTCTTGTACGGTTTGCTTGACTTCCACAACGGGCGCCACGGGATCAGCAGTCTTGACGTTACGAGGCACAGGCCTGTTCGACATGAAGTCGAACTTGGGCTTCTCAGCATCGTCCTTAACCAGCGCCGCCTTTTTGAAGGCAGGGGTGGCAGGGTCCATGATGGGTGGTGGAGGCGGCGGCTCTAGAGATGTGACAGACTCTCCCTCTTCTGCCAGTAATTCGTCTTGTGTGACCTCCCCTGCCTCCCCTGCCGGATGTTCGTAATCCGGCACACGCTCCATTTCTGCAAGCAAGGCCTCTAGCGAGTGACCTGGGGGGAAGGAGAGAATGAATTCGCCCTCGCCATTGCGTTGCAGTTGGATATCGTTGATCCATGTGGGAATATCGTAGATACCTCGGTTTGCTTGTTTGGAAATGTCCAGATCCTTCCCTGCCTGCTTAAGTGCGTGAACCTCGACGACAGCTTGATGGAAATTCTCTCGTAGGATCTCTGGCTTGGTGACGCGCGATTGGCGGCCAAAACTACGCTGCTTAGCCTGTTGAAGCCTATATGCTGGATTAACATTCTCACCTGAAGTCCGTGTACGGTTTGCCGGTGGCCTCATCAAACGTTTGCGCCATCATCAGGTTCTCATCCCGGAGCGTGTAGTACGTCCCCGTCAGATTTTCAATTTGGTCCGCCATCTCCTGCGTCATCGGCGTATAGGTCCTCATGGTCAGCTTCTCGAACTCCTTGGCCATGTTGACCTCCTCCGCCTGCTCGATCCATTCTTTTCCACCAACATGCAACAACGGTCCCTCAGTAGCTTCTTTGTATCTCCTCTTTAGCAGCCGCTCGTCTTTCGAATGTTGTTTTCGAGCAGATTGCACGGATCGTTCATCCTCAAGAACCTCGACTTCCTCGCCCTGCTCCTCGGGAGCGATGCGCACCGGCGATGACGGATCGTAAGGGTCGACGTGCGCGCCAATGGGTTCCGAGTCACCAAGTATTCGCTTCTGCCATCTTCGCACAAAGGCCTGGTGCTTCTTCTTGTCTTGCTTTCCGCCGAGGAGGAAGTTGAAGGTAGGGGTCGTGGAGAAGCACGCGGAGGTGGTGCGGAGATGCGACTGCGCTGCGGCGGCACGTAAACACTGTGAAGGGCCTGTCCGACGCTGGATTAGAGATGGAACGGGAAGCGAAGGATCGATTGCCCGCTGCGGGCGCGGTATTCGTCGCATTGGATTGGTGATGAAGATGGACCTCTTCGGCGGTGCACGATTGAACGCTGCAACTTTTCGACGTAGGCCGAAGAATTGCCGACTCATCTTGACCAATCAACGCGTCTACTGTAAGCCGCAGCAACACGCGACACTACGACACCCTGGCGATGGTCATCAATGACTATTTATTTAGTTGATAGCAGGTCTACGTTGCACTTGTGACACGATCAGACCGGTACATGTAGACGCGGTAGTTTGGGCAGGGGCAAATTTGGTGCGGCTTGAACAAGGCCAAAGCAACACGTCGGTCATTCGGGAAGTGAGTGCGACGTTTCTTTCATACATCTTGATGTTTCATATACAGAATTGCATGCCAATGGATCGTTCTTGACCTCATCGGTCTCCTCCAGCGAACTTCTTTCCTAGCCATGTAGATCCTCGTTCGTCATATTCAGCCTTCGTCACCAACGCTTCCTTCATCAGATCTGGCCGACTCGCAAACCGCGCAGCACCCAGCCACGTATGCTTGATCGGGTCATCTGCTCTTACGATGTTGAGCAAGTATTGTGAAGGCACCAATGTCCTCAACTCGCCCTCCAGCCTGTCCATGAAACCAGGAATGAGCGTGTTCCCTCCGACGACCACGACATTTGCCAGCATGGCAACCCGCAGAGACTCCGGGAGTCCGCTCAGTGCTTCTATGACAGCGCCGGGTAGTCCGACTTCCCGTATCCCAATATCGGCCGGATTGAAGAGTAGCTCTGGGACAGCGAACCGTTCGTTTCCGAGCGGTAGAAGGTCCTCTCGCGGGCCTTGCAAAGGTTGCAATCCGCGGCGCATCCTCGACTTCGCCGGGTCGTGCGGCCTCACATACCCATGAACTGATTGCTCGTAATCTGGCAAAACATAATCCAGCACTATGCTCGAATCAAGCTCTCTCTTGTCGCCTAATCGACCTTTCCATGTCCGTTCAAGGTCTTTCGAGAATTGCTGCGTTGTCGGCGCAACGAATGACACAGCTTCTTTGATCTCGTTGAGCAGATATGTCTCCTCCAGCATGTTGTAGTGCCTCAGCGAAGAGAGCTCCTTCAGGTAGTTCGTGAGCAGCTTTCCACCGACCGTGAGTCGTCGTACCGCCGAATGCAACAGCTGCCCTTTGTATACAGGCAGTATGGTCGTATCGGAGTAGGATGTGTCGATGAGAAGTAGGCACTCTTGTGGGAGCGCGCCGAGGAAAGCAGAGTGGTATGCGTTCATCGCGCCACCAACGCAACGATAGTAGGCAGCGAATTCGAATTGCTCGAAAACGATCTCATCGCAGTTCTTCTGCAGCTCTTTGGGACAGTTCGGCTTCTCCGTTAGAAGCAGGTTCGTATTCTTTGGTTCACACTACAACAGGCTTAGTTTCGGAGCATTTATTATGGTAAACCTCGGCCTCGTACCTACCCACAGCTCCGTCCCCGCATCAGCACCCATGATTTCATGCTCCCAGATCGCCTTCTGAGCCTCCCAATTGACGATGAAGCCCTTCTCGACGGGCCTTCGAAACGCGAGCTCGCCAAAGTCTTTGCATTCTGCTAACTCTGACGCGACATATGTGCGCTTGTCGCGTGAGCTTCGCGCGATGCAGTTTGGTATCACGCTGCAATCGTCATAGCTGAGGTCTACGGCTTCGTTCGACACAAGGCCGGCTTTGAGGGTATATGCGCCGTTATCGATCACGAGTGTTTGCGAGGGTACAGATGCTTTGGCTTTTTTCTTCGGCGCCATTGTTGGTGGTGAGGTCGCCCCGCGTGGAGGTGGGAGCTGTGAATCAAAGCTTACGTAAGTGCGGTAAAATCGACATCGCATAGGCCAACTATCGTTTGCAGCGCGTCTAAGGGATAGTTATAGCTATTTTAGTGTAAGATTAATTTAAAAACCTTAAAGCTTAATAAATATAAATATGATTTAATAACTATCTAAAAGCTAAACACTAGCTCTAGATACTTATTACTACTAAGGTGTGCTAGTTCCTATGTATTTTGGTGTTGAGGCGGGCATGTCTTAACTAAACCACATAAGGGAGGTGAGCGGGGCTGCGGGGCTACCAGGATAGTGTACCGAGGCAGTTCGCGCCGCCCGTGACTCTGGATATGCCAGGCACTTTCTGCGACAGAACTTAAAGGGGTCGCGCAGCTCTCACGACATACACTGGCACGACACACTAACGCGATTAGCTTCACGGCGTCTCCGTAACACTCTCACGACCTACTCAGAGCGCGATCCTCCATCTAAACGAAGCTCAAACACCATGGCGGCTAAGATTCCCCCCTTCGAGCACACATCGCTTGACGAAATTCCTGCCGTCGCCGCGCGCATCCGCCAAAGCTTTCTGTCGCACAAGACGCGCCCGCTCGAGTTCCGTCTGGTGCAGCTCCGGAAGCTATACTGGGCACTCAAGGACAATGAGGCTCTTATCATTGAAGCATGCAAAGAGGATTTGGGCAAGCCAACATTCGAGACGCACCTTGCGGAGCTCTCATGGTGCATGAACGACATTGTTTTCATGCAGAACAACCTGCCGCGATGGGCCAAGGACGAGAAGGCAGAAGACATCAACTTCACGAACAAGCTGATGGGTCCGCGCATCCGAAAAGACCCCCTCGGCGCGGTGCTGGTTATTGGGTGTGCACACTAGGACCTGCTCATGGAAAGTTGCTTACAGCAGACAGTGCCTTCAATTTCCCCATTCAACTATCGCTCGGTCCCCTCATCGGCGCCATCTCTGCTGGCTGTACCGCCGTCCTCAAGCCCTCCGAGAGCTCGCCCCACTGCGCGGCTGTCATGCAGAAGATCATCGCAGAATCTCTCGATCCCGAATACTACACCATTGTACAGGGCGCCATTCCTGAGACCACCGCACTCCTCGACCAAAAGTGGGATAAGATCTTTTACACAGGGTCCGCCAACGTCGGCACCATCATTGCGAAAAAGGCTGCCGAGACACTCACACCAGTCGCGCTGGAGCTTGGTGGCAGGAACCCCTCTTTTATCACGAAGAACGCGGATCCGAAGCTGGCGGCACGCCGTCTGCTTTGGGCCAAGACATTCAATGCGGGTCAGGTATGCGTGGGTCAGAACTACACCCTCATTGACAAGGAGATGGTGCAGCCCTTCGTGAAGGAACTGGAGGTGCAGCTCAAGCAGTTCTACCCGCAAGGAGCCCGGAACTCTCCCGACTACGGTCGTATAGTCAACCAGCGCCAGTTCCAGCGCCTCAAGAAGATGCTTGACGAGTCGCGCGGCAAGATTCTGATTGGTGGTACCATGGACGAGGATGATCTCTTCATTGAGCCCACCGTGGTTCAAGTCGACTCCATGAACGACTCTCTTATCAAGGACGAATCATTTGGTCCATTCCTGCCCATTCTCCCCGTCAACGACCTCGATGAAGCTATCAAAATCGCGAATGAAGTCCACGCCACTCCGCTCGGTCTCTACCCCTTCGGCTCCAAAGCCGAGATGGAGAAGGTGCTCTCGCAGACGCGCTCCGGGGGCGCCACTCTCAACGACGGCTTCTTCCACGCCTCTATCCCCACTCTTGCCTTTGGTGGCGTAGGTGACTCGGGTCAAGGCGCGTACCGAGGCAAAGCATCATTCGATGTATTCACCCACAGAAGGAGTGTGACGAGTACGCCTACTTGGATAGAGGGCATGCTGGATATGAGGTATCCTCCTTTCACGGCTAAGAAGCTGCAGCAGTTTTTGAAGATGAGCGAGATGAAGCCGAACTTCGACCGACAAGGAAGAGCGATCGGATGGGGTGGGTGGTTTTTGGGATTGCTCGGTTTTAAGTCATTGGCTGCCGTTGTGGGTAAGTGATGCCCACGCGTCTGCCCTGTCGCTACGCTCTTCATCATGTGATATATTTTGGTTGGATTGTGCCATCTGGCTGGATGGATTTCTTCCGGTTCTCTCATGTTGCCGTTACCCGTTGCTATCTGTATCTCATGTTAGCCGTTGAGCTAGTCATACGTTCTCAGCGTTGCAAAGCATGATGATGATGCACTTCCTTTTGCCTGCGTCCGCACCTGGTTCCCCCATTGTTCGGCGGTTGAGCATCTGCTAATGTCTACCAGTGGCCGCCGGTATCCGCATGTACCTCCAGCGACGCGCGAAATTGTAGATATGCATGATACCACCGTCCCACATTGTTAATATCCACTCTTGCGAATATCTGACCAGATAAGGGCCACCACAATTTGAGACGTGTGCTGTGTCACACCTGGAAGACCGATTATCGTGACCATGAAGCATGATAGCTCTGCACTTGACATTGGGAATTACACACCTCCCGGCCCCATCTCCTATTCAGTCACATGATTTAGCGTGCGTGACCAATAAGCGATCTATACTTGTGTAGCAATTCCAAGCCCACCACGCACTGACACCCCACCACGCCAACTCATCCATCATGGCGCCACTGCAGCCAATTCTTTGGTACTAAACTGTTGCATCAAACGGCACGCATGTCTGCTCGAGGAGCATCCAAACGGTCGCCAGACACTTGTGCAGAGTGTCGAGCTCGCAAAGTCAAGTGTGACGGAAGGCGCGATGTCTGCAACGGTTGTGAACGCTTGAACCTCCGCTGTTCCTTTGGGCAGAGCTCACCTGAATCCAGCCTGGTTCCGGATGAAATCTTACAACTTCGGCGAAAGAAGATTGCATGCATTCCTTGCCGGTCTCTGAAGGCAAAGTGCTGCGGAGAGTTGCCTAGTTGCCGACGATGCCAACGCAGACGCGTGCAATGCGTATACCCGCGATCAAAGAGGGCTTTGGATGGATCGGATCGTTCACCCGTTTTAAACTCGATACCAAATACTACTACGGCTCATGCGCGGTTAGACCACGGCCTTACCCTTCGCATGTTTGAAGCATTTTTCCAACACATTCATCCGATACCCGACTACTCATTCTTCCACAAAGCATCACTGGTAGAACGTTTCGAGTCTGGAAGCCTTGACCAAGCCTTATTACTTGCTCTAGTAGCTACGACATGCGATATGTTGGACTTGGACGCCGAGCTCAAAGCGCTCAGCCCGCAATGGATGTCGCAAGCTGAGACCTTGGTGATGCAGGACCTGGGAAATTTTTCAGTCATTAAGGTGCAGTGCTTGCTTCTACTCATCAAACACCACACGCGTCAAGGCCGGCTTGGTATTGCTCTAATGCTACATGCACTTGCTTCCAGGGCTGCATATGCAATCGGATTGAATTACGAGGCTCGACATCTCGGCTTCCTTGCGCGGGAATCTCGACGACGTTTGATGTGGTCTCTTTACATCGTCGACAGAAGGCTTGCCGGTGGCATGTCCGACTTTTCCCTGTTTTCAGACACCTCTGTTCACATACAGCTTCCTTGCCACGAGCGCAATTTCGAGTTCGACCTTCAGCAAGATACCGAAGGCTTACGATACACACTTGGACAGCCTCTATCGGAATGCATTGGCTCTCTTGGCATCTATGTTCGGCTAATGTGGTTTCGACACCGGATACTACACACAACGAAAGCGGCAGTGCTATCTAAGGAGCCGGATGTTACTACTATTTCCGCGTCGATTGAAGAAATCGCAACAGAGCTGATTGGTTTCGAGGATAGCTTTCCTGGTTCGTTCCATTTATCCACGAAAGCTTTACAGCTACGTGCCTATTCATCACGCCTTGGTCCGTTCCTTTTAGTGCACGTTTGGCTCCGGCAGTGCTTCTGCGACCTGTACCGCATTGCTCTTACCGGGCTGAAGGAAGCATTACCTGCAGAGCAGATCTCTCGGTTAGATGCACAAATTGTCACTAAGTGGCGTTCCTCGTGCTTCAAGAACGCCGTAGGCCTGTCTAGGGTTTTCCAGAAATTCCCCGCACTCAAGACTGGTTGCCCGGTCTTTGAGCACGATGTTATTGCCTGCGCATATCAATGCGCCCGAATGTTGCTGCACCTAGCCAACTATCACAATGGCGGAACGCAATTCAGCGTTGATGACGCACATGAAGGCGCACGAAACTGTCTTGCTGCTTGTCAAGTAATTCCCTCCTCATCTTCAGTGGGTGATCTAATTGTAAGTATATCGATACCCCCTACTACAGACCTTGACGATGCATTCAGACGGGGGATCTTTCGCGTTTGCTGCTCAGGGGTTCTTCGCCTCCATCACAACTCTTAAATGTTGGAACTGCCACCGCGGACAGTTCTGCTGCAGATTATCGTTCACCTTCCTTGGCACACTCAAATCACTTGTTCTCACGTCACAGCGCGATTGGGAAAATCTCCATAGTGGATGACGGCGCTGAGACTCCGCATCGGCGACAGCGGAGCGTTCAAGACGAGCATGCTACCGATGCGCCTGCAAGCCAAATCCAAGGAGCACCGTATAGATTCCCCTCCGGTATCGATCTTGGGGTGCCACTAAGTCAACGATCGTTGGATTTCGCTACCAGCAACGCTTTTGAGGGCGCGCATGGCGATACTGCTGTTGGTCGGGGGAATGAGTACTGGCCACAGAATCCCTGGTATATAGGGCAAGCATTACAACTGAGTCAATTCGATCTACAGCTCTGGAATCTATAGGAAAGCACCTAATAGCACGAGAAGCAAATTGGCAGTGTGTCGATTGCATGATTACCTTCCAGCTCTCGACAATCTTTCCTCCAACTGCTCTTTCGGCGACTTCAAGTCTACTTTAGGGAATCGGTCATCCTTTTGCCAAGGCAAGAAATCCGATCCAGCCACCAACCATCTGAAGATTTCACCTTGAAGCATGTCCGCAACTGGCTTGTACTCTGCATCCGCTGCCACATTGTGCAGCTCGCCTGGATCGCTTCGTCGATTGTAAAGCTCAGCTGGCTCGTACAGTCGATAGACATAGGTCCACTCTTTATCGCGAATGCTGATAGCTTTGCCGACCAATGAGGTATCCTCGTGTTGGAGGTTTGCCTTGATATCGTATGGAAACGGTGCTTGTTCCAATAAGGGCTCTTCGCTGATCAGGAAACCGCCTTCTGTGAAAGCGTAAGTCTTATGGAAAGTTTCGCCGTCGACCAGGACCGGTACCAAACTAATGCCATTGTGTGGAAAGTGCTCTCCGATCCCGGACAGGTGAAAGATGGTGGGTACCAGGTCAACCATCTCTGCCATCACGTCAGAAACGCGACCTTGCGGGAGGCCTCCACCACCGATTATAAGTGGCTCGTGTGTGAGGCTATCGGACAAACCCGATGGCCACTTTTCGATCATACCATGATCACCCAAGTACTCGCCATGGTCTGTAAAGAACATGGTGACTGTGTCACCCCACAGGTTTAGGCTGTCAAGCTTCTGAACAACACGTCCGAACTGATCGTCCAGCCTTGTGATCATACCATAGTATGTTGCTTTCACCTCTGCCCATATCTCTGGAGTCGCTCGGGCAGTGTCGTATCGCTCCCGATTGATCTTCATGTATCTTGGCTCGTAGCCTGTCTTCTCTGCAGGATTTACAATTTCTCCGGTCAGCTGTGACCTGTTATACATGGAGAAGTATGGTTCTTCAACCTGGAAAGGGCAATGCGGAAAGATGAGTGGCATGAACAGAACCCAAGGCTTGTCCTCAGGCGGGCAGTCCAGCCACTTCAACGCTGAGCGCACAACTCCATCGTCGTAGTCCAAGGCCTCTTCTGCGTTCCGAAGACCCTTGTAGAACAGGCGACCCCATATGCTCTCATCAACAGGCCTGCCACCACCTGCAAACTTTGGTACGAACTCGGGAGTCTCCAGGAATCCGTACTCCGTCACGCTGAGCTCGGTCACGGTTGGCGCAAATGTATCGCCTCTTGGCGCTAAACATGCGACGTGGTACCCATCCTCCTTCAGACTGCGGAACATGTTTGGCTCCCAGGGCTTGATGAGGTTCTCGAGACTTCGATGTCCACTGACGTGTGGATACGTCCCGGTGAACATGCTGCAACGAGACTGCGAGCATACCGAAGCCTGAACGAAGCAATTGGTAAAGCGAGTTCCGCGTTTCGCGAATGCATCAACATTTGGTGTCCGAATGGGGCTGTTTGGTCCAGTTGTACATCCCAAAGAGTCGTAACGCAGTTGATCCGGCATGAATATAACAAAGTTTGGGCGTTCGCCTCCATTCTTTGAGTTGATTTTGATGGGAGATTGCCGTGGTGGTTGAGAGTGGGGTAACATGTTGGTCTGGGTTCTTATGCAGTAGGACAGTGCAACCCGTTGTTATGGTAAGTCGGATTGAGCTTGCGGAACACTACATTGCGTGCTGGAAGCGAGAATTGCGTATAATAAGGCATTTCTAGGAGTACCGACGGTCCGTCAATCCCTGTCACAACCGCCGTGTTTCAGTGGGGCTTCCCATCGAGGACCGCGCCGAGGACCGTCTCCGCACGGTGCTCGGTGACGGGGTCTCGGAGCATGTGTGGAGACACCAATCAGAGGTCCACTTTCTTCATACGACCCCATAAACCAGCTAACATGTCGCCATTCATCGCGGCTGGCGTCAAGCTCGTTCGGCAAACGTTCTCCTAAGGGTACTGAACTTCCATGGATATAAAGCAACAGACTTTGGCACCCTCCGCCGATCGACGCGCCAGAGGACTTGTCGCACAGCAACAATGGTCTTCTCGCTGCTTCGCTGCTTCAACACTAAGTTAGCCCTGGGCTGTTTGCTCATTGCCATTTCTTCCTTCAATTATGGCTTCGATAATCAAGCCTTTGCAACCACGCAAGCTATGAATGCCTTCGACAAGCAGTTCGGTGTGTGGAACGCGAAAAGCAAGACATGGGTGCTCGAACCATCTTGGCTGTCGTTGTTCAATTCCCTGAACTACATAGGGTTCGCTTTCGGTATGCCCTCCGCTGGAAATTCTCTAGCAGAAGCTGACAAGCCAGGTGTGCTCCTTGGTAGCCATGTATCTGCTCGATATGGACGAAGAGTCTGCATGTTTAGCATGAGTGTATACGCGTTGGTCACCGCGACCATCGCTGTCACGTCACAAAGCCGTGAGCAAATTATGGCTGGACGAATCCTAAACTGTGAGTTGAAAGCTGACTTTCTCGCATGTCACTGACTCTGTCAAGATGTGTACGTTGGTATGGAGCTGGCTGTAGTGCCTGCATTCCAGTCAGAAATCGTGCCCGCCTCCGCCCGCGGCTTCATCGTCGGAACCTATCAGCTCTCACTCATCTTTGGAGGCTTTGTCATCAACTCAGTCTGCAGAGGTACGAGTGGCATGCGAAATAACCGCGCGTGGCGCATTCCTGTCGGACTGTTCTATATCGTACCGACGATCATCATGTTCCTCATCTTCTTCATACCCGAGAGCCCACGCTGGCTGTTGAAGCAAGGCCGCGTCGAAGAGGCAAAAGCAAACTTGATCAAGCTTAGAGAAGGAAAGTTCACCGAGGAGCAAATGGACCTTGAATTTCGAGAACTGCAAGCAGCGCTCGAGTTTGAGAATGCCTTCGAGAAAGGTACCTTCGTGGAAATGTTTCATGGCATCAACCTCAAACGCACGACGATAGTCGTCCTGGTGAATTTCTTCCAGCAGGCAACAGGTCAGGCTTTCGCTAGCCAGTACGGTACGATCTAGTCAGTCAACGTCCCTTGTACACTTGCAAACCCTTACGATTGACATGTAACAGTGTGAAATCACTTCAGACTATCAACCCCTTCAACTTCAGCCTGATCACATCGGCGATTAGCATGTTTTCCATCATCATGTGCCTCCTCCTTACAGACAAAGTCGGTCGACGTCCTCTCCTCCTCCTCGGCGCGGCAATTCAGACGGCCGCACTCATGACGATGGGAGGACTTGGCACACCTAAGACAGTCGACTACTCATCTAAAGTTGGTATCGTCGCCATGATTGCAGTAATGGCAGTGGGTTTTGGCATTGGCTGGGCCCCGCTCACCTACGTTGTCACATCCGAGCTTCCTGCCATCAAGCTTAGAGACCACGCACTCCGTCTGGGCTTCTCCGTTAATGTCGTCATCAAGTGAATCGCCCTCTCCTCCCTCCCATATCACTATACTGACAACATCACCCAGCTTCGCAGTCAACTTCTCCATTCCCTACCTCATCAACGCGGAATACGCCAACCTGCAGTCGAAGGTCGGCTTCATTTTCGGAAGCTTCGCACTTCTGTGCTTCATTTTTACGTACTTTTGCATCCCGGAGTGCTCGGGTAAGACGCTTGAACAAATCGACTATTTGTTCCATAATGGGGTGCCGTTAAGGAAGTTTGGTACGGCGGATGTACCGACGTTTGAGGAGAGGGTGGTTGCGGAGAAGGTGGAGGAAGATATTGTTAAGCCGCAGAAGATTGAGCGCGAAGATCAGTCAGGAGCGTTTTGATAGGTAGTCGAAAGCGTGAAGATTCTATATTTCGTGTGCCGTAGAGGCTGCCTAGGCCGAGTGAAGACACGCGGTTATCTTGCGAACGCATACCCTTTCCTGGCTTCCCAAAACAATTTGCCCAAAAATCAGGCTCGGTTGTGCGTTGGCTTGGCCCCCCTCACGATCATCAATAACCCGACTGTATCAATGCAGGACGTATCGTTGACTGTTTCTTTCATTCTTGTCTCTCGTTCGAGGCAGGGCGTGCTAGACAATATGCTAGGAATGTCTTGAGGATGGCCTGCGTAGGTTTTTTTCTGGTACTTTGTCGTATTATGTATTATTAGCGAATGCTCGCAGGACAACCTGCATTAAGAGAACAACCAGAATTCCATGAGAGAGTATCATCGTCGTAGAGGCAGAAATTCTCCCTAGCATCACAAATGAGCGGTATAGGCTACATAATCATAGTTAGCGAGGTTTAGGCTGCCAACCAGTATATAATGCAAAGTACCTGAACAAGAACTGAACTTAGTTATATCATCAGGAATGACGGGCAGGACCATTTACCTGAAGCCTACCAATCCAAGCTACTTACCATTAATTCCTAAGCTCTGCACCATCGCGCGGTATTTCGGATCGACCGTAAGTTGGCTTCTCGTCGGAAGGCAGTGGCTAAATATTTACTATCCACGATTATTCAATTATCTCTTTCATATTCGCATTTGCACCAGCCTCGCATCTCAGCGTTCGCAGATCTACTCTCAAGGTTAGCAGAAACCGTATTTCATCGTTAGCAGACAGTATCAGATCGCTAGGACATTCCATTGGTTCGATCTTTATTAGGGCTTGAACACTGATCCACAACATGCACAACAAAGGCCTGGGACTCTCTGTCGTCGATGGCCAAATTGGTTGTCTCTATGCCAACATCCGGAATTGAGTCTATGCCGTTTTCAATGGTGGACCCGTTAATGATATGACCGTAATTTGTGACCACGCTCCTATTCCAGCCGAGATTTCTATAGCTGCTTACTCGGAGGGTGCAGCGACAATACCCGTCCCTTATGCTCGTTTTGTCAAAGCATCCTTATAGTCTCATCGCGACTGGACTCGACTAAATCTGGTGCCTTTGTGCAATATACATTCTCCTCTATTCACAACACCACGCCACTCATTATATTTAATTTCAGATCATACTGCATACTTTGATTGTTGGCAAAGCCTCGTCCCATGCCTGTTTCACAATCTGTCCTACGCCCAGCCTCTCGTAGAAGGGGCCTTGGCGCTTCACGATTAACGCGAAAATCGATCTGCCAGTCGGTGAAGTTCTTCGTGGCCCATCATGTTCTGTATCTGGGAACTCGGTCTTGTCATAATAAACGGCCTTCCCAACCCCCGACAGAAGAGGTTCTCGCCATTGCGATGTATCGGAAGCCATCGCCATGGCTTCCTCCCAAGATTTGATTTGGACCAAAGACAAGTCTTCTTTGGAATTCTCGCCGAGATCAAATAGATAAATGAACTCAAACTCTTTGTCTCCGGGTGGCTCGAACCAAGATGGATGGACGCCCCAAACCATACCGCAGTGCCTCTTATGCTGATCAAATATTAACATTCGAAGCATTGGAAGCGCGGTAGATTCTACGTTCGAGCCCCTATAGCGTAGAGCGTCTTTAGAGGATACAGTAAGAGTCACTACTGGAGACTGTACTCTGAGAATGTCGGGAATGTGTTCGTTGGTGTGGGATGCAGGGAGGATTTGGATGTTCGACTGTTCCCTGTCTTCTTTATAGTCCATGTACGAATTAGGGTGCCCTGGGTCGTCTGTGGGTGCGAAGCGGACGCTACCGCTCCAGTGAGCCCAAGACCAGGTTGGAATCAGCGTGGACTTTTTCTCTGTCGCCTCACGAGCATTGAGTACTTTGAACGCTGTCCAGCATAAAGCCCGTCGCAACGCGGGCATTGGTAAGCCGTTGCAAAATTGCCAGCCTCGAATGCGGTGCCATGAAGACATCACCCCTGTGAAGGCATTAAGGACATCGCCCGAGAACGTCAACAACCGCCCCGAGTAATTCTCTGCTTGCTTATAGTACCGCCAGGCCTCAAGGTCGATCTTCTCGGACTCCAAAATAGCCCCAATAGCCATGGCTAGATGACTTGGCTGTGTGCTCCCAATGCAGGCGTCATGGAAACTTTTGTGAAAGGTAAATTGTGGATCGGGTCCGGGCAACGCCCAGAATGCAAGGTCCTGGGGTCTTGTCCGTTCAGGCTCTAGCTCACTGACACTGCCTTTTGCACAATCGAAGAAAACTTCGCTTTTAGTCAAGAACATTCGCCGGCGTGAGAGTACGTGCTCCTGGAAGGTCCACCCACGTGTCGACCACATCGATTGATCGACTAGTTCCGTGAGCTGGGGCTTGCCGGAGTGCCATAGCCGCATCTCCTTGACAATTTCGTAATACCGAATTCTTCGTGAGCCAATCCCGGGGACTCGGTCGAAAACCCCCTGAGCCATGAGCGTAATAATCGTAAAATGTGCATTTTCGTAAATGGCGTCCATGCAACTAATTTGCTTTTGTCGATCCCCTTCGTCATCTTGAATAATACATAGCGCGTCTACCCAGAGATACCGTTGTTCCATTGCAGCTACCAATTGCATTACGTCCCTGATCAGAGGTGGGATGCCGGCCTCGGTAGAGAGCAAGGATCCTGGCTGCTCGAAGAAGGCCTTATTTGCTCGTGTGGCTTTCACATTGCCTTTCGTACCCCAAATATAACTTAAAGCAACGTATCGAGCTCGCGATGGTGCCTGAATCAGGTGAGCTTCTTGCACATCAATCAAACGCATATCGGTAGGTGGTGTAGCTCTCTCATCATCGGGCTGATGACAAGCTCCATCATGCGAATCGTTGCACTCCTGGAGCCAATTGCGCGCGACAATAAAATCGGGGACTTCTGGGTTGTGATTTATGGCTTTTGTGAATGTGAAGTAACTGCTGCCCTCGGGTTCTTCACACCGGACCTTGCCGACTCCGTTGGGTTGGAGTACAAGCGAATATGTCGTTTCGGCGAGCGCGAACTTCTTGAGCTCGTGCAGTGCAAACCGACATAAAGGGCAATTTTGATTCTGTTTCAGTTCTGCGTGTTTGCCTAGCTGCAATGTGCGCTCAATGCTCGAATCGAATGCAATGATCTCACAGGTCGGGCATAATGCGTCCACTTGTTCACTCGCTTGTCGACATACATCGTGCGAATAGAGGTATTCGTCTCCTGATTTGTCCTCCATCGGAAGCGGCGATTAGCATGGACACCAGGCTTTCGCAACGGGGGTGTTCAAATCAGTTTCTCTGGTGTGCGAAGGCTGCCGAGAATTCTTGTTTTCGAAGTTGATGGCACGCGGGGCTGGCGAAGAGCTTGTAGCTACATCACATGATCTTTCGACCGAGCATGGGTACTCGGAACTTTTGTATAGCACAATATCGTCTTCTTTACTTGCGAATATTATCGCAGAGTTTCAGCGGAACGATGTTGAGGAGACCAGCAGATCGGATCACACTGCCCTCACGCGGGCGTTTGCTGTGCGCATCGCGAATCAAGCTCCTCGATGTTCTGATACAATAATAGCTTGCTGGCCTCCGGTCCAAAACAGCGTGCGATGACAGCCGATACGCAGATATTGGGCCCAGCTTTCTGGTTCAACTTAAGATTAATGGCGTCATCTCTCTCGATGTTTAGTAAAATTCTTTGGCATCGATTGTGTTGCGGAGTTGACCGGATGCCGTCGTGGTGCCTTTGAATGCACGCAGCTATCGACACACAAACTAATGAACATCTCTGCGTTTCTACGTTAGCGTTATTAGATACAACCAGTACCGCATAGCGCTTAAAAGTTACCTGGTTTCTTGGAACTCTTCTTCGTGACGGCTTGCAGTTTCTTCTCCCACCTACCAGTCGTGTGGTGCTATCGCTTTGCCAATGGCGGCGGATCTGAAACGCTCATTGAATGAGGTTGTGGAGGCGTACCGTTGGAGGTTCAAAGTTAATCCTCATCCGGAACTAGAACGGGGGTGATGAAGCCAATGGAACTCGGTAGCTGAGCTGTCACGACAACCGGCTGAAGAGAAGTCTCGCATATATGTGTCTGTGGCTGGAGACGAAGCGTGTGGCTCATGCCTAGGTGCAGGCTTTCGCATGCGCTCAACATGTCGAGATTGTGGTTCCTGTTTCTCGGCATCGGTTGACTTCTCTGGAGACTCACCCCGCTGTACGCATCTTGATAGATATCCATCCTACTAAGCAGCTAGCTGTGATCACTTTGGCTAATGTTTACAATGTTCTCAGGTCTATATACTGATACATATGGCATACTTCCAGATCATACTCCGCCTGACTTGGGGGAAATTAAGCAAAATTGGCCAAGAGCGGTTTTGCTCTTGCCGTGGCAAAAACTCCTGGCAAGGAAACTTTGAATGATGGCTTAGGTGCGTGGATATTGTGTTCTCATATGCTTCTATGGGCTGACATTCGTAGAAGTCCGTCCGAGCAGCCGTGCTGCTCCACCCAAGGTGTTTCAATAACGAATCACTCGGGAACATCACAATCGCCGCAACTCCTTCTCCCTGGTCTATCATCATTATTTACTCCCAAGAATGAGCATGACGACTCGCCCAGAGATGATGACGAGTCCCCTCGGAGCTTGCAAGGCCGTCCTATCGTGGTTTACACTGAGAATCTGGCCGGACTCCTATCCATAGAGAAGCTTGTCCTAATTGAAAAGGCTCTCGCCGACATACATGGGGAAATACACCACTCGGTTGCTCTTGATTAGGGCGTTGTAGACGAGCATAAAGCGAAGAGCGATATCCGATGACCACAAGCCGCAACTGCAGTGGGGGATACTGTTCAGCCTACTGCTACATCATCAGTGTATTCCACAACGAAGTGTGTTTGGGTCCTAGAGTCGGGAATTTGTTCGCGAATAGGACTAAAGACATGCCGTCGGGTTCATTCGCAAAGAATGCAGACGGAGCGCTCACCTGCACGAAATCTAGGAAAGGTCTAATCGTCTTTTCGTACGACAGCACGATTTTTTACATTCCTTTCCGAACGAGGACAGATAAGGGCTTAGCAAAGGTGCCGGAGAGCGAGCGAGCGAGGTTTCTGCTGGTGGAGATAGCTCTCCGAAGGGAACAGCAAGTGAACCATAGCCCGCACGCCCCTGTTGAACTTTTGGAAGGATCCGAAATTGATCTGAAGGATCTCTTGTATATCGACGTTCTCGATATGTATCCATATGTGCCGATCGAAGGCACCGAGGTTCTCGGTGCGATCCCCAAGGAGGGCCTGGAGTGGGTAATCGCTCTCCAGAAGGCTGTGCAAACACACAAAATCCCGAACGACGTTCAATGTCTCAATGTTGGGGCGCTGCAAGAGTACTTTACGTTGAACAGGGAGCGCGAGAATCCACGATCTATTGGCCGGTCCGTAACGTTCAGCCGCATATGAAATTGCATGCTAAGATAGGAAACTCTTTCATTCGCGATTCCAATCCCAGGAAATCAGGTGGTCCTCGTCGAATAGAGCGTTTGGATGATCAAAATGATAAACTCCATCCCCATCGTGACAGCAGAGAACTGCCGCACTCGCGGTCGGTGGATATAGGCGAACCCTAACTAGGAAACGACCGGCTCCCGAGGATTCACAACGCTATGATACCAGCGTTCCTGCTTCATTCTATGCTTATGGTGACGGTTCCGTGAGCACCAACGCCATCCCATCCTACGGAGGAAACAGCTTGCTTGCGCCGCCTTTTCAGACTCAACAGAGTTCACGTCAGATGTACGCTGTAATAGTGCCATAGCTCAATCCTGCCACGGCTCTGGTCGGCCTCTAAGAGCTGGACACGAATCTCGTGAGCGGCCGCGCCGTAATAGCCAGCAAGCAGGACACGATACATGCCATGACCAGAAATACTGCGACGAACCTACTCACTACAATGACAAGCGTCGTCGGATGGACCAATAGAGCCTTTTGGTTCTCAAATCGCACAGCTACACCACCTTCGACGCTTCGAACAGTTTCGTACGCACAGCTAAGTTGATAGGCTTGGGTTGCGATACTGTATTGTTGATATAAGAGATACGAAGCACGTGGCTATGGCGATAAGAACCTACGACTTGCTTTCTCGACAGTATAGACGGCATAGCCCACTCGACTACGTTGAGCGGTCATACTGGAGTACAACAATCATCATTCATGACTATACATTTCCATGGCTGGCATTGGGAGGGGTATGATTGACTTGATGAGTTCCCTACATTGGGCGGCAGTATGAGATTTTGCAGATGCGGATGCTGTGGCCTATAGAGGATGGCATGTCTTCCACTTGGCATGCGATATTGCGTTTTTTTTTTCTCCTTTCTGTTCAAAATTAGAGATGGACTCTCACTTGTCTTTCAGGAAGTTTTCAAGCTACAACTGGTCCCCTTGAATCAAGCATCAGCTGCAAACTGTACCTGAAAATTTTAAAGCAACAACTCCAGCACTGAAACGTTCAATTTAGGGCCCGAACTAGCTCTTTCCCGCAATACTCTCACTGTGTGCAAACAAATTGACCCATCGCGAAACCCATCGTGCCCTTCGGCCAAAGTACGACTTATTGGTTTCAGTTCTGGTTGCAAAAGCACATCGCTGCTTTTCGACGCAGAATCGTATCCATGAATCACAGCGGTATCAATTCACTCGCGAAAGGAAAAGACAGGCCAAAATTCTTAAAGCCTCCACCCCTGTACACCCAATCTACCAACATGCCGTGGTCCCCAGCGGACTCTCCACCCTCTCTGTTTCCGCTTCCCTCCTCGTTCCCTTCCTAGTTATCGCATTGACCCAGCTCCATCTCTCCAAGCTCTCCCTCTCTCTCTTTCCCAACGGCATACTCGCCAAGCTAGTGATCGGATCCGGCGGCCACCGAGCCTCCACCTCCAGCTTCCTCTTCCCCTCGCTCTCGCTCTCACAGTCCGTTTCCACGAAGTCGCTTTCTGTACTGGCCATTCTTTGCTTCTTGAACGCAGGCTGGGTGAACGGACTGGGTATCTTATTGGCTTTGCGTTTGAGGGCTTTGTCAACCGTATACTGAGGACTCGTAGGTCCATACCTATGCGTGTGACCACCCTTTTTGTGTCCCTGCGGGATGATACTTGACGGCGATGCCGGCCCGCTTGACGCATTTGAGAATGGGACATCCAGACCAGTTCGATATCCTAGATACACAAGCTCAGCATCGACTTCCGGACGTAGCGCTGCGTACTTGCTCCGTAAATGTGTCATACGGGTGTACGCATCGCGATGCTCGAGTTCTGTGGTGAATAGTCCATAGGAAAGGCCATAAAGAAGGGATTCCACCCGGCGAGAGATGGCGATAAGGGTTTTCATCTTGTGGGAAAGGGAGTCGGGGAGGGGTATGTATGGTTTGGTTGTTGTGTTGACCGTTGGTATGAGGGCTAACATGGAGGGTGCTGTTGACGGGGCTACTGGACGGGGTGCTATGAAAGATGGTGTGGCGTTGTTGTGGCGAGGGGCCTTTCGCTGGGGTTTGTGAGGTGGCATGGCGATCGAAGCTTTTTTTTCCCCACTTTTTGTCGGGGTCTATGATGTGTTTATGTGTGTATGTGTATGCTTATGTTTGCGGATGGATTCAATAGAGATGGAGTGCTAAGAATGAGAACGGTGGTAAGTCAGTGAGGAAGCTATGTCTTATTGGTGGTGGAGACGCGCAAGTACCATGTACTCACAACCTTTGTCTAGCTGTCTCAGTCAAAGAGACAGTAGAATGTTAGTCTATGTTAAATATAGCAACATCGCCGTTCACGACCATTGTTCAGATTCCGGACATAACCTTTGAATAATACAAAGCCACCTGGGACTATCGAGAACACAACCCCATTGTATGACATTGTGCGGTATATATGGAAGCATCTATGAAAAACATCATAAAAAGAGGTCGATGAGTCCTCCGATCCTACTCTCCAGCAGACCAACATTAGCCAACACCGACCGACTACGGGACAACTCAAGGCGTTCCAGATATTGCTGCTGCGCGGCATATCAACAAGATTCAACGCTTTCGATCAGCCACCTCCGTCCCTCCAGTTAGTCGGTTCATAGGGTTGCTCCCTCCTTTCCATTTATTGCTAACATCAGTCATGGCTAGGCAGGTCCCTCACCGAACTTCGCGCTCACGGGCCAAGGATAGGCACGACGACACCCGGGTCGGCCGTCAGCATGACCCCTATAGAGTAGCCAAACCAGCACATAGATGTACCGGTGGTGTTGGCCGTTGGACTCCGGAAGATGACTCTGACAGGGTATCTTCCCGACGATATTCAATCGGCTCTTCTCGCCGTCGCTCCTCTTCGGGTGGCTTTCTTGGCCGTCGCCGTTCTTCTAATTACTCATCCTCCCTTCGCTCTTCTTCAGACAACTCATCTTCCGATCATTCACCAGGTGAGTCTTTCCCATATCGCATTCGGCGCTCGGGGTGGGAAGATGAGATGGAAAGATATATGGAGGCAGTGAAGCACGACATTGGTGGCCAGCGGGAGCTCGATCCCATGATCAACGACCCCAGGGTGAAGTTCGATCGACAGAAGCGGAGGCATCACCATTACAGTGAGTGGGTTGCTAACCAATTCGACGTCTCCTTGAAGCATGTGCGTAGTCTCTTACGCCACATGTATGACCGCTACGACACTGTCACGTGCTACAGCGTGCATCTGATCAAGGAAGGGGATATTATCTACTACATGGATCCCTTCATCATTGGCTTTGATCAGGAAGTCGAAGGGGAAGCGTCGGATTTCTTAGGTGGTTTCCGCTTTCACGCTGGGGTGAAGGTGAAGGGGCGGTTCGGCATTGTAACGCGTAAGATCGGACAAACATTGAAGGTGGTACCCATTAACACTTTCAACGGGACCGGACTTGCGAGCAAGCCTCGATCGGTACGGGAAGAATACGTCGAGCTCCGTGACGCGGGGCATTGCTACTTGCACAACGAGTCTCCCCACGAACCACTCGAGGTGGACAGTGCATTCTGCGAAATGAAGCGAGAGGCCGCCGTGCACCTGATAAGTAGCATAGTGACGCTAAGCTCACAGATTCTTATTGCGGGATCAATTACGCCAGAGTCCTTGGAACAGCTGCACGAGCTGGTCTACCAGATAGAGGGTTGAAGCATTGACAGGATGGTAAAGACAGTAAGGGCGGAAGGGTGGTGAGTCGCGCGGGTTGCGACAGATAGATTGATAACTAGTGATGCTCTTCAGCGGTAATGAGTTTCCTTTGTTTGGACGACAATATGATCAAGATGATTAGTTACCTCAAAAGGATTTTCTTGCGAAGGGAGTGATGCTAGTGAGGACGCGTAATGTACGGACAGACTTGTAAGATTCCGCAGCAAATGTCAAGCCATAACATGGTCCCTAAATCGTAGAACCAAAGAACGGTGGATCTGAAACGACGTAGAGCAATGTGCAGAGCCGGCGCGGCAGGCTGCTCCCAGGTGGGCTGTGTGGCTCCCCGATGGATCGTGAGACGCGCGTAGCCGCGTTATGTGGTAGCCAGCTTCCGGCGAGCCACGGGACCATGTTGGAAACGTACATTGCAATCGCTTGCCAAATGCTTGGAGAGAGAGCGGAGGTTGAATAAGACGACTATGCGTGAAAGAGCATATGAATGGCTGGGAGCGATGAACGGGTGTTCCAAGAATAGCGTCTCGCCTGTGAAGCGAAATGGACAAGGGCGATGCGTTGCCCTTGCCGTTTCGTCATTGGCGGGGGCCGTGCGCCAAAGCAATCGCACAGCCGCAACCCAGCGCCTCGAAACGCGTATGCCCCAAGGAAGACAATCCTCTGTCTCTCTTGGAGCTTCTTGATACTTTTCACACTCACTACGCCAGGCACGCATCCTACACCCTCGTCCCTCTCGCTCTGCGCCAGTTCTAGGCAGAATATGACGCCATGCTAGACGAAGCTCTGCCCAGTATGCAGCCCAGCCTAGCGACCGTTGATATGCGCTAACATACGCCGGCAGCTTTCTTTCTGAAGCCCTCGGCGGACAAGGTCAAGCATCACGAATCCTTTTACTACACGCAACATGGCTCTGAGCCGGAAGCCTCATATTCCCTCACGAGTGTCGACCCCGCCTCCAACGATGCGAAGAATACCTACGCGGTAGCCCTGTTCGATTCACACAACCCCGACATATTGTACGGCGAAGTTCTCTCCAAGCCGGGATGGACACAGCCATCGTTATCGCAGGAAGAGATACGCAAGAATGGCGGAGTCCCGCCGCCGCCGCAGCCCATCTTCCCCACCGAGTTCGCCATCCAGCTCTACAACCCGGACCAGCAGATCATCGTGAAGCAGCAGACCACCAAATGGAGCTCAACCATATCGTATGAGTTCAGCATGCCTCAGACCTCATTCAGGACGCCTAGTTCCTCGAATCTCGACCGAACCATGAGCGACCCGGGTGCCGACGCCACCACTCCGCACATAAACTTCGTTTGGAGGAAAGAAGGCCGGCTGGGCAAGGACATGACATGCTATCTTACCGGCAAGTCGACGGACGTAGTGGGCAAAAAAGCAAAGAAGAGCAAAGAGCCAGACATTGCCGTTGCTCTGTTCTCCGGGCTGAAGGAGATAACAATCATGGAACCAAACCTCTATCGAGTGGAGATGGAGGACTATAAAGGTTTGGAAGTGGTCATATTACTCGGAGGTGCCGTGATACGGGACCTCTTCTTCAGTAACGCTCGGGAGTCGTACCACATTCTAGACCCGAACACACGCAAGAACAGCGGCGGCATTAGGACACGAAAAGGCTCGTCGCCGCTTGAACCATCGACCGTCATGCAGCCCGTCATGACTCCTCAGCCTCCACCACAACCTCAAAGACCCGTGCAGCGGCCGATTCAGAATACCAACACTCATCCTGCGACTGGGTCATACATCCAGCCATCCCGCAACGCCGCCAAACGCACATCGCTCCCTCCACTGGAAACTGGGAACCGGCCGGGCCCGCGGCTAGATCCTCGACGGCAGTGGGAGTTAGATGCTGAGACAGCGCGCCTGCGAGAGCAGGTAGAAGCCGAAGCAAGAGAGCAACGGCGACAAGCTGACAGCAAGCGAAGACAATTGGAACAAGAGGAGGAACGAAAAACACGGCAGTTCCTCGAAGACGAAGACAGGCGTCGAAAACAAGACGAGAAGGAGCGCAGACGGCGACAGGGTGAAATAGATCGGGAAACTGAACGCCTGCGGAGACAGTTCGGAGATCAGAGCAATCTTCTGTCCCCTTCACAACACCCGCAAAGACACTCTGTGCCCCTTGCGCAAGGCCCATTCCATCGTCCTGTACCTGCATCGCAACCGCAGCGCCCGGGTCCAGGTCCATACTTGCAGCCTCCAGGAGCGCAGGCCTCACAAAGTGCGTACTTCAGTAACGGCCTGCCAAAGCCCAACGGGCAGCAGAGGATGAGAAAGAAGAGCTTCTGGGGCCTGCGAAGCTCGAGCGAATCGAATGCGAATACCCTCAGGAAAAAGCAGAGTAGTATGTTCTAGTACGATACCCACCTGCATTAGCGTTTACGAGCAATGTTTGGAACTAGGGCTACACGAGACGGCGGTAGGCGCATAGACGTCTGGTAAACAACCTACCGTCTCCCACAATTATGCTACAACATGACTTTACGATTTCACCGTGCCATCCCCTCCCATTCATTTTGTTGTTGAAATTCTCTGCTCGTTGCGTCCGTCCCATCTTTGCTACCCCCTCCAAATGCAGCTTAGCCGCCAAGCAAAGTGAGCAAGTTTGAGCATCTTGCTGAAGCTCACGAAGATGCGGCTGCAGGGCCACTGGCTAGGGGCCGAGCTATAGCTAGCGCCACAACGATTGCCCAGCAATGTTTGTGCGATGTCTATTGGTGTTTGAAACGTCCAGAACGCTCACTCGCGGCTCAATTCCCATGAACAGGACTCAGCGGAGCACAGTCGAGCTTCGGAAAGAACGAGGGTACTCGGCAGTAGCGTTGTTCCCTAGATGCAGTAGGCAAGAGCGACGCGATGGGATGGGAGTATAAAGAGGAGCTGCAGCCTCGCTCAGGTGCTTGCCTTGAGGACAATTCTTGGCCTCAATCCCGCTCAAGGAACCCATCCCAGTTGACCACGGCCACAATGCTCGCCTCTACTCTCCTCCCGCTCGCGTCCTTGGCTGCCCTCACATGTGCACACTTTCATGTGCTCTACCCTGAATGGCGGGGTGACTCGCTCGAGCTCGAGACTGCATCGCAATGGATCTGGCCCTGTGCGAATATCTCCGAGACGACAAATGGCACGCGAACGAAGTGGCCCACGACTGGCGGCTCTATAATGATCAACGGTAGCCACGAGTTTGCTTTCACATACGTCAACCTCGGACTTGGCGAGAACGTCACCAACTTCAACATGTCCCTCGTGGACAATTTCAACCAGACTGGTGCAGGTGCGCTGTGTCTCAAGGACGCTGTGAAGAGCGCACTCGAGGAGGGTCTCAAGGCCGGGAACATTACGGGTGGGACAGACGGTTTGGATGGACAGAAGGCGAGTCTGCAGGTCATCCAGATTGCGCACTCGGGGAGCAGTCTGTACAACGTGAGTCTACTCTCGACAAATCAAGGGAATAGGATGCTGACCATGTCAACAGTGCATGGACATTACATTCAGCAAGGACGCAAAGCTCCTCGACGACGAAGAGTGCAAAAACGGAACTGGGGTAGGAGGTACACGCATTGGAGCTTCAGAAGCGCAAGAAGCTGCTCAGCCTTCGGGCTCCGGGACGACGCAAGCTGGTGCCGCCACTTCAGCCAAGCCGTTGATGGGCAGCGGAGTGCTCGCCATGGTTGTTGCGATTGCGTTGTTATAAGCAATTGAGTAGGTGGGATGTATTTGTCGCCTGATTCGTCATGGCCTTTACATGGCGTGCGATTAGTCAGATTCGAGCACTGTGTTGGCCCTGCGCATGTAGATATAGAGACAGGCTACCCTCTACTGCAAGTCCAACCTACACACGTCCGCACACCTCGCTGCGGCTCCTCGCTACGTCAACACGCCCTTGTGATGCACGGCAACTCGACTCCCGCCAAGGCCATGTTCCGTGGACGATTTCGTTCGTTTTGCCGGTCCGGGAAGGCCGTCGCTCGACCGCACAGCGTGATGCACACGACGGCGGCGGCATCGTACAGTCGCAACTCGCCTAAGAGAAACACGCCTCTTATCGCACGCCCAAGAATCGCCTTCGGTCCTTAAATGACAAGACACCGGATCGGCACCGGAAACGGCAGGCCATCAAGATGGCGCGGTGCTGGGCGGCAGGAGTACGTCCGCTGGTATATTGCGGACAAGACGCTGGCCAGGAACAGCGCGCGAGAGTAGCAGGTGGACGGCCATTCACGTAGAGCCGCCGAGTGCCTGCCCAGAACAGACGATCCGCTAGATGTTTTGGAGAAGGTGCGAGGCCGCCTAACGACGTGGCACGCCATGCCATTGGTTGAGATAACCCCACAGTCGCTCACATTGTACCTGGAGTGTCACGCCCTGTAAGGAGAAACCACCACCCGATAGGACAATACACCTCACGATGCGAGCATATAGAGAGAGGCCATGCCCGCCGTCACGGCCTGTGCTATCCACTCGCATCCTTCCGACCGTCTCACGCAGCTATGAAGTACTCCCTCGTCGCGTCGCTCATTGCCTCGAGCACCGTTGTGCTCGGTGAACTGGTGCCGGTGCACTTCAAGGCCCCCAGTCCTGCGCACTTCCGCGACGTCGTCCGCAACGACACGTACGACTTTGGTGAGCACTGGCAGTCGGTGGGATACCCGGCCTACCTACTCACACTTGCACAGGCTGCAGACCGGTTGCGCAACCAACCGAGGATGGCCACTTCCGCCTGGCTGCGTGGTTGAGCGAGCCCCAGATTGTGGAGCTGGAGAAGTTCTACGAGCGGGACACCGACATCTCCATCAAGCGAAACTTGGTCAAGAGAGCCGCGACCGCGCCAATTGGAACCGGCGACCGCTTCTCGTCTGGTACCGTTGCCCCCAAAGGTCTCGGAACACAGGCTTCGGGCACCACCATCGCGAGCATCATGAATATCAACGAGATCACATCGGCCCTCAATGCGCTCAAGAGTGTCTATGGTGCCAACCTACTCACCCTGTCCAGCAAGACTTTCGAAGGTCGCACCCAAGTCGTGGGCTACGTCGGCGCTGGCACGGATAAGTCGGCCTACCATCTCTACCTCAGTGCTGGTATTCACGCACGTGAGCGCGGTGGGCCCGATAACCTCATCTACTGGATCGCGGATCTGCTAGCTGCCAGCAAGGCTGGTACCGGCCTCACGTACGGCAGCAAGACGTACACCAATGCCCAGGTCAAGAGCGTTCTTGCCGCCGGTATCGTCTTCTTCCCTCTCGTCAACCCTGACGGTGTCGCCTATGACCAGGCCAACAGTAACCTGTGGAGAAAGAACCGCAACACCAAGTCCGGCAGCAGCGGCGCCTCTGTAGGTGTCGACCTCAACAGGAACTTCGACTTCCTGTGGAACTTCAAGAAGTATTTCGCATCCAGCGAGTCTCCAGCATCCACCTCCCCGTCTTCCGAAACCTTCTACGGCACTGCAGCTGCCTCGGAGCCTGAGACCAAGAACCACGTCTCCGTCTACTCCAACTTCCCCAAGATCCGCTGGTTCATGGACATCCACTCTGCAGTTGGTGACTTGCTCTACAGCTGGGGCGATGACGAGGACCAGACTACCACCACCACCATGAATTTCCAGAACAGCGCATACGACGGCAAGCGTGGCCCCGTCGGAGACAGCGCCTACAAGGAGTACATCCCCTCCACAGATCTGACCAATATCAGGAACGTGGCTACCAAGACCGTCGCAGCCATGAAGGCGGTTGGTGGACGATCATACTCTAGCCAGCAGGCTGTCGGCCTGTACGCTACTTCCGGTGCTACGGATGACTATGCTTTCAGCAGGTACTGGTCCGTGTCCGGTGCGAACAAGGTCTACGGTTACACGCTCGAGTTTGCGCCGAGCGGTAACTTCTACCCCACGCTCTCGGAATTCAACACGAACATCTTGGACACCAATGCCGGTTTCATGGACTGGGCTTTGGCTGCTATCTCTGTGGGTCTTGAATAGTTTTGTATGGTAGTGATGAAGTAACGAGAATACAATGCCTAATCCGTGTACACCTGCCATTGTGCAAAGTCGAAAATATCACTACGGTGTCAAGCGCAAGAGCGACGGCTCACAGATGAACCAACTTCAGCCATCGAATTCTACAGACCCTGAAGACTGGGTCGTGGACGACGAAGAGCTTGAGGCTTGGAAGGAGTCATGATTTGTTCAGAATGCGTTCAAAAAGAGTGCGAGGTATCACGAGAGGTACATGATGCATTCGGACGAGGAGACTTATCTGGATGGTCCGTTGCCTTCTGGCTTCGAGGATAGTGACGTTGACTCGGATGAGAACGATGATTACGAGATCGATATGTACTAACCCCCAGAACCGTGGCCTGGTGCCTTCGATGATCGTTATTACGTGTATACTGACGACGGTGCGTCTACTGTCGCTAATAATCGTGTTGGAAACTGGATTATACTAGTGCATATGTTGGTTGTTACTTGGTTAACCTCAGGTGCTGAACAAAGGGCAGTCGCAGAATGTCGGAAGTCTTCTAGCAATTATCACCAAAAGCGTCTGCGCCACCCCCAATCGTTGCGAGCAAAATTTTCCAGATCCAATCTCTGCGTCCATTATCCAAGATCGAACAATCAGAAACGATGCTTACAGCTCAATGCTTCCTTCTCCAAAAGCAGTCCATTAACGGATAAGCAATTGCGGCTAGAGTGTAACACGGAGATGCTTATCAGCATGAGCTTTCTCTATACAGGTTCCCGTTTGGGTGCGCCAAGCTGATTATGTAGATCCTACCACTCGACGGGATGAATAAAGAGGCTTGTTTCACTGCTGCGGCTCCGCGATGACACGCTGCTCGTTCATGAACGAAGGGACGGTCCGGACGCAGGTCCGATACGAGTGGATCGGGCGAACCCAATTATAGTTCTATAGAAAGATTGTAGTGTGCAGATAAACCCTATAAGACTTTGAGTCTCCAGTCTCCCAAACATCCACGCCAGCCACCACTTGCTACACGCATGCTCATTCTAACTTATTTGATTCCTATTCGACGCTGCAAAACCCAATTTCAGCATGCGCTTCATACTCCTCCCTGTGGTCGCTCTCGCAACTACCGCTCTCGCCAACACAAACCTCACCTTCACCAAACGCACCGGCGAAACCTTCAACTTCGAGCTCGGCCCCGTCTCCGGCTGGTTTGACGTCTCTTCCGCCGAGCTGTACATCGACATCGCGACCGTCGCTGTCACGACCGACTCGTCGGAGGTCGCAGCGTGCTATGTTAGCAGCAACTCGCTCAGCCAAAGCAAGTGGGTGCTGTCTGATCCGTTTGGGGTAATTGCACTTGGGGAAGATTCTGAAGTGGGAAAGAAGAAGCTAATGTGAGGTAGGGTTCGACGGAATTTGGCGGCGCGGATGTGAAGTTTGTTAGTTGTCAGGAGGACTGGGAGTTGCCGGAGTGGATTGGGAAGGATGCTGTTACTATTGATTAGGGTGCGGTGGTGCTGGTTTCGAGAGCGGGGGAGGGGCGGCGTGGCTTTTATGATGGAGAGAAAACGTGGTGTATCGGGGTGTTTTCATTCGGAGTCGTTTGTATGAGCATTTTCGTATCCACAAATTCCGTCGCACATCCTTATAGGGTGTTGAATATGTACGATGGTAAAGGCAACACGACCAAGAGCCTCTCGTCAACGACTTAGCTCTTGAAAAGGGAACTCTCCTTTTGCCGGGGTTGCATCGCAGAATCATCGGTGCTCCTACACCGTTGGGCCTTCTCCACCACAGTTATATGCCCTCTTCCATGCCTGTCGTTTCGCCGCTAGCGGAAGCTGAACCAACATGTCAGCGTAGTTGTTGGCCAACGTCGACAGTTCAGACTCCCCTAGCCTTCTTGGTAAGCTTGTCCAAGATCTGCTCGAGCTCTTTCTGTTTCTGGGAAAGATTTTCCAGCCTCTTCAATGTAATTTTAGGCCTGGCCTCCTCTTCATTGAGGCGTTGCTGTAGTACAGATTTCTCAGAGTCGGCCTGAGTGAGCCGGTTCATAGCAGCGTGTTGAACCGCATTGACTGAGGACAAATTTTCCCTATCGTGAGGTATCTCCCTAGCGCCGCCTTGCAATACGTGATGGTAATAAAGCGCTAAAGGCCTCATAGACGTGGAACTGGGTTGCGAGAAGCTCCTAATCTCCTTCATCTACTCCCTCACCCAGACTTAGACCGCGGGTTAAAGGCCTAACCAAGTCAACAAGAATGTTTGAAAATAACATATTTGCAACGAAGCGCAAAGAAAGCACATGTTATCACAATGTATGTGCGTAGTTTGCCAACATTTATGTGTATCTCAGACGCGAACGGCGAGATCGTACGACTGTACCACGACTAACAAGAGTTCGCGACAAGAGCAATTTTGGTATGCTCACTTGCGACATTGAGTGCATTTTGTTTGACGGAAGTTTCGACTTGTCGACTGTATCATATACTCTCGCCGCACTCGTTCCGAACCATTTGAGCTGAGTTATATCATTCTGTGCTTCCAAATAAAGTGTTCCACAGACATGATAACTGATTGAGATCTATCTGGTGATGTTCTATGCTGTTCAAGGTGGGCTTTGTACTAGCGGTGATTGGGCCCCTCGTCAAATACAGTATTGCGCGGTAGCTCACGACGCTGCTTCTCAACAAACATGCTCATCTGTTGCGACGCCCTCCACAAGTGTTCGTTCCAAAACGGGACAGCTTTGCGATACGCCCCCAGTGCCTGTTTTTGATTCGCGTGCTTGCTGGGGCGATCTTCGTCCGGCAGATCGGCGCAATTCTTTCCACCGTCGGCCGATCCGCGCTAGCCCTAATCGATGATGCGCGTCGTATTCCGTGGGCGCCACGCTATGAAACGATCCACGTATGGCACCGTGTATAACTTTATAACAGGCGCAGCTCGTCGTGTTGCTTACATTCATACCTTTCTTTGTTGGCCAAGCCTTGGATCTCTTACTTCCGCAACTTGTTCGTGACATCTTTCTAACCGTAGGAAAGAAATGGCGGTACCGAAGCGGGCGTTAGTTGTTGCCTCCGCAGCCATCACATTCTTCACCCAGCGATATGCACCGTGGGCTGCGTTGAGTACGAGTGCGATATGGAACGTGGTAGCATTGTCGATGATAGCCATCTTCGCGCTGTTCTGCTGGGGTACCTTGGTGTATCCTTTGCTCCTCAGTCCGTTGCGCCATTTGCCACAAGCGCCTGTATGTATCAACGCTATTTCTACTACGGTTCGTCAGGCTCATACAATCAGGGTGCAAACTTTCTTGCTGGAAACTGGAAACGGATTTTCAAGGAACCAAGTGGTGAACCGCAAAGGGAATGGATTGATACGGTGCAGAATGATGGCGTTTTATACTACCGATGGCTGTTCAACGAGCCAAGAATTCTGATCACTACCCCTAAGGCGTTGGCGGAGGTGCTGGTTCAAAGGAGCTACGAGTTTGTCAAACCCGAACGTGTGAGGAAAGGCGTTGGAAGACTCCTCGGCATAGGTGTTCTCGTTGCCGAGGGCGACGAACACAAGGTGAGGACGAAATGTGTAACGTGCAGAGACAATGCTAACAGCAATCAGCGCCAAAGAAGAGCTCTCATGCCTGCTTTTGCGTTCCGACACATCAAAGACCTTTACCCTGTATTCTGGGATAAGTCCGTCGAGATGGCTGATGCTATTTCCCGTGAGATGAAGATGAAGTCGACCTCTGTCGTGGAAATCCGTGACTGGGCTTCTCGGGCGACCCTCGATATTATTGGCTTGGCTGGAATGGGTCAAGACTTCAATGCGATTGCTGATCCGACCAACGAGCTCAATGTCACTTACCGCACCATCTTCAAGCCCAGTACCGCCGCCAAGGTGATGCAGGTCGCCTCGATGTTTCTCCCCGAGTGGCTGATCCGAGCTCTCCCTGTGAAGCGTAACGAGGAGTTCAAGGAAGCCATCCGCACCATCAAGCGCGTTTCAGCTGACCTAGTCCGTTCAAAGCGCGCGAAGTTGGAGAAGGGCGAGCGCACAGACGTCGATATCCTCAGCGTTGCCATCGAATCCGGCGGCTTCACAGACGACGACATGGTTAACCAGTTGATGACGTTCCTTGCCGCAGGACACGAGACTACCGCAACTTCGCTAACCTGGGCCGTATACCTCCTCTGCAAACATCCCGCCGAGCAGAAGCGCTTGCGTGAGGAAGTGCGCGCGAACATCACTGCCATCAACGATCCCTCCGCACAGATCTCTTCCACCGAGATCGACCACCTACCGTACCTCAACGCCGTCCTCAATGAGACTTCCCGTGTCTTCCCACCCGTTGCGCTCACTCTTCGAGAGGCCGAACAAGACACTACCATCCAAGGTAAATTCATTCCTGCCGGCACGACCATCGTCATTTGCCCCTGGGCAATCAACACTTCCAACGCGCTCTGGGGAACCGACGCCAAGGAGTTCAATCCTGAGCGCTGGATGGGTCAGGGCAAGGCGAACACCGGCGGCGCTGACTCAAACTACGCGGTCACAACATTCTTGCACGGGCCGAGAAGCTGTATCGGCAAGGACTTTGCGAAGGCGGAGTTTGCATGTCTGTTGGCGGCGCTAGTAGGCCGGTTTGAGATGGAGCTGGAGGAGCCGGACAAGCCGTTGGAGATTGGGGGTGGAATCACGAGCGGTCCTAAGGGTGGGCTCAGGATAAAGATGAAGGAGGTTTTGGCTTAGTCGCTGAATGGGAGATTTATATTGTAAGGTGCAATCTCTTCTTAGAGGTTATGATGTATTCCTCGAACACTATTGATTAAGGCCATTCTGTCCATGGATCCTTCTACAAATCGACTGCTGCACGTGTCATCTGAGACCAACTTCACATCAATACTTCGGGACCTTGGCTCGCAAAACACAACGCCAAAACCCTCGATGTAAGAAAGCAAGTATGATTATACAACTGTCCGCACTCCTACACCCCTATCGTCGCAAAAGATTGAAAAAAGGTCGGAAAGCCCCCAAGCAATTAAACCTCACACATATCCTTATACACGTAAGATTCCTGGCGTTCGGGTCCAGAGCTAAATGCCGCAGACAAGAGCCGATGCTGCTGAATCTTCCTCACAGCTTCCGTTTCGTAATTACATACGCGAACAGTGAGGCATGCATCGTGCAAGAATATCTAAAGGCGTGCGGAACGGGAAGGCATTCGACAGCGAGCGGTTCGATCCGTGTTGTTGTCGCACAGTGCAAAATCCCGGCCAGCCTTTTCACTATTGGGAATTAGAGTGTTGCACTAGAAGAAGAGTGTATAGATAAGTGACCCCAGGTGTCATGTGGATCGAAACTTACCTCACGTACGCGGGCGTGGTACAGTATCTGTTTAGTCTCCGTAATGTAGACAACCGTTTCTACTGCCACCGTAGCCCGAGTCATCCCAGTGATTCCTCCGAGCGCCATCTCGGATGATGTCCTAGCGGCGAGGGGCCTCTCAGAGGTTGTCGCTTTGGAGAATCTGCAGCCTCGCCGACTGAACTAGATCTGGGGAAGCATTAGGAATGTAGATCGCTCGGCCTCGGAGGTCGCCGTCTGGGGTGAGTCTTGTACGTGCGTATGGACTTGCGTTTCGCCCCCGTCTCGCGCCTCAAACAAGTCAGAGTTTTGTGGACTGACTAGTTGAGGGGCAACTTTTGGTGGGAACGCTTCGAGCAGGGTTCCATCAATGGCTGAAGCTACAGGCCTTCCCGCACAGGGGTTGGTTGTGAGCGACATTGCGCCAGACTCACGATCGCGACACAGCTTCTGCTTTTTCCTAGGTCGAGGCTCCTCCCGTTCAGGAGTCTGCGGACCATCCCATTGCTTCGCGGCATGGGAAAAATGGGTTATCTTTTCAGTGCGATCGTCAATATGGGTCTCTTCGGAGTCCATGATGTAGCCGATCTCATCAAACCCAGAAGGTAACCACAGTTGCCTGATGGACTCTGCATCTAAACGGCCAACACATCGATAGTTGATAGGAGGTTTAAGCTCGATTGGGAATTAGGAGTCGGAACACAAATGATGCTAAGATCTGCTTCTTGCTCTCTGTGCTGCCTCCTTGTTCATTCACCTGGAATGCGCAGAGGCCAGGATTCTCAGCGTCCGCAACATGGGGAGCTTGGAGCCACACCCAGGTCGCTTTGTTATAGAGCCCAATGCCGCCACTGCACTCCGAATCGTGACGTGACATACCCAGAGATTGTGTCGGTCGACGGCAATGGTAACTGTCATGCGTATTGTATCATCGATGAGCCCGTTGTGGCTCGGGATCCCGCGGGCGTCTGATTTAGCTTGAGGGTTGTATGCCCGCTGAGATAAAGGCGAGCTTTGATCCATGAACGTAGTCTTTGAACAGTCTACTTGTTAACAACAAGGCCAAAACGACGAGGACGCACTTTCCGCAATCTACTCGTCGGCGAAGCAAACAATTATGCGCCAAAGCAAGATCATATATCAGACAATGGCACGAATGTAAGATACAGCGCCACTGCAATACTTCCCTTCGATTGCGAAAACCGCCGATCAAAAAGCCCGCACTATCCAGCTTCCGGTGGCTCTCACCTTGCGACGCTCGCATCCAAATAATAGGCTTCTCGTTTTGTTTGATCACTTGATCCTTCCATACACGGGTTCTAGTGACTTTTCTGGAGGTTAACACAGCTTGAGGGAACTCTGCTTCTGGTACTGCATCAACGTTGTTAAAAATCAGCATACGACGGGATCTGCGAACAGCCACGGCCTCCAATTTCATACTCTCGCCAAGTCATCCATTCACCATCCCTGCTGCTTCTGGGCTTGGAATTTGAGGGCATACCTTTGTCGGCGCTCAACACAACATAGCCTGACGTAGCTCCAGGTTGAGGCGAGGCTTCAGCGTCTGCATGTGTCACATACCGCAAATTATTCAACACTCACGGTCTCCAATTCATCAATCTGCTGATCTGTCCTCCGTTCTCCCAGCGGCTTTATCGCCTGAATACCCATCCGCATTCGTTCACTGCATTTTGTATTCACGATTCCGTACGCTGACGTTTCTTTCTTAGTTGTTTACTACAAATCATTGCACTTTAACGCCGAGACCTTGTCCACTGGCTTTTACTGAAGCTCTGTTTGTGTATCCTTGTCTTTCATGATGATGCTTCATTTTCGGTTCCTCGTACTACGTGGATGCACTTCCAATGCCTATGCTTTGTCTGCGGGCTTCATGCGGCTGATTTTGTTCATCGTGTTTTGTTCTTTGGCGCCGATGCTCCATTTTTGATTACTTATGCAGAGGAACTGTGATTGTAGGGACCGGGACCGAGAGCTGGTCTGCGCTTTGTGGACGACTTGTTTCAACTTTTCCGGTTGTATTTATCACTTCCTGCTAATGTGAGGTCAGGCTTGTCTATATAGGTGTCGCAGTCTCAAGAAGGCTTCCAGATTTCGGTTGTGCCATTGCACATGATGATGAGTCTCAATAAGCAACTTCAAAGCGTAGATAGTGAATGCGCGTGGCTAGCTGTCCTTTCGAGCGTTGGTTTGGAATTGTGTTCGTGAGTAAAGCGGCTCCAAGCTGATTGCAGCCTTCACTCTGCCACGATTTATTTCTCGCTTCCAAACCCAAATCTATGAACCCAGTCACTCTACTGCTGCTCCCTTGGCCTCTCAACGACACACTTCTTCTCCTGCCTATCTACGCCCAGCCACAGTAAATCCGGCCTCGAATAATGCCCGACCACATCCGTGAACGCCCTAACCCCCAGTCCCCTATCCAACTCCAAATCCGCAAACAAGATCCCTTCCTTCGTCGGCCCACACTCCAGGTCCTTCGTCAGTCGCCTTCCATCAGGTCCAATCACAGCGGCGTGTCCACCGCCTGCCTCTCGGAAGATTAGACCATCCTTGGATTGGAAGGCGTCGATGCCCTTCTCTGTGCACACGGCAGTGGTGTAGAGGACGAAGGTGCCGCCTTCGATAGCGTGGGTTGTCGAGAGCGCGTACGCGCCGTCGTGGCTCATGCTAAAGAGACCGGGGTTCTCGGGCGCAGGTTGGGCACCAAAGGGGTCTAGCGGAGGCCACATCGCTACATGCACAACTTCTTCTTGCGAGTAGGTGTTGTACTTGAGCAATGGTTGCGTGTGTTCCCAGCACGCCAGAGTCCCGACTTTGACTTTTCCGACGCCGGAGCCGAAGTCCACTTCCGCAACATTGGTGAGGTCGCTTCCGGAGCCGTCGCCGTAGACTGTGCGTTCCATGTGTGTAGGCTTCAGCTTGCGGCGCTTCAGCAGGATTTCGCCCTGCGGCGAGATGATGACTTGTGAGATGTAGAGGCTGTTTGATGAGGTACGCTCAGAGAAGCCGAGGACGACGGCAATGGAGTTCTCTTGTGCGGCTTTTTGGATTGATTGCATTTCCGGGCCGTCCACAGTCATCGAATTCTGAATGTAGCGCGTACCTAACGCAGGGTCGACGAGGCGCGCCCTGGGCCTTCGATCAGCAGTGGATCGTGATGTTGAGAGAGTGAGATGTATGGAACATACCATATCCAACCGGGATACCCGGGAATCCATACTTCAGGGAAGGTAATCAGTTTCGCGCCGTTGCCGGCTGCCTCTGCTATGAGGCGGTTGGTTTTGTCGACAGTGCCCTGAAGATCGAACCATTCTGGTTCAGCTTGCGTGACCGCGACACGCAGTGTTCGTGAGGACATTTTTATTGTCTATGATATGATAATCAGGAGATTGTGGTTCTTGAGAGGGTTGCGCAAAGTCCCTCGTGAATGCGGGGTCGCGGCGTCAAGCAGTTGAAGTAGGCTGAACAGAAACTTGTTGCAATGGCAACCCCATAATCCTTATGTAGTCTTTCTGCGACTCGTCTTATCTGCAGCTGTTTTCGCGACGTGTTGCTGGCTGTCATCTCGCCGATCAGGCACATGTAAGCTGGTGGCACTGATGTCTACTGGTTGATCAAGCAGATCATGTGCTCCACGGCCGCTCCTCCGCCAGCATCTATACAACAGTCCGATAAGCCCCTGGCGGAACCATTCCGTACGATGAGTGCGTAGATCAAGTCTGCCAGTCGTGTGTCGTGTATTGGACCGACGGTTATCTCGATGGGGTAACTTTTGGCGGATAATACACCAGCCGCGGCAGGGAGCTTGCCTAGTGCGGTAACTGTACCGATTTGGGTCGGCTATTGTAGTCTCCCAAGACCAACACTGTGGACCTCTTCCGCGAAATATTTTCGTAGTATCTGGAATGTGGAGGATCGACATGGAACGTCGCACAAAGAGGGGGAGAGAGACATGCCGATGCCGATGCCGAAGCGCCGGCGGCAGCACAAGCAAACTTATCAGTGTTCAGATGGCTGTGGAGTTGCTGTGGAGAAAGAGCGTATGGGGAAAACACTTCTTGCTGGATAGATACTAGTCTAGAGATAAACACGTGGATAACGCCCGATGTGGGACCGCTTTACGCGATAAGCGGACGTAGCGTTTATAGCTGGGTCGTTTGCAGGTAAGAGGCACTAAAAGTTTGGTTCATTTACTTGCTATGGGATAGCTATGGCAATATAAGTCTATAACGATGGAAACTTTGAATTTGTGAAGTGACCTTGAGCTTGAGAATGACGCCGTCTCGCAATAGCGGATTTCCGGTGATCTATCTTTGTTCCCACAGACGATGCTGTGATATCAGACATGGTTTCACCTTCTGAGGCTCCTTTATTGTCCTATCCGATGACTCCCTAATTGGTTCAAGGTGCTGCGTAACTAATACGAGCTGTTACCTCTCGATCGGACAAGCACGAGGCACCCGATTTGACCTTCAATGGGTACTCGCACTAATCTTCTCCCCAACTTCGGTGAAGGATCGGAGGTATTCAAGGCCGCGCTCAGTATCGGCGAAAGCCCTATAGCAGTGTAGCATAGGCCAAGTTTCGAGACCTGTGCAATCGTGGCGAGGTTCCAAACTCTGGTGTGTTGTAGGTAGCTTTATCCAAAAGTCCGATTGCCCTTCCTTCACAAAAGCGTACATCTGGCCGAGGTCATGAATGAGCCTGTTGGCATTGTCCTCTAGCTTCCCGGCTTGGATATGCTCCTTTGTGATGGGTCCGCTGCCGGATTTCCTGACCTGCTCGATAGCTTCTCGATCCATATCGTCACCCATCATCTCCTTCCACTCTTGGGCTATTTCCAAACTTTGCAAGATTCGCAGCTTCAGCAGGAAAACTGTGCCCATGAAAGCCATAGATGGCGCCTTGTCATAGAAGAGCTCGGGCGACTCGAGTAAGTCATAGTCGCTCTTGTTCCAGAAGATCTTGGGTGGACCGGACGAGTCATGGTCGGCGATGGCGTCTGGTGATGTCCAGTGCCTCAAGTAGTTGTAGGCCTCCTGATCCCGATTGAGACGAATCAAGCATGATGATACCATCAAGAGCAAGTCGGTCTTAAGTCCGTCAGGTACTTTCTTAATGAATCTCAGACGGTCGAACGCAGTTTCCACGGCTAAGCGGGTATTGATCTCAAGCATTCGTTCAGCTAGCCTGCAATGCACTCTTAGTGGGATCTTCATTGCATGTAGAGATGGAATAACCTACTTCAACTGGTGCACGGGTAGAACTGTGGCCATCTCCTGGACGCCTGCTGCTTGAAATTCATCCATGACTAACATCAGAGCATCTCGACCCTGGGCAGAATCAGTCATGTGCTCTTTTACTTGCTGCTCCAGAACACCTGGTACATATGCAAAATGCTCCCGGAGCATCTTAACAACTTACATTTTCGTGTGCCCGATCTAATAATTTCAGTTGCTTGCCAATCTTCTTGCAGATGGTCTTGTGCGAAGCCCAGTATATGTGCTGGTGCTCCTGTCCGCAAAAGGACACTACCTTGCACTGGCTGCATTTCTGAAGATTGTGCTGCTTGCCGCAAACGACGCAGCCAGTAATGAGTTTAGAGGACGCCGCGAAGGCGGCTCCGCTAGATGGAGGTGGCGTCGGACAGAGCTCACACCTTTCAATACGTAAGTGATCACACTTTGCTTGCGTTGTTGCCAGTTGCTTAGTTACTCACATCGTTGCAAGCCTTAGTCGGAGGGAAATCGCGGTCTCCGCAGCCTGAGCGGCTCGTGTTTGAGTGACGGCACTGCTGAGAGTGAAGGTGGCGTAGTTCCGACAGTATCGAGTGAGGATGGCGCATCGATAACGCGTCATACAATATCGCGTAAAGAAGTGCGAGCCGTGTCCCTGAGGACAGAAGGAAGGTTCGAGTCACGCACCTTACAACGATGGGAAGCTGGTACTCCATATACGACAGGCCAAAATCGAAGCAGCTCCTGACAAACATCTCGCGTTATTATGGCGTGCTCTCTCTCTCTCCAGGGTATCTTAACACTACGATCCAGTCCTTTCCACAAATTCTGCTTTCCAGACTCACTCATGCCTTAGCATCTCTATACTTTGCCAAGAAATTCAGCCGCTCCGTGACTCCACCCCACCCGTCCAGCGTATGTTTCCTTTCCAGCCGTGCCAATGCTGCGCCATCCCCTCCCTCAACCTCCTCGTCGTCTGAATCACTCCATATGCCCCTCTTCTTTGGGACCGGCTGCTGTTCTTTCCAAGCCTGGAGCACCTCAGTGGCCAATTCTGGGCGCCAACGCGTATGCTTCAGCGCGGAGGCGATAAACTCATCGGGAAATCCGTCTGCGTGGAGCTCTTCGAAGTATTCGTCGACCTCACCAGGAGTGAGAGGAGGATCGGGATCACCAGAGCCTGTTGATGCGATGCTAGAAGCTGGTGATTGAGGTGGAGACGAACAATGGGGCTGAGGGAGCGGCATGATGCCCCCGCGATTATATGAGTCTTCGTTGACTATTTGGCTGAACTCTTGGAGCGACTCGGTTGTTGACGCATCGGATACTAGCTTATCGCCGCTGTCTTCTGCCTCTGCTTCCGCTAATTGCGTCAAGCGAGCTGGGAGTGGCAAGGCGTGTAGAGTAGCGCCCTGCGATGGCGACGATAGTATAGCTTGGGTATCGAATGAGGGAGCTTTGTAGCGTGGCGCGCGGGGCGTTGGAGAATCTGGAGCAGGGTCTCCAGCATACTTTTCAGCCACGCCCGGAGGCGGTGCGATCGCCTCCAAGCCTCCCATATCCGAATCCTCGCCATCATCTATCGACCTCTCCGCCGGCCTAGAATCTGGCAACTCGTCTTGCGTAGACTCTTGTGAGTCCGTACCGGCTGATGAAACCTCCACAGGGTCCTGTGGAGTGCCCAGATTGGGTGGTATGCTCTTCTGCCTCTTCGTCGGATGTGTTGTTTTATCCTGGCGATCCACATAAGGTTCTTGAGTGCCGAAACCCTCGCGTAGCTGATGCAAAGTTTTGTTGTAAGCCTCAGCGATGTACTTCGGAGTCTCATTGACCACAGTGGATGAAGATAGAAATACCTGTGACGATAGTGTGACCGTCTCGTTCGCTGTGCGACTTGCTTCAGCTGCTTCTTGTGCGAAGTAGGGTGCTTTTTCCTCGGATGAAAGAGCATCCCATTGAGACACGAGGATTTTGTGCAGGCCAGCTATGATACCAAGTCAGTTCGCTACTACCACAAAGGTGTTTTGAGTAGTCGCACGTACCATATGAAAGATCGGTTCTCTCGTTCCAGAGAGCCCACTTCTTCTCTCGTGCGAACACCAGGTAAGCAGAGGAAGATTTACCATTGTGATGCTCGTTAAGGTATGATTCGAACAAGTTGTCGTCTGGGTCCGTGCGTTTTCGCTTTGTGTTCGGCGCCCTTGAATCAGGAGTGGAGGGTTCGGCTTCCGGCTCATCTTGCTTGGGCAGACCTTCACTTCCATCTGCCTGACTAGCTTGCTGTCGGTCTCCCTTTTCCTGGCGCTGAACCACCCGAATCCTGATCTCATCGTGTTTTTCGTCCGAATCCTCACGCCATTGCGGCCACACCACTTTCTCGAAATATTGCCTCCACTGCCCTGCCGTTTGTCGTCGACCTTCTGCCCACCTTCTCCAGCCTTGGCGATATTCATCACCCTCCCAGCCGCTAATGTCTGTTGCAAAAGCGTAGAGCATCTCCCAGTCCTCTTTCTCGAACAACCCTTGAGCTGTCAACTCGTCGACAGTGTACTCAACACTGTTTATCTGTTTCGAACCGTTTGCTTTCCTGGAGCTGCTACCGGAAGTGGTCGTTGTAGGTCTCGTGGATGACGTTTGTGCCGGTACAGGCGCGGGCTCGGCGGGAGCATCTGAGGGAGGTGAAGGAGGTGCATTATCTGGGATGTTGAAGGCAGAGGGTGGCCTGTGTTGTAGTATCTTCACATATCGATCACGCCACGACTGCCATGTATGCCTAGGGTGCTGGTCAGTTAGCATACATCAGCCATTTGGGTTCAAAAGCATACCTGCTTTTCCAAATGCTTGTATATCTCGTTTCCATTTGCTAGTCCGCCCGCGTTGATGCGGTCGTGCACCCATTTGTAGAGTACCCTGTCCTCTTCTGTGGTATATGCAGCCCTGGTACCCTTTGCCGGTCTGCTCAGCGAGCCTGGTGCTCGCGCTGTTCCTTCTGGAGGCCCTGCTCGATGGCTCTCTGGGTTTTGGATCTCGCCTTTCTCAATAGACTCGTCGATGAATGTGTAGGAAACACTTCCAGGCGGGCAATCGTGGCGTACGTGGTCTGCGATGAGGTAATCGGCCTTCTTCTCCAGCAGAACGACCTCGCCGCCGTTGCTTCTGATTAGATCCAAGTAGCGCGACCGGGAAAAGACGCGTTGGGCGACCCAGAACTTCTTTCCGGCGAACAGCTGACCATGGAGGTTTGCGCCTGGAGCTACATCCTGGTACACGACGGGCGCGGCCATGGCGCGGAGTTCTGGTGGGGTTGACTCATGGAGTTGCAGCGAACGTGGAGTTGACGCGTTGCGGATCAACGCGCTCTCACGCGGGGTCTTGGCAACTGTTGCCTGCAACGCTCACCGCACGAAGACAGCGACAAAGAACTCGAGATACGATCAGCGGCATGGACAGCTGACAGACACAGTCGCGGTGGGTAATTCAGCAACTGTAGCAAACGATCTTTGCTTGTCGTGGGAGTACCCCGCTATGCGCAACGCACCCTGACGTACCTTCACCATGACTCTTGTGCGCGCTATCATCACCTTCGTGATAACGGTCTCCGTTCTGACCTTTATTGCTTTCTTCGGTCGCACTCCAGCTTTTAGGTACATACATCTTGCTCAACCGCGCTGACAGGCTGACTTCTTGTAGAAACACGCCCATTGGCTTCTGCTACCGCCTCCTTGTCCACCGCATTCCCTCCGCGTTAGGTGCCCTCGATGTTCTTCTCACGGGTGGGCGCATTACTAGCGGTGGCTCCCGTCTGGGCCACCATCTCATGAATGAGAAGCACCCGGTGGTCATGATCTTCTTCCTCGGACTCATCACAATATCAGCCAGTCTGCTCGTGCCTACCGTGTGGGACCTGCTCCCTATACAGCATAAGTTCCTCGTTGTTATCTTGCTTCCGCAACCATACTACTTCACCTATCTATGTGCAAAGAGGAACCCCGAATCCATCGTTACGGAATTGAATCATGCAGCGCAAATGCGGCATTATCCCTACGATAGGATCTTGTTCTATCCGGGGAATGCATGCCGAACATGCAAATTCAATAAGCCTGCACGTAGCAAGCACTGCAGTATATGCAAGGCCTGTGTCTCCCGAGCCGATCATCACTGTGTATGGGTGAACAATTGCCTTGGGCGTGGCAACCATAAGTGGTTCCTCGCTTTGCTTCTCTCTACAGCTATTCTGTTAGCCTACGGCGCTTACATTGCATACTTTGCCTTGAGCCCCAAGGTCCACAAAAACTACGCCAGATACGAGCACTGGTACAGATACAGACCAAGCCCCGGATCCAATCCTTCCAGCTGGGCTACATACGGCGAGAAGAAGCTCCACTACTTCCTTATCTATGTCAGCATCTACATCGACGTAGGCGGTGTCTCTGCAGCAGGTGTCGGACTGCTCGCACTTCTCACATGGCCGCTTCCCCTCGGCCTTCTGGGCTACCACCTCTACCTCATCTACGCAGGCATGACCACCAACGAGAGCTCCAAATGGGCAGATTGGGCAGACGAGATCGCGGACGGCAATGTCTTCCTCGGCAAACGGAAGCCAGAAACCATGCGGGACTATCGCGCCCGAGAGGTGGATTCCGCGCGGTCTTCGTCCTCAGGAACACCCATACCCACACCCCCCGAGACCCCACCCGAAGACGAAGAACCACCGACGACCTGGCCGCTAGAAAGTCGCCATATCCTCGTGCGCACAACCAATGGCCAGCCGCCCACAGGCCTCCCACCGCGGATAAAGTCTGTCGCGGACAAAGAAAGTTTCGAGCGCGTATGGGATCTTGCTGCTGTGGAGAACGTGTATGACCTGGGCTTCTGGGACAGTCTAGTCGAGATACTTTTACATTAAGCATATGGTGACAGTACTTGGGGTAGAACTTCGGTGTTATATTTGTAACGGCCGCTCCCGCAAACGGTCTAGGATCGCTGCCGGGATACGAAAACCGGTTCGCTTGCATTGTTCACAAGCAACCCCAGACGCCCGTGACGTCATACATCAGCGCAACACCATGGAGTAGGTATATACATGACGGAAGTACCCTCGAAACGAGTTTCCTACTAAATACAATCTCCTACTGCCAATACAACTTTCGTGACTAAGATACCTTGTGATTGATACACTGCCCAACATGTCCCGCGCCGTCAGCAAGAAAGAACAGTCGCAGCAGATTGCGCACCAACACCAAGGACAAGAGCAGCATGCCCGCGATGTGGAGACTACGGAACATAAGTCTAGTGCCAATGCCTCGGTACGCTTTACAACATCCCCAATATTACCATTTCGTCAGCTAACAGAGCATGTACGCAGGCCGGCTTGAACCTTAACCTTTTTGGCGCCCTCTCCGGTGCCCTCAGCTCCACAAAACGCAAAGAAACCACCAACAAGCCCGACGGCTCCAAGCATACTATCGAGGACTCGCATGACAAGGGTATTTCCAATTTCCCTTCCTTCCCCCTCCTTCCCCGTCATCCGTCCGTATTTCCCTAGCATGTGAACGAGGGTGAATGGTTGCTGATAGTGTTGTACAGCTGCAGCATCAGGCTACGCCGCGGGGCAGGGCAATGCCTTCGCCCAAGGGAACACGCAAGACGGAGGCAAGCACGAGAAACGGCGGGAGATAGGGCAGAAGCAGGAGCAGGGGAAGATTGTGGCGGGGCAGAAGCAGAGCCACAAGGTGGATCATCTGGGAATTGAGAACTAGGAGTTATCTCACGCCTGGTGCACATATTAAAAGCCCGTCAAGCAACAAGTTTCCTGACGGAAAGGCGAATCTAGGCGCAATAGCAAGATCTAATACCTAATAATGATTGATTTACAAGTAACTACCGAGTGACCGTGATCGTCGTAATAGATGAAATGGTATATCACAAACGTATAAAAATGTGAACATGCCCCCGTGCCTGTCCAAGTCAAAGCAGATCCCAAACGCCAAAACACCAAACAATGCAACATCTCCACCCAGAGAGAGAAACGCCAAGTAAACCAAAAATCACGTAGGTCGTGTGGATGTAGGAACCGTCCTACTCAGCCCCCTAACCCCCCTCACCGCAACAGCAACATGCCACGGCACAGCTCCATGCCTGCTCCCCTTAACCCCTTCAATCTCGCCAGCAACCCCAACCCCTAAACTGACCCAACACCTCCTTCATCAGGTTCTCCGCCGCCGCCCTCGCCTGCGGCGTTGGCGTCCAACTCAAACTATTACTCCTCGGTTCCTGCGGGCTCGTGCTTGCTGGCGGTACGTTGCCCGCAGCGCCAGGATATGCCATCGCCTGAGCCAGTGGGGAAGGGTGAGGTGGCTGCGCGGGTTGGATTTACGGCGCCCATCCAGAGGATGTTGACGCCGGTTATAATAGGCCCAGTTTGGGCGTCGGGGAGGAGGGAGGAGCGGCATGGGAGGGGAGAGGCCACGTTTGACGAGGAGGCCTGAGATAAGGGCGGGGCGGTACTCATTAGTGGAATTTGAGTTGTGGAGGCGGTGCGCGAGGATGATGCCCCAGGTTTCGTCGGTCATGTCGACGAGGCGGGCGTCTGATTCAGTATTGGGGTCCGTAGAAATTTCCGCTGCGGGCGTTGCTGCGGGTGTCAGACCTTGTTCTGGAGAGACGACAGCTTGAGGCGTGGAGCCTGGGGAGCTGGCGGATGTACTTTGCGGAGGCATCGTTGGGGTGAATTTGAGATGTGGCTCCATGTCTATTGTCATCAAGGTAGTGAAAAGATTGAGTACAGTAGGGCATTGGACGAGGAATACCCAAGCTTCGAGCTCTTCCCGCTCCATAACGCCTGCTTTGGCTATGCAGACGCGCCACGTAACTCGCCGCACTTGAATGATCTCGATCGTGGTCTGCCAAATCTCCCTAGCAATGTCGGCGAATGGACGCGTGCCAAGATTGTACGAAACAACCGCTTGTGACTTCCCGCAAGTATCGCTCCATGCCGCAGTTACCCACGTCCCGTCAAGACTAATGGCGTACCCGATGTGCATGTACGAGTTCTCCCGCATCAGATCCTGCGGGGTATCTGCCATAAGCTTGAATTGAATGTTGCGCGGAATTGTTTCCTCGAGCTGGAATGACGGTGCCGAATAGATGCTAAGCGGTAGCCTGTCATCGCTTGCTGCACTAGGCGGACACCGATCGTACACTTCTCGAGCAAGGCCAGTATAGATATTCGAATCTAAGATGACCGGTGCTTCGAACGAAGCGATGTATCTGATCGGAATGATTTGGAGTACAAGGTCAGGCTTTTGTATCTGGTCGGGCCGGCCAGCCGGTTGTTGGTACGACTGGAAGAGACTCCAAAAGGCCGAGCACAGCTCCCAGATGGCGGACGCCTGCTCGAATGGATCGATCATATATATGACGAAGGCATCAATCTTTGAATCGTCCTTGTCCCGCATCTGTGCATGACTGGCAGCCAGTACTTTGCTTAGCTGGATACATGTGTCTCGCAGAGCCTTGAAAACGGTGCGTAGTGATGCTGCACCCCCGATTTTGCACGGCACGAGCCCGCCGGGATATTCTGTCAGCGCGTCTGCTCGAGTGTGGTTCCCCAGCTTGCAACTGTCGTACGCCAATTGCATGTTGACCAGAAAGCTCTCGACACAGGGCTTCAGAGCCTCACTGTAGGGGTAAATGCCGAGTGCCACGACATTCTTCAATGGACTGCAAGGCCCCAAACCCAACGTTTCCCAGAATGGAATCGCAGGAGGCAAAAGGTCCCATAGAGTATCCGCACGTTTTACTCGCACGTAAGGGGCATTAAGCGAGAATGTATGATGACCCAGTGCCGTAGCGCTAGTATCGTTGGGTCTGCGAGGCGGAGGTCTCTGTTGGGCCTTCATTTGCGTCGAAATGTCTGGGAACACATCCTGAACCGCTGCAAGGCTCGCCACATTGCACGCCGTGGCTTGCGGGAAGATTGTCTTGATCGCGCTTTGCCACTGAGTTTCAGATGGCAGATCGTCTGAGGTCCCAGGATCGTGGGCTTGCTGGAGGATGTCCAAGGTTGCAGATGCGATTTGATCGGTGACTATCTGAGCTATTGCAATATTGTCTTTCCCGCTCAGAGGCTTTTCTTCAATCATGTTCATAGACAAGTCCGGCTGCGAAGTTGGCGTACTTGGCACGGATGAATATGAGTATGGAAAAGCGGGGAGATTCCAGCGTGCACCACTCAAAGTCAGTTCCATTGGAGGGGGAAGATGTATCAAAGACCAGTCGAATATCGTGGGCTCAAGAACGACCAAAGCTGACTCGTCAGTCTGCAATCCAATCAGCTCGCCGAGGTCACCACCGAACGAATCGGCAAATGATGTAGCAGACACGGGAGTTGCAACACTCTCCGTGGGCAGCTTCCGCTTGACTGGTATGATCAGACTCCCAACGAACGGCATGGGTGCAACGTCGTTCACTTCTTCCTCGCTCTCTGACGAAGTTTCGCTGGATGCATCTGAATCATCACTATCAGACATGTCCCGTGGAGAGGCAATCAAATTGCCTTTTGCTGAAGCCACGCCAATAGCATATCGAAGTTTGGTCATCAGAGGAAGATCGCGCAAACTCTGCTTTCGGTGCACGTCGTCCACCGCATCCGGTCTCTTGGGTCTTTCGCTGACAGACATAAAGCGTCCGGCCTTGTACTTGGCGTCCGAAAGGCTCATCTTGTGGCTAAAATTGAGTGCATCGAAGACGCTATCTCGGTGCTGATATGAGGATTGGTTTTGAGGTCTTTCGTCTTTCGGAGAAGGTAACAGGGCAGTCTCAATAAAGCGTGGGCTTAATGGAGGCGTGGTTGTTCTCATTGCGTGGTCGATTGCTTGGGTCCCTAAGTCCGAGAGACGAGTCGATCCCTGGATTGCCGAAGCCGTTGCTGTTGCTTCCATCTTCAAAGGGGCATGCGCTGCCTCCTGGTCTTGTTTTTCTTTCTCAGTGGCCGCAGATGCTGAAGCTAAGGCAAAGTCCAATGCAGCCATAGGATCTGGTGGCTCTTCTTTTACTGCGGCCTCAGGAACAGTGAATAGGCCTGAGTCCCTAACTTCCTCTTTCAACACCACTCCTGTATCCGCAGGAGGAGGAGCATCGGGCATAATTACATCCTCATCATCTGCGTCGTCAAAAAAGTTAAAGTCGGCATCCGTAATTCCATTTCCTTCATCGAAGTTGCCCTCGTCCATGTCTTCGAAGAGATCGTCGTTGTTGCCGTCAGCATTGTAGTCCTCATATTGTAAGTCGAAGTTCGGCGATGTAGAAGACTGTTGGTGTGCATCGCCGGAGGTGATGTCTTGCGGAACGGAGAGATTGATTGCCGGGTTGTTGCCGCCGGGTGCTAGGATGACATTAGTAGCTAAACCAGAAACACTTGGAGTGTCGCCACAAGATAACACAGTCCCCGGCGGAACCCCATCAGGTGGAGTTGGGTACACACCGCTGACGCTCTGAAGATCGCCGTACGTCCCAGCCCGAGCGTTCAGTGGTGACGAAGGGAATATGCCGTGATTCTCCTCTTTGGCCCGCGCAGCATCTTCTTCGGCTTTCTTGGCTTTGCGTTGAGCTTCAGCAACCTTGTCGCGCTCCATCTTGCCTAAAAACCATTGCTGCGCGACATCAATCGGATCTTGATAACCTTTGGAATGGGGAGTTTCGAACCAGGCCAGTGCATCAACCTCCTGCAGCAGTGACTCTTCGTGAGCATTGAACAAGTCCGGCTTATTCGGTGGATCGACAAAGTAGAAACATAAGGCTCGCGGCCACAGGATCTCTCTCGTAGGCCTGGAGAATGCTGGGCTTGACGCCGCAGTCTGACCCGTGTGGGCGAATTGGATTCTAACCCACGATTCCTTGGTCCCAAGATGAGGGATGGAATAACCTTTCCATGACAGCCAGCGCTTTACACTGGCCTTCCACTTCTCAATCCCCTTTTCTAACGGGCTGACTCTAGGTCGTTTGCGTTGCGATTTTTGGCCAGGATCGTCGGTGGTTGTATCTACAGGGTCCGTAAAGCTCATGAGTTTAGCCAGAATGCCATTCGGGGCAACGCGTACGCATTTGCCGATCAAGTATTTCTGCTCATCATCTGGCAAAGTTTCGGCTAGACTGTGCATGTCAGACTTGATCAGCGAAAAAGTCGACACTACAAGTGCGCCAGCAGTAGCCCAAGACACATCGACGTTAGTGATACGGAGGGGTGCTTTTGTATGAAAATGGCGGGAGTCGGACTCCAGCTGGGCGGTAAACGGCGAAGCAAAAGTGCGGTAGTTCAAAGCAACTGCGTTGTAGTCTTTCACTAAACGGAAGGATATCAAAGCAACCACAGCCGATGTGAACAGTCCATAGATGGCGACAACATCGTGCTGCTGTTGCTCTGAAGTGCCCGACTGGGTGCCACCCTGCGACTGCTGAGAAACACCGGATTGTATTGCCTTTTGCGGTCGTGGTGTTACTGGGGAGTTGGAAGAGGCAGACGGCGGCGCATTCCGGGGGTTTCGAGCGGACCGTTGTTCTAATTCCTGGGCTTTCATGACGCCATGTTGCTCTCCTTATACATATTAGCTTTATACTCCAGGAGTGGGGAAGATGCGACTCACTGTTCAAGCAAAAGTCGTCCAGTGTTGGCGGATCTAACGGCGGGTGGCCCACCTGGTCCGCCGTGGCAGCCCGAAACAGCCACAACCAGGACCGCGATACATCGTGGAGTACAATATGGTTTCCTTTGCGCAGTTCAGCCTCAACGACGCGTATATCGTCGGAGTTATTCCAGTCGAAGGTGTTCGACGATGAGCGAGTGGGATTGCGCGCGACTGAGAAGGCTTGGAATGCGACGGCTTCGAAATCTCCCTGCACGTCATCAGCAATACATGCATGAGTAGATGGTTGATACATACGATAGCTTGCGCATTGGTGTTGCAGGTTTTGAGAAATTCCATTAGAGAGGGCGGCTCTCTATGGAACGCTCAAGTGATATTGGTGTCGAATGTGCAATCCCGGACTGGCGCTGTGTACCTTCATCAACACCCACTGTATTCCGTCCACTGATACGTGAGGTTATCACCGGAAGGGAAGGTGCAACTGGGTGGTATGCGATTTGGAGGATGTTATGACATGGCACGCTCTCACGCGCAGCTGGACCATGTTGCCCGAGCTAAGGACCCGGCGGATGCGCAACAAAGCTGATGCGCGCGAATCGGAGAGCGTGATACAGGCGGCCAGAAGGTGACCGGCGCGTACAGCAAGCGGAACAAGCGCCCACTTGACCAGGCCTCGAGTGGGATGGGAAGGGGTTGTAGGCCTCCCCACGCGATGGAGTGCTGAGGTTGTTAACACTCGGACTGGGCGCGGGAAGCAGCGAGCGATGCGATGCTCCGACCAACCGGCCTGGGGCGGGGGTCTGTGCACGCAGCAGGGATTTGCCCTCGCGCTAACGCCGAACTTTCAGAACTGTCGGCCAATTTTTGAAGCTATCGCGATACTCTGTACTTGACGCACGCTGAGGCTGCCCTGCAACAGCGGTGCGAACACAGCGCGGCCGCCCCGAATCTCCGGCACGGTCGCTTCCATCTCTGTGTTACACACACGCCTCACCTGTCCTCGAACACCCGCGCGAACGTTTGACTTCACGGTGCGGGCGAGCAAGATTTCTTCTCTACACCGTACACATTCTGGGTCCTTCCTCCGATACCTGAAGCGACACCGCGCATGGGTATTTCCACCATCGTCGGACGCAATCCACCATGAAGATCTCAAACGACAGCGCCGTGCCAGTCTACACAATAGCGGGTGCCGAAGCCCGGCCACTTCCAGAATGGCTCGTCCGAAGGCGCAAACGAAGTTTGAAACAAGACGCTGCGTTCGCACAAAGGGTAGAGCTACTTCAAGACTTCGAGTTTGAAGAAGCGAGCCAGTGTGTGCGCGTTTCTGAAGACGGGGAGTGGGTAATGTCCACAGGAACATACAAACCCCAGATCCACGTACACAACCTTTCACAGCTAGCTCTATCCTTCGAGAGGCATACGAACACCATCAACGAGACCTTCCAGCTGCTCAGTTCCGACTGGACCAAGTCGATTCATCTCCAGACAGATCGGTTCGTAGAGCTTCACACTGCAGGCGGCCTGCATTACCGCACGCGAATTCCACGTTACGGGCGAGACCTTGTGTACGACAGACACTCGGCAGAAGCACTCATCCCAGCGGTCGGTGTCAATGCAGGAGGATCGGGAGAGGTGTACAGATTAAACCTCGAAGTTGGAAGATTTATGAAGAGCTATGAGATCGACGTTGGAGGCGACGACATGGCCACTACAGGGGCAGGGTCACTACAGGGAGGCATCAATGCCGGCAGCGTGAATACCGCTTCGATAGCAGAGGACAGCCACAACCTGCTCGCATTCGGAACATCGTTGGGCACAGTCGAATTCTGGGACCCGCGATCACGCAATAGAGCAGGGATACTGTCCGCTCCCACCGACGCCTTCGAGGGCCGCTCCGAAATATCTGCCCTGCAATTCCACCGTTCTGGTTTGGAACTGGCCACAGGTAACTCCAGCGGTCTAGTCCACCTCTACGATCTACGTTCGCCCGTCCCAATCTTGAAGAAGGACCAAGGTTACGGATATGCCATCAAGAACATCGTCTATCTCAACTCTTCAGCCTCGACCCGCGCTCAAACCGCCGAGCCAAAGATCCTCACCTCCGACAAACGCATCATCAAGATTTGGGACGCCCGTGATGGTAAGCATTGGACATCCGTGGAACCTGCCGTAGATTTAAATCACGTTGAGTGGTGCAAGGACACTGGTATGCTCCTCACAGCAAACGAAGGCAAGCAACAACACGCCTTCTTCATCCCCCAGCTCGGCCCCGCCCCAAAATGGTGCGCCTTCCTCGACAACATCGTCGAAGAAATGGCCGAGGACCCTAATGATCCCAACGCTTTCAACAAGAACTCCGGCGGCGACGTCTACGACAACTTCAAGTTCCTCACCATGGAGCAACTGCGCCAGCTCAATCTCGACCACCTCATCGGCACCACGAGTCTGCTCCGCCCATACATGCACGGCTACTTCGTCGCGCAGAAACTCTACGAAGAAGCGCGCCTCATCTCGAACCCCGACCTCTGGCAGGAACAGCGGCAAAAGAGTATCGCGGAAAAGGTCGCCAAGGAGCGCGAATCTCGCATCCGCGGCAACAAAAAGGCTACCGTCAAGGTCAATCGCAAGCTCGCGGAGAAGATCATGGAGCGCGAGGAGAAGGCCGAGCGCAGGCGCGCAAAGCGCGTGCTCGAGAAAGGTGGCGACGACGACATGCTCGACGCAGACACCGAGCCCGCGCCCGCAGTCGGAGAAGTCGAGGACGACAAGCCGAAGGGCGTGCTCAGCGACCCGCGTTTTGCGCGCCTGTTCCAGGACGAAGACTTCGAGGTTGACGAGGCGAGCCACGAGTTCAACGCTATCAACCCTAGTACGAACGCGAGCACGAGATTGCCCAAGGGTCTCACGGCCGTCGAACAGGAGGAACTCGATTCTGCACAAGAGTCTTCAGATGACGGTTCTTCAGACGACGACGGACAGGAGCGTGCACAGCGGCCGGCGAAGAAGGCAGCACCTGTCGATAACACGCGCATCTCCACGTCCTCCTATAAGAAATCCGGCCACAACAAGAGACCCCCAGGGCCGCAGATGGTCGTCTCCTCTTCGGCGCGAAGAGCGGAGCCCACTCGCGACCGCACATTCGGGTCCCGCATGTCGAAGCTCAAGGAGAGGCGGCCGGCGAATAAATCGACGACCACAGTGGTCGGCGAGAGGGAAATCACGTTTGCGCCGGAAAGGAAGGGCAAGCAGAGCGAGACACAAGCACAGAGGCACGACCGGAGGAAGGACAAGGATAGGAGGAGCGCGAGTAACAATGCATTTAGGGGGATGTAGGATGGTGCGGATTAGGGCTTGGGAAAAGTTTCGGACGTGAATGATACCCTTCCAACTTGAAGTTGTCTGCAATCTTGGGTGCATGTGGTGTTGCTTGAAGCTCGGAAGCCGGATGTTGTCCTAGCCGGTTCATTGACACCAATTATCAAGATCGAATCGGACGCATTTCTTGATGGCAGGTAAGTTGCATAACATAGGCTCACCTGTGCCTATCATCTTCAGACGCCTTAATGACTCAACAAGTGGTGCAAAATCGTGGTCTATTGCAATAGCTCCACCGTGCCAAGTGCCGTAGGCGTTACATGGCCATGAAACTTATCCATCGCTGTCTCCAAACCCAGCAGTGCCCTCGTCAGACGACGACAGGCGCACTCAAGAAGAAAGCCGCTATATGTGATCAACTCATGCCTCACATCAACAAAACCCTGTATATGCCATCCTGCCCTGTGCTTGTCACCACCGTCCATCTACTGCTCACCCTGCTGCGTCTGCAGGTACTTGTAAGCACCGAAAGCAAGAGCCGCGCCAACGAGTACAATGGCGTAGAGGCCGATGCCGGCAGAGGCGCCATCAGCGTTGGCGACGGAGGCGTTGGCCTGCGCGTATGACTTGGGCTTGGGGTCACCCTCCTATATCACGTTAGCTACTATCCCACAGCTGGTTTTGACGTTGTAACATGGGATGGAGTCGTATCTCGGAAATGTGTCGGTGTCTGAAGCCTGCTAGCCTGCGGAACCGCGCCGAGGCTATTCTGCGGAGGTGGGGTGTCTCATGAATTTTAGGGTGGGTGGGGGAATCGTCCACATCCTCGCAGAAAGTATGGTCGAGTAGGTAGAGGTAGAAGGAGGAGATGAACGTACCGATCGCTTCAAGTTGCCGACCAGCAGACCCTCAAGGATCTCGCGCGCCTCGTCGCTGTGTCCTACGTCCTCGAATGCCTCCGTTGAGTCCTGGCCGCCTACATCAAGGAGGACTTCCTCGCCTCCGCTGTGCACACGTCAGCCTTCTGCCCATCATTTCTTGAGGCACTCCCAGTGACTGCGAAGCGTGATGTGTGCGGGGTCGGCGCCCACGAAATCGGGGGGTGTCGGAGAGTGTCGGAGGGTGCGGTGGAGATTCTGGTGTCTGTAAGGCAAAATAAGGGGGAAACCTACGGGTGCTCGTCCACGAAGCTGCTCGCATTGTACACCTTGTCATGCACGACAATGTAGAGGTCTTTCTTCGTGTTGTGCTCCGACACGTCCGAGTAGGTGAATTCCTTGTCGGCCATTGTGATGTCTAAACCTCTGCTGTCCCTGGGGTATCGTGGAAAAAGATCGCCTGCAACGCCGTACAGTGCCGCAAACAAGAGGTGAGGTGTGAAGAAGGTGAGTGGTGTCAAATCGGTAGCCGAGCAGAACGGGTAGACAGGATAAGAAAGAGCCGGTGCGAGGTGAGCGTCGTTCCAAACGCAAGGGCCCCGATTGGTTGAGCGCCGGCCTGCGTTGCGCTGCTCGAAAGGGAAAGGAGACTCTTGGCTGTGAATTTCCCCCCACAGTCGCGGGGCTAACCGCGTGTGCTGCGCTGCGCTGAGGAATGTATTCCGCTTCCGCTTGATTGTCTATCTGAACCTTCTTCTGGAATTTTGGGGATACTGTCACCGAGTGGATCATGTTCGCATGTGCGGCGTCAGCTTTTGGCTGTTTCCCGTTTGGGATTTGTGTTTGTGCGTCCAGCCGTGGCCATCCAACATGCCATGCTGTTCACTGCCGGCTACCGTCATCCCGATAAGGCAAGCATCGGACCACATCTTTGCGGGCACTTCTCGAGTACCTAGGTACTCGTGAAGTCAAGATTGAGGGTTGCCAATAACAAACGCCGTCATACGCCGACAACTACCCCTCGCTGGGAACTGGCAACGGCAAATGCATCCCCGAAACATGTCCGATCGGCGACCGTTGACCATTGACGGCAACATGACCAGGGATGTAGAGATACTTCAGATGGTTTAGCACATGTAAGAGCAAGGACAACACGCACAGGTGTTGTTGTGGTTTCATTGTTCCAGTCGTAGAAACGTTCAATTTGTATGCTTTAAAAACCAGCAACTGTCCAATGCTGTGGTATCTTGCTAACACTCCGTATCTCAATTGATCCTAAGACCGTACAAATATCCAATGCTACTCATACAAAAACCAAATTTCCTTTCCATCTTCCTGCCATGCATCTATCTACCTGTAAAACCCCTCGTCGCCGCCAGCGGGCGGCGCACTTTGCGCCTGCCCGCCCGGCCTATACGGTAGATATGCTTGCTGCGGTGGCGGACTGTTCGTCGCTCCCGGCGGAGCCGGTGGGGCATGGTTGGGTTGCTGCGGCGGGTATCCGTAGTCCTGTTGTTGTTGTTGTTGTTGTTGTTGTTGTTGCGGTGGCTGCGAGTACGGGTCCGAGGGCGATTGCGTCTGTGGTGGAGGTGCTTGACCCGGTGGGTAGGAAGTCGAAACTTGATCATAAGGATTCTGCTGAGCTAAAGGTGCATTCGTGATGGGCGGGTACCCAGGCGGTGCTTGAGGTGGCTGGGGTTGCGAAGGCGGGTACGCGTAATCTTGTGGTGGTGCCGAAGGAGCACCTTGAGGCGGAGCAAAGGACTGGCGGTTGTCAATGGGAGAATCGTAGTGTCCGGTAGACAGCTCCTGCGGTGCAAAGCTTTGCGGGCGACCCCCGGATGGAATCCTTCCTTGCTGAGGTGCGTACGCGTCTGCAGGTGGCTCAGGCTTCGGGGTCTGCTGCTGAGGGCGCTGTTGCCCAGGTGGTACCATGAAGAAGGCGGGATTCGAGGCTGTAGGAGGATATTGCGACGGAGGACCTTGAGAAGCAGGAGGCGCAGCGCCATAGTGCTGCGGTGGAGGTGATGTTGGCGGATATCCACCGTAGGCAGTTGCAGGGGGTGCGTTGTAAGCACTGTACGGACGGCCGCCGTAGGGTTGTTGAGGTTGTGCCATCGAAGCTTCAAGAAGGGACTCATAGTCTCGTCGTGCCTTGATGAACTTTTCGTTCAGCTGCGTGAAATCGTCCTTCTTCTGCGAGTACTTCTGTATGAGCTCGATCAACTTCGGCCGAATGGACAGGGTCGAGTGATAGAGTTCCGTGACTTCCTCGTTCTCCCTCGCATCACCTCCGCTTTGCGATGTGGTGCTCAACAGGGCGAGCAGTTTCTCCACATTCCGAATCTGCGCAAAAACTTCTGCTTCCATCTGTGCCTCTCGCTCCAGCTCCTGCGGCGTGGGGTCCTGTAGCTTCTCCACATAGTTCAGCGGAAAGATACCCGTCTGGCCGCGCAACGAGCCCTTCCACCAATCTTTGTATACTGACTCGAGTACCGCGATGACATCACCCTTCCTGAACTGCAATTCTCCCGGTTCCGAGGGCTGGAAGTCGTAGAGCGCTCGTACTCGTGAGACAGTTGCTGCAGTCGTACCTGCGGGAACTGGTTGAGCTGGCGCGGCAGCCTGAGAGCTTGAGGTGTCTGCAGAAGCTTGGGGGACATTCGTTTTGGCTGATGAAGGTGCTGCGCCTTTCGAATCCCGTATCGACATAGCGAGAGCCATCTGGAGCTCCTCTTCTTCCTTCTGGCGGTCGACGTCGGTGATTTGCGTCTTCTGCGGCTTCGAGGGAGGGCGGAGGTTCGGATCTGCATCAATCAGTCTATGTGAATTGTTTTTCAGCGCAGGCAATCACATACTCTGCGATTTCAACCTCTCGTAGGCGCCCTGCATAATGCCCAGATCAGGATCCTTCGCGAACATCTCCGACCACTCCGCCATGCGCTCCAGGATCTTAGCCTTCACTTGCTGGTGTGTGTTCCTATCTGCTGCGAGCCTAAGAAGCGCATCGGTGAAGCTCCGCGAAGCAAGCTCCTTGTGCATCTGTATCCCGCAGTTTTGGCTAAGCGCATTGGCGAGCTCGAGCGTGTACAGCTGGACGTTGGCATTTCGATGGGCCAGTCGCTTAATCATGGCAGCAACAGCATCTTTCGCGCCCGTGTCGGAAGCGCCGACTTTGTCGCATACATCCTGTAGTGGCGGGTTAGCCTAGGTCGGGCTTGAAGCTCCAGGCTCCGAAGGAGCTTCGCATGTATTTTGGTATGATGGCAGCATATCTCAAGAGTACAAACGTCGATCCTTGAAAAGAGGAGAATTCGAAAACGTACGAGGATGTATTCCCAGTTCTCGCTCGTCAGGTTCTCGTCGGTGGCCTTGAACACGGCATCGTCAAATGCGTTCGTCTGCGCACGAAACATGTCGAGTGTATGACCGCTGGGATATGTAGAAAGTTGCGGTCTATGGTATCAAGAGGAAGAGTTGGGGAAGAGGTGGCGAGTGGAAGTCGCGGAGCGCAACTGCCTGAAGTGAGTGGAGTTGACGCAACTGCCCAGGTGGTGCCCAGCTTCCCGTGGGGTCGTCATCCTGTGGCGCAGGGTCGCGCCACACATGAGTTCGCTGCAAGTTCCATGGCTACTACCCAGGCCTGTCGAAAATTAGCCAGGATGAAATCAAACTTGTTTATTTTGCATATTTATCGCAGGTGACTTCTAGTCACATTCTACACTGTGATCCATTCGCATGCTTAGATCAAGCACCGCTTTAGGTGGCCTAAATCTCCACCTATGTCTTACCCGCGAAATCTGCGTTCTGCTCACAGATCTTAGAGATGCGTCTACTCCGACGAGTCCTGGGCCTGGTTACCAGTACTCCGTGTTGCACATGCAAGTCCTGCGAGAACACAGCAAACATGCCCTCACAAGGCTGTCTTGGGTCAGTATGCATGCAGACATCTTGAACACTGCTGTGAGCAACTAAAAGGCGATGCCTGAAGATTTGCATTGTTCAATGCGCGAAGAATGCGCCTCATGGGGCTTCTTCGACAGCTTATATTCGCGGGCCGACTTTTGGTATCGCAACGATGCCGCCCGTTAATCCCAACTCATACAGGAGCCCTCACCCAAAAGCTGCCACCAATTATAGACACTAAAGTAAAAAGCGCAATGTAAAAGGCACCAATATGTCATCTTCGTCACCCTCCTCCGGATGCGCGAGGTCAGGGGAAACTTCTGCTTCGAAAGCAAACCTGGCCAATGAGAACAAAACGCTCCATATTGCATGCTTGCGCCTAGTGAAAAACGCCCGTGAAAGACCAATAGCCATTTGGCCGGGAGAAAAGTGAAGGATCCAGTTATCGTTGAAGCGTGATTCGCTGGATGCTCGGGCCCAATGGTCCCTTGTTTGGAAGATGTACCTTTTGCCGAAGGAAAATTGTAGTCGAACAGGCAATGCGCAAAAGCGAGGCTCAATCCGCGTCAAAAGAAAGACCGCTAGAATGCGGAAATCCAAGAAAGGAGACATCGCCGTCGGTTATACATGTTTTGGAACCCCAGCGGACGTGCGCGGCTTTGTTGCTGTGTTGGGGAAACGTCGATTGTACGGCCGCTCGTGAGGCAAGCGAAGCGGTACCGGCGTACCAGCAGTAGGATCACGCTATGGCGAACGCCATGCCGGCTACAGGTCTTGGGCTCGGCAGTACCATTCGGCGTACGAGTATGTCGAATTCACTCCGTTTATGCTCGAATCGTGGCCGCTGGTTCGCATTGCCGCCGGACCTGCGCCGCCCCTGATGAGATGCATTCTGAATTCAATCGGACGCAATCACAAACCACCTTTTTTCCGTCGTTCCTCAGCCCGAGCCTTCCTCGCAGCGAGTACCAGTGGTGCCAACGTATTTAAAGGCTCTGCCGTGGAAATGAATGGATGCTGTAAGATGGTCAGCTCAGACTCTTGGGAGGGCGTGATACTATAAACTCACGGTGAGAAGATCATGGGCACTAGCCCGCTTGTCTGGGTCGACCTTCAGCGAGAAGTGCAAGAAGTCCTTGAACACAGGCGAGAGAGCTTGCTCGTCTTTGATGGTAGGCGTGCCGTTCGTTGCAATGAGCCATAATGCACGAAGAGGGCTTTCGTTTAGGTATGGTGGCTCTCCTTCGATCATCTCGATAGCCATGATACCTAGGGACCAGATGTCGACCTTTCTGCCATACTCTTTTCGCGTGACTACCTCCGGTGCCATCCAGTATGGTGTTCCAACCATGGTGGTACGTTTGTTCTGGGTTTCGCTGATCTGGGCGCAGAATCCGAAATCGGCTGTTGCTTGTTAGCTCGAGCTTATTGAGGAACGTACAGTTGCACTTACTCAGCTTGATATTGCCCTCTAAGGAGAGTAATATGTTATCAGATTTGATGTCACGATGGATAACACCCTTTGAGTGCAGATGTTGAAGGCCGTTCAGAGTCTAGGAAAGTAAGCATGTATGTAAACAAAGGTCCGTCTATACGTACTTCACGGCAGACGGCAGCGATCTGTCCTTCTGACATGATGTTGAAGGTTACAACATCCGTCAAACTGCCACCCTCCATGTATTCCATGACTACCCACAAATCTCCCCGAACGAGGAAGCTGTCCATAAAGTTTACAATGTTCCTGTGCTTGCTGTTCTGCATGACCAGAATTTCGTTGATGATCAGATCCTTCTTCGGTTGTTGTTCCAGGTTCATCTGCTTGATAGCCACGCATTTGTTGCTGCCGACTTCATACGCAGAGAAAACGCCACCCGATGCACCTTGTCCAATCTTGTTCAGGTTTCGGTATCTCAGCGTGGGATCAGCGTTGGTGCAAATAGCATTCAGCTTGGCTACAATGTCCGGTCCTTGGCTTTGTCGTGGCCTCTGTCTAGGGCGGGGTGCTGGACCAACGCGTGCCTGCTGAGATGGTAGAGGAATGTTCTGGGGATCAGATTGCTGAGCGAACTGTTGCTGAGGCGAAGGTTGCGAAGGCGCAGGGGCGGCAGGAGTAAGGTGCGGGGCCTGCGGCTGTGGTGTTTTCTGGCTCAGAGCTCGTGCTAATTGGGGCTGTTTCACGGACATGGATTGCTGAGCAGCAGCCATAGCTTGGGCTTGCTGCTGCTGATACTGCTGGGCAGGAGACATGGCCGTCGCACTCGATGGCGAGTCGAAGTGAGGCGGTGTGCCGCCCGTTGTGTTAGCTCGACTTCGTGGTGCCGAAGAGGTTCCATGTGGGCTGTCTGTCACGGTGGGAGGGGCGTAGGCGACCTGTGGATAGGCGTTCTCTTCCCTCGGGGTCTGAACGGGCTGCTGCGAAGACGGAGTGGGCGCTGAAGGAGCAGAGCGACTAGGGATGAGGTTTGCGGATGCAGCACCCGGTGGTTTCGGAGCTGGACGGTTCGGAATGAGAGTACCATTGATTTGCGGGGAGATGGGTGGCGCAACACCAGGCGACGTGTAGCTGCGGGGGACCGGCGGAGGGGCACGCGGGTTCTCGAAGCTGTCCAGGTCGTTGCGCGGGAAGCGTGGGCTCTGCGGAGGGCTGAGCAAGGGCTGGATGTTGCTGTAGCCCGAGCCTGGCGTCAGGTTTGCCTGGTATGCATACGCCTGCGCAGGCCCCATCTTATCCCATATCGCGTCCTCCTCGTTCTTCTCGGCATTGTCCTTGTAAAAGGTCACGACATCCATGACGGCCTGCGGGTGCTGTTTCTGCTCCTGCTCGGTAATGCCATTTTGCTGCAGCATGCGTTGCCATTCCTTGGGCAGGCCCTAGACTCGGTCAGCGATGAAAATGCACGCAGGATCAAGATGCATGGTAGGAGCGGGGGGCTACGACGTGCCACGTACCGTAAACTCGCCTGTCTCGTTGTCGATGCTGACGTGGGTGACGTGCATTGGATTGGTGGGCGTAGAGATGGTCGGCCTGCGGGGCGAGCCGAGCATGCTGTTCATGAAGCTCGAGAATGTGCCCTTCTTTTTGCCGCCATCCGACTTGCGGTTCTTGGTATTGGAGGCGTCGGCCTCGTCCGAGTATCGCTGGCGGGGCGACTTGGTGCCGCCGTCCGAGCGCGGCGGGGTGATTGTGTCGTTCATCTTGCGGGCGAGGGTGAAACTGGCACTCTGGCGCAGCTTGGGCGATTTGGAAGGCTTCTTCTGCTGGTGGGCGGGGGCGCGTTCGGACGCGAACGAGTGCTGCTGGGGAGCGGGGGCGCTGGGTGGCTATGGTCTGGGTGATGCTTTTGTTGATGGCAGCCGCGTCGAAGGGCGCACCGACGAGCTCGGGGGTGGTGCGCAGCGAGTGTGAAGAGCTCGCGGCAGAGGGCCCGCTGCCAGAGGTAAGGGAAAAGGCTGGGTTGGATGTCTGTCGGCGGAGGAGCCCTGGCGGCGAGGGCGAAGGCTGCGGTGCTCCTGGGAACGCGGCTGGGTCGTGGGTGCCAAGATGCTCAGCGCTTCGCTGGTTGTGGTGGAAGGAAGGGTACGTAGGCGCAGAAGGCGCCCGCTGGAGCGAGTGGTTGCGGCTGCTGTTGTGGAAACTCACAGGCGGGGCTGCATGTGTTTTCTTGCCCGTCTTCTTCAGCAGCTTGCGTGGAGCTGTGTGCGCGGGATGGGAGTCCATGAGGGACGGCGCTGGGGGGGCACGGCGCGGGCGGCCGTTCCTGTTCGGCTGGGGCTACACAGGGCACGACGTCCTATGGGCGGCGGTTGGACGGCTGCTGAGGCGGTTGCGAGAGAGGTCACGGCAGCGCTGCATGCATCAGAAGCACTCAAGGAAGACGCAGGAAGAGGCCGAATGCTCTGCGAATGATGCACGGACAGCACATTTACCCAGCAGCCGTCCTGGCTTTTCTGCCTTTCTGTTCCCTGCAACAGCGCCCACACCCCAGTACGAGTGCTCCACCATCGTCATCCCCCCCGTCCCGACACCCACACGCCCTCGGCTCAGGAGCCGCCCAGCTTCAGGTCCCTCCAGCCTCCAGTCTCCCCGGCGTCTGGCGTCTGCGAGCCATGTGTTTCAACAAGTGCTGCGCGTCCACCGTCCAGCAGCGAGTCAGCCAGCCGCCAAAAGGGCCGTTACGCCCAACTGCCACAGGGCGAGATTGGCGGGCTGACTGCGACTCATGCAGCGCTGCGTTTGACAGTCGTTGAAGCCGCACCCGTCCTCCCGGCTGCAGCTTGGAGCCTCTCCAGCTCTCCACCGGGGCCAAACGCTGGCCATGGTCGCGCCGTTTCGATTCTTCCACTGACGAGGAGCATCGCACCCAGATTGCTCATCTCACACGTCCGCTTTCGGGACGCTGTAACACACCTCACCGCAGTGGCATACAGCACGAGATTGCGGCCCGCCTTAGCTGTCCGTCACGGCGTTGACCTTTGACTGCCACCCACAGCGCAAATCTCCGACCAAAGGTCATCTTTGGCGTGCTTTGGCCTCCGGCAGGCACCGTGTCACCTCGACAGCAACGATTGAATGGAACAGCGTGACGGCCACTCATATGGCGAGCTGTGCAACCGCACGACACAGCAGAAAAGCAACCACCACTCCTGACGTGAAACGCGCTATACGAACGCCACCAAGGGCGGCTGCCGCTCCCAGTTGCACAAGAACCACAATACTGTGCCATCAGACGATTTCACACTACAGGATGAGAAAATCATGCAGGTACAGGCAGCGCTCTCCCATTGCAGATTTCCTAGCGAGGTTCCGAGTGCATCGCACATAGGCGCGAAACCTCGCTCTGCGCAACCACGGGAAGAACGTGGCCTACCGGGAAGGTCAGCCACATCCATCCCGCTGGATTTTCGATATCTGGAAGAGTCGACAGAAATCTCTGCGGCTGGGGTTAGCTTCATCGTAAGGTGCTCAGGAAGGATCGCAACAAGCATCATCCCTCCCCTGCGGCTGCGGCTCCTTTGCCGTGGGCGACTGGCGAAGAAGACGAGGCACCGCACCAACGAAGACTTTGGTGGGGTGCTGATCGGCCGTTGCTCCAACTTGCGTCTATGTTCATTAGAGTTCGTCTAGCTTGACTTCTGCAGCAACTTCCGAGCCCTACGGCCAACGCTAGCAGGCGGTTATATCCGCATACAGTCAACAAATAGTCCCAACAGCTCTCGTTTATTTACTTTTGCAGGTGTCCCCCTTGCTCATTGATCGAGCATCTTGGGATATCACGGATCCCATTGAGTCTCCGTTGTCTCATTCATTGCGGGTCATCCCCAAGTAAACCCAAATTGAGTAGTTTTCTGCGTCACTGACTAGATCATGTTTCACCACTCTGCACGATATTCACACTTTGGCGAACTGTTGCCGGAAACCGGCGTGCATTGCTATCCACGTCATCATAGGAAGACAACACTGTGCGGTCTCGTAGCCCAGCCAGAAGAAGCAGCTTTCGGACAATACTGCGAATGTCCGCACGCTAATCGACGGGACCCTTTCTCCATCGCATAGCCGCCGATCTGAATCTGAGATCTAAAAACCTATCCAAATTAGACCCGTCTGAATATACATCGCACCACTTGCTTGGATTGCATCCTATTGGCCCAATTCGTCCATTACAATGTAAGTGTCGTTCTTCTACACGAGCTTGTAGCGTTGTGTGGCTGCACCTGACTGGCTGAGGCATCCATCCATGTTGTGGTCTCGCCTACCATGACCCCACCAAGAGACTACACAATACAGCAACGTCCGAGACTGGTGCCAGGAGCAGCCCAAAGCTGTAGCAATCTTCGATATGAGCTCGCAGATTGCACAACGATTGTGTATTTACTGTCGTCGCATAGAGTTTGTAGGCCAGCCCTGTCCACAGATCAGCTCAAGGACACAGGCCGAATTCCAGCCCTCCTCTACTGCGTCCGAAGTGATTGAACAAGACGAAGAACTCATCGCTTCTCTGCAAAGCAGGCCTAGCTCGTTGTGCGCACGTTGCGCCCGCTACGACATCGTTGGGGCCTTCACAGAATCGAAACCGCTGGATGATGTCGAGATACTCAAACGGGACGAGTTGGGACCCGATGCTCAAACAACCCGTAGGCAGTACTATGACAGTTTACGTCCCTTCAAGTTACGTCTCGGGTGTCCATCCGAGATAGTCTTAACGCCTTCGTGCCAGTTGTGCCGACTGCTCTACTGGATCCTACCACGGAAGATTGAGGATGCCGAACTTGAAGTGCAGCTTGAGCCCTACCCAGCACACATTCGTGAGTCTGGTTGGGATATACTGCCTGAGTACACAAAGAAGCATTCGGCAGTCTTTCTAGGGCTTGCTTCAATCGAGAGCCTCTTGATGTCCGGCATCAGCCAGCCGCTAAATGCAACATCCGATCACATGATGCAAGGTATGATGACAGGCCCGGCAATTGGAATTGAGATGCCGTCTCCGGATCGAAGCGCCTACAACGTTCAAGAATATGGCAGTGCTGTTGATTTGTCCCTTCTTCGAAAGAGTCTGGACTACTGCCTAGAGAACCATGGGTCCTTTTGCCAGCTCGAGAAACCCGAAGAAATAAGCGAGATTAGTGTGATCGACGTGTTTTCGAGAAAGGTCATACCGTATCTTGAACAAGGTGATTATGTTGCGTTGAGTTATGTGTGGGGAGGCGTAAAACCACAGAAGGAGGCTCTGGCGAATGGGTGCCTTCCCCAGACCATCGAAGATGCTATCTTCGTTACCAAAGGGTTGGGTTTTCAATATCTTTGGGTGCGTCGTCTTTAACACTGCTATTGTAAGGGAAAAACTAATTTGCAAGGTTGACGCACTCTGTATCAATCAGTCCCCAAAGACACCTGGAGAAGTCGCATTCAAACACAAGCAGCTTGGAATGATGGCCACAATATATGGCTGCGCAGCGTTGACCATTGTAGCCCTCACGGGGAAAAATTCCAACGCCGGCATAGCAGGCATTTCTGCTCCCAGGCCAACGCAGTGTCGAGAAGTAATCCAAGGACGAACATTCCGCACTGTGCCTGAAACCTCAGAGAGTAACCGAGCGACGGTTGACTGGCCCACGCGAGCTTGGACATTGCAGGAAGAGAACCTCTCTTGTCGATTGTTCTCGTTTGGGGCAAGCGAAGTATCAACTCGTTGCCTTCTGACCCAAGCCTCCGAGTCCATCGATCCTATCACTAACGTGAAGCTTCCCGAGACCATCAATCCGGTGCTCTCTGCCGTACACATGGTGATGCGACCTCAAAATGTATGTAAAGTGTTGTTCAGATTATCTCTCAAAAACAACTAACTCGACGCATAGAGCTCAGAACGCAATGACCCCGACCCCCCAGAGTTGGTCAACGGGCGTATGAGGCTCTTCGACGGCATGCTGCACGAATATACCAACCGTCGTATGACAAACGACTCTGACTCGCTCAATGCTTTCCTGGGCATGATCAGCGCCTTCGAGCGACGGCTCTTCAAAACCAAATTTCTTCACGGTCTTCCGCTTAGCAGCCACCCTACATCTCTTGCTTGGATGCACGACAGAAAATCTGCTCCAAGACGTCGTCCAGCATTCCCGAGTTGGTGCTGGTCAGGATGGGAAGGCGTTGTGTCCTTCCCGGAGGACGTCCTCCATTCTTTTGACAACCAACAGCAAACCACCGATGGTGTAGATCAGGAGAAGCGCTCCGTCATCGACCTCCGCATTCAGAAGCACCGCTTCGTCGAAATCGACCTTGAGCCACACATAGAAAGCTGCGATGGAAACGAGCTCACGGTCACTGGATGGTTCGTTCGTTTGACGATTCATACAGAGCCTTTCAGCGAAGTTTTCATTCCTGGTGTGGAGGAGCCGGTGGCTGCAGTCTTGGAGCGCAATTTCTTGCACAGCAATACGCTTGAAACGGGAACATATCTGTGCCTCGTGGTACAGAGGCACATTCCAAGGGACGAGGGCCGGGGCTCGGTCAGACAAAAGGTGTTCATCGTTGTGCTGGAGAGGAAGGGGGATTGGGTTGAGCGGCGGACGATGGCGACTCTGACTATGTGGGGTGGACACGACTTCTTCGTGACGAAGCCAGAAAAGCAGAATATGAAAATACACTGATCTGTCCGTCTGCCCACCAGGAGATGAGTTTTAGCTGTATTGTCCTAAAGACTGCAGTACTAGGTCAAGGATTTAGGTACTGTATTGCTCATCCTAAGTGACACAGAGTACCAAAACCTAGAACAAGGGGTGACACTGGTCGCTGTTGTCGAGGCTTGACCGCAGCGTCGCATGCATGGTATGGAGGGCCATAATAGCCGTGAACGAGCGCTTGTATACTGGAAACCGTCGTACCTAGGATTCCACCGTCTGCCCTCGTACCTCAAGAGCAACAGGAAGAGGTCAAGCTGCGACGAGACGAGCTGCCAGAGATCGAGCTGCCTGCAGATTCTATGTTTTCCGTACACGGTGTTACCCAGGATCGGCAATGCAGTATCCAGTCCTCTGGCCCAGTACTACAGCAATCCGACGCTGATAAAGGGATGGAAGCAATCTTTACTTAGGTTGCGATTTCGCAGATGGTGACTATTCTTGGGATCTGGCGCACTTGCTGCGATCACCTTCGGCAAACCAACACCGACCCAGCGCTCAGAAGGAAAGCTCTATTTGATCAACAAGTCTAAATATATTGCATTCGAGCGAAGAATCACCTTGCTTGGGATACCTGCTATTCCTGGCTTCCTCCGTCTCAAACCTTTCTACTTCGTGTTGGTAAATTCCCACTGATTGTAGCGTCATCCCATTCGAGAACCCTCAACCGTTCTTTTAAAATGCTTTGATAACGCCATCTCCACGATCGAACACTCAGAGTTGAAACATTCGTTCCTGTCTTTACAAGGTATTCCATTATGACACACTTTCAACGTTACATTTGTATCTGATAAGCTTGGTTGTGTACAGGTAGCCTTGGACTCAAAGTTGCCGGCGGTTCCTTCGATAGCGACAAATGCAGGACAAGGCGGGCTATGTAAGCAATAATCTTCGAGTTGACCAGTCTAATCTCCTGCAAATAGGCTCTGAATCCTACCAGAAGTCAAATTGTCCCATTTCCACTTTCAAAAACTTCTCAATTAGTTGGTTTGAGTTCAACAAGGAATGTATCTGCTATGCAGCAGAACCCCGTCGCAAGTACATAGTGAAGGTAAGGGTCAAGTGCCTCGCTCTTTGCCCAGGTGTGTCTGAATCAGACGAGCATCACACGCGACCAACAAATTTTGTTGCTGTGATACCAGTTAAAACGTCTAAAAATCACAGCAAGGTGAAGAATGAACAACTTACAGGGATTGACTTCCAGTAGGAGTAGGCCTCAGAAGTGTAAGCACTGAATATACTCCGCCCCGAACATGCTAGCTACTACTATATAAGACCTCGCTAGCATATAGCTCTTCTCTTCAATACCAACCGCATTTCTCATCTGTGCATTAGCCACCACCTTTTACCATGCCTAAACCCGTTTTCGTCCTCCTGCACGGCGCTTGGTACACGCCAAAGTGCTGGGACCTACTCGTCAATCAACTGTCCAAAGCAGAGTATGAGTCCATCGCACCAGCGCTACCTTCCAGCGGCTCAACACCACCGACACCGGACTGGTCCGCCGACGTCTCTGTCGAGGAGGCTAGTAGAAGTGCGTGAACCTTAGTGGTAGTCCGATTTCTTCAATATCAGCATGCAGCAAGGACCAAGGCCGATATGATGGGTATCGATTCGTGGATTGGGGCACGCTAATTGCGGTCGCTTTCCTATGGGCGAGATGTTGGAAGGCTAAATTATTGAACAATTTTGATTATGTGATGGTGGTATCGCATTGAGCGTAGAAGTACATTTGCTACGACAGGTTACATCTTACAGTGAGGTATTCGTACATATATACACGTTGAAGGAATTTTATGATTGAGATTGGGAAGCGGTCATGCGAGACTTGAGAGGCTGGACCTGGGCACTCGTCGGACCATAGGGCTTGTTCATGATCTGTCGTAAAATCGCGCGTCGCGGCATAGATATCCTGCTGTAAAGGACCACAGCGCCAGTAAGAAGAGCTAGGGCGCCGGCCTGGTGCGCGGAGGCAAGCCAGGTAGGGACCATGTAGATGAGAGTGCTGATACCAAGAGCAGCTTGCATGGAGACGAGATGGACGAGACCCAAGACGCCCTTGCGGGCGTCCTTAGGGAGCTTAGCTCGCACGGACTTGGAGAAGCGGGTATAGGCAAAGAACGAGAGGACGGCAGTGAAAGTGGTAGTAGCGAGGATGCGGTGGTCTAGCTGAACGAGGGAGGGATTCTCGAGCATGTTGCGCCACCACAGATCGGACTGGTCAGGGACATGGCTGTAGAAAGGATCGAAAAGCTCCTTCTTTGGTGGAGTAAGACCAAGACCCATCCAGGGGAACTCATTGTAGATCAGTCCAGCGTCCAGTCCAGCGACGAGAGCTCCGGACATGGCAGTCGTGAAGATGAGAAGGGATAACCCAACGACAGAACCTCTGAAGATGCGGAGCGCAGGATGCTTGATGGTACGGACCCACTGAGCCGCTTTGGCAGGATCGGCGAGCATGCGACGCTCTTTCAAGATACCGAGTCCGGTGTACAACATGGAACAGTAGACAAGGAAGGCGGCGCCTAAATGGGCAGTCAAGCGGTACTGACTCACACGCGGATGGCTGCCCTCTGCGAACAAATCATCCTTGAGTCCGCTCTTGACCATCCACCAGCCGATGAAGCCCTGAAAGCCGATCATGCCGCAGATTCCCGTGAGTTTCCAGGCCATTGACGGTGTGACTCTTCGACGGGCGATGAAGTAGCCGGTGGGGAGCAAGAAGGTGATGCCGATGGCTCTGCCCCACAGGCGGTGAGCCCACTCCATGAAGTAGATCTGCTTGAAGTCGGCGAGGTCCATGGTCGAATTGAGCTGCTTGAACTCGGGCGACGCCCGGTACTTGTCGAATTCGCTCTCCCACTCGGCCTCACTCCCCGGCCACAGGGAACCGGTTACGGGACGCCATTCGGTTATGCTCAGACTGGCGAAGTTAGCCATATCCCGAGATTGGCGGCTGAGATGCTCACCCTGACTCTGTCAGTCTCGTCAAGCCGCCGAAGATGACGATGCCAAAGACACTCGCGGCGCTGCCCAGCAGCCAGTATGCAACGCTCCTGTTGCTCGTCTCGGGCCAGCTGCTGCTCTTGGCACGAATCTTTGGGCCTGCTTCTGCAATTGCGCCTTCGGCCGTGGCGACGTTGCTCCGCAATGGCTGGGTGGACTTGCATCTCACGGACTGCAGGACGGAGGGCTGGCGGGGAGAGGCGCGGACGGGGAAGGCGCGGGCGGGCGAACCGAGGCAGGGGCGACACACGAACAGGCGGCGAGCGAGTCGCGGCGCAGCTGCGCGCAGCTGCGGGAGGGCGTGGAAGACGGAGGCCATGGTGATGGGGCGGGGGAAGCGCTCGGCGAGGTCGACGACTTTTGTTGCGAAGGCGTCTACGGTGGTTCGACGCGGCGGCTAGTGGCGCTCGGCAAGCCGTTGGTCGAGCCCTGCATGACCTCCCGAGGCGGCAGGTATGGCCGCCCGGTACCACTCGGTACCACACTCACCGGCGCACGACCGTCATCCGCCAGCGATCAGCGTCCAGCAGACCAAAGGAGCGATGACGGCGTGCTGGGCGCGCCCCCAGTGTCATGGCCCCCGCTCCTCCGCGATCCGTGGCAGACTGGCACGACTGGCAGCTTCTACTTATCGTCCACTGCGCGCTGCATCCGCACCCCGACTGCTAGGACGCTGCGTGATCCAGGTATACCCCGCCGACCGCCGCTAGTTCTGCGCCGACGCCTGTCAAGCATCCCATGCTCCAGGCCGTCTCTTCTTCCTGACCATGAGCGCTCCTGCCGCAGGCGAGCACGACGACGCCAATAGCCATCATGTGTCGACTCCAGAGACTGGCGGTCAAGCAACCGACCAACACGACCATGCCTGGACCCTGATACCGGAGGACCAAGCAGAAGGTATCGCTCCCCGCGCGAGCCTCTTCTCCGCCGGCCGGGCTGCTATCTCACCTGAGGCATCGTCGCAGCAGCACACATTCGACGCCCCCACCCCTCATGTGGGCAGCACTTCGAGCTCCAACTCTTCACGCCCGCTGGCCACGCTCGCGAGCATTGCCAACATGAAACGCAGCCAGAGAACGAGAGCCACGGAGGATCCGCCGCCCATCGTGCACTTCAGCACACAGATACCTCGTGCACAAAAGGCCACCGACGACCCCACCACTCCGCCAGATAGCAAGCCGACCAGAGCTTCCCACGGCCGCGAATACACGACCCTCACGACCCTCAGTCGCCTGTTCGCCGGGAATGATACCATGCCGAGCTCGCGTGCCCCGTCCTACAACCACGCGAGCGGGCCGCTGTACATGCGAAGTAAATTCGAATCGCCCTTTGTGTACTGCGCTGCTTCTTACTGACTGCTTCAGCGTCCGGCGAGTCCATGCCCCTTCCTGACCACCTGTACACGCGCGGCCTGCTCGAGGGTCGACACTCAGACATCACTGTCATCGCATTTGGCCAGAGATATAATCTACATCGCTTGATCCTCGATCGTGCACCCTTCTTTACCACCGCTCTGTCAGAGCCGTGGATCGAGAGCCAGTCGAGGGAGGTGAAGCTATATCCCGAGGACATCGACAACAGTATTACACAGGCCGCCTTCGAGCTGGCTATCAAGCGGCTGTATGGCGTCGATATCTCCAAAGAGTGCGATGTCGAGGCAATCGGCCTGTTCGCGACGGGCTGCTGGCTGGAGATGCAGGACCTGATCGATGCTTCAATCGAGTCCATACTGCGCCAGATGACGCCTGAGCTGCTTGGTCCTTTGATCCGTTTGGTCACATCCAACTACTATGGGCGCTCTGGAGACCGCATACTCGAGTCCGCGAAAGCCATGCTGAGCCGTAACGGCTGGGAGATGCCGCTCAAGTTCTGGGATGGCATGCCTGGCGACATTATCCGAGAATTAGTGGCATCGGACGGCTTTTATGTGGACAGCGAATGGGACCGCTGGGTACTGGCCAAACGGCTTCTGGACCGAAGGCTACGACAAGCTGCTGTCGATGCTGGCTTGATACAGCGGGGTCAGAGGCCAACTCCAAAAGCACCTGGCTGGTCCTCGTTGACTGCGGTCCGCTTCGGTGGTGTCTACCGACAGGATGCGCTTACGTTACAACAGTCTGCGACTGATGCACAGAGCAGCTGGCTCGCTTTGTACACTGATGCTGACATCGAACGTATTTTGGTACTGTTAGACGAGGGCATTCACTATGTTCACATGGAATACGAACAGCTGGAGTTCATTCGGAAGGCACGCGACGTGTTTGGTCTGCCTGTGTTGCCAGACAAGGTCATTTCTAACGCTCTATGGCAGCAGCTGGCGCTCCGCCAAAAAGTGCTGAATGCAGACGATTCTTCACAAGAGCTGGGACTATGCAGCCAGGTGCCGGAGCCCGCTACGACAAATGCAGGCACGAAATTAGAAGGCTACAACTCGACCAAGGGCAAGCAGAAGGCGGTCGTCCTGACTCCTGAGGATGACAACGAGCCAGATTGGGAATCAGGTAGCTGGGACGGGAACGGAAAGCCCCGCAAGTTCTGGATACCAAGTTCGGACTGCAACATCGTCTTGGGGAATGGCGCTGATCCAGTCGTTACCACCTCAAGCTCGTTCCAGCGTCATGCGACAAGACTATCGGCAACGCTACAGCCAGAGGACGCACAATGGGCTACTGACTTCGCTTCATCACCAGGCACCATGGCAAACCCCCATACGCGGGTTGATCACGGCCGGCCAATATCTGCGGGTGGAGGCAACGCTGGCCAACCGAAGCCTATCGCATACACCGAACTCCCCCCTTTCCGCTTTGCTGCCGAATTCCCGAACCCTCGCTTCTTGAAGGAGAAGAAGCGAGTCTACTCGCGGACTGTATCATACGCGGGTTCACTGTGGAACATCTACATCCAAAAGGTCAGATCGGCCAAGAACGTCCAGCTGGGCGTATATTTGCACCGTGCCAAAGAGCGTGACGTGGATGATAATCCACATGGGAACGCCGTCAGCCAGCAAAACGCAGGTTCGGTTGATGAAAGGATTGGGCAACTCGAGAGAGAGATGATGCTGCGTAGTGAACGCCGGGAGCGCCGCAGAAGCGGTCGTGTTCCCCCTACGGACCCCGCAAACGACGAAGACACCAGCGGCAGCGGCGGCGATCCAGACGGCACTTTGTTATCTACAGGACCACGAGACCCTCTCTTCACATCTGGCTCGCTGGTTGGTCGTAGGAGCGGTACCATCCCTCGCCTATCGTCTACCCGAGGTCCTTCACAATTCCAGTTCCCAGTCATCACTTCGTCAGAGACAGATGGCGAGGGCCCCGTAAATTCACCCTTCTTCCCTTTGACCATTGACGCTCCCTCGGATAATCCATCTGACGAGTCCTCTGATGATGATGATGACGACGATGTCCCTCTCTTATATGCGAACCCCTCGCTGGCACAGCGTAGGACTCGTGCATCGGTTCTGACCCTCCCGACGTACGTGGATGCTCGTCCAACTATCAAAACTTATTTCAAGATCTACAGCCCTTCCAAGGGTGGCAGGATGTTGAGCATTTATGAGAGCGCACCAGATCGCTTCAACTTCAGCCAAAGTTGGGGGTGGAAGAGCAGCACATTAATGCTGGATGAAGTCGCGCTCACTGGAGGAGCCGTAGAACCCACCGCACCTGAAGAAGGTATCCCCGGAAAGAAGGGCGACGGCAAATTGAGGTTCATGGTTGTTATCGGAAATTTGTAAGAAACAATTTGTGGAGGAACCACCGCATGTGTGACAACCTCTGGCGAACTGACGACTGTTCTGCATTGTTTCTTTTGCGCGATACCAGAATTCGTACGGATATGTCACCTGCATCAGCGACCGGGCTATTTCTTATGGCGTTTCTGGAAGCGGTTGCCCAGTGGGCATACGCTTTGCACATGCTTGCACGACTTACGATACATACTTTCTCTCCAATGTATAAATGTTTACGACTTGAGTATGAACGGTGCCGGATTCCCAGGTCCGCGTGTCAAGACGTTAGGCAATCGGCTGCAAGCTTAGTAACTAATAGTCTAGCCTAGGGCAACCTACTCTACAATGCGTGTTTGAAGTCACGGCCTGCTAGTGTACGGCCGTACCTCATGTTGGCGCAAGAGCCAGTTCACGTTCTGGTGTCGCCACTGCGGTGGTAGCTCTCAGTGATCATGATTCGACCCTGAATACTAACCAATTATACGACCCGGAACCAACATCGCCACTAGTGATCGCCATGGCATTCTAGAAGAGCACTGGAATTACGCGGACCGCGCCTCCGGATTTTTGGAGTATCCCCGCACTGCTGCTCACGCGTGTGGGAGATGCCCCCAAAGGGGTAATCCGTAGAGCGGCACATGTCGGCTCCAGACACTGTTTTGAGAAATCATTGTTGAGGTCACCAGCAGGGGAATATACTGAAGACCTCCGCGGTCGGCATGATGCATGCTGCCCAACTCTCGTACATTTAGTATATAAGAGCTTTAGTATCCAGTCTACTATAGGCCCAAAAAAGAGGCAGCAAATATCAGTATGACTGACGTACAGATGCAAGACGCCAACGGTCATGCCAATGGCTCAACAGCCTACGGCAAGGCTGCTGTTAATGGGCTCTTGAAGGTGGGATCGAAGCCTGCAGCGCCGAAGCAGACGAACAAAGAGGACTTGCAATTGGTGCTTCAGAGCTTCAGGCTTCTGATAGCCGACCTTTGCCAGCAATTCGGCATGGGTAGGTTCTGTCACCCGTTTAGCCAAGAGTTCGTATGCTCACAGCTACAGGTCACCCCGGTGGTGCAATTGGTATGGCAGCATTCGGTGTCGCGCTTTGGAAATACACAATGCGGTATGCGCCGCATTCACCAGATTGGTTCAACAGGGATAGATTCATCCTGTCCAATGGCAAGCAGTGCATTCTGAAACTGTCAGACCACGGGCTAATGAGTTGTAGGGCACACATGTCTTTTCCAATACGCCAATCTGTATCTCTCTGGTTATAAAGCTATGACGTGGGAACAGCTTCTATCATACCACTCCGAGCGCCCCGACAGCCTATGTCCCGGCCACCCTGAAATTGAGCATGAGGGCATCGAGCTCACTACGGGGCCACTTGGGCAGGGAATCTCCAATGCTGTGGGGTTGGCGATTGCTTCTAAGCATTTGGCCGCGACGTTCAATCGCCCTGGGTTTGAGGTAGTGAATAACCATACTTGGTGCTCAATCGGAGACGCATGTTTACAGGGTATTTCTCTTCCACAGATTTGGGAACAGTGAGCCTGACATTTCTCAGAGGGCGTTGGCTGCGAAGCCCTCAGCTATGCTGGCCATCTCAAACTCAACAACCTCACAGTCATATACGACAACAACCAAATAACCTGCGACGGCTCCGTTGACCTCACGAATACCGAAGATGTAAACAAGAAGGTGGAAGCCTGCGGCTGGGAAGTCATCGACGTGATGGACGGCGTGAACGACGTCGAAGGTATAGTTGCCGCACTCGAGAAAGGCCGCGACCCCAATCGCACAAAACCCCTCTTCATCAACGTACGCTCCATCATCGGCGTCGGTTCAGCAGTAGCAGGTGAAGCTGTTTCACACGGCGCGCCTTTGGGCAAAGATAACGTTGCAGCCATGAAGAAGGTGTATGGATGGGATACCAAGAAGGTCTTTCACATTCCCGACAAAGTCAAGAAGTTCTACGAGGATATTCCCGCTCGGGGCGAGAAGCACGTCAAAGAATGGAACGACCTCCTGGCACAATACAGCGAGGAATATCCAGACCTTGCAAAGACGTTCAAGGAACGCATGGCTGGGAAATTACCTGACAACTGGGCCTCCATGATCCCGTCATCTTTTCCCTCTGACCCAACACCTAGCCGTAAATCGAATAACATGGTGGTCAGCAACATATTTGCAGAATGCCCTACGTTCATGGTTGGGACCGCAGACCTCACGCCTAGTGTAAACATGACATGGCCCGACTACGAGATCTTCAACCCGCCGGATCTCAAACCTATCAGTGGAAAGAAGGGCAGCTACAAAGGCCGCTACATCCACTACGGCATCCGCGAGCACGTCATGGCCGCTATCGCCAACGGTCTCGCTGCGTATTCGCCCCGAACGATCATCCCCATCACGAGCACCTTCTTCATGTTCTATTTGTACGCCGCGCCCGCGGTGCGCATGGGCGCCCTCCAGAAACTCAAAGTCATCCACGTCGCAACGCACGATTCCATCGGTGCTGGCGAGGACGGTCCCACGCACCAGCCCGTCGAGCTCGCCGCGCTGTACCGCGCGATGCCCAACATGGAGTACATCCGGCCCGGCGACAGTGAAGAAGTCGCAGGCGCGTGGAAGCGTGCAATCGAATACGACGGCGGGCCGACGATGATCAGCGTGAGCAGGCAAGCTATTCCACAGCTTCCCCGCCTCACCAAGCGCGACGGTGTAGGCAAGGGCGCATACGTCCTCCAGGAAGAACAGGAGGCCGTTGTTACGCTCATCTCGGCGGGCGCAGAGCTTAGCTTCCCCGTCAACGTTGCGGAAGTCCTTTCCGAAAAGGGCGTCAAGGCGAGGGTCGTGAGTTTCCCGTGCCACAAGCTTTTCCGCGAACAGCCCCTCGACTATCAGCGAGAAGTTCTGCGTAGGAATGAAGGCATCCCTGCGGTGGTAATCGAGCCTTACGTCTCGCTTGGCTGGGAACGCTGGGCTGATGCTGGCGTAAATATGAAGGGTTTTGGGCATAGTTTGCCAGGAAAGTATATCTACCAGTATTTTGGATTTACGACACAGGGGATGGCGGGGAAGATTGAGGGATTCGTTACAGACTTCAGAGATGGAAAGGTGGGAAGAGGGGAGTTTGTGGAACTGTAATGCTGAGAGTGGGAGCAGTTCGCTGCATAGAGGGCGTTGCTCAGGGTTCATGTGGAGACATGTGCTGTACAGTATGGTGTTGAGACGTGCAGTGGGGCACCGATAATTGGTGAGAAGTAGTGAGGAGACAAGCGGCGTATCCTTCGCCAGGGCTTCCATACACAGTACAACTACTAGCCTCTTTCCAGATAAGGTTCTCTGTGAGGTACTTGTTATGACAATGTACCTGGTAGGCGGTTCTACCACATCTTACACTTTTACTTAGATGTATTTTCTAGGCTACTGATGCGCTCTGCAGCTTGTTATCGGCAAACCATTTATTTTTGATTTTCATATGCTTTGTTATGCAGTTGTTATGATCTCAGATTATGCCGGCTCTATCTAACATGGTATCCGGTGGTTCGACACTGTTTGGTGTGTACGAGGGGAGACCTAGGTCACATTGGACGCTACACTGGTTTCAGACTAGCGTTTGTGACATCGATGCTGACGTAGCGCGCACTCGACCTAGGTCACATCTTCGTCCATACTCATTACTACTTTCCCTGGAACATCGAATTCGGACTTGCGAATAAACATTCGCTTGTGTCTTGCTGGACGACAACATCTTGCATAGCTTTGAGCTACGCCCAGCCCAGCGGAACGGTGCAGCGGCTCAGTCGTCTCGCATGAAGCAGAGCACACGCAGAGGCCTCTAAAGTATGATCATGTTTCATTATGTAAGGACTGTTGGATATAAAACTTAAAGCACTTTTCCATTGATTCATAGGCATCTGTCCCCCTCCGCTTCGTCTTGCAGCTCGGGAACAGCCCGTAATCCGCCTAGCCGTCGATGCATCCCAGGCACAAGCCCCTTCCCCAGCTTCCTTGTCAACACTTCCCTTGATGTTATCCTCAACTAAACATCTTGCAGGCGAAATCAAAAACCCCACCAGCTCTTGTCATTGACTCTGCTTGCCAAAGGTGGAGTTGAAGGTGGAGTTAACAACGGTAGACTGGTCCATGGTGTCTTCGCCGGAGTTGATAGTGTTGCTCATGCCTGATGGACGGACGGCTTCGAGCGGATCACTTCCGCCCTGCTTCCGAGCACGTCTGCGGAAGAAGATACGCTTGGCCCATTTCCAGGCTTCGCAGCCGGCGAAGAAGAGAATAGCCTCGACGACAACGACTCCCCATTCCCATGTGATGCCTTCGTGCTTGAAGACGGCATGATTGATGACGGGGATATACAAAGTTGGGAAAATAGTAACGAAACCGGCGATGATGGCCCAGAACAAGAAGGGGTTGCTCCGGCTGTCCTCCCACCAGGAATAGAAGACATGGTACCAGCGGTAGTTGGCGTCGCGCGGTTTCTGGCGGAAGAATGAGCGGCGGAAGTTGACCATTTCCCACGCCAGGAATAGCGCAAACCATGTCAGACAGACAAAGGTGGTCGCGCGTGCACGGAAGACGAGGTCACAGCGCTCGGAGTACGAATTATTGCAGTTCTCGCCCAAGTCTCCATTGCCAAAGCCGAAGACAATGAGGACGAAGGACGTCAGGCATAGAGCTGCCATCCAGCATCCATACACGACCATGTCGACAATGAGTTCGGTATTGAACACTCCCGTCTTCAGGTCGTGAGGCGGTCGGCTCATAATGTTCGGCTCAGCAACTTCCATTCCCAAGCCCATATCGGGCATGCCGCTGGTGGCCATGATGACCCAAAGAATTTGGACCGGTGCTAGGGGGAAGACTGAGTTGCCTGCCGAGTCCTTGAAAGCGAGACCAACAAGAAGTGTGGCGGCCTGCGCAATATTCTCAGCGAGCACATGGAGGATAAAACGCTTGATGTTGTCGAAAAGCCGGCGGCCCTCCTCTACAGCGTTGAGAATCGAAGCGAAATTGTCGTCGGTCAGAATGATATCTGAAGCATCCTTGGCCACGTCGCTGCCCGCTTGGCCCATAGCGATGCCAACATCTGAACGCACTAGTGACGGCGAGTCGTTGACACCGTCACCCGTCATCGCAGCGAAACGGCCCCGACGGTGGAGAGCTTCAATCATTCGGACTTTGGTCTGGGGCGTGCATCGCGCAATTACGCGTGGAAGTACGGGCAAAGCGTCAACTTCATCATCGGTCAGCTTGTCAAATTGCATGGCTGTCATGACCATTGCGTTGGCTACGTCAGCAGCTAGATGCTCGTAACGATCGGGGATGATTCCGACTTGTTTCGCGATGGCGGTGGCTCTGTTCTCAAGTCAGTCTTTGTGCGCTTCACTGTCCACTAGGAAGATTTGCTGTACTCACGTTCCAGGATGATCGCCCGTGAGCATGTGGACGATGATGCTTGCGCGAGCACAAGCCGCAACAGCATCCGCAGACTCTGGACGAGGTGGATCATAAAGACCAACCAATCCGCAGAAAGTGAGCTGCTGTTCGACGTCCGCACGTTTAACATCGCTGTAATCGGCGAGTTCTGGACCTGTCCACTCGGTGCTTGCTAGACAAAGTACGCGAAGTCCTTGGTTGGCAAGATAGTCAACGCTGTCATTTATGGTCTTCTTATCAGCGTCTGTCATGGGTCGTGGGTTTGCCTGCTCGTCCTGTATCGAAACGCACAGAGGCAAGACGCGCTCAAGAGCTCCCTTGGTGAAAACCCAACGTGAAGCGTACTTTTCGCGGTCTCCGCTGCGTCGACCGTAGAGGACAGACATGCGCTTCGTATCGGAATCGAACGGGTACTCTGACAGGCAGTGCCAGGCTCCCGTGTCGCTGTCGTCGTTGCCACCTACCAGGCCATGGCGATTCCAACCGAACCTCGAAGCAAATACCTGGATCGCAATTTCAGTCGGGTCTCCGCGCGCAGTCCACTTGCCCTCGTTTAGCTGTACGTGAGCAACGTTGGCCATGGATGCGATGTTCATGTAACGCTCAGTCGTGGGGGCTTCAGTGGTTACTGCGCCAGACTGCACGCGTGAAGCATCTAGAGCCGTCTCAGTTGCACGCTGGTCGCACGGCGGACCTTCACGATACGTGATGCTGCCTTCGGTTGGGTCGAACGGTTCACGAGTGGTTCCAACGCTGTAGGTACCTCGCCCTGCCACCCACGCGGCTTTCGCCACCATTCGTCCTTGGGTGAGCGTTCCGGTCTTGTCCGAGCAGATATTAGTCACAGCACCAAGCGCCTCGAGACTGTCAAGCTTCCTGACGATGACATTCCTCTGGCTCATGTGCTTTGTGCCGACCGCCATTGTGATGGTCAACACAACGATAAGACTGGCTGGGATCATACTGAGCCCTGTGGCTACAGCATAGATAACAACCTCGTTCTTGCCGCTGAACTTGTTGGCTGCTTCAACAATGAGAGCACAGACGCATGCGATGCCGAAGAGCAAGAGTGCGAGCTTCGAGAGCTTCTTTTGGAGCGGGGTTCCTGTGTTGATGCCCAGAAAATGACCCATGGCGTCGCCACCCGTGAGAGCCCAGGCCTGCACGTAACGATGGAAACCCGCGCTACCATCTTCTTTGCGCTTCACCGCTCTAACCTTTGAGCCTTGCTTCTTCAAGGCCGCAGCGATCTTCCCGATTTCCGTTCCCATTCCCTACCGCTGGTTAGCGACATATCATACTGACAAAGCCACACTTACGATTGCGATGACGATTCCCTTAGCGCGGCCTTTGGTCACAGTAGAGGAGCTGAAAGTGATGTTGAGGCGGTCGCCCGCACCCATGTCCTTGTCAAAGGTAGAATGCGACGTTTTTGCCACAGGAAGAGATTCTCCAGTCAAAAGTGCTTCATCTGTTTCCAGGTTCACGCACTCGATCAGTCTAGACAATATCAGCATAAGAATCCAAGAAGACATCAGACTGTCTCACTGACCTCAGATCTGCTGGAACCGTGTTTCCTGTGATCAATTCAACGATATCGCCTGGGACGAGCTCGATAGTAGGGACCACAACAGACTGTCCATTGCGGATAGCGCGAGCAGTTGGCGAACCTAATGCTCGGATGCTGCTCAGAGTTTTCTCCGCACTGAACTCCTGGAAGAATCCGACGATGATGTTCAAGAGGATAACAAAGGTGATGACGCCGCCCTCAATCCAGGATTTGATCGCAAAAGAGGCAACCATAGCCATGATGAGCACCAAAGTAAGCGCGTTGGCCACCTGGTGGACCAGAATGCGGAAAGGCTGCACGCCCGGGCCTTCGTCGAGTTGGTTCAGCCCGTACATGTCCTTGCGCTTCTTGACTTCGCTATCGGAGAGTCCAGACTCTTGGTTCACTGCCATCTTTCGAAGCACATCGTCAAATGGCAGCGTGTGCGCTGGGGCCTCTAGATCGTACTCTAGAGGCCCTTGAGCCTTTTCCTTGCCCATGTTGGTCCGAGGTTTGATTCTCGGAAGTTCTCAGTAGGAGATGGGAAATTTCAAGACAGAAAAGCAGGATAAGTGATGCAATGGTTAATAGAAACGTTTGTGTTTGCGATACAGGATGGATTTATACACGCCAACTTTCTGCAGTGGCATGCAGGTGCGGCAGCAACTTCTGCAGCACCGCAGCATGTTTCGGCACCAAACATTCTACTAGTCGTGATTTATGGGTCCGACATCGTGAAGAGGCTCGGTGAAAGGTCAATCAGCACAAGAGCTAGTGGGGGTGAGACTCCGCTTGTGCAGCTTGTGTCTCCACGACCGGTCTTCCAAGCCTCTGGGGGAGACAGGCGGACCCTTTTAAGTGCTTGGCAGATTTCCCGCGGAGCGGAGAGGACGCGCTACGCCAAGGGTGCCGACGCTTGGCCCCGGAACGGACGGCACTGCAGTGAACATCACTCGCCATACACGGCTGGGCCAAGTGTGGATAACAGAGAAAAGGCTTGTCGGTGTGGAACTGTGGTTATGCCCATCCTACTTACAGCCATGATAGCATTGCGCGTCTCGTTCCCTGTTCTCCTTGAAGCTTGAACAATCTTGCAGAAACCAGAAGAAGCTCCCAGTTGGAAGTGTTCGTTACGAGGCACACCATCTACCGACCGGCTTTCAATGTTGGCAAATGCTCGCATACTTGGCGTCAACTAGTCTCCTGGCAGAAAGATTGGCTGAAACCTATGGTTCGGGATATTGGATCTGAGAAGACGCCTGTACCCCCTGGCGTCGGCGAATGAAGCACAAGATGCTTTGCTACAAGCCCTGCCAAGGCAGATATCAAGGCATTCCAATAAGATCGACAGGATTTGCTCGTCACGTCCTTCTGTCGAGGTTTCGTATCGGATGGAGAAGCTCTCAGCCCCGGCATTTTGCGCTGAAACGGTGACGATGAACACTGTGGGGGATTTATTGGCCACATACGTCGCGGGAGGCGTCGCTTAGCGGACATCATCTCTTGGGCATTGTCTCAGCCGCCGGAGCCTTGCACAGTGAGGCTCGGCGCTTATGGATATCTTGATATACTAGCGGTCGCAGAGTGTTGGGAGCCCAGGTCTGGCACTTCACTTCTTTTTGTTTTCGTCTTCCCCTCCGTCTTCTTTCCTTGTGCATGTCGACTTGCTGAGTTTCTTTGTGACGCTCAGCAGTAGACGCGAAGCAGGCTAGTCCTTTTCGTTGCGCTCGGTTCTCCCTTTTCTTCTCTCGTTGTTAGCCGGTGCTGGGCATTTGCGATCTTCATTTCTCATTTTAGAATCCCCTTCGAGGCTATAGAATTCCCATCATTCCCATCCGTCGAGACTGTTCTGTCGAGATCCTTCAGTCACCATGCCGAGCTTGGACCTGAGTGAGCTCAACATCGTCATTGCGGTGCTGGGTAAGTAAGGCTGATCTCGCTGGGTCATATCGTACTGAACCGCGCACACAGGCACATTCATCGTCTGCTATGGCTTTATTTCCATCAAGATCAAGCAAGTATGGTACTTGGGAGAAGCGCGTAAGTACATAGAGCGTCTGCGCGTGTCATGGATGAGACTGATTTTCAAAAGTCCCGGCTGTCATTGTTGGCATCATTCTCGGGCCGATCGCGTCGAAATTTATTGATGCAGAGCGATGGGGTTCCGCTGAAGAAGGGCAACAGGAAGCCATTACACTGGCATGTTTTCCCTTGTCCCTACCCCGCGCGGTAGCTAACACGTACGCAGGGCTTGTGTCGCATTGTCATCGGCGTTCAGCTTGTCATCGCGGGATTCCAACTTCCGGCCAAATACCAAGCAACCAATTGGAGGGAGATGGCCATCTGTCTTTTGCCAGTGATGGTATGTTGTTCGGAAGCTGATATTTGGCTTTGATTGACCTTTGCAGACAATTATGTGGATATTTACGAGTCTATGTATCTTGATGACTATTCCGAACCTTTCCTTCCTCGCAGCACTCGTCATCGGGTCCTGCGTCACTTGCACGGACCCCATCCTGTCCCAGGCAGTGGCCAAAGGACCATTCTCTGACAAGTACGTGCCGAGAGCACTGCGAGAGCTGATCTCATCGGAGGCTGGTGCGAATGATGGATTTGGCTTTCCTTTTCTGCTACTCGCGACGTACCTGATTCGTCACGCTGATCTCAAAGGCGTCGATTTCAAGGAGGGCGTTTCAGCTGCAGCTGAGGGCGTCCATAGACTTCTTACGCGGGAAGAAGACGTTGGACGTCTCGGTGGTGGCCTACCGAAGGCATTCGAACAGTGGATTGTCGAAGGGTGGTTGTACATCATCGTCATGTCTGTCGTCATTGGCATCATCATCGGCTATGGTAGCATGTATGCTATCAGATTCGCCTTGCGCCGAAGGTGGATCGACTCTGAAAGTTTCCTTCTGTGGCCTATGGCCATTGGTGTAAGACACATGACCACATTGACTCGTGCATACCCTGACTGACACACTCGATGTAGCTTTTCACCATCGGCGTCTGCGGGCTGCTAGGCACGGACGACCTCTTGGCTTGCTTCGTCGCTGGCAATGCGCTCAACTGGGATGGAGTCTACTTGGAAGAGGCGGAGAAGCGTCACGATGAAGTGAACAGCTGCTTCGATGTCATCCTCAATTTTGGCGGCTTCATGTACATCGGCGCCATAATACCCTGGTCGGAGTTCCAGATGCCCGATGTGACTGGCATTAGTGTCGGCCGCCTCTTCATCCTCGGCTTTCTCATCATGGTCTTTCGACGCATTCCGGCGATCTTCATGACATACAAGTTAATGCCGCGGTGCGTCAAAGATTGGAAGGAAGCTCTGTTCATGGGGTATTTTGGCCCAATAGGTACGAACGTATGCGTCTCAACTTTGAGCTGGTACTAACGTCTCACTCTAGGAATCGGTGCCGTCTTCTACGTAGAGCACACACGCCACATCTTCCCCAAGCCTGGTGAAGCCAAGACCGAAGAGGAAGAGAACCTTGTGGCTGCGATGGTCCCGGTCGTATACTGGCTCGTTCTCTTTTCCATTATCTTCCACGGCCTCTCCATCCCTGCGCTCGACGCCTTCTACCGCTACAGGGGCGTGGCTCCAATTATCGAGGAAGAACCCACCGAAGTGCGCATGCTGTCCGTCGCTGAAGCTACCCCGGTCAACTCGTACGCGAACCCCAAGCGCAACTCGGTCATCGTGCACAACAGGTTCTCACGTCCTATCTCGGGTGCTACATTGCAGCGTTGGAATACGGACGATAGCGACACAACGCATGCGGAGTTGAGGGAGGATGGCAGATACATTTCGCCATATGCTGAGAAGCCAAATGAGGAGGCGTTTCCGCCAAGGGCTGGTCACCGGGAGATCACCTTCCGACAATGAGATTGGCTTGCTGGGGAAGTGAAGGGGCTAACGTCTGTGCGTGCATGTACCACTCGTTTATGTGTTCCCTGTTGTTTGCATTTAGCGCTATCTAGACTGGTTGTACAAGTAGGCATACACTCATTTGTTGATCTTTTCAGAAACTATAGAAAACAAAGCATGCACGTAATATTGTCTGCAGCCTATCCATGTCATATAAGGTGCGACGACGTGCAGTATGGATAGCGCAAGGTAAGATGCGAGTAAATCTACATAAGTTCATGAAGGCTGGTCGTGAGCACACGAATAGCTGATGTTAATGATGGTATGTGTGCATCAGTTGTCGAGCCGTTCAGACCCATCAATCAGAGCGGAGAGTCTTCTCATATTCAAGCAGAATGGACTAATGGAAGCGTCGTGATGTCATTTCTTATTGTTTTTCTCGTTCTTTTCGAACAGCGGGGAAGATACATCATCAAGGACCAGAGGCCGAAGGAGAGATCGCACTCTTAGTGAACACTCTCTCGCTCGCAGCAAATCAGGTTGCTAATCGCACTGAGGACATTATACCCTAGGGTAATTCACTCTGTAAACCCAAGTTTCTTATATATAACGGCATCATCGGTGATTACACGGAGGGGGAACTACTGCCAGAAAGTCCAAGTCATGCCACTGTAAACATATCGGCCTGAATATTGCGGTCAATGTACTTTTACGAGAAGCAGCCACTGAAAGGACGATTGAGTGCGCAGCGTGACCAATATAGTCTTCTCTAAATGTTGGCTGAGGTACACCTGTCTTGGATAATTATTCGAAGTTCATTGCGTCAAGCGCAAGACTAAGCCAAAGAAGCATCTGTACAGAGAAATCTTTTCGTCGAGGTGCATGCGGAAAGATCTACTTAAAGATAGAATCATCATTTGAAAGCTGGTTACTCTTAGCACTCTGCCAGACGTCTGAGCTTAGGCATATAGACTTGCGAATATTCACCCACACCTGCTTCCGTGACTAGGTCCTCTGTCTAAAAAATCTGCAACTCAATTTATTCCCGCTCAGACAACTGAAATCCTACTTGTGTGCTCATAGCGCTTCTGAAGGTTGCTGTTACGGTAAGGGGGATACAATTGTAAAGGGAGAGCAAGAGTACGAGGAACCTGTTCCTTGAACATGGAGCGAAGCGTTGAGGTGTGTTCAGATAAAGGATGATGAGGTGTTTCGGGGCGTGAGTCGGCTGGATTTCGTGGCCGAGAGTGTGGTGAGATGTCCGGGAAGTCTGAGCGCATTGGGCTGATTCTGGACAGAGTAAAGAGTAAAAGTTAGGTCGGCCAAGCTTTGAGGATGCTAGGCGGGTTGATGGGGTAGAAAGGGATGGGAAGTGCACGACGGTTCACAGTATCGTGCATTAGTGTAACTTCTTTCACGCGTTGTGTCAGCATCTGGAATAGCCAGACCCGAACGGTGTCTTGCTTCTCGCCTTAGATTCCGTGATCGTATCAGTATGTTGTTGTGCAGCCCATTGAATAATTTTGTTCGGTGGGTACGACTTCATAAACTCTGTCAGTCAATGAGGTCCATTGCCATGACGTAGCAGCGGGCACATGCTTCCATTTGAAAGCATCTGAACGGTGATATGTTATTTCCGGTAGCTTGAACGTATCATGTACCATTTGTCGCCAATCTGTAAAGTGTGATAGGTCTAGACCTCTGGATTCGAGGGACGGGCCCACACTACGTCATCGATTGCTCACGACTGCAATTGTACTGTCAAAACGTAGAAATATTTGAATCTGACATATTAAAGGTCCTGGACCCAATACCAGATCACTTTCAACCAATTGATACCCAACATCAGCATGTCAACCAATCCAAAATCTCAGCTGCAAAGCAGCGGTGTTGATTTTACGCCCACAACGCACCACGACACATACGAATATATCCAACCGCAGCAATTCACCCTCGAAGACCGTGCCGTATTCATCACTGGAGCTAGCAAAGGCATTGGTCGAGCAACCGCGATCAGCTATGCTAAGGCCGGAGCCTCGCACATAGCAATTGCTGCACGTACCGATATGAAAGATGTGGAAGACGAGATGATTCGCGCCGCAAAGGAAGCCGGAAAATTGCCACCCCAGATTATCCGACTCAAGGTCGACGTTACGAGCGAGCAAAGCGTCGGGGAAGCTGCAGCACAAGTCGAGAAGGCGTTCGGTCGATTGGACGTTCTCGTCAATAATGCCGGCTACCTTGAGACCTTCGTCCCACTGCATGAAACATCGGTAGACGACTGGTGGAAAGTGTGGGAAGTGAACATCAAGGGGCCTTACTTGGTCACGCGCGCCTTCATACCGCTTTTGATCAGGTCGGACGATTCGCTCAGAACTATCTTGAACGTGTCCAGCATCGGCGCAAATATCATCAGCCCGGGAGCCTCGGGATACCAGTGTGGTAAGATGGCTCTGCTCCGTTTCGGCGAGTTCTTGAACGCGGACTATGCCGATAAAGGTATCTTGTCTTTTGGTATTCATCCAGGAGGTATTGCGACGGAGCTGGCGAAGGGTATGCCGGAAAAGATGCACAGCTTGCTGAACGACACAGCGGAGCTAGCTGGTGATAGCATCGTGTGGCTGACGGCCGAGAGAAAAGAGTGGATCAAGGGTAGGTACGTATCGTGCAACTGGGACATGAAGGAATTCCTGGACAAGCGGAAGGCGATCGAGGACGGGGATCTATTGAAGGTTCGGTTGGATGTTGGGCTGAACTGAGTGATATGTATCTGATGTTCGCACGTTAAGTTGCGAATGTTGTAGCGCATTCTTGATAACGAATGACAAGTAGTTGAGGACTCTTTCTAGGCCCAACGACTTCCTCCGCATCAGGACATGGCTCTGAAATCTTATCATAGTGGCGAGAGGACTTGAATCCTGGCAGTCAGCTCAGCCGTCCTCGCAACGCTCGTGTGCATTGTCAGCTGGACGATGTGTCGTTGGCATGGCATGCAGTGGAAATTGGGTGCTGCAGCAATGTGGCACAGTGAGTGACACCAACCGATCTTTCGATAGCTTTTGTGCTTCTCTCGAGTACGCGCCCAAGTCGATCTACAGCAAGATCTCTTGGAACAAGCGACTTCGCCCTACTATGAGAAATAGACCTTCGTAAGAACACAGTCAATATTTGGTGTGAGACCGTACTGGAGGCTCTCGTTCAGCTGCGGCACGCCCCTCGCCTGTATATCTTTTTGAGCGGAAGGTTAGGGCGATCTAACTTGAGACTGCAAGCGTCGCTGGTCAAGAGAGATGACATTGAATTTATCTAAGCTGTCTGGCTGAGGCCGTGAGGGAGCAGGTGCGGCGGGCGTTTGAGAGAATGCAAGAGGCTGTTGACTGTCATTGGACGACTAAGCGAAGTGCCAAGATCAATGCCAAGCGTTCATTCAGGCGGAATGCCTCACAACTTCACTCGTGTGCTCGCACAACGCGCTCCCTCAAATTGCGACCTTTGACGCCTTGGGCCGCGCACCTTTAAAGCTTCCTGCTCGCTTCCTCTTCAAGCTTTTGCTTCCCGGGCCATCCCGCGCGAGACGGCGTCTTGTCATGCATTGAAAGGCATGCAGACAATTAGCCTGACCGAGCAGCTTACGGCGATCATGTCGACAAACTCTCCTCCAACAATTCGATGAACACAAGCAGTCACTCCGCCTTTTATGATACATCTCGGTTCGGAAGGTGCTCAACTTCGGACCTGTGAAAAGGTTGCCGATTTCAGGCGCCTAACAATTTCCGAGCCCCAATGACCGCATACCCGCAGAGCAACGGCTGGTGATGCTTTGGTGCAACATTGTATTCGGTCGCCGCATATTGTGATATCAATCACAACTTCAATCGTAATGGACCACGAGGTCTCGTACGAGATGTGCATGAACACACGTTGGGCTCTCGCTCCCAGACATGGAGACAAGCGGTTTCCAACAGACTTGACAGGCCATGGCACGAGCTGAGTTGTCGCGCGTGTATAAGCGACCACCAGAATAGACATCGAGCTATCGCCGCCTTTCTCGGGCGTCTGCCGACATAGCCCACGGTCTAGTCTCTATGGAGCGCTCCACGGTCGCAATGCGGGGATGACTTTGAAGGCTCATCAAACTCTCAAACAAGTGGCTTCGTCCCCGAATCTGCGTGTTCGCAAGTGTGCCATTATTGAGACCGCACGCCATTCCCGCAACATCTGGAGTGGAATGCCCGTTTGAAGCTCACGTCAATGGGAATGCTTGAGACTCACTGGCAAGGCGCATCGTCGTTACCGTTCCTTTGCCTCCTGCCCCAATGTGTTGGCAATCATCAGCACTACCGAGCTTTGGATGCAGAGCGACACAGCACGGCCGCTAAGATACACACGGACCTCGTGTGGGCTCTCTCATCACCTCCAACTGATGCGATCCTTTGAATAACCCCTGCAGTGCGGCTCAGCCTTGAAGGCTAGAAGTTGTCTGAAAGAACTGGATTGGATGAGGAGGTCCCACTCTAGATCCGCCTGGCAAGGTTATGCCCAAAGCGGCATCCTATCGTGGGCCCCCTTTGGGGGCCGCAGTCGGGAGATGCGGCGCGACCGTGATATGGAAGAATTTACCTCCGCAAGGGTCTCTACGCTCATTCCCCTTGTTCTCCTCATTGTCTTATTGCGGGAGCCACAGCCAAGATAAGCTCTTGGAGATGGTTCAACATGTTGAAGGTCAAGATGGCATGGAGGCTATCAGTCCGATGGTCAACCCACGGCAGAGCCCACCACAAAGACAAGTATCGGCTTTCTCAGAGACACTCGACAACACGCCGCCAATTCCTGTAGAGTACGGACAGAACAGCCAAGGTCAATATCAAGACAAGAAGTATCAACCTAATGCGTACGCATACTTCTCTGCACCAGAGGCTGTCGAGCAACAACAACAATACCCTCACTATGGAGTTCCTCCACAAGGGCCCGGATCGCCACCACCACAATATGCTATTGCGCAACCTTACGGTCCAGGTGAGAAGGGCAAGCACGACGCCGGCGCCACCGAGGCGGCGGTAGGGACGCCCCCCGCACAGGAGACGAAGATCGCCGGAATGCGCAAACGTACCTTCTGGATCGTCCTTTTCGTTGTTATCGCACTCATACTCCTTGCTGTGGGCTTAGGTGCGGGGCTGGGAATAGGATTGAACAAAAAGAACGACGGGTAGGTAACGAGTGTATGTGTGTGTTGTCATCGCACTGACTGGCTCGTGATAGTGACGAAGTCATCGCGGACCCCTTCTGCAAGGAAAAGCCAGATTTATGCATTGGTGGTGCTCTCGACTCAAGGTACTTCTCCAAGAAGGGTGCTTTCAACGGATCAGGTATTGCATTGGCAGGAGAATCTTGGAATCACAACGAGTTACGACTGTTCACGATTTACTACCAACACTGGACGGGAGAGATCCGATACAAGCAGTACACGAAGGACCGTAAGTGGGTCGGAGGAACGAGCAGTGAGACGGTCGCCAAGAACGCAAAGAACGGAACAACCATTTCGGCGGTAGCATTCACGAAAAATGAAACTGCATACGTAAGTCTGCCTTGAAATGGCCACGGCGCACTACCTGACCGACGTTCTAGGTTCATATCTATTATATCTCAAAGGACCACCAAGTCAACCAGCGTATTCTGGCCAATGACACCAATCTCTGGGAGAACGGACCAATCAACGACATGAAGCTCGATGTTCTAGACAACCCCAGCGTTGGTCTACAGGCTTGCTACAAGGGCAACTTCTACGGCGACTCTGACTACAAAAAGCTCCCTACGGCCAACGGCGAAACAAACGAAGTCCCATTCGAAGGTACAACAGGCATTAATCTCTGGTACGCGAGCGATGAGTCTACCTTCCAGCAGTACGTTTGGTATTCGAACGATGAAGATGCGTGGGTCAAGGTCAGCCCGTGGACGAACAAGAACGTACATGCGGGTGTCGGTTGCTACTCTTGGGGTGGCGGCACGAACACCTACACCATGATGGTCAACGACAACAATGCGACAGAGATTTGGTGGAAGGACGGAAACAGCACCGGCATCAGCAGCGACTCGCACCCTGTCAACGCTTGGACAAATTCATCTGCGGCAATCCCCAAAGTGGATCCTACGACCTCGCTGGGCTACACCAACTACCTCTACATGCAGATGGCAGACCAAACCATCAAGGGCTTCAACGTTCAGTTCGATGCAGAGAATACTTCCATCAACGACGACCAGTTCACTATCTCACCACTCGGCGTAGACGAACACGCGCTCAGTGGTACCCACTTGACCTGTACTGCGGTAGCTGTCAAGGACGACAAAAACTCATCCATCACGGTATGGGATAGTTTGTATGTATTTGTGCAGACGGAGGGAGACGATATTACGGCATATGCAAGGCCGCTCAAGGGCGGAGAGTGGTCCAAGGCGCTCTTGGAGCTATCAGACGATTGATAGATGTCCTATTCATTCTTTGTACAATTGATTTCGCCACAGCGATGGGACTAGCGAAGTGATAAAGGTGTCATTGGCGCAATAATTAATTCTAATGGTCTCCCAGGGAGGTAATTCGATCGTTACCTCAAACATCGTCATCCCTCAGTACTTCTACATGCCTGAAAGTCGCCGCTTTGAGCATAGGAATTCTCCAGTGCATACATGCCCATGCGCCTGCTACCGCTTAAGGTCGGGTACGGTAACTTGCTCTATGAACAGTCTTAGCGAGGAAACATCTGTACAGCTACGATACAGAATCTTTCCGCTCAATGCATTTCAGCTCCACGTGCGGTGGGATGTATAGAGAGAGGTTGTTCCACGTACCTTCAGTAGCTGTCGTGAACGAACCAGAGACTCGTAAGCGCGTCCGTCACGAGAGCGCTTTCCCCTTCGCAGACACATAGCCTACGCTTTCCTCTTCAATCTTTGCCCAGACTGCACCTCGGCATCCCCGCATTGCGCTTCTTTGCGTTGCAACGGTCCGAAGCCTTCTCTTCCACTCAACACTCGCATATCCCCGCGCTATCTCCACCGGGTTTCCCATCAGGGGCTAGCGCGAGCGACAAGCGCAGAGCCGCCAACCAGCCAGAGACGTCATTGCAAGTCTCCAAACCAAGGCGAAAAGTCTCCACAACAACCCCAGATTCACCCCAACTGTCGTCTCTAGTTTAGGCAGGGTTCTCGGCGATGCGCGCTGAGAGGGCTCGGGTAAATCATCCACGAACCACTATCGTTCATATCGATCCCGAAGTTTAGTTCCGGGTATCGCAGTGTGGGGTGATGGTGCTGACGGTTGGGAACCACCTTGGTGGTGAGCTTAAATGTGGCGATCAGGCCTAATGAGTAGGCCGGTGTGGAGTATAGAACCACGGCTACGTCGCGTTATTGACGTTGCACTTCACGCGACTCGTGTTCTCCGCTATTCTCTATCCTTAGTAGGTCTTGAGATCAAGGTCTGTTGTTGTAGAGCAGACCCACAAACAGCGACGGAGAAGACAACACTATGTTCAAAGCACCGCACTTCAATTGGTATGGACGTGGCTTCAAGCTGCGCGCTGCGATCACGATCGCATGCCAGATGGCCTTCATTTTGTTCGGCTACGACCAAGGCGTGTTCGGTGGTAGGTCCACAGTCATGCAGCCCAGGCGAAGGTGACTGAACAACATAGGTATCGTTGGTAATCCACACTTCCTCGACACGTTCAATCACCCAGCGCCAGGCCTCGAAGGTATCATCGTTTCCATCTATAATCTGGGATGTTTCACCGGTTGCGTCCTGGCCTTCTTCTTTTGCGAGAAGACTGGTCGGCGTTTGGCCATGTGGATAGCCATGGTCTGGATCATCGTGGGTGCAATATTGCAGACAACAGCATACTCCGTTCCGCATTTGATGATCGCACGATTTATAACTGGTATTGGAACGGGTATCGAGACATCAACCGTGCCCATGTATCAGTCAGAACTTTGCGAAGCGGAAAAGCGAGGAAGGCTGGTCAGCTCCGAACCCTTGTTCGTCGGTGTGGGCATCGAGATTGCGGTGAGTTTGCACGATTTGGGAACGTCGAATATGTGCTGACATACGATTCTAGTACTGGTTTGATTATGGGATGAGTTACACCTCGGGCAGCATTGCTTGGAGGTTGCCAATCGCATGTCAAATGATCTTTGCAATTGTAAGTGATTCGACAACCTTGCTGGCCAGGCGGTCGTTGGATTGCCTAACCTACTTTTAGTTTGTGATCATCCTCGTGTTCGGTCTCCCTGAGTCACCGCGCTACTTATACAAGCACGGACGAAGCGAAGAAGCGCTCGCGATATTGTGCGATGTATATGACAGTACACCGGACGACCCAAAGATTGCGAAGGAGAATGCCGAGATTCTAGAAGCGTTGAAAGTTGAACAAGAGCACGGAGAATACAAATGGAGTCAATTGCTGAAGAAAGACAAAGTGCAAACGGGACGACGTGTCCTACTTGCTTATGGCATGCAATTCATGAACCAGATGGGCGGAATCAACTTGGGTGAGTTCTTTCGAAATCTCCGTTCGGTTTCTGTCCCGGTCACGACTATCCTATATTATAACGTAGGTTCTCGAGATAATGAATTCGACTGACGGATAGTATAGTGGTGTATTATATCACATCAGTGTTGCAGCTCAATGTTGGACTCGACCGAAATCTCTCTCTTTTGCTCGGAGGTGTCATCAACCTTATGTGAGGCGCGACTCGCAGATCTTCGTCATCCATCACACTGACTTTGCCACAGGTTCTTCATTGGTTCACTTTTCCCCACGTTTTTCCTAGATCGCATTGGCAGGCGAAAGCCAATGATGTGGGGCTCCTTTGGTTTGGGGGTTTCCATGATGTTGATCTCCATCCTGCTGAGCTTCAAAAATCAGGGAGGTAGTGTAGCGAAGTCGACAGCGGCTGCCAGTGTCGTAAGTTCCATCTGCCTAACAACAGCCCGTAAAGGTTATAATCCTGCTAACGTGTCGCCAGACGTTCTTCTTCACCGTAAGCGCTGCTTTTGCCACAGAGCTGACCACGCGACAAGCCAGGATACTGACGAGTGACTAGTACATGCTTATTTTTGGTGCAACAGCGAATTGCATCCCGTGGGTCTACGTGCCGGAAATCCTACCTCTCCATGTGCGAGCCAAAGGAACAGCCGTAGGCATCTCGGCCAACTGGATCTGGAATTTCTTCGTCGTCATGATCACGCCCACACTGCTTAACAACTTGGAGTGGAAGGGCTATTTGATCTTCATGTGCTTGAACTTCGCATTCGTGCCGCTCGTGGTATGCAATTTAGCCGGTGGTTATCGGGTTTCGATTACGCTAACAAGTCTAGTACTTCTGCTACCCCGAAACGTCAAATCTTACGCTTGAGGAGATAGACTGGTTGTTTTATGAAGGCGACGTTGTTAAGAGGAGTGTGAGGGTCTCGAAGGAAGGCTGGGAAGAAGGCGTCGGCTGGGGCAGTAGCGTGCATGGCCCATCGCCTGCTGTCCTCGAGAGCGGAAGCTTGTCGAGCAAGGAAAAGACGAATGTAGTGGAACAGAACGAGAACAAAGCAGGCTGAACTGTTCGCCATAGTAGCTGCTTTGGATGGTCTTTTGCACTAAGAGCCTCATGACACTTACAGATAAATACAAATCAAGTGACTGGATCGTGCTTCTGGTATCGCGTGTGTTGAGATGACAGTCCAGACATCGTGTCCAACGCGTGATAAGATTTTGCCAATCCTTGTTTAGACATTGACATTCGATTCTCATCAGGCCCCCGTCCAAAACTATACATGGAACATTCAGGCCTTGATGGACAGGGTGATTCAGTCAATGACTTGGTTCTCGCCCGTGAATGACCGGACAAAAGGTGTTGGGATCGATTGGTGATTTCCCTTTTTACTTGTATTGCCTTCGTACAGCCTTGAGCGTATTGAAATGCATGTCGCGTGCTTATGCAGCCCGTCGCTCCTAAACATGGGCAAGGCGCTTGGTAGGGGTTTATCCGGTGCTGCGACGCTCAGTCACGTGTTCCCCCACGGGGCGTGGGCGCTAAATCAAGGTAGCGTCGGCGCCACGTTGACCTCGGACATGACACCAAAAGCTGCCGACGACAGCTGCCCAGATCCTACCGACGGCACATGGCCATGGCAGTTTTGCCGTAGTCGCGGGGGGCCATGTCTAGATTCTCGCGGCGCTCGCGATTGTAGAATCGTTCATGCGACGTCTGGAGGCGTAACGCGAGACATACACCAGTGTCGTTATCATGTATTTGCGCCACAACGCCGCAGCTGAGGAGGCGGAATGCCGCACCGAAACTCCTACGGCGCACGCGCCTGGACGACGGTCGAGTCGCATCGGATTGCACACGATTTACTTCCAAGTGCAAGGCGCGTATATTGTATCGGGTGTCCATCAAGTCTCGCCATGCATGCCCAATCATACGATCAGAGCACGACCGGTGCGGGATTTCATTCAAACCCAACACCCAAAATTGCGTCTTTTGTCTGCTCAATATAAAGATTTCCCAACACCACATTTCTGGAATCTCTGTGCCTGGAATTCAGGCGTATGGTAAACACCCATGGCCACCAAATCTGAAGTTCCCTTGAGCCGGATAGGCGCTCCATACGCGAGATCTCAAACGTCCGCCACCCTGCCATGTGCAGAACGCCTCCCGGTACACGATTGCTTGTGTTGCACGTCTCCCTGTGTAGATCCTAGCCAAGTGTAGCGTGTCGACCATTCAAGTCTCCTGTCCGCGCGCTAAACACAATTTATCCGCCTTTATCCATGGCATCTTACCCCATGGAGAAGCGGCCATTGGCCCCGCCCCCAGCCAACACTAGCCAGTGAAGCTTTGTTCCTTCCCGGGAATGTGCCCAGCTCTCGGGCGGGGGTTGGCATGCAGTCTTCTAGAAACACTCGTTGTAGAAAATGCATGGCGGGCCAGACGGCTCACGGATAAACTCGATTCGTGCCCATGCCTCCTTGGGATGGCCTTCGTTCTAGGTGGTGAAGTTCTGATCTATATGAAGACATGACCCACCCTCAATTGTGGTCCTCAGCTTCGAGCCATCTTCGTTCGCATTGAACGCTCTTGAGACTCATTAATTTTGTCGGTTGTACCTGGCGAGGTCTTCTGTCACAATGTCGTCTGTTTACGAATCCACCATTACCCCAGGCCACTTTAGGGTCGCAGGAAAAGAATTCCCGAACATCAAATGGTGGAACAGGAAGAACCTCAGGAATACTTACCTCCTGCTCACTCTCGCCATCTTGACCTCCGCCACCAACGGATACGATGGATCTATGGTCAACGGTCTCCTGTCTTTGGACCAGTTCATTGACTGTAAGCCTTTCACCCCCAGAATGACAGCTTAGACATTGATGAATTCTAGATATGCACCACCCCTCTGGTTCCATTAAAGGTCTCTTTTCTGGAATCATGTCCCTAGGTTCATTCGTTGCCCTGCCTGTCATTCCTTACATTGCTGATGGAATGGGTCGAAGATGGGGCATCTGCATCGGTTCCATCATTATGATCTTGGCTGTGGTCCTCCAAAGTGCTTCCGTTAATTTCCAAATGTTCGTTGCCGCTCGTTTCTTCCTCGGTTTGGGCGTCGCCATTGCCCACGGATCTGCTCCTCTCTTGATCACCGAGCTGTGCCACCCGCAACACCGCGCCATCTTCACAACCGTCTATAACACAACCTGGTATGTCGGCTCTATTGTAGCCGCCTGGCTCACATATGGCACCAACAACATCGACAGCCAGTGGTCGTGGCGCATTCCCTCCATCGTCCAAGCCGCGCCTTCGATTCTCCAGATCACTTGCGTCTGGTTTGTTCCGGAGTCTCCACGTTGGTACATTTCTAAGGGCCAAAATGAAAAGGCTCTGTCTGTTCTGGCCCATGTCCATGCTGAAGGAGATGCAAACGATGAGGTCGTTCAGCTCGAATACGAGGAGATCAGGGAGACCATTGCGATTGAAAAAGAGGCTGAGCAAACCGGCTGGCTCGAGATCTTCAAGACCAAGGGCAACCGCCACCGGTTCATCATCCTGGTGTCTGCTGGTTTCTTCTCGCAATGGTCTGGCAACGGTCTCGTCTCTTACTACATCACCGGCGTTCTCGACACCATTGGCATTACAGATTCCGACATGCAACTCAAGATCAACGGAGTTCTCAACATCTGGAACTGCATTGTTGCCACAACCATGTGCTTCTTTGTCGACAAGGTCGGTCGTCGCCCGCTCTTCTTGATCTCCACCGCCGGCATGTGCATGTCGTTCGTCATCTGGACCATTCTATCCGAGCGCTTCGCCGCCACACAGGTCAAGGCCAACGGCAGCGCTGTCGTGTTTATGATCTTCCTCTACTACACCTTCTACAACATTGCCTGGTCTGGCCTTCTCGTCGGCTACACTGTTGAGATCTTGCCCTACTCCATCCGTGCCAAGGCCATGTGCTACATGTTCGCCTGTGTCGATCTCGCGCTGTTCTTCAACACCTACATCAATCCCATCGCGCTCGATTCCATCGCTTGGAAGTACTACATTGTTTACTGCGTCTGGCTCGCTTTCGAGCTCGTGGTTGTATACTTCTTCTACATTGAGACTAAGAACACCCCGCTTGAGGAGATTGCTCGTCACTTCGATGGTGATGCTGCTTTGGTTGGTGGAAATGCTGCAACTGAGAAGGGTCGCATTATCGAGCATGAGATTCATGAGAAAGAGAAGACTGCCGCTGTTACTGAGGAACGTGTTGGCTCTATCTAGATGAAGACTTGCTTAGTAGACTGAGTGCGGTGGAGCCTGTAGTTGTATGCTCGCGAGAGGAAGTAATCCGATACACTATCAACTCCTAGATTTAGGTACAAATCTTGTGCACAATTTAAAACATACGTGATGTTCAGCAGATCGCTTGTATGTAACCCATGTGTCGGTGGATGTCTTAGGAAGTATCTTGAGCTCAGCACTACAGCTACATGTCATTTGATCGTTCAACGCGATTTCCTGTCCGCCAATTTCGGCCCGGAAACCGTTCTTTCAGTCGTCCACGGACCCGGATCATAGAGATGACTAGCATACTAATCAATGCAAGGCTGAAGCAATGTCCAGACATCCATGCACTTAACAGGCCCAACAAAGCCTTGCCTGCATCTATGTTTATTATGTGACCACCAAGTTCACAGGGTCCGCTTTTGTATGCTTTACTTCCAACACGATCTTCATAAAGGGGGAAATTCATGTTATTTCTATAAAATCGAGGACGATATATGCTATGCCGCATTGATAACTCCAGGTCCTTTCGGCTCCATGTGTTTCTCCCTCGGGCCGTGGAGACACCTCCATGCACGGCTGCGGCAACATCCCACCCCTTGTCATAGTCCAACCAGTCACATCGCCTCTAAGATGTTCTAGAAGATGGACCCTGTGGCCGGTACCGCTCCCGCACGCACCCATTGCACTCATCCGGGCACTGCATTATCGGAGTTCGACCCTAGTATTGCTCATATCGACCTCCTGCAAGTGATGAATGAATTGGGGCGCGCCACGTGCGGCATATTGCGCAAATGCGGATGGGCGGTTGGTGCATATGAATGTTGGGGTGCTGATCGATTGGCCGGTTAATTTGGGCGCGTGAGCTCGCATGCATACATGTACATGTGCATGGACAGATACATGCGACGTTGGCTTTCCTTCCACTGTGGCCCCAAAGTTGAGGGAATAGATGGTAAGCTCGTAGTGTAGCATCGGCACCTCCACTCGCTTTTGAGGCATCATTAAGTCGCCCTCTCGGTACAGCTCAGTTGCGGCCGAATTATAAGGCAGGTTCTCACCGTTACGCACATCTTGGAACAAGAAAAGGTCCAATGCTTGCAGTAACATTCATTGTATTCGACTGTTCCTGTATATTGTTTGGTGCAGCGTTTATCATCTTTAGAGTGAGCACTTTTGGAGAAGGGGCTCCACCAAAGTAACGCAAGCCACAGAAGGAGACGATAACCGCCCTCGAGTTCGGTCAGCCTCTTACAAAATCATTATGCAACCTCATAAGACTGGACCGCAAGCTGTAAGTAATACTCCAATTCTTTCTGATAGCTTGCAACTCTCCTCCTCAAGGGCCGATGGTACTCTTGTGTACAGCCTTCATCGACGTCTTTCCCCATAAAACGATCCTCAATCCACTGGAGCCAGATTTGCTGCGCTGCATTCAGCACCGGAACATGCGATGCGCCTTCGAATGAAGCATATCTTATTTGGTTCTTCGGATACATGGCGCATGTCTCATTGACAGCTTTCGAAACAGCCGCGGCAGGAACAGCCTGATCGCCGGTTCCCTGAACCACTAGCATCGGACCAGAGATTGGCTTGCGGCTTGGATCGCTGATATTGCTGTACGCGCGGAGATACCAGTTCTCTTCCCAAGCTGGTTTTATGAGCCCTTCAGCTTGTGGGAAGAGCTCGCCATTGACTGAATTGCAACCTGACAATTCTTCCAGTAGAGGCAACCTTTTCACACCCTCGGGTTCAAACCATTCGGAGTAGTTGAAAGAAGGAAAGATACTGCTCAATCCGCGCGCAATACGAGGAGCCACACCGAATCCACTTGTTGCCTTGATGTTTTCGTAGTTGTTGGGGTCCGGGCTTCCGGCTACAGTGCCCAGATATCCTTCAACAGGTGTGACTGACTGGCGATGCGCAGTGGCCCATGCTGCGCCACCGCCTTGCGAATGTCCCATGGTAATGAACTGTTTCGATAGCTCAGGGAAGGCCATTTGTGCTGCTTGCATGGCGTAGAACAGATCGTTAGCTGCGGCTGGATGTGCGAGGTACTGATGCACAATTGCATCGCCTTCTGCAGTGTGGTTGACTCCGAGCCCAGCATAGTCTGGAGCAACGACTGCGTATCCTTGCAGAGCAAGAGTGAACGGTGCGGAGAATTGGTACCATAGGTTCCGAATATGACTTGGGGCGCATTCCCCGAAGACCCCACTCGTTCCGTGCGCCCATGCAACTGCCGGCACTCCACTGACGTTCAGACATGAATCTGGAAATTTTCTTGCCTGCCATGGCCACAGAACATATGCTGAGGCGGGAACAATGGATCCATTGAAGTCCACAGAAGTGAAAAGAATGCGAGATAGGGCCAGGTTAGGAGCGAGCGTGTAGGTAGACGTGTTCGTGTACTCTTGCACCTTTAGAAGGGACCCTGGTGGCGTGGAAGCATTTACTGGCGGCGGATTGTAGAATTGATCTTCAGCAACTGAGCCTGTCGCCCAATTGGTCCGCTCGACGTTCAGGGCAACTTGCACATTGTTTGCAACGGAATCTGAAATATTCGCAGCATCAATCTGTATTTCGCTAAAGGCGTAGCTAGAATTGAAAGTGTTGTTCTGGTATTGTAACAACTCTTGGGCTAGCAAGGACGAAGCAAGAGCGCCATGTGTCAGCAAAGTCAAGACGCGAACCATATTGAAAACCTGATAGTTGTGAAGCTTACGCCACAGATTCAGATACCCAGATATACGAGGTGCGCGACCTCGGGCGACCTCGTCTTCTGTAACGTCATAATCGGTTTACCCCACGACAAAACAAGTGCGGGGTTGAGCGGTTCTGTTTTCCTGATCGACGTGCTAGCTTTGGTGATTGATGCCGCAAATGAACATGCAGCTTCCTTATCTGGTTAGCACGTCGACTGCTCGAATTGTTACAGACGTACAAACATCTCTCTGACGAAATCTACGGTCGTAGGGTCCCGTCGTCACACTGCACGGAGACGATCGCAGACACGTGTAGTGTCTTCTCCTGCCATATTGCGACAACTTATGCCACGCCTGGAGTATGGGCATCAACGAGGATTGCTGTTCAGAATTGCGGACGGGTACCCAGAATTTGTAAGAAACTCAGCAAGGATGAATTAACCGTATCGATATGCTCGCGCGGTTCTGAGGCCGACCCACGCATCAATACTGTTCCACATCGGGTGCAGAGCCTGTACTGTATAGTTGGACAGTAGCCGGGGAGACCGTGCTCGCGGTTTCAATCGTAGAAGAGACGTCCCTACTCCATAGCTCACTGCGATCGGTGCGCATAACAGAGGCTGGCCAAGCTTTTAGTTCATCCCACTCCTTTGACAAATTGTTCAGAATACGATCGGCTGTGCCTGAATTGTTGTATTAGCATCTGCATAAAGCCGGGCCAGGGTAAGAATACATACGAACGAGCCATGTCTCCAGGAACCAGCGTGGTGGTGCCAGCCGTATAATTGCTACCCAGTGCAATAGCAGCACGTTGGCCAGTTCATTACCATTTTGCAGCGCCTCAATGAATCCTGCATTTAGCACAGCTGGCCAGTATATGTAGTGACCCCACCGACGCGGCCTACCTTCACACAGCTTGACCCAGTCTTTGAGGCAGTGCATAGCCACATGCATACAATTGCCATAAGTCGCAACATGGGCGCTCCTCTCGACTGTGACCTCAAGCAATGTCAAAGCATCTTGCAGTCCATGGTCGTGCAGCTTTTCGCTCTCAGTTAAGCTCGTCCGCTCCCGAACCAGGGGCCACATCTCGCTTGTCATCAACCACCTCCTCAAAGTGTAGTCGATGTCACGAGACGTCCTCAATACCTGGAACATCTCGATATAGTCGAAGAATGGCTCCGGGCAGATGGACTGCATGGCCAATTGGCAGACAATAACAGAAATCGCAAACCCCAGGAACACAGGCCAATTGTGCTCAGTGACAACTGGTATCATAGAATTAAATAGCATGGACGCTTTGATGTGGTGCTGATAAGCTATTTCCAATGTTTTGTGTTGCACATTGAGGTTTGCATTGCCACGTCCTTGTTGCAGCATGTGTAAGGCAGAAAGGCTATGCCACAGAAAGTCGCTGTCAACGAGACTGCTTCTTTGGAGCGTTGTACGCCACAACATTACTTCGTGTGCCGAAGCAGGGCGCATTTCGTTTATGATCTGTCGAAGAAGCGATGACAGAAGGACAGGCTGAGAAATGGGAATTCGATAGACCAAACTTTGCGGAGCGGAGCCGATGGGATTGTGGGCTCCGACAGAAAACTGTACCTAAAGGCAAGTGTACGATGAGAAGGCGACCAACCAATCAAATGCCGAGATCGCTTACGATAGGTAAAGCTTGTTGCAAGGGGATAGTGTACGAGGTGTTCCCTACGTCTTCCCCCAGATACGAGCATCTTTCGTTGCGACGATCGCAGTGGCTGCATATGGGCTGTTGCATGTTGCACTAGCTTGATTAGTCAATGTTCCTACACTTCATCAATGTCCCTTACTTTGACGCGCCTTTCTTTGCAGCGTTTGCAGCCATGCCGCGTCTTTTGATGGAACGCACGAGAGCCAGAGCCAGATACAGGCGAACGGCGAGACATGCCACCTGAGGTGTTGAAAGAGTCTCTACCAGAATGTCTCCCTGCTGCACTTGATATGAGATTCGAATTTTGCCATTGCGAGGCTGTGAATGGAGGTAAGACGGTGTTCCGGTGTTCCCGGGGTCGTAGTACGTGGGCACGCTAATGCGCCTACCCGCTAGTGTACGAAGCAGCTTGCGCAGATCAAGGGGGTGTGTCCACTCACACGCATCCAGCATCATTCTATCTACACGCCTTCGCCAGAAATCCTCCGAACCGTGACAGGAGCGCGAGTCGACTTCCGGCCCCGACGTCTACCAATAGCAACGAGGCAGGCGCGCCGACTTCGAAGGATGAACGAAATGGCAAGCTCCGCCTCGCGGTCACGGCCATGATGATGTCAAGGCGAGGCTTCAATCCCGTCTGAAGGAGGCTTTGCAGAGCTTCTCAGCTTCCGCACTGGGCCGATTTACGAAGAGTCTTTCTACAGCTTACCGCCTTCCGACAAAGTTGGTCACAGGAAGATGATCACACGGACATATAAAGAGCTCAGAGGGACGCAGTCCCAAGAGGCACAACATCGTTTCAAATCACTCATCTGTAAAAGTCATCAACATCATATCGGCAATCAGAGATGAGGGTCAGCACCTTTTTACTTGAGGCTCTTCTGTCCGCGACGTCTGCTTCAGTATGCTTCTCCCACGCCAAAGCTGCCGTCCGCGATATCGCCCCTTTGAACCGTCGCTCTTACATACCTCCAATAGGTAAAACAGCTATTAAAGATGTCCGAGTGTTCAACGGTGTTGAATTTACGCCACCTCAAACGATCGTTATCGAAGACGACCACATCGGCAGCTTCGATTCGCGGGACGTGAACATCACCGTCAATGGAACTGGCAAGTTTCTTATTCCAGGCCTCATGGATAGCCACATACACCTTAGTCAGCCGACTGATCTCGAGCTCTTGACTTCTTACGGGATAACAACAGTATTCCAAATGTCCTGCTTCAACTACACTGCATGCGACATGTTTCGAGGACATACCGGCCTCTGCGACTTCTACACCGCAGGAGCATCCGCCGTGGGCAATGGAAGTTCACACTCGAAGCAATTCAATGTATCGCCCTCTCTCCTCTGGTACCCCAATTCAGATGCTGTGGAATACGTCGACAATGCTTTCAACAATGGCTCAGACTACTACAAAATCACTGTCGAGGATGACGGGCCGACGCTGTCCGCCCAGGTTGCTCTCGTCCGAGCCGTGCACAGCCTAGGAAAGCAGGTCATGTCGCACGCCGCTACCATAAAGGACTATTACCAAGTCGTTGAACCTGGTACTAACGGCCCGCAGCACATCCCACAAGACGGCCTTCTCAACACCTCAGCGATCCTCAAGATGAAGCAACAGCACCAGTTTGCGACTCCGACAATGACAGTCTTCCATTACGGTCTCGTTGAAGACCCTACGAAAGCCCCTCAACTCGGCTCGCCGCACGGATCGGACTACAAGTACGTCCGCGCCAACGTCGGCCTTCTACACTCGTTTGGTGTTCCCATCCTCGCCGGCACAGACTCAATTGGGCAAATCGAGGGCGCTTATAGCACGCTGACGTTGCCGCATGGGGAGACGCTGCACCGTGAGCTGCAGTTACTGGTAGATGCTGGCCTCAGTGAGGCAGAGGCCATCAGCGCTGCCACCAGTGTTCCGGCACAGTGGCATCAGATGTTTGATCGCGGCGTCATCGCGCCGGGGAAACGCGCGGACCTGTTGTTGCTCAATGGCAATCCCCTCGAGAACATCAACAACACCATGGATATCTCGCGTGTCTGGGTTCAGGGTATTGAGTATGCAAACGTGACGAAAAATCGGAACGCTTGGGAAGACCAAGCATAGATGAGGAGCAGCGCTGACGAAGTAAAGAGGAGCACGTTCAAATAGATGGATGTAAAGTATGATATAGAGCAAGGGGCTATAGAGTACATTCTAGGATCTGTATCTGTGTGGCATGAATGCGATTCACGACCTCTGGGTATAGGTATATCACACATCGAGATGATATTGTTTCGACCTTGTTCTTGGTGGCTAAGCTATGTAATCTAATCTCGAAATTCATGTGTTTCTCCACTATCTCCTCATCTTGATGGACGTTTCTTGTATATGTTTCCGATCTCGCTAGTGCTGAGGTCTTCAATACAAAACTTACCATGTCTGATTAGAATGTGCATATCCTTGCATGTAGAGATGGTTGTATGCGCGGTCAACAAAAAACACAGGCGGATGAGCCATTTACAACATGGTCGATGTGCCTTACAATGCGCTCAACATGAAAATGTGCTCAATGTAAGAATGTGCTCAAGAATGTGCACCGCACTATGATCCTTGACAACGCACCCATTACCCCGCACTAACAATAGAGGCTGCTCCCACGCGAGGCTTCATTCCTAACTATCTCTCCGCATCGGTCACCACTTTTTTCAATCCTTGGCAATCTCGAGACAGCGATCATCGGTAGGCCGGCACTCCGGGGACGCTATGAAGGCAGTCACGCCATTGGTACCGCCTTGCGTAAAACTCGATGGGGTTCAACATGTACAGAGAGCACACGCAGGCCATCGCACAAACAGGGTCGTAGGCATTCGTCGGGAGGCTAGTGAAACCGTTCTAGGCCACGGTGGACGTTATCAGCAAGCATGATGGCTACACCATGGGGAACGCTCCAGGATGGTGTTGGTCAGCCACCAACAAGCGCACTGAAGATATCCAGGTAGGATTTCGAACCCTCTGTGCAAGCGAAAAGGTTTGAGTGTATTTTGAGAGTGGTGAAACCCCGTCTCCTTCCGGTAAACTCTCTCCCTCAACTACTCATTGATTCAACAGCTCATCCGCCTGGCGGTTTCACTACAGTGTCAACTTGGATGAATATGTCGAATCTATGTGTCGTCGCAACTCTGTGGCTGCCCGTCGCTAGTGCTCACTCGGTCCACATACAAGGCGCGCCGCCTCTGCGAGCTCTCGTGGGCTTCGGCATTCCCATGCATGAGCCATCGTGTACTTTCGCATGCCAGAAGATACTACATAATAGCAAACTCAGCTGCTCCACGCCGCCGTCGCGGATCGCTGGCATGGCGGGAGCGGTCTGGGCTTCGATACGCCCAACGAATGCTATGCGTCTGACAATGCCTTCATATTATCGCTGGCTTGGTATCTCCACCAGTGCTGTGACGAGCCTACAAGGACTTTGTCGCGCTTTTGGGCCACCAAAATCCTCCAGAAACCCTCTTATGAGTTTGAAAAGGCGTTGGACCTCTGCGGTGCCGGTCCTCCAGAGGTGCTGGTGCTATTTTCCTACCAAGGCCAGCTGGAGAATTTGGGAATGTCATCTGTTCTCGATAGCTAGCTCAATCGCTGAAAGTGAGAGCAACAACAGGGTGACAAACCAGCCAGTGGAGCAGGAAGAGCCAGTCTTTGAACTTGTAGGGCTCGTTTCTGACTCCGAATTTGGATCTGAGCCGGAGATGCAGGGGGGTTTTGATTTTCGGGGTGACGCTCGCGACTCTTTTGGCCGAGCAGGAAGTCACAGAATATGGCCCATCCATTCCGCCAGGACAAATTACCCCAGGCAGATCATTGGTTCCAGGATCCACAATACCATTACTTTCCGGTGCTTCTCAAGATAAACCTTCTGCATGGAGCGGCAAACTTTCGTTCATTATCCGTCGCCAACGAGGAGTCACGGCACGTTTATTCCCAAACAACGACCTTGTCCTGCCTTATTTTGCGGAAGGGCCATATTCGCCGCACATCAATCTCCTTGAACGGCTACGTCGTCACATGTAGCATGCATTGCCGGCGGAGTCGGCGTTACTGCCATGCTCCCACTGCTGCGAGCTCGGCCAGACGCCTTCCTGTGGTCTTTACGAACTCCAAGAGTACGTCCCGCATCTCGACGTGCACTTCCGTGTAGGGACTCGGTGGCAGGTCACCCATATAGTACGGCAAGAGCTAGGCGGGACCGAAGCGACCCTGGCCGGGAGTCATGACGGGGTAGTAGTAACCTGCGGTCCCCGGGATATGGTGCATAATGTGAGGCTTGCGATGATAGAAGCGAATAGACGGCGGAAGCAAAGTGTTACTAGATTGGTAGCTGGGCACTTCAGCTGGTAAGCGAGGTTCTCAGAGAGTCAAAACAATGAATATACACTTCAATTAGGGTACGCGAAATCCGTTGGTTTCAGCGGCTAATATAGCAATAATGTTGAACTACCTTACCTGACCCCCTGCCAACGGAGCAGGAGAGGGGTCAAGAGGGTAAAGGTCCTGCCCTTGATAGGTTAGTCGAAGGTGCCGAGCCGCCCAGAAAACTGCATCACCAGTCTAACGTTCGTTCTATTCTTTCTTATCCGACTAAGTATAAGTCAAGCCCTATTTACGATACATCCTTAATTGTTAGGGCTTGATTCCTTGTTGTAAATTATCATGAGACGAACTTTGCATATTTGTTGCACACCGGCTACTGCAGGATAGAACAACCAGACGCGTCTCGTACGTCACCATAGGGGACCATTACTATTCTCCGCGTAATACCTAAGACGACTTATCTTCCTTCGTAGGTCATTAACTGAGAATGGTGGGTCTAGTTTAAGGAGACTGTCGAAGTTGTGCCCTCGTATAATCTCTCTTTTCCCATACGCAGTCCATACTGGAAGGCCACGTACATGCAAGTTGATAGTAACCGGAAGCTAAACCATATACTGTTTGCATAAAGGTATAAATGAATTGCCAGGCAAGTGGATAAAGGTCAACCTACGCTGTGAAGACGGAGAGTCTGTACGAGGCCTTTGCCATGCGACATGCGGTGTCAGCGAACTGAGGAGCTTCCCCACATGCTCGCTCCAGATACCACGGATTCACACTGAAGTGTTCCATGTCCGAGAAGTCACCCGAGCTCTGCAGAAACACGCTGTATGTCCAGAGTGCTATAAGCAACATGTCATATAGCGCATTGGTCGCCAAGGTGGTGTAAAGATCCAGACCATAGCCGATCGAGCGGTTAACGTTGAGGCGGATGATCCAGATCAGCGTGGTGAACACAGCAATGCAGAGATTGGTTGTGGTGGAGCTATCTAAAAACATCAGCACGTGCTCGTTCTTTGGGCAAGTCTCGTCATTGCCTTTCATCCCAGATTGCTGGTATCGGCGGTGGCTCGCGATAATTCGCGTAGAAGTAGATCCTCAGAGTCGGATCGGAGTTCCAACCTTGCGCACCACCGACTCTCCAAAGCAATGTACGATGATTATCTGGGTATGCGTATCCAAAAACCATCAGCAGTGCAGTAGCCTGGCCGAGTTCCAGTACTGTGGCCGCGAATACAGCTAGGCGAGCGAGGCGAGCCATGCAGCGAAGCGAATGGGGAATTGGTGGACAAAGATGTTGGCGTCTGGAGGAGTCGCCGTAAGCAGTGTTTGGTTCGCAATACTGTGCAGGCACTTAAATCTCATAGATGATGCAACGCAGAAATGCCTAATCCGCTATCTACAACCCGCGGATCTAGATCACGGAGCAGAGACGTGTCATTTGTCAAGGCGGCTTGGGATGGCTAACCTGCGCATCGTACCTAAGTTGATAATAACCTCACTTACTGGCTCCTCGGGTACACAACAAACGTGCTCAATGAACAACCATGCAATCAATCCGCGTTTTCATGCTCAAGCTCTTCACCTAGCGGGGTGGATCCTTGCTTCTCTCGTACGAGCCTGGCGTCTCCTCAGCATCCATCTGCAGAAGCGAGACGGCCGCAGATTCATCCCTGACCGATGAGTTCCCGTCGAATCCATCCTTTACTCCGCGTTAAGAGATGAGTACAGCACTGTTTACACACTGAATATTTCCCACGTCTTCTAACGAATAGCCATCGGTGAAAGAGACAAGTCAGTCTTTCCGTACTCTGTATTCTCTGAGGCACTGCGTCTCTTGGAAGTGAGGCGAGAAGCAGCTCCTAGTTTTTGGTTGTGTAGTGATAGTGCGGGCAGAAGTAGCTAGGCTCAAATGATGCTTAGAACTCCTACGCAGAATTTCCATCTGCAAGAGGATGACGCCAGCGTCTTTCTGTGATACAGGAATTTCATGTCTATAGTATTCTATTGTGGAGCATAGATGTATGTTGTGGCGTGAGATTTACTCCCTCAAATAAGCTCAGTAATCGCTTACTCGGCGACGTACCAATCAGAACAACTACTTCACATGTTGTGCAAGGGTCATAAAACGGAGTTCCCCAACGACTACATTGTGTCATTGGAAGTCTTATGACGCCGACCGCTTGCTCGTGTTGTTGTTTTGTTTCCACTCTCTTGATGCCTCTTGCATCTTAAGTGCCTCGTCATGCACGCTTGTCGTTACCTCTCGTTCGTCGCAATCACTGCATACAACCTAGCCAGGGCCGCATCCCATCTATCCCCCAATTGCTCGTCTTTTGCGCCGTGGACATCTATCGGCGCATACAATGCTTCTCTCCTCAATGCGACCCATTATGCCACGGGGGCATTGAATGTATCGGGAACACTTAACAAGATCTCATTTTGCGAGGTTTACGCTTCCGTCAGATACGGTACGAATGATTCCTTAGTCTTCGCACTCTGGTTGCCAGACACGCAATACTCTTCGCGCTTTATGGCCGTCGGCAACGGGGGCCAGGCAGGAGTTATAGGTTATAGCGATATGATGGCCGAGTTGAACAGCGGACTGGGCTTCGCTGTCGCTGGTGGCAATGCAGGCCACTTAGCCTCAGATAACAATGCTGGTGTTGGACCTAGCCTCGGTGCGCCTGGCGTCTATCAGCCATTCTTAAACGATGAAGATCAGTTACAAGCTTGGCTCCATAACGCCATAAGTCTTCTCACGCCCGCTGCGAAGGCTTTGATCAAAGAGTTCTACGGGCATGAAGTAGAATATTCGTACTATCGTGGCTGCTCCGCCGGCGGCGCGCAGGGATTTTCGCTCGCTGAATATTATCCTGACCTATTCGATGGGATCATATCTGGGTGTCCGGCGAATTGGTTCACCCATATGTTACTGAGTTTCCTATGGAACGCACAACGCACAAGTGTAGGCTCACCCATCTGGTCTTTTTCTCCCGCTTCCTCGCTCACAAGACGCAGACCAATGCAACATATCTTCCTGGGCCCGTCCTCGACTTCATCCAAGCCAGTGTTATCCAAGAATGCGACATCATCGACGGCGTAGCAGACAACTTGATTGAAAATCCGCTCGCTTGCTCCTTCAACATTTCTTCCTTAGCCTGCATAGCAGGCACTTCCGCAGATAATGCCACATGTCTCACGCCTTCCCAACTTTCAGCCGCCAAAGCCATTTACCGAGGACCCGTGCGCTCAGACTCTCCCGGCATGAGCCTCTTCCCTGGACTTTCACTCGGCTCTGAGGCCGGCTGGTTGCTACCCCAGGTCCAAGCCGCCCTCTCGAATGCGTTCAGCATCCCTATCCTGCAACAGATAGTGTACCGGAACCTGTCTTATGACCCAGCAACATTCAACTGGGCATCCGATGTGGATTTTCTCGAGGCACGCGCCGGCCCGCTACTTGACGCAATCAATACCAATCTCTCCTCTTTCCGCAATAGTGGTGGTAAAATGATCGTATATGCCGGTTGGTCAGATCCAAACATCGCTCCGATGTGGTCAATCCAACATGTTGAAGCCATCACGCAAACCACCATCGGGGCTGGGTCTACGATAGCGGAAAACGATTTCTTAAAGCTTGTTATGGTGCCTGGGGGCGGGCACTGTGGTGCGAATATTGCGAAGTATCCATATGTGCCTGCTCAATATGGTGTTTCTTCTGCGTTGGTAGAATGGGTGGAAAAGGGACAGGAGCCAGTGCAAGGCATCAAGAGTTGGGGTCCCATCAATGGAGAGGATAGGACGAGGAGGCTTTGTACGTGGCCACAGGTTGCAAGACTGAAAGTTAACGGAGATGTTGACGACTGGAAGAGCTATACTTGTGGATAATCATGTGTAAACACAAACACTTCAACTATAGGACATCTTGTTTTTTACGCTTTTTTTGGTGGCTAAACTATACTATGCTATACGATTTTGACATTTTTTTTGCCCATGTTTTCCAACATTGCCCTTTTTTGCCAGATTTTTCAAACGTTACTCCGGTGCTGAGACTTTATGCAAAACATGCTGTGTCCGGCAGGAGGGGACAGATACAGTTGCAGAGACAAAACCACATATCCAACCATTGCCCTTCCGGCAGTAGGGAGACAGGTACAGTAGTAGCGCAGAGGAAACAAAAATCCAATCACCCGACGGTGAGGATGGAGGTACAGTTTCAAAGAGAATAAAAATCGTCCTATCCTACATTCGACATTCGACATCCAATCTTGATGATGCCACGAGCAACCGCTAGTTACGACGGCTGCCCCTGTTTCCAGCGTTGTATGGCTCGTAACGGGAGCCGAGGCCGACCGCACCAAGACCGTTGCGCCAGCGGTTGGGATTTTCCTTCTTGTCTCGATTGGATGTGGGCTTGCGATTTGCCCAGCCAGGACGAGATGGCGTTGCCGGAGCTAGCGAAGACTCGACAACAGGCGGATGCTGAGGAGGCTGCTGGATTTCCCGAACGGACTCTTGCTGCTGAGTCTTCTCAGGCTTCCTGTCGCTATTGCCAATGGGGGCCTTCTGAGTGGTAGGTCGGCCGGTATGCAGAGCCTTTTTCTGGTTCACGGCGGTCTTGATCTTCAACATGCCCTTTGGCGGCGGGATGACCTTGAGTGTTGCCTCGGTAGGTGGTAGGCGACGCGTGATAGGTGTGGGGGTAGGTAGGGCCTTGAGACGCTTTGAGTTGGGCTGCTCGGTTGCGTCGGCTGACTCTTTGAGAGGAGATGCGTCGCGCTTCCGCTTGCTGGAAGCATTAGATGTAGCTGTCGCAATCTTCAAAGGATCGGAAGCAGTAGGTGTAGCAGTCGCAACCTTCAGATCGTCGGAAGACAAGGGTGTATCATAGGGCGTTGAGAAATGCGAGGACGCCGCGGCGGTGTTCTCTGCATGCTTCTGGCGCTTGGAGGCTGACCAAGAGGAGTGAGACTTGTATCCCTCATCCGACAGCTCGCCCACGCTTCGCTTCTTGCTTTCCCCTTGGCCTTCTTGCTGGCTTGGGGTGTGCGGGATCTGTTGTGTGATAGACGGTTTCTGTACTGAGATTGGATCACGAGGTGCTTCATTGGCAACGGGGATATCGTGTTTCTTCTGTGTGATAGACGGCTCCTGCACGGTGGCTGGAGCACGGGGTGATGCATTTGCAACAGAGATATCGTGTTTCTTCTGTTTCAGGACTGGGACGCTGGTACCAGTGGCTGACTTAGCTGGGTCGACTGCGGTAGGCGCATGCTGGGGTACTGTCTTGTGGAAGCGGCCGGGATCCGGGATGACGAAGTCTTTGATCACGTCCTCCGAATATGTGCCATCTACTTCTTGAAGTGGGAACATGTTGCTCGGCCATCCGTTCTCGAACATCTCGGGGTCCTTGATCTGGGCTTCGTCGTAGGGACCGGGCGACGGAGAGCGGCAATATGATGAGATCATTTTGGGGTTCTCTACCTTCGCTTTGCTAGTCGAAGACTGAGGCGGAGCAGAGGGAGCAAGCGTCGTGGATGGTGCCTTGGCGACAGTTGATGAGGCCTTGGCGACGGTGGATGAGGTCTTAGCGACGGTAGATGAGGTCTTAGTAACGGTGGATGAGGCCTTAGCGACCGTGGTGACTGGCTTCTCCGCGATGACCTCATAGACGACGTTGTGAATCATCGGTGTAAAAGAGCCATAGCTCTGTACGGTGCCGGCTTTATCGACGATGGCACGAAGGGCGGTGAATTGCTGCGAATGCACAATGCTATCATTCGACGGTTCTCCATACACTCGTATACCATTTTGCCGCTCGAGTGAGAGTTTGTTGAGCTTGGTGGCTGTGATTCCAGCCTTCGCTTTTGCTTTGAGTATGTTCGCTTCGCGGATCTCAAAGTCCATTGCTTGGAAACCGCTGTCTTGGGTTTCGGCTTGGACATCCGGATATGAGCCGCTTGACTTGAGAAAAGGTTTACCGTACCAAAGCTCGGACTGATCCACGTATTCAGGTGCACCTATGGTGCGGAGTATTTGGCGCAACTCAACTTTAGTCGGCTCCCTACCATACATTTTCTCATATAGCAGAGGGGTCGTGATCATTTGGGTCTGAACAGCGGTGCTGTGGTAAACAACCTTGCGCGGCACGTCGGGGAAGTAATCGTGGTATGCGTTGTTGTCGATGCCGTCGAAGTCTTCAGGTTCTCCGATAGTGGAGCCGTAGCCGTCAGCCCAGCCATCTACTGTATCGCGCCATGCTTCGATAGCATCTTGCAAGTCGGCCTGGGTATCCAACTTCGCCGGTGAGCCTTGAAGGTCGTCGCAGATGCGTGGATCCATGCCGTTCTTTGAGTGGACCACGCCGGCTGGAAAAGCCCACGATAGGCGGGTCGCCTCATTCCAATCATTGTTCTCTTTCTCCCTGATAGCAGAGGAGATGAGAATTTTTCGCAAACCGATCTTCCAATTTAGCTCCGTTGCGCCGTCGAACATGCCATCCTTCGCTTTCCCCGCCTCTTCGACACCATTTTGGAAGAAGAGCTCACCGTCACGCAAGGCCATGATACTACGGTCTGGGTGATAATCGCTGAAAGGAATCGCATCAAGGATCTGTTGGATTGATGAGCCAGATGAGGCAGTTGAAGACGGACTCGAAGATTTGGACGCCTCCGATGAAGTTGATTGAGACGGCAGTGTAGATTCAGGCGTCTCTTGTGCAACAGACGTTTGAGCGGTAGTTGCAGATTGCTGCACAAGAGCGGCAGATTCCTGCGCAACAGCTACCGGCTCTTGGACGGTAGTGGCAGGTTCTTCAAGGGTGGCGGCAGACTCGTGATGGCTGGTGTCAGTTGCCTCGGAAGTAGTCTCATCCTTAGCAGTCTCGTTGGATTGAGCACGGGCAAGGTCAGCGGATGAGCCAAGGTAGATGTCTCCGGCGTAGAGGTCGTAGGATGTCTGAGTGCTAATGCTCGAGGTGGCCTTAATCACGTCGATCTGCTGCGCAGAAGATGCGTGAGTCGAAGCAGTGGCTGGAGCTTGCTCAGACACGACGGAGCTAGCAGGAGCTTCAACAGCAACAAAGCCGCAGACAGTCGAAGAAGGCTCGCCGCCGCAGGTTGCGTCGCGAGCGTCAGGCTCAAAGATGTCCATTATGTTCTTACTGAAGGCCGCTGGCTCGGCGGGATTGCGATACTGACACTTTCAACGTCGCGGTGTCGCTGTCTCGCGCAGTTGAAGCTGCCAGATTGGCTTGCGGTGAGTGGATTGCCGTGATCAGCGGCGGAAATCGAGAAGTATAGGTAGAGTGCTTGAAAATGAGGGCGCAGGTTGAGTATGCAAGCGCGCGATGAGGTTCAAGTTGGGTTGAGGTGTTAGGTATAAGAAGTGCGTGGGCGCGCGTTTTAGAATAGGCGTGAAAAGGTGGCGGCTGGGAGCGAGGTGAACAATAGGCAGCGCGTACCAGGTGAAGCCGCAAGTTGTTTATTCGCTTCTGTTATGTGTGGTGAGGTGAGGAAGTGAAAGCACGTGCCACCGCGTGCCTGCCAAATACGTCGTTGTCCCCGCGAGCGATCAACTTGCAGCACCACCGATGGCGGGACCGGCGAGCGTTTGCACAGGCATCAACTTCTCCGCACCTATGGCTTTCACCGCCATATTAGTGCGCCTTTCTAGCAAGACAGAGCGCCGTCAGGTGCTGATGTTTTATCTGGTGACTGCGTACGTACACTTCTGCTACACGTAACAATCGCTTCACCAAGCTTGGCCTGCAGTGACGATCTGTCCATGGACTGGAAAGAGGCGTCCTGAAGAAGCATTTGAACTACACTAGAGAGCCTGATCGGAAGATTTCAAATGCCCCTAATAACATGACATCGTAGGAAACCCGAAAATAGTTCGCAACGGGACCTCTACGATGGCCCAAGATGGACGATTGCGAGCATCGTGTCTGGCATAAAAACGGAAGGAAAGCTCATATTATCGTATTTCGAGAGCATTTCGGGCCGTATTGATCGAGACAGTGCGTTCACGTGATATGACATTCATCCTTTCGTTCTTGGCATTACCTTTTGCTTCCCGATAGCGCAGCTAATGCAACAGTACAAGACACATGAGCTGTGTAGACCTTTATAAAGACTAATGGTCTACAAACTCTAACCAGCTGATCCATCCCAGGTCTAATTATTCAAAATGAGCACTTTTGGAAGAAGTCGCGGTTAGAAACATGGAGGCCTGCTGGATCGAAGCAGCTTGCAGTGCGAATATAGCACCTTCATCATCTTACTGTATCGTTGAAACGGTTACAAATATGTGATTGCGTCAGTAAAGATAGGTTGGATGAGCAAAGTGCCCTCGAGATAGCCCATCTTTACGAATTTCCCACATCATATCCCGCCCTTGAGATAGTAGTCTAGGCCATAGCCAAGCCACTTGCATTGTTCGACATCCACAAAGGGCGCACTTCTGCTAGGATAATCCAACAACCGTATTTCCCTTCCGTTACTTGTCACCTCATCCCAACTTCCTGTCCTTCTTACCGCATCAACTACCTTGCCATATCCTCTGACTCTCAAATACTCCGGATCTGGGTTTGGATCGCCCGTCTTGACGAAGCTCGCGAAATAGCTGGTTGTCAACTGCGTGTAGTACAAATCTGCAGGCTCGCGAATCGTGGACAAGGTACCAAAGACGAACGGCAAATCTGAACCGTGGAATCGGAAGTAAGGGTTGTTCGGATTATCATTGGCGGGACCACCGAGGTTGTTGGGGTCATATCCGCCAATGGTGCGTTCCATCTGGTAGAAATAAGCCTTCTTGAAAGCACCGGTCGAGCTGCCAGCGTAGACAGTGGCTTGGTCGATGCAGCGGAACGTTTTGTCTGTTGCCACCCGCTGCGAGACATTGAATGAGTCTAATGTGAGGTTTCCGGTGCTGAAGAAAGGAAAGAGTTTGGAGTCGATGATCTTCCGTGCCCATGTCGAATTGATGCCTAGCGCAACTTGAAGACCTTGTGAGTGATTCGAAATGGGGGTTTTCGGGTATGTAGAGAAGGAGGCCCCGTCGTTGCGCGTGACGCCCCATATTGTAGGTATATGCGCAGTGCTAGCATTGCGCGTTGCGAGGATCAACTTGGGCGTGTTGACGTACTTGCCATCTTGAACCACGTATCGGGCTACCGTGGGAAACGATACGAGCTTCAGTGCGTCGACTTGTTTGAGGCATGCAATCTCGGCCGAGAGATCGCTATTGCTGCAACCTGCAGCAGAAAAAATCTGTTCGCCCGCCACCGCATACGATTGTGCCACGGTGTAGTACGTCGAATATGTCGTTCCGTAGTCACCATTGAGGCCCAGTGTTACGCCGCCTCCTAAGTTGGACATTGCAACCGCACCTTGGTACTTGCCGATTGCTTGTGGAGAGCCTAACAGTGTCCGCACTGAGCCAGCTCCGGCGGATTCACCAATGATAGTGATCTGCTTGGGGTCGCCGCCAAAGGAAGCGATGTTAGCACGCACCCAGTCAAGAGCCACGATCTGATCAGCAATCCCGAAGTTGCCAGCTATGTCGGTCCCAGGGATAGCAAGAAATCCCAGAGTTGACAAACGGTAATTGATCGAGACAACCACAATATCTTCTTTGCTCGCAAGGTTGCCGCCGTCCGTTCCTGGGTCCGCGCCTGTGCCTCCCGTAAAGCCACCACCATGAATCCAGAACATGACCGGGCGCAAATTTCTCCTCGAGCCAGCCCTGGGAATATATGGGGTCTGAATGTTCAGGAATAGACAGTCCTCGCTTCCAAAACTTCCTTGCGCACATTGTGAGCCGTACGCGGTAGCCTGGATCGTCTGGCCCTTTTTCGAATAGAGCGAGGAGTACGTCCAACGTTGAGGGTTATCGGCATACGGGATACCCAAAAACCTGAACGATTTCTGATTGCGATAGCCAAGGAAAGTATTGCTCCCGGAGGCTACTGCAATCTGGCTTCCATTGACTGGACCAGCGTTCGACGAGCCATTGTTGGCTGACTGAGTGCAAAGGATTGGAAGCTTCCTCGGAGAATGTGTTGATGAGGACACAAAGTTTAGTTGGCGTCCGATGGACACGATCCCATTATCGATGTAGAAGCCAGTTGCCGCGTCGAAGTGTTCCTCGAAGTCCTGATAGGAAAGCGCGTGGACGAAGTCCGATTGATGCTTTTGGAGTATTGATTTCGGGAGTAGTTTCTCATTCACAGAAGCGCACGCAGCCGCAGCACTTGCTTGGGAGGACGGATCGAGAAGAAGCGCTCCAACGTGGTTCTTGTCGTCGGACGCGTTGAGGTTATTCTGGTAGACCAGCGTCAACGAGGTTTTCACGTTGGAGAGATCGACAGTTGCACGGGACTGAATCGATTGAGACTGTGCGAATGCGACAAGGCCAGCAGTCAATGCTATAATAGATGAGCAGACAGCCATGTCGAAAATCGGTGAAGAACCTATCCTAGAGGTTCGGTCTTCGAAGAAAGACTTGGCAGGCCCCAGAGCTTTGAACATTTGATACGCCAGCTATATGGAAGTCTTATACGTTTAATGCTTGAATCGAAGATTTCCGGTAACCCGGAATGGCGTTGGTCCACGAGTGTCGGTTCGAGGACGCTAGCCAAACCTAGCAACGATTTAGATGAACAGGTGGGAAATAAGCCTTCTAGTGTGTCCGCTCCCCCCGGAAAACAGTGTAGATCATTCCTCGGCAAGAGCATGCAGGATGTTTACCTAGAATATGCTCTGACCCTCATGCTGGCGCTGCGCTTGAGATTAGAACTGTGCCTGAGCAGCTAAGTCAGTCGCAACCACGTTGACACCGTTTGGTTCAAAGATGCCCATCACAACGCGGATCATGGACACTGAATGCGAAAGAGAGACCCAGAATTGTGGGTATTATGACTGCCCGCGGGATGCAGCGTAGCGTGCTGAATTCGCCATTGTGGAGGGGCCGAGCACTTTAGCCGTTTAGGCATATCGCAAAGAACCCCGGCTATCGATACTTCGACAGATTCGATAGTGTCGTCGATGATGCGTCGTCAGTTTCTGGTATGCTTCTCCACTGAGACATGGGGCTGAAAACAGATTTTTCGCACATAGCACGGTTGCGATGGATTCAAGTCGCGACGTGCTAGGAACGCCTAGCCGGTAGATTGGCGCACCTCATCCGCTGTTTTTCATAGCAAAAGTACACGATGCACGGCAAGTACGATTCGAAACGAATTCTCAATACTACAAAGGATAAGCTAAACTCAAGCGATGCTAAAGAGAGTGGTATACACACGGAACCAAAGGTTTTGCAAACCGAGAATGATTCAATCCTTGATGTTCTCCTCCAAGAACTTTCCAAACCCTCCCTTAGCCGCCATGCGCATCTTTACTTCCTCTACCGCCCACAGTGCACAGCGGAGATGACGTACGTTAACTGGATGGTCCGGTAGCCAGAAAGGGTAGAAAAGGTGGGTCTTGGGAGCAAACAGGGGGAGGCCAGTAGACTCTGCTGCGCAACGCTCCATGATCTGGTCCGAAATCAATGTGCAAAGTGCGAACATCTTTTCAGGTTGGTTCTGAAATGGAAGAGAAAAATTGATCTCAGCATAGGCAAAGTCGAGAAGGAACGCTGCCACTTCCTCGATAGTGCTGCTATCGTTGATTTCTGGCGGGAGCTCATACACAAGAGGAGAAGTGGGCTTTACCGAGCAGTCTATTTTCGTGTCCATATCTTCTGGCAACACGTTCTCGCCTGCAGTTTCAGAGAATTCAACGACGTCCTGCATCTGTTGATATTCCAGAGTGATACCAGCCAGCTGGGTAGCGAGTTGGTCGACTCCATGGTACCTTCGTAACAGGCCATATCGCTGATCGAGGGTAAAATTTGAGGGTTGTAGCTTCACTGATTGCTGCGATGTTGGGTGCTTTGTCGTAACTTGTAGATAAACGTGGGTTACTTAATATCTTCTATACACAGTGCGCGATACATTGTGTACAAGATGAGTAGTTCGCTCACACCAAAAAGCCCGGGGTATGAGTATTGTTTTGTGGAACAAAGGCGTTCATTAAGCAATACCATGGGTCCACGCCGAGCCGAATCCGATCGAGAGCGACTTTTTGGGCAGCTCGCGAAGCAATTCTTAGCATGTCTAGGTTGATGCCTAAAGTTTCGATATGCCCGAACAGGCAGAGTCAGAGACTAAATATATGCAGGACGACAAGCCGAAGGGTCGACCTGCGACATACGGTCAATTAGTAGTCAAAATTCTCGAAGATCACGACCTTCCCTTCCAACCAGCTCAAAAGGTCTTTTCTCAATGGACCGCCCGCGCATAAGTAGTAAGAGCCCGCTTCGTCGATATCGAGGTCCGCTTTTTCGAGCCTTCTCCTGCTGACTTTTGCGCCCATGCTCTTGAGTTGTTGAACCTTAGCTTCGGAATCAGCTATCTCAGTGTTGCCAGTAAGAAACACTTCAGTGCATCGCGCAAGGTCTGGGTATCTCTCCAACACGTTCAGGATAAGATCAATGTCTGCAAGTCGGGTGGTCCACAAAAGCTTCAATTGGGTCGGTTGAAGTTTCAAATGTCCAAGTTGGCCAAGCAGCGGCGTGATACCGACACCGCCCGCGATGAACGGTGTAAGCTTGTTCTCATCCGATTCTTGCTCGATCACGAATTCTCCGCCGATGCCCACGATGGGCACCTCAAAGCCGGCACGATCGTTCTGTCGGAATAAAAAGCTCGTAACGACGCCGACATTTCTGATCGTTATGTCGAACTCTTTCTGTGGACCATTTCCCGACGGGGTCGATGAAATGGTGAAGGTTCGCACGAAGTCATCGTTCAGACTCCGTGGGTCATCATCGCGCATGTGCGAGTAGCCGATATCGAGATCATGGGAGAAGTCAAAGGCCACCCATTGTCCGGGCGAATACTGCACGGCTTCCGGGACGGAGAATGTGAAACGCGCAACTGTCGGACCAAGTGGAGTCTTGCCGATCAGGCGGGCGGTTTTTCGTGCAGCTAACACGGAAGCCTTCAAATTCCCTTCAGAAGCCAGCGTTCTCACAAGCGGGTTGTAAGGCGATGGGGTCTTTCGCATCCCGCGCAATGGGAGCCCCTGCTTGACAACGCGCGCTTCCCCAATCTTAATTTTCACAGCCAGATTGCTTCCAGGTAGTATCGCTGTTGCGTCATCACCGGCTAGAACATCCGTCGTCCCAGTTATGTAAACTATATCACCAGTTTTGTAGTCTGGAAAAGTTATGCCAATTTTTGGGTTGACAAGTAAGTTGCCAAGCGATTGATATAATCGATTTCCAGAATACTCTGGATACACAATCTCGGTATCGGAGAGGACGCGTACGAATCCCGCAGGCCCTCCTCTATGGTTCGTGTCCATGTCTTCAGGCACACTAGTGGTGAGGAAGAACATGTCCGCCTTTAGAATCAGAGCCTTGGCTTCTTCCGAGAGACTCTCAGATTGCGAGATCAGGGTCGACGTAACCATCGCAGGTTGGATGTCGTATTGGTTTAGATATTTAGGGCAGTTCCCCAGACTCTGCTCAACCTTGGTGATCAGCTGGACTTGGTTTTGCTTTTCGGGCATCCCAGCGGGCCTTTCGCGGTCGTCGTCTACTTCCACCTTCACTTCATCAACGCATCCCGCTATCATGCGGCCAAAGATCTTCACTCTTTTCCTCTCCATGAGGCTGATGGTGAGCCCAGCTAGCATCTTCTCTTTGCCCGAAACCATCCTCCCCTTCTCTGCGTGACCTAGTAAAGCCTGCACGACAGGATCATGCGCTGCGTCGACTAGTGTCCGAGTTCCAATCATCCCACCTCCCAACATCTCCGAAAAGCCATGTTTCCCGCCCCATAGTGAGGTCCATGGTCGATCCTGCGAATCTAGTGTGCCGATGGCAAGTAGTGGCGCTTGCTGCAATCGGAATGCCGCTTGAGGCGTGAGCATCGTTGACGTAGGGTTATCCAGGTGAGGCACATGAAGCAGCTCGTGCATTTTCGTCTCGCCCTCGTGAAAGGACATTCCCAAGGAGAAAGCCATGATGGTTCGCTGGTGAAAGGCTTCTTCACCTCGTACAGCTTGGCGATTTGTGTTGGCTTAATGCTACTGCATGCAAGAGGGTTCTGCTCAGCTTATGTTGATTCCACAATGCCCAGAGCTGCAGATGCTTAGCAATGCAGTCGGCATCCCAAAGAGGTAGCGGAGCATAGAAAATACAACGATCGGCAGTGGTTCGGCATCGCGTGCTGCGCTTACATTGGAACGAGGTTTACTCATCCTTCCCGGCCGCGGCGGTGCTGGTGTTCGTTGGTTCCCCAGGCACGAGGAACGGGCGCATTCCCCGCGTCAACGCGCTTAGTGATCATAGCGCACCACGAGACGTTCTTCCGCATGTTGCAAGCGTTAAACCTCATCGGGAAAACATGATTCCATTAGCGCAAGCAAGCCAAGAAGAACACAGTGATCGTCCGCATTCTGGAACCTCGAGAAACAATGCGATTGCGCGTGGTGAAGTCGCAAAAAATCGAGTCAAAGATATCGAATACTCCGCAAACTCCACTGGGGCGGCTATACGGGATGAAGATGTTGATACTTCAAAGCCCAAGAAGACATACCAAGGGCAAACGGAAAATAGACACCACCAGCTTAAGCACTGAGCTTTCAGAGCACGTGCGGTACTCAGACTATACTACATCCATTAAGCAGCTCTGCGCAATAGATCTAAGATTCACCCCCGGTGATGTATCAGTTGCGAAATAATCCCTCACGTTTAAAGGTCGACAAGCTATGGCCGACACAGTTATTCTTTGAGACCCCTTGGGTGGTTGTTACAATGATGCACCTAGTCCTTTCGCTTTTGTTCACCCCACGAACGATCGATTCGAACTTACTTTTTTCTGTTCTGCGCAGTGCTCTCCAACATCTGCCTGGTTTGTATACTTTGCACGTATAGGCGTGTATCCGACAAAGGCGATGGAGCCGCAGGAACAAATTGACAACAGCGTGAAATACGTGCCAATAATGTCTCTGTTGATGCTATCGTTGTCATGACTGATTATGCTACCGATGAGTGTGGCGCTGCTCAACTTGAGCCAAGTTCATAGATCGAACCGTAGGTAGTAACTTCGCGTGGAACCGTTCGCCCTGGCGCCGCATCAGGCTGTAGGCTCGGCTAACTGTACAAGAAGGTAAATCGCGCCATATTTCAAAGTTTCATAGCAGCATGGGCGACTGGAAGCTGTTGCTTAAGTGATTAGCGGACGAGGTCGAGCTGATGTCACGTGCATGCCCTTTCACTACAGCATATCTACACTTTGTTGTGAGGTGAAGTAGAAATGGAAAGTAACGGTCACGTCCATTCCAGACTCTATCATGTTCTGTCACGCGGTCTATTGTGTATCGCCTTCACCGTCGGTTTCCAAGCAAATCTGCACGTACCTACTTCACTTTCACCGTTCACTTAGGTTCGCAGGATGACGCGCTCGAGCAGCTACTAGCGCGTGGCTCGTGCGTCAATCTCCCATGCCCATATAAAGAGCCCACCTCTACCCTCTCTCTCTCTCTCTCTCTCTCTCTCTACGCCTTCGGGGGGAGGTTTCTGCGGAGTTGGAGGTCACCACCGTCGTCAGCGGGGGAGGTGCTGCGACCGTAGCCCGATTGTGTTTAGTGAGCTTGAGCGGCTGGCATCAGAGGGAAGTGACTGCGGAGTTGGAGGTCTCTACCACCTATCGGCGGGGCAGGTGCCGGGGTCGTTGTCTGATGCCAGGTGGAGGAACGTACTGGAGAGAGGCGAGCGCGGAGTTGAAGGTTGCCATCATACTCAGCGGGGTCGGGGCTGGTATCATTGTTTGGCACGTCGGGCTTTTGCGCTTTGTGTACGCGTAACGCGGGTCCGTTGCAGTTGGAAGTCAACTAGCACAGGTTCGCCGGCCATTTCTATTTCGCAGTTATACATAATGGCCAACCACCGCCCACGACATCGGTTCTTCTCCACGCATACATGCTCAGCGTTCGTGCTTCACATTGCTCCGGTGCCTTAGATACGCGTTATCATGAGATTATACCAGATACAATTCGCCTCATACTCACTCTGACTACCACAAATGTAACCTCTCGAGTCTGTTAAAACCAAAGTCTTGTTATCACGTTCTCGTTTTGGGTCCTTGTATCACGTAGAAATTCACATACCTGTCAACGGGCAGAGGCTGAGAAGGACACAGTCAAAGACAGAAGTCTAGCAAACAACTCAGAAGCAATAGCCAACAAGACAGCCTACTGAGCCTCAAGCGACACAAGCAAACACGGTATCTCCTTGATAAATTATTTAAGCAATGCCCCTCTTTATCAATGCTCAGCTTTCCACACAGCTACACGAGAAATCTATGACAAGATGGACTCCTCGCTATGCTTAGCATCGTGCGTGTACAATCCGGATTTTCATGTTCTCTGTTGACGTTCATCGTTCTACAGTGTCATGGAAGGCTTTGTTGTCTCTCCAATCAGGGCGAACTGATACATTGTGTTATATACATACGATCACAGAACAATGCGAGGATGCCACACTGTACGCCAGACACCTCCTATATAATTCCAATGAGCAATGTCTCCAGTACGACATACAAATTACGGCCTCCAATACCAAGACATATTACGAAAGCTCAACCTTCGAGGCTCGAATAATTTTCCTGGAAGGGGTCTGTACACGATCTCCACGACACACGCCCTTAATATGTCTCTCGCAATGGCTAAGACGGTCGTAATGGATTCGGACGTGGAGATGCAGGACGCCTCCACTCTTCCTTATCAGCCTGTCTCACTGGCAGGAGAAGTTATGCCTGAAGCAACTGCCACTGTTTTACGTTTTCCCGCTGCATGCTGGAATAGTTATGAAGCACCCAATTGCAAAAAGCGCAAGGCCGAGGGAGAGGTACGACGAACGGTCAAAAAGGTCAAGGTTCCCACTGACAACCGGAATGTAAATGACGTTAAGACACTGCCCACTTACGGGTTCGAGCTCGCAAACTTCACAGCCGAAGAACTCGAAAAGATGGAGATGGGCTTCGAGTTCCCATACCCGAGCCTCTACAAAAGTAAGCAGTCGTCGCAGCATGAGCAAGTGCCCAAAGCAACTACATTCACTGACAATGTCCGAAGCTACCAGCAAGTCTACCAATCGGAATCAGGGTGGAATAGCAAGATGTGGAACCCCGTATGGGGTACTGCGGAGTACATCACCCTGAACGAGAAGTACGATGAGTACTTCATCAAGCACCATCCTTCGATAGCGACATTCCCGGGTGAGCCGCAAGGCGATCTAGACAATGCCATCGAACCATTGGTCGGACGGGAAAACTGGCTTTTGGATGGGTTCGTGCAGAATCCAGATCTTTTGTGGTCGCGCATGGAAGCGGCGCTTCGCATGACTTCCATGTTTCTGACAACACCGCAGGTCATGAATGCTTGGGCACCTCTTGTTCAAGGAAAAGAGGTCGGGCACCGGGGCTCCGAGACAGTTTTTCTTTCCTACGACGATAAGGAAAGGAAAGATGACCTCGTAAATGCGATCGATATTATCGGAAAGGCATTTAAGGCCCTGGCTGGCAAGGTCAAGTTCGTCTTTGTCGTGTACAGCAAGTTTGAGGGTACAGGTGAAGAGTTCGGCCCGACACATGGCGTGCATTATGCACCAGGCGACAAGTTTGTGGACGAAGTATTTGTTCGAGGGGATCCTCTTGAGTTGGAGCGTCACGAAGATGCGCATAAGATCTTCTTGAATGGTGCCTACTCCGAGTTCTTCCAGCAGGATCTCACTCGGGTTTCTGCCAGCCAGTATGCTCGGACGCTGTTCACGTTCGGGACAACGATCGTGCACGAACTCTCCCACGTCCTCTACTGGCATCTCAATAGAGAGAGGTTGTGCAAGGTTGGGGATTACTTGGAGCCTCTGCTGTTTGAGGATGAGTCAGCAGGTGAGATTGGTTCTTCGATCGAGCGAAGACTGTTCGGATACAACTGGACCGCCGCCATTCATCCCGAAAAGGGCGTCGACACCGAAAGTGTCCAGTTTCTGGGTGAGTGGGACAATGGTGTGCCTGTGAAGCTGCCTAAGTCACACTTAGTCTGTTATATTGAGCCTCACTGGATGCACTCGTTCCTTACCAAGGCACGGTGGGAACAGATGGTCGAGACTCCATCAACGTTGAGCAGCGGAGCGAAATGGCCCAACTTCAGGTTCTTTCTGGCCAGGAAGAATTTGATGGCAAAGGATATGTCCAAAGTCAAGTGGGACATCGTTGAACCTGCTTGGGAGGTTCCTATGGTGGGCAACGAGACAGGTCCCAACGGACAGCCTGTCGGCTGCTTGACAGAACTACAAGTCTACGCTGAATATGAAGCCGCGGTGGATAGGGACAAAAAGTCTCTGCAAACAAGGCGAGCAGCGGCTCGTAACATGCGAAACGCAGCTGACAGACGACAGAAGGGGAGTACCACGTCCTCGCGGAGGGTCACGCGTTGTTCTGCATCATCTTCCAGCAAGCGTTCTTCCCGGTCAAAGACCCAATCTTGCGTGGCGTGAGATGATGTCAAGAAACCTACTACGCCAAGCAAGACCTCCGTGCATGGCGCACCGCAATGGTCACAGACGTTGATCTCGATGCCCCTAAAGAATGGATTGACTTTCTGAGGAATGCGAGCCTGAACATATAGACGGTTCCATTTCGGTCATCTTCAACAACGCTGCTAAGTCTCCAGACAGAAAAGCAATTTGACCTAGGCAGCCCCCCGAGGCTGTGGGACTCAAAAGCTGGTTGACCCGTTGTTATTGAGTAGTAGTCCTGGGTACAAGTGGTTGTATACGAATAGATTTGATTCCGTGCCCATGCGTACATGGTGTTATGATTAAGAGAGAGAATGAACGTGGATGGTGATGTGGGGATAATGCCAACGAGCGGCTTAGCATGTAGCCAATCATCCTGCGATTCCCTCACCGGTCGCCGGTTTCTAAAGTCAAAACAAAAAAATTGAAACCGAGAGGAATGCCTAAGTTGACTTCAGGGGACGGAGTGATGACTCATTTGCAGAGCATTGCAATTTGAGTGGGAGAACAACTGTGTCACGTGATCTTATATGCACAGCAGACAGTACTTTCTGTCGCTGAATACAGGTACATCTTTGTGGAGGAAGCAGGTCAAGTTGCTTTGCGTCACATCCTCGGATGAACTGCATCAGGACCGTTCAATGGATCAAGTCAGCACTCAGCGCAACAAGCTCATAAATGTTACATCCGAAGGAGCTCGTTTTTGATTACTCTTCACCTTAATGTATCAAAATAATAATAACAAGCTTTTGCCTATAGCCTAAGATAAATATTCCGATGTTGTGGTGGGAAGTAAAGGGAATCGACTCTATGTTCTCGCCAAAGGACATTCAATAGGAATCAGCTCCTTAGTATAGTCATCTCTTTGTCTAAGCCTACCATCTCCCAACCATAGCACGTACCAAACCGTCCTCTCCGCATACATCAAGCACAGCTCACACTCACGATCCAACATGGATAAAGAATTCGCAAGCCCAAGCCCCCATGCGCACATCCTTTGCCCGAACAAAGAAATCACTGCGCAGCCGCCAGCCCGACAACCTTTGTCCTCCCAAGCTCACAACCAAGTCCGGCGAAGATCTAACGGACAAAGCAATCTTCCACGAAGACAAGCATAACCGCTCATCTCCCCGCCAAAGCAAACTTCACAACACACAAGAAAGATGTCGTCCTCCATTCCATCTCTTCCCACGTCGTCCCTCACATCTATCATAGAATCGTTTGGTGCGACCAGCACGAAGTCACCTTGGGGTAAAGAGACTGTGACCAGCGTCATATCTGAGTGGGTTTCATCGTACATCGCACCCACCCCCGCGGCAACACCTCCACCTATTCTTATAAAAGTGGTGTGGGATCACTTATTTCCGTCGCTTGCACCCAGCGTCACTGCATTCGCCAACGCATCCGTTCCACTGGAATTCCACAACATTACCGAAACACGCATCAAGGCCTCGATCGTCGACACCGCGATGAGCAAGTCACTCTTCATGCGCTTCTGGTACCAACTGTGGTACGACATCGCAACGCTCTTCCACAACCGCGGCGAGCTCTTCTGGGCTAGCTTCGTCCTATCTGCTGTCATCGTCCTCTACGTCGCCTACATCGCTACCAAAAGCCGCCTCTTTTCCGCCTACTTTAAGCACCGATATGACGATGCCCTTGCCCGCCACATGTACCCCCGCCTCTGGGACACCAGCCACCACTGGGTGCTCTCTTCACTCATCTCGCTCTGGCTCCGCGATCGCATTCCGGGCGACGGGCCGTGGAAACGCAACAACGCTGCTTCGCTCCGCGCCAAAGCCGACAAGTCGGCTTTACAGGGACTCGTGCGTATGGGGATCTACCCTTTGTTCATCCAAGACGGCGGCTTCGGCACAGTCGAGGAGAAAAAGGGAGGCCTGGGCCCCTGGGGTGGATGGAGCTGGGGATTGTACAAGCAGAGTAAGAGGCGTGCGGTGTTTGAGTTTGTGGTGCCTAGGGCGAGGGGGTGGATGTTGGACGAGGAAGAGGTTACGGATCCGGCTGAGCAAGAGCGAAGGAGGGTGGACGAGAAGTACTTTGACTTCGTCTCCTTGCTGTGCAACGGCACGAGGCTGAGACGGGCGGGGAGGTGGAGAGTTGCTGTCTCGGGACAGACATGGTCTCTGCCTCAGAAAGTGGGCGACCCCAAAAGATTGGTGCAGAGGAACTTTACGTCGAAGTTTGGGCCAGATCATAGTGTGCCAAGCGAGGCTGGAGCAATGTCTCGATTCAAAGCGCTCCTGCCGTTCAAGGCCGATCAAATCCTGCGAGAAGAGGTGGAGATCAAAGCTGGTTGGGAAAACGTCGAAAATTGGGTGGAGCGCTGTAGACTGCTCACGAGCATTCATGTTCCTGTCGTACGGATAGAAGCACCTGATTCCGAGAAGATTGAATTGGACAAGGAGGTTCTTCTGATTGCGAGAGAGGCGAACTTGGACAGAGAATGGGACGAGGCAGTGGCTGTTTTTGAATTGAGGAAAGCGTATCGTGAGGTTGACCAGGATCCTTTCGACTTCAATCTGAATGATTGAGACGGTCCTAGGTGGAACTATCATAGATTTCTGTATTATACTTTGTTGGATATCTTGCTTCCCACATCAAGCGCACTATGGTTTCAAAGCTTCCTTCATCCACGTGCCTGTTTGCTCAACTTGTGCTTGCCACTGCTCATTAGCATCGTGATCTGTCCACAACCCAACGCCGTCAACAGTCTCCAAAGCTACCCGGCCGTGTGCGTAGTCTTCGTAGTATTCCTTCTCGGTGGCATCTTGCCATCTCACGCGGCCCAACCTCTTCTTCAACGTGTGGCGAGCCACACTACGTCTGATCATCTTCGTCAACTCAGACGCTTGATCTAGTAATGGACTCTGCAACCCTGCAGAAATGCGCCATTCCGGTAAGCTCAAATTTGAGCCTGCAGGCGGGTAGATGCGCGCGTACGCTCGACATCTAGCGAGCACCGGTAGCTGAGGAGCTGGGGGTGATTTCTCGTAGGACTGATAGTGGCTGAGATCCATCTGAGTCTCAATGTCGACAGGGCTGTCCGGCTGCTCAGATGCCCAAGCATCGTCCTGCTTAGGGTACAGCAGCATGCCGTGTGGAGAGCGGAAGAAATGTATTGGGGAGACAAATCGATCGAAGTAGTCCTCAGGTCTACGGAAGAGGGCATCTCGCTCAGCGGATAAGGTGACGGTAGGAATAGAAGTATTGTCACCATGTTGTTGCCATGCAGTGGGAAACTGCTTCGCTGCTCGCTTTGAATTCTTCTTAGTAAAGTTAGTGTGAGATTCTGGTTCGCTGCGGTCAGTCAAGGCCATAGGGTCCTCGTCGGCAAGCATTGCAGTTTCGTCTGGAGCTGCAGGCTCGAGTAGCTCTGCTTCCGCTACGGTGGGCAGGTCATCCGGGAACACCCAGTCTACTATAGGGTTGTTGGCTGCAGTAGCGCCGATGCGGCTTTCACTAGGGTGACATTCTGTCAAGGCAAGCATCACCGATAGTGATGCACCGACAAGCTCTCCGCAGACGCCCGTTCGACCAATGACTGGCCGAGAGAAGCCATCTTGGAGCAAGTTCTCGCGTACCCAGTCGTAGCCTAGTAACACATCGTGAATGGGAGTTGGGAATCTGTATTGTGATGATGCTCGATAATTGATTCTGGCGATGGTTGCACCGCTTGTTGCAGAGAGCGTAGAGATGACACGGTCCTCTTCCTCTGCGCACTCAGGTATAACGGGGCCCGGAGGCAGATATAGCAAAGTAGGAGACGAAGGAGTCGACGAATGAAAAACGCTGGCAAAGGTTTAGTCAGTCAGGTCGCTCGTGCGCACGTCCCTTGCGAGTCTGTTTCCACATGCAATTTGATGTTCCCGATCTTCGCTTCGACGTGATTCGTTTTTCGACTCCCGAGCAACTTAGATTGCGGGCAGGATAGGCAGACCGTTGCCAGGCAGCTGTGCGACAGTGCAGTAGCGCAGTCACTCGAGAGACGATGCGGCGCGCCGAACTGACAGTGGCTTGGTACGACAAACAAGTCACAGGACGCGGTGCCGCAAGACGAGGCTTGACGAGGCGTGCAGGGGCTGCATGCGAGCCGCGGTGTGAGATCATCGTACAGCAGAGGCTGCACGAGGACGGAAGGATCAAGGAAAGTAGACGGTTGAGACGACGAAGGTGGATGGCTGAAGATAAAGATACTTACTCGATTCTGACGGAGCCGTTCGACCGACAAGGGACGTGAATGTGTTCACAGCGGGGCAGGGCGTGGACGGCTGAGAAAGCGCGACGCACTGTGATGGGATGGGACGCCAAACACGAGGCGCGTGGACAGCTGCGACGGGTCGTCCAAGGGTGCCGCAGAAGGCGCATCGAGAGGCACGGCAGCAGGAAAGCGGGTGCGCGCTGCGTCTTGGGCCTCGGGAGCAAGTCTGGTAGAGCCAGCGGACGGTATTCAGAAGTTCGGTGTTGCGGTCGAGGGTCTCGTCTGGTCTGGTCCCTTCCCTTCGGGGCGCGAGCAGGATCAGGGGCAAGCGCGACTAAGGACCAGGGTCTCTAATTTGGGCAGTGGCGCATTCTGGCCTGAGCGAGGCGGAAACCCCCCAACTTGCCCAATGGCACAGCAGCCGTCAAATCTGCGCTCGCTCGTTTCTTCGTCTACCCACGTTCTCTCCTTGTGACTGCCTCTTCTTCTTCTTCTTGTCCATCATTTGCTCCTGCCGCCTGCACAGGTGCGCTTTCCTGCTCTGCTTGTTGTGCTTTGCTGCGACTCCTGATCGGCAGCCTCCTTAGACGTGCGCACGAGCATTGCCACCCGCGACACTCTCCACCACCACGCTCCACAGCGTGGCCGCACACCAAGAGCGCCAGCCTTGCAGTAGTGTCTTTTAATACCTCCTCCCTGCGCCCTCGCAATTGACCCCACCTCTCTCGCTGTCCGCCGCTTCAACGCAGACACCCACGGTCACTTCCAACCTCCTGTCCACGAGGCCTCGCAACCGACACGAGCCAATCGCCCCCACAGCCACCCCTAGGGACACCACACACGACGAAAAGAAAACATTCAGTCCTGGAGGACCTTCGGTAGCCCTCAGAAAACTCTCGCGACGGGGTGCCATCCCCAGCAGCCACCACCATGGCCGAGAGCTCGCGTGCAAAGGCCTTCTTCGTGCTGGTCAAGAACCTGGTCCTCGCAGCTGGAGTCTACGCCATAATCTATGGAGTCATAACCCTTGTGAGCGACCCTACCGTGGGCGCCAAAGGGAAGCTCGGCATCCCCGCCTTCCTGGACAAGACTGGCCCGACTGAGCTGATCAAGACGACAAAGTCAGGGGTGCAGGTCAAGTTTGCCAGTTCCACCAAGACCGTGACCATCAACCCTCACGCCAACGTCTTCAACCGACCTGTGACCGCCGTCAAAGCCAAGGACGATTTCATGGGACCCCGCCCTCACGTCGATACCGAGGCTGATCTACACATGTTGGTCGAGGAGTGCAGAGGCACCTACACTGGTATCGAGAAGATGCGGAACGTCTTCGACTGCCTGCAGTTCTTCGCAAACGACGAGAAGCGTTACTATGGTCTCCCAGAGCAGGCTGACCGTGCGAGCGCTCAAGATCCCCGCCAAGCAGAGTATGCAGACGCCGACGGCCACGGTAGGACTTTGAAGAAGTACATTTCCGTGGACCAGGCAAAACCCGCCAACGGCTCAGACATCGGTACCTGCCCCGGGCCTATCGTTCCCTATCACGTCTACTGGACTGGCCCGGCCACTTGGCGTGTCGAAGCATTCATCAAGAGCTATCTTTACACCCAAAACCTTGCCTGCTCGCGGCTTTGGCTCTGGCTTGACAGTGATCGAAACCCGCATGCGGTCCAAGACATGCTCAACAAAGACGCACTGTTCGCCCGATTCCTCCCCTTCGTCGAGCGCGGCGATGTAGTGCTCAAGGCTTGGAAATTCCCGTCTAGGATCCCGCTACCAAAGGACGAAGAGAACAAAAACGGTTATGGCTACTACAGCACGCCTGGAAAACCCAATATCAAGGGTGAGAAGGCCGTTGCCGAAAACATCGTGGAAGACAACAACGGACAACAGTGGCTTGTGTTGACTCCGAAACAAATGACGTTCTTGCCCGTGGCTGTCTCAGATGCGGTTCGCTTCGTCGTCCTACACATTCACGGTGGCGCTTACTTTGACATGGATGTGCTGATGCTCAGAGACATGCGCCCACTCCTTCTTCCCAAAGAGCATGCATTTGCCGAGCGCTGGGCTGCCCACCCCCACCCTGGAGACTACAACACCGCTATCATGTCGCTCACCGCAAATTCTTCCATCTCGGCTTATATGCTGTACGGCGGAATTCGCATGGGTCTCAACTTCCATCCACGAGTATTGGGCCGCATGGCCTGGAAAGAAAGTCGCGATCAAGAATTTTTGATGCTCGAAACAGCCGCATTTGACCCCATTTGGACTGAGTTCAACTGGGACCGCGAAGGTCGGTGCACTGTACCGTGCCTGCGAGACTACGGCGCCGCTTTCAGAGGCAAAGAGGGAGCGCTCAAAGACGAATGGGAGAGCTACGACGGCCCCCAACTGAAAGCCATCGATCTGCAGGAGGCGCAGTCCAACGAGCTGCGCAAGCGCGGCCGCGAAGATCACGAAAACGTACCCGCTTCAGCCTCTGCACCGACTCCCAAGTCCGAGCACGTGGACTCGTTCCAAGCGACCCTAGACGAAGAGGTAGAACTGCGCCGAGCTGGTGTTGTCGCAGACTACGTGCTCTCCGAGGACAAGTTCCCACCGAACAACCGCACCCTTGAAAACTTCTTCCGTGGCGCTTGGACGTACCACATCCACAACCAGGTAAGCTAATGACTTTCGCGTCGCGCTATGTCTAGTGGTGGCACGCCGCTCCGCCCCGCGTTTGGCAGAAACCTGAATTTAGAGCTAACATTGAACTAGTGGCTCAAACATCCAGAACCCTCTTCGTGGTTGTCAGTCCTTGAGCAAGCACAAGATGGCTTCTTCGCAGGCGGACGCGTAAATCCCTACGGCGAGAAATGGACCGGTCCTAAACTGATGCCTTACAACTACTGGCCTGAGTTCGTGTGAACGAGTCTGCGGACTGGAACGTCTCCGCCTCCCTTCGCGTGGCTCGGCCAGACCGGGCTACAGAACGAAGGTTGTCGCGCCGCGAGAGTTTCACCAAGACGCTCTCGCAGATTTGCCAGTGTGCGCTCTCTACTTACATCTACGGCCATTCGAGAGATTCGCGGACTACAAGTCCGTCCCACGCGGCGTTCGAGCGACATGAGCTAGCTGATTACTTACCTGATCATAACATCTTGATACCAGGAGTTCCACTTTCCTGACGGCGTAATGTGTTCGATGTTCATACCCAAAAAGATCGTTTTACACGGCGGCATTCTTCTGCTTTGGCGACTTTGGAGCTATCCACTTCTTCGATTTTCCTCCCTCGAGGGAGCTTTTCATATTCGCTTCTCCGGACCATGTCCGATATGGCGCAGCATTTCTGGCTCTTTTCATTCGCTCCTCGATACCAGGTTCTTGCGCCTCGCTCTACTGCTGAGCTTGAGGGTTTGTCTTTTTTTTTTTTTCCGAGCTGGATGGTTCATTCTTCTTCTGAGTCATTGCATAGCTACCTTTGGTTGAGGGGCTTGGAGTTGGAAGGCGTTTGTCTATAACGGAACACGTGGGTTTATATACAATACAAGGTGCTGAAAGCGAGCGGGGTGAGATGAGTACATAATTGTACGGGCTGTGGATATATACATAGAGATGACTAGGTCGTCCGAAATCAATCAATACCAAATGTTCAAATATGAGTGGCACAAGCACTGTCTCGGCTGGATCGCTACTAGAACGAAATACCCATCTATAAGATGAGTGCACGGGGAATCGCAGCCTCGTTACGGATCTGGGATACGAATGAGAGGGTAGAGCGTGTGGCTCATAGTCATGCAAGGCTGTCAGAGACATCTCCTTCCTGTACTGTACACACACCATAACCGAGATTCTCGTTTCTTTACAACGAGTATAACGAAGAGTCCACGTCGAGCACTCGAACAACTCCCACTTGAGCAACTAACACATGGCACGAAAGAAGGCATTCGCATTTCAATAATTGTAGGGTATCTATCTTCTCATGCACCTGGCTACGCCCCGGCTCTTCTTCAAACTCTGCGTGCGCTCGCTCGCTGTAGCTCCATACCGAAAGCGCCTTAAATGCATGCACGTGCGACAATCTCTTTTCTTCTCTTCCATTGCTGAGTTACACTTCACATCCTGTGTTCTATACTACAAGTCGATCAGGGGCTCGTCGATGACCTTCTGCTGCACGGGGAGCTGGTGCTGCGGCGCCGAGGGGAAGCTCTCCGGGCCATATCCGCCCTGCGCATACGGCGGCGGTTGCCACGGTTGAGCGCCTGCAGGTTGCTGTTGCTGTGGCGGCTGCTGCCAGTACTGTTGCTGTTGTGGGGGTGCTTGCTGTTGGGCCTGGGCCGGTGCTTGCTGGTAGGGCGCGGAAGCCTGGTGCGGTTGCTGCTGAGGTGGGTATGTTGGCGCGGCGGCGGGTTGAGTGGGTGGCGAGAGGGGCGTTTGCGCTGGTGGTGCGCGGTACATCTCGGGAGATGAAGGCGCGGGTGCGTGTGATGGCTGCGATGTAAAGCTTTGTGTGCGCTGTACGGACGGTGCCGCGTTTGTGTCGCCGTAGTAGTAGCTTGCACTCTCGGCGTCGGATACAGTGGATGGAGGTGCTTGCGGCGGATAGGCTGTGTGAGATTGCGGAGGGTATTGTTGGTTGGAGACTTGCCGTTGGAGCTGAGGAGACGCAGGCTTTTGATAGGTCGTGCTGGGAGGTCGTTGTGACAGGCTGGGATATGGCTGGGCGGGCTGTTGTGCTTGCTGGTACGCGTCTGCAGGCGGAGCGTTGTACTGTTGTGCTGGGGCAGACGCACGCTTGTCATACTGAGAATAGGACGGCTGCGGCATTTGTTGGTAACCTCCACCATAGTAAGGTTGTGGTCTTGCGTAAGGGTCCGAATTTCCGGTATAGAAGCTCTCGCCAGCTTGAGGATCTGATGGTGCGCCTGACTGCAGACTGGGGTACATGCTCGAAGCTGGGCGTTGGTTGGCAGGTGGCAGGCCGTACATGGTACCGGCCTGGTTGTACGTGTTGGATAGGCGTTCCTCGAGCATGCGGTCATAGTAACGTACGACGGTCGACAACTTCGCATGCAGATCAAGTAAGGTATCGTGCTTGCTCATTGTCTCTCCATAAGTCCGGGCGAGCTTCGGTCGCAGCTTCCCGATACTCTCATACAGCTCTTGTATCTGTGGTTCTCGCAATATGGTCCCAGGTGCTTGATGTTGCAGCCTGTCCACCAATGTGGAAAACAGATTTATATTCTCAGCCTCCACCGGCGTCAATTCGTAATCGTTTTTGGGTGCCACGAGAGGCGCGCCGTTGGAGACGGATGTTTGTTGCCGCAGAGTGGCTGCGTGCTGCTTCTTCTGCTCCTCCATATCCGCTAGCGACGCGGCGATAGCTGCTGCGAGATCCGGGTCATCATCCTCCTCCGGTATTGGTTTCGACGTTCCGTTTGTCGTCGGCGACTTTTGCGACTGCAGTTGCGATTGCGATACGAAACCAGCCCCGCTATGTCCCTGTGCCTCTTCCAAGCTCATCTCCAGCGCTCGCTTCAGGTCGGCGTCAAAACTGTCTTCTACACGAGGATTTCGTGGCTCCATAGACCCTTGATACAGAGTGCGGCTGGGCTTGGTAGCGTCAAAACCTCTTGGGACTGGGGTTCCTCTCGATTTGTCCGTCATCTTCTGGTAGCATCCATCGTCCACGCGTACGGGGTCCATTATGCCAAGATGGGGAAGTGGGATGTTCTTGCTTGAACAGGATCCGCAAAAGACGTTTCCGCAATTTCGACAGTGATGTTTCCGGTTCGTGAAGGTGAAGGCAGTTCGACATCGCATGCAGACGTCGGAGTCGGTCCACTCTGGGGGCTATCAAGTGCTAGTCAGTATCATAGCATCTACCATACGGCATCCGTAACCTACCGCATTGCTATCCAGCATGCTACTGGCAATATGCTCCTTAGGAGGGAAATGGAAGCCTTCGCGCTGAAGTGTAATGTATACTTCGTTCAGGTAGTTCAAGCTACTGCGGCCCTCGGCGGCGAGTGCCCACGACTGGATCAGCTCCAGCATCTTGTTCTTGACATCTTGGTTCGGGGCGACGGCGCTGGGAGCTTTGAGCAACGAGGTGAGGTTATCTAGGAATTCGCGGGAGGCAATCTCCTGGGTGAAATGTGAACCACCGTTCTTCACACAGGTGTCGGTAAGCTGTGGTCAGTCAGCACCGAGATTCAGTCATGTCGTGTTGGTATCGTACGTTCAGCGTCGCGAGCTGGACGTTGGGATTCTTGTTCCCTATCCGGCGCTTCAGAGCGCGCATGGCCTCTTTAGGCTGCACTGTTTTGGAGCGAATGACATCGGATATCTCCAGGTTGAGGGGCATGTCCTCTCTGTAAATAATTAGCACAGCTCAAGAAATACTCGGTACAGCTTAGAGCGGCTGTGAATTTCGACATACAAGCTCGAAGAGGTGGCGCGCTCGATCTGCTCATCGAGGGCGCTGTTCGAGGATGTCCCAAACCAGCCCGCCATGATTGCGGAGTCGGGCGCGCGGGAGTGCCGTCGTGGCTGGTGGGGATGGGGCCTTGGTTTGTGGTGCAGAGGCCGAGTATGCACTTGTTGATAAACGTCGGTCGAGTGAACAGGTGCAGTATTCAGTTGTTATGCGGTTGTAGGTAGCAGCTTGAGCTCTGCTGGGCGCTGATGGTCGGGTCCGCCTTGGCAGCGACGTAATCAGCAATGGCCAGCAGTGGCGGAGTGTGCTTGAGCCGCTGAACCAAGGCTCCGCAACACAAGTGACCAGACCTTGGAACCCTGCACTCGACCAAACGAACCCTGAACACTCGCTGTTTGTCGTCCCGCCTACCTTCATTCTCTAGGTATCTGCGACTCAACCTATCCACGAACATCACACGAGACCTTCCTTACTTGCGCCCAAGTCACACAGACCGCCAGACCGCCGACATCCCCGCGCTTTGCCCCAGACTGACACGCACGACCACATATCGCCTTCGGTCGCGCCTTCCTACCATGCGAGACACGTCCTGCGCATAAGCTGCGGTTATGAGTGCAGCTGCTCCCTTGCCTCCCCCAGGTCCCCGCCCCACACATGCCATGAACGGTTACCCCAATGGCGCTTCCGGTCCTGGTGCAGATGGCTGGAGGGGCAGCGATGCAGGAGGGCCTCGAGGCGCTGGGGGACCTTTTCCCCCAATCGCCGAGATCACCGCCTCTGCGACAGACAAAGTGAATGAAATGAGAGGCCTGACGGTATTCATAATTGTGTTTCCTACTTAGGATTATGCTGAGCGTGTACAGATTGGACATCTCCTCGAACAGGCCAAATATCACATGAGTCAGGCCATAACATCGATCAACGGTCGCCAGTCACCTGCCGCTGCTTTTTGGGAGTATCTCGTTGCATACAAAATAGTGGTCGAGATCATACCCAGGCACAGAGACTACATCGACCGCGTCGAGACGACCCGCGGCCAGCTGCATCGAGATTTCAATCAGGTGCTCAAGGTGGGTTTCCTGTTCGCCATACGTTCATAGCATAGCTAATCTCATGCAGGAAGTCGGAGCAAACGAGGATAGATTTACGAATATCAAGAACATCATCACCAACGACAATAAACGCAATGGTGCCCAGCATCCACCTTCACAGCCCGCATCACGGCCGACTTCGTCCAATGGCTTTCACATGCGACGTGACGACGAACTCATGCTTCCTAACGTACCATCTGGTCCGCCAGTCGGTCTGTCAACGCCAGCAGTGCCACCGGAATCTCCACGGCGAAAACCACCTGTCCAGCCAAAACCTCAGTCGCTGCACGGTCGTGCTGTTCACCAGAGCACATCTTCCGTCAACAGCGCATCCTTCAACGATCTCGGCGAACGATTTGCGAAGCTTAGAGGCGCTGCTGCACCAATAGACACGTCTTCCGGACGCTCGAGCATGGATCTCTCGGTGAAGATGCCCTCTCCTTCGGACTACTCATCCCATCCTCGAGGCCCTCGTGGTATGCCTCCGCCATCACACCTGCCACCACCACCTCCTATAGCACTCAATACTCAATGGGCAGCCTCTTTACCGAAAGAACCGAGCCCTACTTATAGCCCGGCACGAAACCTCTCTCTGCCCAGCAATATCAAACCTCCCCGTAGTACGCCTCGGAGTATGGTTGGTACAGGTGGCCGAACAAACTCCGTTGCCTCTAGTGCATCTTATCAAGCACCGAATACGAATGGACAGTCCGACAGTTACTTCCCACAACAGTCCAATGCGTCGGTGGATCCATCGTTGAGAAGAAAGTCTGTTAGCAAGCCCGCGGAAAGCCAGATCACTGCCGAAAGGCTATACGATTATATTCGAATGTACAACGTTCTCTTGATAGATGTCAGGAGTAGGGAGGAATTTGATGCAGGCCACATTTTCATTCATACGATTATGTGTATAGAGCCGGCCAGTCTCCAGGATGGCTTCTCTGCCGGACAGCTTCAGGATCGACTTGTCATCTCACCCGATGAAGAGTTGGCTTTATTCGAGCGACGGAATGAGTTTGATCTAGTAGTCTACTATGACGAGTCTACAAAAACAAACTCGTTCCTGAACAAATACAACCCGAACGAGCGCGAACGACCCCTGAAGCAATTATACGAGACTTTGCAAGAGTTCAACCATGAGAAGCCTTTACAACGACCGCCTATCTTCTTAATGGGAGGCATTGATGCTTGGGCTGATCTTGTCGGCTCTCAAGCATTGAAGATGACATCGACCGCTGCGTTGGTTGCCAGCGGCCAGACAAGGACCCGTCCACTGCGGCGTGTACCACATCCAACGCGTCTTCTGACAAGCCGAAAGACCTCTGGGAGACGCGACTACACGCCTATGGATCTTGAAGAGCAGAATCGTTTGTTAGAGGAAGCACGACGGGGGCGCGCAGTCGTTGAGCAACCTCCACAGGAGGAGGACGAAGACGAAGTCGATTCGCCCATGTATCGAACTACTGAAGAGTTCTTGCGAAGATACCCCGACTTGGACGACCAACAATCGATGATGTATCCTCCATCACGACCACAACAAGCGAACCAGTATATTCAGCCTTCAATACCTCCTGCGCCATCTCGACCAGCACCATCCGTTCCTAGGCCTAGTTATACGGGAGTTCACGAACGGCAACTCACTCGCCAATCGAGCGGAAATCAGCCACCAGTGTACGTGTCGAGTGGTCGTGGTGCATCGAACCGCCTTCACAAGACTGGTCTGATCAATTTTGGGGTAACCTGTTATATGAACTCGGTAGTCCAGTGCCTGAGCGCCAATCCGAACCTCACCGCTTGGTTCCTCAGTGGACGATATGCGGAGTATCTGCAGAAACGGAATTGGAAGGGGACCGAAGGAATTCTTCCCGAAGCCTATGCAACGCTGCTGTCGAATTTGTACAAGGGCGACACTTCTGCTATTCGCCCGTCCACCTTTAGAGTAAGCTTTATCGCATTCATCCACGAATGTGACACTGACCAGCGACTTAGAAAGTGTGCGGACGATTCAACCAAACCTGGCAAATCGACGAGCAACAGGATGCAAAAGAGTTCTTAGAATTTGTGCTTGACATGATGCACGAAGATCTAAACACTGTCTATAATAAAGCGCCCCTTCGTGATTTGACGGAAGAGATGGAAATGGCTCGCGAACAGCTTCCACGACCATACGCTGCGAAGATTGAATGGAATCGCTACCTTCATCGCAACAGCTCCTTGATCGGGAATCTTTTCGCCGGACAGCATGCGTCACAACTTACGTGCAAAAAATGCGGAATCACGAGCACCACCTACGAAGCCTTCTGGAGCATCAGCGTGGAGATTCGACAGGACAAGGCATGCGACATAAGAGACTGTCTACGCAGTTACTGCTCTGTTGAGACTCTCGATTCATCTGATACCTGGAAGTGCCCGCGCTGCAAGAAACAGCGTGAAGCGACCAAAAAAATAACTCTTACGCGCGCACCAGACACGTTAGTCGTACACTTCAAACGCTTCAGCGCTTCGCACGGCCAAGCCGCGAGGAAGGTTCGCACACCCGTGTCCTTCCCGCTCCAGGGTCTTGACATGGGACCCTTCATGGAGCCGCCCATTACACCCGAAGGCGAAGCCAAAGCGCGCGCCAACAACACACAGGCAGATATGCAGCTGGCGCAGTTGAAGACCGATCCTGCGATGAACCCACCATACATGTACAACGCGTATGCTATCATTTTCCATCATGGCGCGACGCTCGGGAGTGGACATTACACGGCTATGGCTAAAGATCAGGCGAAAGGGTGCTGGCGAAACTTCAACGACGACCGCATACGAGACTTCGAGCCGATGCAGATGCCGGCAGAAGACCGCGAGAAGGCTTACGTCGTATTCTACCAGAGAGAACGAGTCGCTGGCGGCATCTAGACGCATTCGCATCCTCGACTTACTGCCTCTGATGCACCGGACTTTTCCGAACGCTTTCCTAGCTGTACATGGCGACTTACTTGACGTAGTTGTAAACATTGGCCCCTTATACCTTTCTGTCTATATTTGAGTTGGGTACTTCATACTTTGGACGAATGGACATCGCTTGCACGGCGTTGGAGTTGGAACAGGATCTGATCTGTATAGATGCATAGGAGGTGTTTATTTTTTTTCTTGCTTCAGCGCATATCATGATACCAATGCATACTTCGAGATATCATTTCGATACCAAGATTTCTCGTACAATATGCGACTGACCCACCAAGCCTCTCAGAGCAAATCCGCGTGTGACGCATCTGTTTTCGTAGGCGTCGCGTGCGCCCTACAAAATGCAAAAGGGGTGCAGGGATCTTTGACGCTAGCAACTAAGCCGAAGATCGGGACGCGGGGAGCTTTGACCACCAAAATTTCTGGCGGTGACTGTTGATAGCGGAGAGATAAAAGGTGCCCCACCACCGCGAATAGCCCGTGTATCTCCAATCTCCAAGTTTCCTCCTGCCATTGAGCACTCATATCTTCTCGCAAATACCCAATTCACACGTTATGGCTAAGGGAAGGGTTTGTCTCGCCTACTCTGGTATGTAAACGTTATCCTTTGGAGGATGGTCCCTGTGACGACGTTTGTCGAGATTGGGATGAAAGAGGGGTTTGGTACTGACATTGACTCACAGGCGGTCTTGATACTTCCACCATCTTGAAATGGCTCATTGGTGTGTATCGCTATTCTAAGAGAAAATAAACCAGCTAAGCAACTACAGAGGAGGGCTACGAGGTTGTGTGCTTCCTTGCGAACGTTGGACAGGATGAGCCCTGGGACGAGGTCGAGAAGAAGGCGCTCAAGATCGGTGCGCTAAAGATGGTATGCCTGATCTCAATTCGCCTCTGTCGTTCCTTCTCTCATGGAATAGCATACTAATAGTGGGTGATTGCAGGTCATCCTTGATCTCAAACGCGAATTCGTCGAAGAGCTTTGCTTCCGCGCCGTCCAGTGCAATGCCAGCTACGAGGGACGATACCTCCTCGGCACGAGTTTGGCCCGCCCCGTCATTGCGCGTGCGCAGATCAAGGTCGCCCAGCAGGAGGGTTGCGGATGGGTGAGTCACGGTTGCACAGGCAAGGGCAACGACCAAGTCCGGTTCGAATTGGCGTTGTGAGTATATCTTGGGAAAGTGAACAAGATCTTAGGAGCAATACTAACGTGGAACAGCTACACACTCCAGCCTTCCATCAAGGTCATCGCACCATGGAGGCTCCCCGAGTTCTGCGACAAGTTCAAGGGTCGTCAGGACCTCCTCGACTACGCCGAGCAGCACAACATCCCCGTCACATCCACAAAGGCGAAGCCATGGTCCATGGACGCCAACCTCGCGCACTGCAGCTACGAAGCCGGCATCCTCGAAGACCCTGACAAGTCGCCCCCAGACGACATGTGGACCATGACCGACTCGCCGCTCAATGCACCCAACGAGCCCCAGAACATCACCATCAAGTTCGAAAAAGGTATTCCCGTCGCAGTTGTGGCAGGCGATAAGACCTACACCGACAGCGTCGAGCTCTTCGAGTTCCTCAACAAGCTCGGCTACACGCACGGCATCGGCCGCATCGACATCGTCGAGAACCGCTTCATCGGCCTCAAGTCCCGCGGCTGCTACGACTCCCCCGCCATGACTATCCTCCGCCTTGCCCATCTCGACCTCGAGGGCCTCGTCATGGACGCTCAGGTCCGCGCCCTGCGCGACCAGTTCGTCTCCCACAGCTGGAGCTACCAGCTCTACAACGGCATGTACTTCAGCCCCGAGCGCGAGTTTGTCGAGAACTCGCTGCTCTTCAGTCAGAAGCGCGTCAACGGCGAGGTGCGGTTGAGCCTCTACAAGGGCAACGCGTATGTGCTCGGACGATCAAGCCAGACGGAGAAGTTGTATAGCGAGGAGGAGGCGTCCATGGATACGCTGGATAACTTCAGCCCGATGGATACTACTGGCTTCATCGCGATCCAGAGCATCCGGTTGAAGAAGTATGGCCTTCAGCAGCAGGAGGCTGGTGCGAGTGGATTTTCGGTTGGCAAGGATAATTTCGTCAGGGACACAGTCTAGGAGGCTCAGACACCGGCGTTGGGACCTTAAAAACGGCAGGGATTTTGTAGAACAGTTTCTATTTTGAAATGCCCATACCTTTGCGAAGTGAGTTTGATGGCCGTGCGCAAGGATTGGTTACTCGTAGATGTGAGCTTGGGCTACAGCGCACGGGCCATTCACCTGTGGTCGAAAAAGTGACGGTGACCACAAGACAATCGACGCCCGACGTGATATTACCCGATTAGGCAGTTTGGCAGAGCAGCTCATCATCACTCCCCGAACGATCTGAATTCGCTTATCATTTTTGTACATAATATAGAGCCGGACACTGCGTGCGCGAAACGGGTATATCTCACCGCATGCCCTTACAGCACTAGTTAAACCGCGCTAAGCCAAGCAGGTCCCACTCTTGTGCGCGTTTCTACATATCATACCATCAACGATCGTTCCGTGTCCTCTTACTTCCCTACACCCTTCAACCATTCCCCAGCGTTCTTCCCCATCTCCCTCGCCGCGTTCTCCATTCCCACAAGCCCAGCAACCATGAATACATCGTGGCACGCGCCCTCCGTAACGTCCAGCGCGACCTCGTTACCCTTCTTCCTCATCATGGCGACCCAGTCTAGACCGTCATAGTACAGCACCTCGGCTCCCCCCACATTCACGTACAACGGCACCGGTGTTTTAAACCCGCTCAACTTCGCATTAGCATACGGATTACTCGCGATGATGCTCGGCCCCTCCAGCGGCGGATTCTGCCCCGCGAACGCGCACACGCCCCACGACGTGAAACTCGGGACAATGTAATCGGTCGCGTAGTGGGCGTTCGTGTGCACGTAGGAGGTGTCTGCATCTGTAGGGTTTACCCACGGGGACCAGAGGAGGGCGGAGCCCGGGTGCGGGATTGACAGCTCGGTGCCGTACTCGACGATGTACCGGAGCAGGGCGATGGCGCAGTTTGCGCCCGCGGAGTCGCCGGAGAGCACGATGTTCTCTGCTGGGATCTGCAACTCGTTAAGGAGATATAGGTACGACGTAAGCGCGTCTTGCAGGGCGGCGGGGAATGGGTTCGAATTCGGTCCAGCGGGTAGGGTAGACAGTCGGTACTGCGGGCACACAACGTGTGTCGCGGGTGTGTGCTTTGCGAGAGATTTGGCAAGGTAGCCCGTTGCTTCTGTGCGGCCGTCGCCAATGACGTAGGCGCCACCATGGATGTGTAGGATCACTTTCACATCGTCTGTAACCTCTGCTGCGGTCAAGGGCTTGGGGTACCACGTTGCGCCGATGTCGACAGGCTGGACGGTGGAGGCATTGGCGAGCATGGGGCCCTTGAACTTGGTGGCATCTGAGTCGCGTTTCTTAATGATAACGAAGCGCTCGCCCTCCTTCCCGGGTTTCAATGACAGCGGCGTATGCAGCCTGATCACGGAAACAGTCGAAATGAAAGCGCGTGTGATGCGCACTGCGAGCGCCTGGCGGAAGGTCCATGTGGGGTGTTGGCGGACGAAGGCGGATTTCAGAATCCATAACGGCAGCTTGGACAAGTTGATGAAGAGAGCGCCGAAGACGTAAAGCGCCTTGAAAGGTTGGTAGGCAAAGAGGTTTGTGAGGAGCGCCATTGTTGCGATAACGAAGGTGGTACAACGACTCTGCGCACAAGCACCTCGATCGCAAAGCTGCCGGAGTTCAATCAGGGTCCGGATTTAGCGATCTATCGTCATATCATGCTCGTCTTTACGACTGAGCTGCACTCTCCCCAATGTTTTACAGCGGAGGGTCGGACACGTTCTGGTTGCAATTACTGTCAGACGTGCATCTGGGGTAGTGTGGAGTTACCGTACCTCGGAGAAGTGGAGAGCCTCGGCACGCACAAGCGTATGAGATTAACAGCCTAAATGAGCGTCGCGGTCGATCAGTGCTTACGCTTTGTTCCGCTCTGGACAACATGGCAGGCAGGAGTCAGATGACCGAAGTTGTTGTTTAGTGTCAAGGTCAAAATGGATGGATGATTGGCGGGGGCAGTCCACTACTTCGCTGCACAGTTCACATAGAAAGACAGAGAGTGTTGCTATGGCACATGCTTTCCGGCTAAAAGTGCTGAACTACGTATATAGCCAAAGAGCTGATCAATCTCAAGATCCACGCCGAAGTTTCGCGCTTTCGTTCAGTGTTACCGAATGAGTAATGCGGTGTTCACGAAGAACGTTGGTCAATACCAAAATGCATCCAGATCCGCAAGCCATGACATTCCACCCTATCCATTGTGTCGCCAGAATCATGAACGCCTGAAACAAGCCAGAAGTCGTCCATTTGGGAAGCTTAATGACGGATACGACCGCTCTGTGCGATGTCCTGCATCTCGTCGGTGAGAGGAGTAGACGTGGGTCCAAACGAGGCGGAAGAGTTGAAGCTTGGAGCGATGTTGTTATTGCCGTGTTTCGCCTGTAAAGCATCGAGATGTTTCTGTCCCTGGAGTAGAGCGTTCCTCATGGCTATAAGTTCTCTACGACGGGCAGCGTGTTGAGAAGGCTCCTCAAGAAGCTCCATGGCCTTGCGAGTGCCATTCTCGTCGTTGATGCCCAAAGTCTCTTCCAGGTCGTCGCGCAGCTTCGTTTGTAGGCGTGTGAAGAACTTCGATTCGACGCGCATGCAGATTGAGTCGTGAAAACGACGGACTGCAATCTCGTAATAGCTAGTGACTTCCGCAACAACGTCGATCTCAGTGTCGTAGGGTTCCTGCTGGAGTCGGCTACATAGACTCTCATTCTTAAGAAGCTTCTCCTTCGTGGGTACTTTCTCTTCACCCACGATCTGCGCCATTTCCTCCATGTAGATCTTGAGGCGAGTGTCGATGCGAGCATCGCGATACTTATCACGCATGGCTTTCTTTTCCCTGATGAAGTCGGCCTCGTGGAAAGTGTATGGCCCCTCCCATTCGTCGTTGTATGCGTCTTTCGCCATCGTCCGCTGTTCCGTCATACTAGTCTTTAAGATGTTCTCCACAATTTGCCACGCTTCGGTGTACAGCTTAGTATCATGTCGCGGCTCGAAGAATCGCTCAAAGGTTAAGCGGATAAACCTTATCAGTCCGTCTTCGAGGTCGTTCAGGAGTTTGTCCGCAGGAACACACCAGTGGGTAATAGTCTGCTTGATAAGATCATCAACGACCTTCGGTTCGATATGACCGGGGATCTTTGCCTGCGAGTTGGTCTCCAAGTGCTGAGAGACCTCGTCCAGCTGGAACACTTTGCGCTTGCCGTGGACAGTTTTGATCTTAGGAGTGGGGATGGGTGGTACGGATATACGGAATTTCTTGCTTGGGGTCGATGCAGGCGTATGCTCAAACTTGCGCTTACTCGGTGGCGTCTCCGGTGCAGCATTATCCGCCATATCATCGTCACTATCTCCATCCGACAGATATACAGGGTCGTCGGATGATTTGCCTGAGAGCTTGTAAAGACCACGATCGTTATGGCCGCGCCTCACCATGGTGGGTTTCATTGCAGCAAGATCTTTCAAGAACTGCTTCTGCAAGTCTTTCCAAAGATTTCTCCAATCTTTGCAGGGGTAAGCGCCTTCCAGCTCCTTTCGCACGTGGTTAGAGAAACCATCCACAAGATCCGTTATGATTTTCGCGGCTCCATAGGTCGGTGGCTCAGGGATGAGCCTCAGCTGTGCTTCGACATCATCTAGGCGGGCCTGAATTTGCTCGTAGATTCCAGGAAGTGCTTTCACCATTTGGCCGGCCAGCTTCTCTGAAAGGAATTGCTGCAGATTTGAGGTACCAAAGCGTCCATGGTGACCCCGAAGACTGCTGCACCAGGGTTCTTGAGTGGCGAAGAAGTGCTGCTCGTGCAATCGGGCGTCTTGGTGAGTGAGCCTGTTGTTTAGCATCAGTTGGTCAGGGTTTTTCACCACGAAATATCCGTGTCCAAACTTTAGCTCGACGTTATTGAGTACCCTGCGCAGTGGCTTATCGGAACTTCCAGCTGGGAGGAGGTCAGGTTTGGTGAGCACACCTGACCATAATTAGCTGCAGGTCACCTCGAACATCCACCACCACCTACCGATACAACGATGACCAGCTCCCCATCTGTCACGCGCGTAACCGGAGGCAAGAGACGTGGCGATATCTGCGGCCAACGAGCAAGCCACCAAGACAAGCGCATCAGGATCTTCAACGTAGTCCTGCACTAGCTGCTTCACGAAGGGAACATCGTCTGGGTTTTCAGACTGACTGATGATGCCTTCGATACGTTAGTTTGATAAGCAGCTTGATTTGAGACATTCTACATACCCGGCAGGTCGTAGAAGGACAGATCTGGCAGCGTTGGGTGCGCGAGATATATGCACACGATATTAGGGCTGAAATTGACCTTATGGGTCTGATCCGGGTGAAGTGTGGAGGCTCGGCCCTGTGCGAAGATCGTAGGATCCTCAAGCGGGTGCACGAGAGCCAGCTGAGCACGGCGAATTTTCTCTTCAAGTTCATCCGGGGAACCACAGGCAGCAAACGGAATCTCTTGTACGCTGGGGTTGGGCGTCCACCCGGGAAATTTGGTACCTCGTGTAACGCCCTTGAAGATGTAGTTCAGGCGCAGCGCGACACGAGCTTGCCAGCCAGCTTGTGGGTCATTTGAACGCTCAAGTTTTATGAAACTATTAACGATTAGTGTCGTCCTGTTCACAATACAGGTCGGTGTAACTTACAGTGGACATCGGGTGCAGGTGCCGCCAGCGCGGGGCGTACGGACACCAGAGATCGCTTCGATGACTGACGATTTCCCGGACGACTGCTCTCCAAGAACAACGCACTTGGGTAGCTGGATAGACAGCTGCTGCAGGCCCAATCCTTCCAACTGACTGATGACTGATATGACTTCTTTAATGTGAAGGCCCAGCGGATCGGACTCGTCGACAAGGGCAGCAGTAGAGTTCCGGCGGTCATCTGGGAAGGTCAGAGTTGCAAAGAGAACATGTGTGATGTACCTACTGCTAGGCTGCCGAATAGCCAGAGCTTCTGAGCTCTGGCTAAGCCGCGAGCGTTCAGTGCGCGGCGATTCGGCCTCAGTCTTCTGCGGAGTAACGTATCCCGCAGCATCGTTGAGAATCGCATTGATGGAATCATCGAAGACCGTGGTGCCTGAGCTGGCCTGCTGAGGCTGGGAAGACGGCGGGCCGCCACGCTGTAGCGGCTGCTGTGGCTGCGGTCGAGCCCTTGTGGCTCTCGCCGGGCCTCCCATGACGGCGTCGAGTGCTAGCTGAGGGACAGAGAGGTGGGGAGAGGCGGTGTGATGGGAAAAGCAACGAATTGAGGAAGCGCAAGGCTTTATAAGACGAGGCGAGAGGCGCAGAATCGCGGTGAAGAAGCCCAAGGAAGGAACCCAGGTGAAGAGTGGACAAGCTGCAAGCGTAAGCTAGAGAGAGGTCTTGACGCTTTATACTGCGCGAGACAGGATTTACTGCTCTCGTCAAAACGTTGTCATTAACTTCACGTCTGGCTCTTAGGTCTTCGAAATTGTAATGAAGCAGTTAACGCAAATGAAAGAAAGCGCCAAGACTGTGCGCGAGCCGTCAATAATCGCAGTACGCTGAGACGGCCTGCCTTCGCCATCGTTGTGGAAAGCTACGAAGTGAAAACGTCCTTGTAGAACTGTACGAGAGGGGTGGAGGACATGTAGTGTGACATGCACATCAAAGGGATGAAGGAGTCATACGTGCAGTAGAGTGGGACAAGGTAAATGAGGAAAAGTTGAGTATCGCTAGGGCAGGGAAAAGTGAGTGATATTTGTGAGCATTCACGTGGGTCTCCGTCTCGTCTTGGATGAGCTCAGGGTTTCTCACCTTCTTGGCGTTCGCACTGCCAACTCTCCCTCTCTTTTACCCAAGATAGCGATAGATAACCGCCCAGAATGTTGCCTGATGTCGTACCTCGTTGCAGTTAACGCCGCCTCTGCCCGGAGCGGAAACTCTCTCGTCAAGGAGACAAGGATCGGCTAGTAAAGACGTTGAATCATACACTGGGGTTGACAAGATTGGAGTGACTTGCATTTAATGATTTCGTATTAATGTAGAGGACGCTACACAACTGCGCAGAGTGCTCATTGTGGTGGGGCCGCATCTGCCACGCGGCAACGTCGGTCGTTGCTCTCGAGTGATCGAGACCGACGTGAAAAGCAAAGAACATGCATGTACCTGGGACATCTACATAAACAAGGTCTGACAGTTTCGTGTGACCATTTGGGAGATGAGAGGTCGTCGCGAGAGATGGACGTCGATGTCGGCCCGACCGACGCCGACCATCACGTGCGGTGCTGCCGATTGGATTGGCGTCAGCGACCAGGGTCTCTCCGAGAAAAGTTGAGCGCATCACTCTACCAACAACCCGCCCACAGACATCCCCATCCGTCCTTACCACGACCGCTTGCGTTTCCATCTTGCTTTATCCCTTCATTTCACACTATTCGCGATGGACCACACTAGAGATCCGTGCCCCTGGGTCATCCTCAATGATTTTGGCGGCGCATTCGCTATGGGGGTACGCGCCTCATTGCCGCTCTAACTTCCAAGCTAACATGTTGTAGGCTGTCGGTGGTGCAGTATGGCATGGCATCAAAGGCGTACGCAGCTCCCGCTTCGATTTTCACCATTTCTGACTCTGACTGTCTTGCAGTTCCGTAACTCCCCTTACGGCGAACGGCGCATCGGTGCCATCACAGCGATAAAGGCTCGCGCACCCGTCCTCGGCGGCAACTTTGGTGTCTGGGGAGGCCTTTTCAACACATACGACTGCGCCGTAAAGGGAATTCGAAAGAAGGAGGACCCCTGGAACGCCATCATTGCAGGTTTCTTCACCGGCGGGTCGCTTGCCGTACGAGGAGGCTACAAGTCGATGCGCAATGGCGCAATATCGTGCGCCATCCTGCTCGCCGTTATCGAAGGAGTCAGCATTGGTTTCAACAGGATGATGGCCGACAACACAAAGCTCGAGGCGCCCCCGATGCCAGCGCAGACCGCACCCCCTGCCCCCAGCGGCGGCATGGCCATGGCTGCGTAAACCTTTCGCTTCGATAACGCAAATTTTGAGAACTGGGCTTTAATGTATAAAAGGTGGTTGGGGCTTTTCATGGATGTTTTGCATATCCCGCTGTGATGGCGGTCGGCGTTTACACTCTACTCAGGCTTCTGTGCAATACCTTGTATCATATGTCATGGTCTGTACCGATAGCGTGGCGTCTTAGACGGGGAAAACAGGATTCTGGAGAACAAGAGAATTGCATGTTTCCTCACATTCATCTCACTAGAACTTTTGGCGAGTCACCAGGTTGCTCAACTTACGTCACAGGGCATCCGCACATGGGCTTCAAAGTACCCATTAACGACCTTTATTTCTCGATCTAATCGACTTGCGGTAAACATATTCACGTTTGTCGCGCTCGATACCATACACTGCAGCCTTACGTATGCTTGCGGTGCAAGTTACGATCCAATTTATGATAAGACGCCAGCGCCAGGGTATTGACATCACACAACACGCAAGCAATCTATCTTCGCCCGGGGGAAGCACAGCATCGCATTTGCCGGAAGACAGCACTGGCATGGCGAACATGCGCGCTGACGGCTGGACAAAGATTTGCCAGTGACACACCTATGCGAACAGTGTGCATTCGCTCTACGTGCGCGCAAGCGAAGACCCAATGCGGAAGAATTCTCGCGGCTCATGCGCTGAAGGAAACCCAACAGCAGGGGTGCTGGATCAGGAGCAAGCTACATGCAAGCACCGAGAGAGGGCGTAATCTTACGGTGGTACGGCAGATAATACCTACCGATGGGATGAACCTTTCCTCGCAACCACACTTTGAGCAGCCTTCTAGCGGTCGCAATGAACTCGTCACTGGTCTGTGGTCAGATTCCGGTGATCTCGCACCAGCTTTGTACACTTCACCATACAGAAAGTACGATGTGCGCAACACTCCGACTACACGCATCCAGTGCCAGCAATGATCTTCCTGGTCTGTTCTCGATTCGGTCAGGTCAGATCAGGAAGGAATACACTCTACCATATCTTCAAGATCCTGCGCCTTGCTCTTGTAATGTAGCACCGGGGCAGCACCGGGGTCGCCATTTCGGTATCTTACACGCCCCTGCTCGGATTATCCAGGGTTCTACATCGTATATATGCGCGATCTTCTACCACCGCTTGGAGACCTTGACTTGTCAAATCAATTTGCCATTACCATGAAGACCCCAGAGCAACTTGTCGCCCTCCTGTCTGGCGCTTGGACCATCTACAACCAGACATCGTGAGTATCCGCCTTGGTGTACACAATGCACAACCTAGCCAACATATCGAAATAGCGTTTACCCCAACGGCACCGCCGTCCCCCGCGCGCCCGACGCCGCTCAAGGCCCCAATGGCACTGGCGTGATCCTCTGTCCGTCCTCCTTCCCCCTTCACCTCTTCCTAACTAACCGCCCCAAAGACCACCCCACCATGCAGATGTCCGCCATCCTCACCCCGACCCTCCCCGCTTACCGCCCCCATAACCTCACTTACGGCAAATTCGACAACACCACCGACGCCGACTGGGCCATCCTCGGCAAGCACAACCTCGCGTACGCCGCGCCGTTCACTCTCACCGTCCTCCCAGAGGAGGATAATGATGATGGCGTGGTGGTGCATGGGCCATTGTTGTCTAATGTGCCAAGTTATGATGGAGCCTTTTTTAAGAGAAATTTCACGATCATAGGCGAGGGCGAGGAGTATGGGAAGTGGCTGAGGTTGGTGATCAGGAATGAGACTAGTGGAGTTAGAAATCTGGTTGTGTGGAGAAAACGAGGGTAAGAGGAGGGGAGCGGGTCGTGCTCGATAGGTACGTGTGTTGCGGGAGGAGAAACTATCAAGGCAGTCTATTTGTGAGTAGCGACAAAGATTAAACATGGTGAATCATTGGCGAGTTGTGCGTTCGAAGGTTAACTCACTTCGTGATCGAGTGTCATTACGCAGATGACGCAGATGAAGGGTTGGAGTCCTGGGGCTGTCGCTCTTCCCCCTCCATGCGTTCTTCCTCCCTCGTCTCCTTCAAAATCCTCCTCCTCTCCTCTATCCTTGCCCGCATTCGCTCTAGATTTCGAGCTCCCCTGGTCCTAACCTCTTCCCTGAAGCGCTCCTGCGTCTTTTAAACAAACACCGTGCACCTATCTGTGTGCTCCCTCTCAATCTCCGTATCATCCGACGCCCACCTCTCATCTACCACCATTACCACTTCTTCCCCCACAAGCGCAAACACAACCTCGGTCTTCCAGAATTTAGGCGTAGCAACCTCCAAGAACCACTCGTCCACTTCCACGCCATCAAACATTGCCCGCAGGCCCTCAAAGATGCGCGCAACCTGGCCCTGCGCCTTCGATGCAGCACTCAAGTCCTCCATCTCACCCTCGGTATAGCCCTGGAATCTCACACTTTCGAATGAGATGCCAGCTGCTCTACTTGCCTCCGCAATCACCCTCAGATTTTGTCTTAGGTCCGGCCTTAAGTCTTCACTGTACGATGTCTGCGGCAACGACCACTGTGGCCACAACCCTAGATTGATCTCTAGTCTTCTAATCCTGGATTTGTCGAGGGGCAGCTTGTATAAGCACGCGTGCCCATAAGAGGATGGATCGTTGTGGATCCAGGATGCATGGAGCGAGTACTGCTCTAGGGCTTCACGCATGAAGGTCTTGCTGGTCAGGAGCCATGTGGGTTCGGATTTGGAAATGACACCATACGTATCGTAAACCGGCTGTAGAGCGCAACAGTGGGTAGAGTAGCGCGTGACGAGGTGTAGTCCTTCGTAAAAGTCGCAACTGAGGTAGGGATCATAAATGAAGAGGTGGTGGTAGATCTCGTTGCGGATCTCGCGTGGAAAGGTGAAAAATGATGGCATTGTCGAATTAGCATGGGTGGTCTGGGACGGCGAACTGACGGAGTGGTATCGTTGTTGATGTACGAGGATCTCGTTTAATAAAGGCGGGACACGCTACGGCTGCCTGAACGCGGGCATCACGACTCGCGTAACAGTCAACGTCGACCATACACTATGAACGTGTTCGGGCGAGATCAACCACAAAAGGATAGTTCAAAGGAGGTCAATCCTGACATAAGTCAACCCTCTTTTCTACATGTTTCGACTGTTTATGCAAATCCAGTATTCAGTCGCCTCTCTTTCGACTCGCCCATCGTCTACCCAAAATCAATATTCAGCCCGCATACTTATCGCCTACTCTACCCACGTGTCGTTGATCGCAACCGCATACCAACACGTCTCCTTCTCAACTTGAAACCCAAAAGTCTTACTCACCCCACCATCACTACCATTCATTTTATATCTGTACTCAAACTTCGTCCCAGCAGGAACCTCTACCGACACACTCCAAAGCGGCAGCCTCTCCTTATCATACCTCTCCCCATCCATCTTGACCGTCTTTTTCTCGTCCCACTTCCCAAGCTCAGGCACAGAACCAGACACAAACACCCCCTCCCCTTCACCCACTGCCCGCAAAACATTAAACGTGACCTGCACCTTCTTAACGGATTTGCACGGGAACTTCGGCCATTGGGTGTTGTTGGCTGGACTGTAGCTCCCCTTAATACCTCCTGTGGAACAATTGCTCGGGACGTGGGACGCGTCGAGCGCGCTCCAGGATGAAGGCATTCTGCCCTCCCGCCTATCCATCATACTAAGCCATGCACCATAGCTCCAAGAAAAGTGCTTCGCGCCTAGTGGCTTTCCATCTACCTTGCTGAATTGCTCGGCTAGGGATCCGTCTTCAGGAATGCTAGAGCGCACGATGTCGACGAAGCCATCGGCGTAAGACTTCATGGCGGCGTAGAGGGCGTTATAGGTGGAGACTTCGGACGGGTCGGTGGCGTTGTTACGAAAGAGGCCTGTGCGGGCGGAAGCGTAGATGGGGGTCCAGAAGGCGAGGGAGGTGTTGCCGATGGTGATGGAGCCGAATTTCGTGTAGGCGTGTAGGGAGGCGTAGAGAAGTTCGGCGGCGGCGAGGGTGGAGGGGTACCATGCGTTGCCTGTTCACGTTTTTAGTCCAGTAAAATGTTTAGGGAAGTAGTGCATATACCATGATCGTCCTCTGGATAGCGCCCTATAGCAATAGCCTCGCCAGCTGAGATGTTGGCGTTGATGTCCCATCCACGGAACCGGTCGACGACCTCTTTGTGGTTGCGCAGCATCGGCTGGCTGCATGGCTGGAATGTCTCGTCGTTACAGCCTGCTTCTGGGTCGAAATTTGAGATCGCGCTGAGTAGTGTGCTGGTGTCGCATCCGCTGCGTCCGTCGATCGGAAGTCCTTCGGCGAGGTCTGCGGCTATGCACCAGTGATGCTCTCCGACCTCCCAATGATCCTGCAGCTTGCATAGAATCTGGGGAGCTTGTGACTCGCAGTGTGAACACGTTTCCCCGATCGTCTTCGCGAATGCCGCTCCTTCGACTAGAGCGCGGTGATGTGCGGCTGTGATGAAGAACGATTCCACTACACTGACGTTTTGAGGAGTTGACCAGAAATTTAAGCCAGGTTGAGACCAGAATTCTGCAACGTAGTTGAGATCGTTCCGAAGAATAGGCCACACTACATCCCTCGCCGCATCTTCGTACCCATTACTGAACAGCCAGCGCCCGTATGTCATGAGCGCAATCGCGCGAAGAGTCGGTCCATCGTGCTTTGGGCGACCGCGGTTCGTGGGGTCAGCCGTGATGTTAGGGAGAAAGCGCGGTTCACCAAGCCCCTTTCCGTCGTCTAGGGTTCCTGATGGGCTTTGTGCGGTCTGTATAGATGCTTGGGCGGTGATAAAGCTGTTGATGGCTAGCTGAAGTTGCTGGTCGTCGGTTCGGATGAAGCGTTCGATAAGGGTTTTGAAGACGATGTTGGAGTCGCGAACACGTGTCCAGGGATCTATTCCACGTCAGTCGGGATCCTTTTTCGACTTGGGCATCAGTCCTGCAGCTTACGGTCTTGCGGGGCGGGTAAGGGGCTGTCTAGTAGTACTCCATCAACAGCACCGTATGCTTTTGCACCCGTACTTCCCAAATTTCCCAAAATCCCATTGATGGAGATTCTCTCCTGACGACTGAGCCAGTCTTCTGGAGCTGAATCTTGATGCTCCGCATCCTGAAAGCGAGGCGTGACATAGATGAGGTAGCCCAGGGAGGCTACAGTTGCGAGGAAGGCCGTGATCCATAATGCAGCATAGATGTTTGACTTATTAGTGATGTTCACACAGACTTTACTGGGTTTCTTTGGCGGGGTAACTCGATGAGCCATAGCGATGTCCAACTCTAGTAACCGAGTCTCCTCTATACCAATCGATAAGCTCGAGAATTTCCCGCAAATGAATCAGAGTTCGAGAAGGCCTATGAGCAGCGTTTGATGTTCCAGTCATGCGCTTTGACCCAGGCTAAGGTTATGGGTACCTTCACAGATGGCAGAGAGATGAGGAGTTGGAACGATCGACATCGTTGCCATTGCAATCAAGTATCTGTAGGTGTGAATACCCAACGGCGGTAGCAACAAGGTAGGAGAAGAGGCTATGCTGCAAGAATCGATCAATTTTGATTTGGTGATGAGCTTGCGTTGGCACAGGAGGCGGTTGGTGGCCGCCCGAGCCGCATGTCCAAACGCAGTCTGGAGCCCCCATGCACCCCTGCGAAGGTGGTTCATGTCTGTTGGCATGGCCTCTTTCACCAAGACCACCTTCTATCCTCTCAAATACGCGTGTATGCGATCCTTGAGACCAACCATCCTTTCCCCAGGTGTACTCCTCGAGTATCGATCAAGTAACGTGATCGTCGCAAAGTGAACCTAGACATGGGACAGTCGAGAAGCGCGATTTATGACATGTCATGGCCTTGATCTTCGACTCCTAGTCGCCTATTCTGATGAGGCGCTTCGCAAGTCCAAAACGACTTTCGAGGTCAATTCAGGTTGGTATGAACACGCGGGATCCATCATTGTTGGTGATCGAGGCGTGCATCGAAGGCATAGATCCCATATCTCATCGATAGTGATGTTGATACCCGACTGCATGCGTCGGCAGCTCTGCTGGCTGCGCACTCGGCTTCGGCGGCGCAACGAAGCCGTCCAACTGCTGCACTCGGGGCACCTCGTTCGCATCCGCGCCCAACTCGGCCTTTCTTCCCCCGTAGCTACTATATGCCGGCATCTCCTGCACAGCACCATCTTCCAGCTCAATGTTATCAACAGGTTGATACCTATGTGTCGGATTTGAGACTGCCAAGTCTATATGTTGCTTCTTCCGCTGCTGCCTCTTTTTATGCATGAGGCACAGCACGACGGCGCAAAAGATGCCGATGATGACGAGGGTCCCCAAGATAACAGCGCCCGTTATGATCCAGATTCTCTTGGTGGTGTCGCCTGGTGATGCGCGCAGCACGAGAGACGAGGACGAGGCGCGGCCAGTGAGCGCAGAGAAGTTAATGGCGCTGGGACGAACTGCGGTACCTGTATCGCGTCAGCTTGTTGACTGGTGTTGTGACGCGAATCGCGCACTCTTGGATGGGACATACCGCGTTGCGATAACATCTTTACGTGATTTCCGTGAAGAAGGAATGAACGAAGGTCGGGGGCCAATTGTTCTGCGGAGGTTTGCGTGGGCGCGAACCTGGGCCTTCAGCTGCTAAATACGAGGTGCCCCAGCGGCGATGAAACGGAGGGGTTCCTGACCAGCACGGGTTGTACGAGGTAGCAGCAGGCGCTGCGCCTTGCACGCCGTTGACATTGCTAGATTCTCTAGTGATTATCTGCGAACGTCGATCGCAAGTGCTCATAGGACGAACCACCGGAGTGCTGCCGTGCGAGGCTGAGGAGAGAGATGGCTAGTGAGGTCATAGGTCGTTGGGGGCCTCGCGCGCTCCGCAAGTTTTGTGGGCCTGCCTTTGGGGGCCCACAAAACTTGCTTACCTTTGGATTGCTACTATGGTACATCTTTGAGCATCCTTAGCTGAGGCTTCAAACTGGAATTGGTCAATAATCGCGTTACAGGAAATGGTCGCAATAACCTAGACATCATCCATTGACCGTTCAATGACCGTTCAACTTATTCGTATCGAAGTGACCATTGCTCATCGATTTCACCATCTTCCTAAGCGTACGCCAATGAATGTAGCGTGGAGCAATGTAACTATCGGGGACGCAATTCTCAAGAATATGCACTCCGAAAATCATCTAAGACGACGTCCAAGTCACTCCACAAAATCTGAACTCAATTTGCGCATAGGTCCTCACCGCCTCATAGGTGGGATTGTTTGCAAATACCACTCGCGTGTAACCAGAGTACATGCGCCAGTTTTCATTCATCCCAATATAAGTGCAAGTTTCAGTCTCAGTGACTCGTCCCTCTCTATGCGGCAGCGAATAGTGCGCCTCCTAACTTTACGCATGCGCTCGCTCCAGTGGCTTTTAATGGAGATACAACATACCATGCTTTCACTATGACACAAGCGGTTGGTTTGTTGGCGTTTCGATATCTGCTCATGGCTACACGATCACAGTCGTCCACCAATGAGACGCTTTGTCAGGCCAGCCACTACATCTCATTACCTTCAGGCAGCAGTTCGGACAGATAAAGAACCATTCCCATACACCAGCAACATCAAATAAGTATACTACGATCAATTATATGCCACAACATTTTTCTTCCCCTCTCACCCAATATGTCACAATCCGACCGGCTCCCCCTCGGACAGCAAATGCTGCGCGGCGCAGGCATCGGGCAAGCAATCGTCGCATTTCCGATCTGCCTCTTCCTCGGCGCCTCAGCCTATTATGTCATGCTTGAGCAACGATCCCACTGGCTTGTCTATTACTTCTTGTACGTCCTCATCTCGTTGCATGATCTCCACTCACTAATAGCTGCAGCCGTGACAGCGTCAGCGCCATCATGGCGGCCGGCATCATCTTCTCCGTCTATGTTCAGCGCAAAGCCGTCATCTCGCTGTACCAGTATCTTCTTTTCGAGGCGGCGAAGTCCCTGCTGGCGACGGGGCTGTGGCTCTGGCTCATCCTCGATGCAGCATATGGACCGTGGCAGGATGAATGCAAGTCAAATCCGTATGTGCGGCCTTGCGACGTGAGTGCCAGGGTGAGTCGCGCGGCGTTGGCGAGTGTGGTGTTACTGTAAGTCTTTGGTGCATCAAAGAGGAGCGAATCTGACAAAGGATACAGTGTCATTTTCTATCCGGGACTTGTATATTCCTACTTCGTGTGGGACCGAGCTTGCGAAATGGAGCAAGATGCAGAAGACGCAGCTGTACTGCGTAGTCAAGCGTCGGAGAGGTCGCGTTTATTGGGCTAGAGCAGCACGAGCCCTGGTCGAGTTTTTTTTTCTCGATGCGTATTGTATCATAGATAGGTATGAATTCAACGTGACTCGAAGTTATTGTCACCTTGGTGAACAACTGCTCCACAGGGAGCATCAAGATGGTCGAAGGGCATGGTCCAAGAGATAATGTCTGCGTCAGAGCACTTTTAGAGGTCTTTTATCTCACAAGCAAAACCGACAGTACGGGACAATACACAGCTCGGTTTGTGAAACATTGGCCCCAATACAAAGACGTACTTGCAGGAAATTTTCAGTGTCCGCCTAGCACACTCCAAAGAATCCCTATGATAATGCCTCCCCAATGACTTCTGTAGCAATCTTGGAGAACATCCTACGGACTAGCAAAGGGACTAATCCGGTACAGTAGATTCAGGCCGCCAAGTATTTGTGAATTCTGGATGCAAAATCGCACCTGTGCCCGCTCTCGTGGAGACAGTACGTCATACCGTTGTTCCTGGATGTCGACAACACGAACCCCGCTGCGCAAGTCTTGATTGCAAAGAATTGTACGCGTAAAAGCGTAGATATTTCGAGGCTCAAGGGTGACCTTTTCGTGGAGATGCTGATGGGCAGTGGCTGTGAGACATCTTCCGCTTAGACAGAGGTTATAGCAATCATTCCGGCTTAGTCCACATTGCTTCAGTATGATGAACTGGACCTCGGCAGGCAGTACCGTGATTGGGAGTTTAGAGTTGTGTTGTCGATTCGTCTCAATGCTATCGACGTGACAGAGCGACTCAGCTGGAGGTCTTCCGTTGTCAAGATCTTATGCTAGTCCATCGCAAATCTTATAAGAAGATACATCCTCCCTTTGCATTGCTTCGCGGTTTAGTGACTTCGACGGAAGAGCGAGTAGGCCATGTATGGTCTTGACTGCCTGCTGTCATACCAGAACAGCATCTCCATGCGTAGGGTAGATGTCACATCCGGTGTCCATGTTACTCGCTCAATATACGATGATTCGCTGTCGCGGCGGATATGAAAGATTGGTCTGAACCTGACGACTAAACGATACTGGATAGGGTGAAATTCGCTGTCCGGGTCAATGGCGCTCGCGTATATTCTATCCCGAAGTCGCAGGTTAAGGTGAGGGCGATCAGACCGGAAAAAGGCCAATGAGCGCAGAAGGGCCGGTGTCAAGAGTAAGGGCATCACGAAAAGTATTGTCCTTCTCTCACCTGCTCTTACCTAGCGATTTTTGCTTACATTGTCTATTCAGTTGTACACTCTATGGCATCTAGAGAGAACTTGATACGAATCAAATATATAGATGGTGCAAGAGAAGTGAGTGACGGAGCTCACAGCAGGTGCTTCGAGCTCGCGCACGATCATGGTCACCTGACGCTCTCCGGTCCATGGATGACAACCGATGCTCGCGCCTTCCTTCACCTAGATTGCTTGTTTGTTACCTGTGGTCAGTATCCCACTCCTATGCCAGAACAGCAAACGTATACTCTTCTCAGACAAGTTTTAGCAGCACCATACCCACGCAAGTATGCCGTTTACGAACAGCCCATTCCTCCCCGCCACCCCACCCTACTGCGCAGTGGCCACCAGACAGACCCAACACACTACACATGCGGCCCACCTCAATGTTCAATCTCGAATTCCGCCATCTGGCGGTGATGATTCGCTCTTCCCTCACTGCTGCAGAAAACGCCTGACCAAATCAGTGCACCGCCTCAGGCCCCCTGCAAGATCGGCCTCGGCAGCCCCCAGCTACTCTTTGAGCCACAGTTGCCACCGTAATCATAGTACCACTCGACAACAAGCTTCCCAACATACCGCGCCGCAAGCTCTAGGGATACCAGGTCCGTCATTCAGATCCTGCGCCGCAATGAAAAGCGAAGGAAGTATCTCGCGAGAGGCTGTGGAGCCGCATGGCTGCCTTGAGGATGCTATACAAAGTATATGAACACGCTACCTACACCTCACATCAACTTATACACCCATCTCATCTTCACACACTACGTCTTTCGCTCTTTCTTTCTATCCATAATTCATGACAGCCATCACCCACGAAACCGAAACCCCAGCAGCCATGCCGCCCATCCTCCGCCTCCACGTCCTCACCACCCTCCCACACTCCTTGCGCGCGCTATCCATCCTCTCCTTCATACCAGCTTTTGGCCTCCTCCTCGCCTGCGGCATTGTATCTGAAAGTGTAAACCCCGCCATCTCTATCCTCCCGCTCTTCTTCTCTTCACTCTACTCCGCGGTCCTCCTCGCAAACGAGAAGAAATGCGGTTGCCACGCTGCCGGTCTCACAGGCACACCGCTGCACATGATGTGCGACATGCTATGCGGGATGCCCCTACTCGTGTGTCTGATTCTGGGCTGGGTGAGCATGGGCGGGTGGCGTTATGATCCAGCGGCGGTTATCCTGGGGACGTACGGGACGATGTTCTTATTATTCAATCTGTGAGTCTGCCGGTGTGTGACCTGGTCGTGAGAACAGATGTGCTAACAGACCGAAAAGTGGCGTCCATGCCTACTTCGTTGTCAAAGAGGTCATCGGGGCGTTACAGGCTGGGGCGCATTACCCCAGCGCTTGCCCGCAGTGCCAGCACATGGCGTTTCCGCAGATTAGCGTCAAGTTCCGCAGCGAAGGCCATGAGGGGTATGACCCGTTATTGGATGGGGAGGGCCAACCAGCGGCTGCAGTGAATGCGGAGGATGCGATCTAAGAACGAATGGGCGGGTTTCATGCGGCATAGATCACAGTGGCGTAGAGTTTCCAGTCGGGAGTTCCAGAGTTCCAGAGCCGAATTCGGGGCAATACAAGATCATGGCGTTGTGTCATTGGGTTTGGTGGAAGCGATTTACACCGCTCACGGAGGGTGGCGTTTCCGAGCGGAATTAGCATATCATAGATGATAGTATAGATTGATACCGAGTTATACACCGATAATATAGTTATGCATTGGCAGAGAGGAACACGTGTAAAATCGTAATAGACCTGAATCATGAACTCCGGCTTCCTATGTTGCACTCTGGATGCTTGCTCGTCTATAAAATACAAAAACGCCCCAACACCAGGAAATGCTCAATTGCAATATCGATGAGATCAGTCCATTTTTCTCCAGAATTCGTGATGATGCGCTTAGCGCAGTTGGGTATTGACATGCAAATGTTCGCTCATAAACGTCCTGCAAACATGCGAGGATTCTTTTTGCACAAGAAGGCAACTCGCCAGGAGTAATCGAGACAGCTCCTTGGAGCATAGTGTGTCCGCACGATTTGGTCGTTGCAGATGACTGTTGCCGAACTTGAGGAGGCGCTGGAATCGCACTCGACGGCGATGGTTTCCCAGCCGACAAATTACTATGCAGCGGTGGAAGCACCGTACACCGAATCGTGGATAGCATCGCACTGGCCGACTACATCGCGGGTAATTGGAGCAGCCAGGTTAAATGGATGTTCATCGGTGGCCGTTGCAGGCGAGCCTGGCATGGAAACGTCCGGCGTATCCAAAACAGAAGAGGGGCTCGGAGCAGAGGCAGGGTCGCAGTCGGCCTTGTGAGTCTTCCAGGCTTGCTTCTGGCAGGTTCTGGAGCAATAGTAGGAACGCTTGCAGCGCGAGCAGCGGAGAAGAGAGTGACCCGAAGGAGGCGGTCTGGTGCAGGTGGAACAAGTCGTCGGGAGGACGGTGGAAAAGAACGGGTTGGCTGTCTATTGGTCAGTAATTGCTTTCGAAAACGTGTCAGGCGAAAGGAACGACAATGTGCAGAGTTGTGGTTCGTCGGACCCCTGTCCAAGTGGGCCGAGGCGTTGCTTAGCGCTGGAATCGCACACCGCTGCTCCGGCACAACGGTAGGCTAACAACGGATCCACAATCGATTGTGGGTAAAATGGAGAGACAACATCGCGAAAAGGAGAAACAATCTGACGTCGCAAAAGGGAACACGTAGACATACCTGTGCCTCTGATGTCAGTAGGGAGGGTGGCGACGTTGATGGTAGTGGAAGCGATGGGAGAAGTGTTCGAAGTGGCGAAAGCGTGTGCGAATGGCTTGTTGGTAGAGAGAGAATCTGATGAGTGATGTGAGACATTGCTCCATGTACTAATCCGCCCACATTCCATTGAGCGTGGGGGTAATCGGAAGTAAAATGGTACCGACCTTCTTGGACACTATCGTGTCTTGCCCTTTCCTCAGCAGCAGCACCACCGTGGCTCCCCTGCACCTCTTTTACCAAAACTTCCGCCTCTTTGTTCACCGGGCCATTGCCCAGACTGGTCGTGAAAACATTCAGGCAGACGCTTCGCGGGGGCATATTCCAGACTTATATTTGTAGTTGGATGCGAGGATGAGTAGAGATCGAAGTTGAGGACCGGAGAACCGAGAGAGTGGAAATGCGAATGCAGGAACGAAGGGAGTAATTGTAGAGAAAAAAAGAAGGGAACGGCAGCTGGGGTTCGCAGAAATAGTTGCGGCTCCCAACCGCTGGCAGGACGGGACGCGTGAAAAGCGGTGTGAGGTTTGACAACTTTGGTGAGCACGGATGGAACTAGTGCTCGATTCGGCACTGGGCTGAGATCTGTGCACCGGCAACGCTGTGAACGTTGTCAGGTGTAAGCGCTGCCCGACCTCGATATTGTAATTGCGCTGCAGTTGAAAAAGAAGCAGGCGAGAATCGACAAGTGCTGATCGGAATGTTATGATTGTATCGTTGATTGCGAAGCTTCCGACTGTTTGCCCCTCAATCTGCGCTTAAAACAGTAACAGCAATCAAGCTCGGTGGCACTGCGTGTGCGATAGCGGTGATGGAGCAGATGCAGCTGCAGTCTCACCTGCGCACGTGAGGAGGACGACATGTAAGAGTTGCCCTGCGCTGTGCTACCTGCAGAGCAGTACAAAAGCATCTAGACAGACGAACCCACAGAAACAGCCCTTGGGTTCTCTGGATGAGCCACTGCCTGAAGCTGTATTTCCAAACATTGAACCTTGGAGGGTCTTCAATCCCGTGCGCTTTACGCATTCGCTGAGGGCAGGATAAAGTTTGACTATGCCTAGGGCTGCTTTTGCGCGCGAACCTTGAAAGTAAGGCGAAAAGGCGATCGAGCTCGATGCGGAGTCTTGCTGGCAACGCTGCGTGCCCGCAGAACCAGTAAAGTAAGCTGCCACCGGTGAAAACAAGAGGCAAGAAGCTGATCCGTACGGTCCACGTCTTCACCGTACATGCGAGCTGTTCCGGACACGTGAGCTGCTCACCGCCGATAAGGAGGCACTGGCGACTCGAATATCTTGCCACGCAACGCGAAATGCTCCCACGGCTGTCTGATTGCGCGAAGAACGCTAGATATAGTGAATGATGGCGCTTTATCTCCCATTCTGGGACTGCACGAAGGAATCTCTTGTCACCGCACCAAGCGAAGATGCTCGGTGCGTTTGTGGTCGTAATCTTCAACGAAAACACGAAGAATTGTAGCACTTGGCCAATAGATTCAACAGCAGAGGGGCAAGATCGGAAGCCTATAATTCATCACGACCGAAGCAATGCCTGGCACTCGGGAATTGGAACCGGCGATCGAATAGCGCTGATGTTGTGGGTGGGAGGCATCTGTCCACACTTAGTCACCCGCTGCCTGCTTTCAGCTCCGAATGTAGCGACATTTGGTGCGGTCCACCAAACCGCCGCAAGATCCGGTAACAAGAGCCTGGTGGCATTTATGCTTGGAGACTCAGCGTTGAGTCGCACTTCACGTATCTCTATGGAGGACTACATGGGGCCATTCTGGGTGCTGAGTAGTAAGGCGCAACGTGGCATATCTGTGTAGACGGGAGATCATCAAGGCGTTGGTAGCCATGTGGCCGGAGAGTAGATGGGTTCTGGCCACAAGAATCGTGGGTCGAATGTAAGTATAGGACAAGGCAACTGAAACATGGCCGATCTGGTACGGGGTCCAAGGCGTCGGGAAATGCGGTGCCCTCTCCGGGTCGTCGGCCACTTGGTTCGATGCTACGCCACAGTGTAGTCCGTAAGTGGATACCAGGAGCATGCTAAGTGTGTGGCTAAGGCAGCCGTCGTGCGAGTAACAAAATCGACGAGACGGTGAAGACGCTTCAGGGCCTCGTTCGTGTGGAGGGCATTAGCGCGAACGCTCCGTTGATCTGCATTGTGAGAAGATGTGACGTGCGCAGAGCCTCACTAGGGAAGACGAATTGGCCAAGAATGTTGAGGCAGCAGTCACCTGCGAGAGCCGTGAGCTGGCATCTGGACGTCGGCGGTCACGGCTACTCGAGGTACTGTGAAGGGTGTGTAACAGTGCGCGGCGGGCCGACGTGTTGGGTGTGATGGAGGGGAGTCATCAATCGTCAATGATCAATCAATGGTAGCTGCGCTACGCACTCCGAGTTGACTCACCGGCACCCTCACCGAACGATGCCAGACGGGCGAGTGCAGAAGCGGACTCGGCGCGACTGCTGCGCAGCGGACGACGACGTCGTCTCCTCTGCGTCGAGCACACACGTCGCCGCTCAGACTGGCGGCTGTCTGCTCAGCGGGAGGCCGCGCGAACTGCTGTACAGTGGCGACGGGTGCCGCAGACGTAGGCTTCGGGCAGGGTGCGATTGACGAATAGGTGTTGGCCGTTGTGGCCATTTTCCGGTCAACCAAGAGCAGGGCCCCATGGCGTCTTGACAAGCGACACCTGCAGGTCAATGCGCGCTCGAGGACGACATTGATTGATTGCACGCAACATGTCTGCGCACCTTGACGCGGCGACTAGAAGGGCGCAGCGACTGATGTTGCACGTTGGGAGTGCCGGCGCAGGCGTGCAAATCTGGTCGGAGCGCACCGCGCGCGAGCTCGAACGTATCGCGTCGGGAAATTGCACACACGAGTGCTGAAACGCTTGACCGTTCGCGCCAATGTGCAAAACAACGACGGCGACGGAGGCCACAGGTGTGGCAGTGCGGCGGGCCATGTTGTGCGGTGAAGGGCCTGCGACGGCCCCCAGTGCTGCGCCAAATGGTGGAGTAAACGCGTCCCTAACCGCATCCAGAGTGGCTGGAGCCTTGGATTGTAGGCAGCAAAGGCGCCATCGCAGGCGCAGCCCGTCGCTCCCTGGCACCCTGATGCACGTCGCGGCGTGATGCGCGCTCTCGCTCGAGGAACAGGTGCGAACAGGTTTGCCGAGCGACATGCTGCCAGATCTCTGCCAGATGTCGAGTCTCGAGAGGTTGCGACGGAGAGCCGTGGTGCGGTGCGGTGCGGCACAGCGTGGGCGGCCTTCTGACAGCTTCGCGTGCTAACAGAAGACATTCACTACTAACATGGCGCGTTGGAGCGTTAGACATCGATGCGTTGCTTGTCGTCATCTGCTACTACGGCGGGATGGGTCACCGCCCTCGTTAGTCGAAGCCGTGCAGCAGCCCTGAGCCCTGTCGCCCTTGGATCCGCGCCGGCGATATGCACATGCCAGGCCACCCCTGCACCTCCGAAGGCTGCAATCCATGCCCTGCCTCAAAGTGCAGAAACATATATATATCCTCCCAACCCGCTTCCACCATGACTCTTTCTCTTCAGATCCAGCACACCCACAGCAACTCGAACACCACTCCAAACATCCATCGGACTCTGGTATACGCTCCCAGAGTCCACACCAGGACCACATCATTCCAACTACCTCTGGCAACCACATCACCGTCACGTTGGCTCCCCGACTTCGACCCATACTGAAGCATACACAAACACCCACCATGCCTGCCGCAATCTCCCGCACACACACGATGCCTACCGTCATCTCATCCAAGACCTCGTCCGGGTCGAGGAAGGAGAGGAACGTGGGCTTCATGCATGACCCAGTCTCCGCCGTCTCGCGTCCCGTGAACACTGAAGAGTCATGGGCTGCCCACCACTTCGAGACGCACGCACAGAAATGTGCCTACTGCCGCAACCCTTATGAGGTCCACCGCAACCACGAGCAGCTCTGCGAGATCGGCCACCGTCTCGCTCAGGACGTTGCCGCGTTCCTCTACCAGCGCTCGGACGGCAAGGCCTACAGCACCGTTGAGGAAGAGAACAAACTCGTCCAGATTGAGATACCATCTGGCTACGTCCAAGTTCGTAGCCTACTCAAGGCCATCGAGCGTAACCTTCGCTCTCGCTCACGCGCTCCTTTCGTGTCCATGGACCGCACATACTACGTTGCCGCTCGCACGCCTGTGCGCTCGCGTTCCGTCAAGGTCGACCAGGAGATGAAGCACAAGTCGCGACCGCGATCCGGAGAGATCGTTGACTGGCCTTCATCACCCAAGAAAGCCCAAAAGCTCACTGTCGAGGTCGACAACGCCTCCTCCAAGCGCGGCTCCCTCTACGAGCAAGACATTGCTCTTCAGCGCCGCAACGCGAAGAACTACAAGATCGAGGTCCGAGAACCCTCAGTCCGAGATCTTCGCGAGCAACGCCTCTCCGGCTACTACAGGTGAAGGCACCACAGTTATTGAGTGCCTTATACATTCTACGTTTACAAAAATATTACGCCTACAAAAACGCCTCAAAAACGCGACCATATTCGCCGAGCGCTACGCGACGCGGAGACTGAGAAGTCCGCGCACACTGATGCCGCTCAACGGAATCGCCAGCATGTAACAAGTCTGATCTTTGGTCCTTGTTTTGCTCTGCTTGCAGGAAGAAGCACTGCGTCTGCTGTTTGATATACTGGGTTACGCTAGGAATGGAAGATAAGGGACCTCCACCATATGGGTGTTGAGGAAAGAGGGAGGAAGGAACGCAGGTCAGCAATGACGTTGGCCAGGATGCACTCTATCTACTCTATCTAGGATAGCAAGAATTCAAGGATTGCTTGTACTACATCGCTTCCAGACCTGCCATCTCTCTGTGACACGGTGACATGCACGAAGCTCCTGTTTGCGCGGGACATCTGGGTCCTCGAGCTTGCTTCGCGCAACGGCGCAAGCACTCAGTGGCTGTCTACAGTATGACTCCAATCCAATACCTCCATGTCTCGCCCGCACACCCTCGGGCACTCCCAAGCGAGACGTCCCACACCCGTATCGCTCACGCGCACCCTGAGAACCTGATCGCCCGAACGAGCACCCCTCCAGCATGCGCTCCAATCACGCCTTCCCCTCTGTTTCACGCACCACTCACATCCCTCGCCAGATTTACCATTTCAGGGCCCCCCGCCGATTAGATTTGCACAGGCCTGCGAGCGTGGAGAATTGCGTTCGCGGCCTGCAAGCCACGGATGACCGCATAAGGGAGGACTCGGAGTGATATCAAGGGTGCGTTAAAGAGCCGGAGATGACTGGAATGGCAGCCTACGGTGGTGATTGTGAAGGTTGCACGGGAAGGTGGGGCAGTTGCACGGCCTAAAGTGGCATAGCCGCTTCCTCTTCTGGCACTGACATGTACCTCTGAGGAGTCACGATCTTGGTGTTCGCGATGAAGGTTGCTTTGTGAAACAATATGACTCCAACGCAAGCGTCTAGAATGCTTTCACGCGGGCCAAGCTGGAGGAGCGCATTGCTATGGCGCACGAAGAAGGGCGCAGCCCCCATCGTTACGTTCGAGTGCAGAAGAAGGCAACTTGGCCATCTCAGCCTGAGGCACGTTTCGCCAACATCTCTCATCTACATGACGCCACTATCCCTGCCCAGCTGCGATGTTTCATCCGCCTGCTTCCTGGGCTGCTGTCCTGACGGCGCGCGATTACGACGACTTGCTGCAAAAGGACACCGTTTGGCGGCGACGCCGGCGACTGCTTCTGGCATCGCTGTCATGGCGGAGTGGAGACGTGGAAGACACGGCTCGGTACTTCAACGAGGACTTGAGGCGTTCTGCCACGTCTGAGTGACAGTCGGGGGGATCGCTGCTGGATAGTCTCACGTGCTGGGATGAACGACGCCGATCGTATGCGTTGGAGCCTCACGATGCGCGAGATACCCAACTCTCCACCGAACACCTCGACTATTTTGCCGAACCGCTTCGCTTGAAAAGCTCCGGCGATTGACCAGCTCTGAAAGGGTCCCGGTGTCGATCAGATCATCATTACATTTTCCCAAATGTACCAAAGTAGAACGGCGAAGGGGTTCGTTTGAGAAGTGAGGCGAGGACGGTGTTGGCGGCGTGTACATAGTATGTAGATCAGCGGCAAAGGATAAGGCCATTCTGCTACGCCGGGCTAATGGCATCAGATACTCAAATGAAGCGTGGCAATTTCCAAACAGCTAATTTCAGCACCGGTAACGAGACCTGTGTTGGACATCGACACCGGCGTAGCTCCTGCCAGTGCATTCAACATCGTACCTGCCAAGCTTGGGCTTCTGCACTCGACGTGTACTCCACCCTAGAGGAGCCCACTGCGATATCATTGCACAATTCACCAGGTACTCGATAGCCTGATGCTAGCTGTCACTCAGGAACAGCAAGATCCTCGGTCCAACACGCGAACGTTGGGCTTCCCTCCACGTCGCGACCCTTCCACCCCACAAGACAGCTTGCAACCGGCGTCCCAATCCAGCAACATCAGCAAAGAGCGCACAACACATACAGCAATCCCCACAGCACTTTCCCCAACTCGCGAAGTCCCGTCCAGGACACCCCCAGCACCACGTCCAACGTGTAAAACTCGCACCCCGACGATCTCTCTCTCCGGGCCCATCCGTTCGCGAAAATGCACCGCGCGAACCCCGTGATTGGACACGCGCGGCAAGTAGATGAGTGTGGAGTTTCACCGACTTTCCTCGACCGGTTTCCTCGCTTGCGACGCTGTGCATTGCATTTGCATTGCAGCACGCCCGGCCTTGCAGCCTCACCGGTGACCCACTCTTTGCACATGACGGGCGATCACTTTCCAACACTGCCGAAACCCAGCCCTCGATTTGGCAACTTGTAGCCGTCTGGTGTCGTTCGTCGTGAGACGCCGGCAGAGGCTGGGTGAACGAGATGCGGGCATGGAGAAGCGGCGGCGCAGGCGGGGCCGGTCGCTGCTGGCAACAACCCAATCCAAACCTTTTCTGACATGGCAACATCCTCTCGAGCCGTCGCTAGTCCCATGCTCCCGCAACATCAGCTCCATCCTTGTCCTTTGCTATCACGAACTTCAGGGCTGTGCTTGTCTCGTGGTCTGGCAGAAAAGCGTGCGCTCATTGGCCCACCATGAGGCTGTGCTGTGAACTGCAGTTCAGCCACAGCGCACGTGATGTCGTGTCAGTGTGCGGCTGAGGTGCGCTTGCCTGTACGTGGCGTATGCTGGGTCAAGGATACGGTAGTGGAGATTAGTTAGGGCTGAGGTTTTGGGGGCGGATGCGGTAGTTGGATTGGGATAGGGAAGTAGCCGTCGTTCGCGGACGCGCTAGGAGGTATTAATAGCCCCCAAACTATCGTTTGGCTGTGCCACAGGAGAGCGTTCGACGAGTGTTTTGGGTGGAGGAGTAGTATTTGAATGATTCGTAGAGTGATAGCTTGCCAGCTGACGCGAGGGCCGAGAGCGCTTGTGCGTTTCAATGTGCAGAGGTGGAGGTGCCTGTGATGGTGTGGGATGTGAGACACTGACCGATCACTATTGTCCCCCGGCTGCAATGCAATAGCAACGTGTATGATCGGACGCAGAACACCATGGCCATCGGTGGTGCGGTCTGTTTCGAAGATGTTTTTAGGTTCGCTTGGCCAGACTAAGAAGCAGCTTCGTGAGTTTTGTCTCTGGTAATCAGGAAGGCTTTCAAACACTGACTTTACTGAGCTCTCGGATCGGAGAGATGCGTAGGCACAATGAGGGAGCTTGAGTTATTGAGCATACTTAATCACAATATTGACATATATTGACTTGAAGGTAGGAGTCGCACTTGGAGGTGGCGTGAGCTAATATATCGTAACGGCTTGCACAGGATGCTCTTGGACACCCTTCTAAGTGCTAAAATGGTGACAGCTTCTAGTGAGATTATTGGATCATTGAAGAACACGAAGTCGGATCTCTTCTGGGGAGTAAGCGATGCTGGATCCAGCTACGGCACGAACCTTGAGGCGACGTTTCCGGTTTAGGGCAAATCAGCCCACAAGTACTCCTTGCGGACTTTGTCTTTGCGCCCAATACCAACAAGACATTACTGCCAAATGTTTGAAATTGTGCTACCAGTCGAGCTATCGTTTGTCCAGCCGGCGCTCAATGTACCTGCACTTGGTGGCGTAAGTGTACAAACACCATGATCATCTGGAAACCCTGCTGATTCTGCCCAGCCAATCATTCTTACCAACGCAGTCTCCACCGCATCCCGCGAACGGGGAAGAGCGTGTACAGATATAACTTCCCTCTGATCAAGGCTTTAGTGCGAGAGTCAGTCGGCATACACCCTCCTAACTGTACGCGTTCTTGAACGACGCAATGAAAAGTAACCAGTTTCCCAATTTGTGATGAACACATGGCTATTGAGGCAAAGTGGCCTAGAGTTCGAGTGCCTGACATCACGACATGCTGCGAACGCCGGTGGGTTATTAATGCAGAGGAACACAATGCTCTGCCTTCGAGCCTCCCGAGCTCATCTTCTGAAGGTCTTCCGCCCACAAGATGTCCTTACTCACCCCATTCAAACACTGTTCAATCATAGCAGCGGCCAACTCCGAAACATGCAGCCAAAGTGTGGGATCAAACTGTGCCCATACGCTTGTTAAGACTTCATTCTTGGATGGCCAGGTCCTTCGATGCCCCCTGGCTTAGTTATTGAGACTTGTACTTCGGATGCATGCTGCCTCGCAAAATCGAGAACGAGATTCTCAACCCGACCGTGTGCTTCGATGTTAAGAGGCGACGGCGAGCGGACGGCTTAGGAATTACAGGCATAAGACGATAGTCTTGTAGGAAAGGCAGTGCCTTGGTTTAGTCGCGCTCCACGGTCACGCGCGATGTTTAGACGAAGCACCAAGGCTTGTTGTAAGCGGAGGCGATAGTGTTGACCATTGACTGTGTAGTCAAAGCAGATCCGGGTCACCTCGTCGAAATTCGCTTCTATGGACTTTTTGGGGGTGACTGCAAGAGCCCTGCTAGAGCGTGAACGTCGACGATGACCGGGCACGAGAGTAGGCGATTGACAAACCATACACAGCCATCAACGCCTTTGAGCTGCTCGACGACATCATCAGGATATGGCTTCTCCCAGTCCTCGAGGATAACGGGCTTCGACTTCGGTTCCCGCACGCTTGGGAACCGGGACTGCCTTACGCACGAGGACCACAACAGAACAGATAGATTTGTTTTGAAGTGTCAGGCGTAACTTGTCCGCCAATCAATCCGGTCGCTCCTGTGACTATGGGCTTCATCTTTGGCGCTCGCAGCTTGGCGCTGTGATAGTAACGAACTCGGGCTCCAGGTGCCGTGCAGATATACAGTGAGACATCTCAAAGCTAATTTGGCTAAGCTTCACCGGTGTCGAGGTAGGATCAAGTGAGAAGGTGAGGTTGGGGACGCTAATGCGAGGCAATTGTATACCTGACTGGGCCACCCACCCGTATCCCGACTTGGATCACGTCGTTCGTACTACGGGCCGTGCCGCATATGCCAATGGAAGTCCCAACCTTTAAGATCACGCTTCATCTGACGGCATTGAGGTTGGTTCTTACATGCCCTCAAGGTACTTATATATGACTACGTAGGAAGAGATAGTCATCGTCGAAAGCGATGTTCGAGTTGTGAAAGGGCGAAAGTGTGGCCGGGGAGATCGTACCAGGTCAGGATGGCGATAGTTGGACTGAAGAGAGTCACGTATATTGAAAGCCTAGGATGGAGCATGGGCCGTCTGGGAGTGAGGGCGGTCATCTGATGTCTATTTTTGTTATTACGGAGAAGGCTAGTTGGGTAGCTGTCTAGTTTTACTCTCGCGAAAACTACATTGTGTTGGAGACATGCGGTTTATTGGCTGGTACATTGGCGTCTGCTGAGAGATGTTGAGAACTCCACCGGGCTATGGTTAATAGGTAGAATAGCCCAGGGTCGTTGGATATAGCTCTTCTTCCATGCCTTCGTTGAGGATTGGATGTACCATTCAATGTTCCTGCCCGTAGCGCGCCTCGAAGTTCAGCAATCCGCCATCCTATCCTTCAGGTCTTTCCTTGAAATTTATATACGTATTCAGACTGACTAAGGAGATAAGGAGGGCAGAGACGGACAAAGAACGATATGTGCCGCAGGTATGGGGCAATTAGACACGAGTTTTGTTGATGTTGATTTCCAGACGAATCGCCTATATACCCCAGTGGAGATGGGTACCCGGAGCAACGTATAACGCCGAACTATGCATGGTGTATGGTACAGTATGCGAACATATCTTTACAACCCTCCAAAAGGCGTGAGGAATTTCCCGCTCGCGCTTCGAACTGCGGCTGTTCCACGCTCTTGTCTCTGCAGCCCCTTCCTTTGCCTTGTACAAAGCGCCGCCAACCGGCCAGCCGTGCGGTGAGATATCCTATATGCGATTGGAATATGTCGTGTCGATCCAACGTGCGAGGTGATGCCGATTTCTATTTCTTTCCGCGCTTCTGCTCGAGAAAGAGCACTTGTTTCCGCACTGCAGCATCGTCAGCCGTCCCTGATGCATTGGATTTCCCTTGCATCCCAACACTTCCGGCGGGTCATATTCATTGAATCTGGGCCATTGCGCTAAAGGCACAGCCCGCCAGTATAAGTCCGCCCAAGGAGATGGTGTTGCGTACCGATAGGATCGTATTTCATCATGCTGAGGGGACGGTGAACGCGCGGTCGCATTAGAGTCCGGTAGTAGCCCGTCATGGCCATCGAAATGAGGCGCACCATAATGGTGCGGGATTTCGCTATGAGCACGTTCAATCAGTCGAGCTCGTCGTTACGAATCAAGTCGGCATTGCGGCTTCGCAGGGGCATAGGCGCATCATCAAAGTGCTGAAAGAGATGATTGGGTCGTGGAAAGAACAGGAGACATACCTTTCTTGGCCATTGTGAGCTGACGTGGGGGTGTGCTGGCGTTCGGGAGAGTTCAGTGAGGTTTTCGAGATGCGATGCGCGAAAGCGGCGGATCTTCGGCTTGAGCGCGCGTACCAATCAAAACGCTCGGGAGTCGCGGTGCCCGCCAACCCTTGATAATGCTCCTCCTTGCGCGCCTCGCTCCGTAACGCATCCTTCTTACATAGAGGTTGTTCTCTATGTGTAGCAGAAAACTTCCTTTGTGCACTCGTCACAACCGGATCTCCTTGACTCTCTGCAATGCAGCCGCTCGGCGTCCTTCTCTTACGCCATCGTCACAAACCAAAACTCCGATTTCTGCGTATCGTAGGTGTCGATGCCTCTCTCAGCGCTCCTGGTGGTTCGTATGTGAGTCCGTGCAGGACGCCATCTAACCAATCGCACTGAGGCCATGGTAACAAACAAGACGTACGCGTCAAACGGTCAGCAGCCTTTGTACGTTTCACGGGACTGCACACGCCAAAGACATGGGTTCCTTCACAGCATGATCAATGGCAAATGTAAGCCTGAAACCAGAAGTACCCGGAAAAAATGCACATGCACCGAGGCGACGAGGCTCGTATTTGATCTAGGCACGAACACCACAGCCGCTGAAGAAAGCTTCAACGGCTGTACGTGATATGCCCTCACAATCCCAAATCTGACTGTTGCCAGCAGTGGGGTCCGCAATGGGATACAAAGCAGACCAAACCGTGGACTTTACGAGCCCAAGTAGAGGAGGGGGTAAGGCAGTTTTATACCGACTTAGTTACGACGGCAGCTGTAAGGCAAACAGCGGATGCGGGTACTTGCATTATTGATAGATGAGGTGTTACACAGGCTTTCCCGAAGGATGTGTTGAAAGGTCACCGCTTTGAACAAGTGAAACTTTCAGGAAGTAACTGTGTCAGCTAACCCGTGCGAAGAACAGATTATCTCTTTTGAAGAGGTAGCGCGAGTATCATGAGGTCGAGAGAGAGCTGCTAGGTGGAACATGCATGGTGAGTGCATTCTTCCAACAGTGGACTGCAAGCGATAGCCATAGAACATCACATGCACAATTCGACCACCTTTAGGCAGGCACCCATCCGTGCCCACGCACGGCGAGGTGCTTTTCGAAGACAAAAAGGGTCACTGTTCGCTGCGAATGGCTCGAAGTCCGGCCTCGATGATTGCTCTCACCGCGGGAGATCTTGACTTGTCATAAATAACGCAGAGGATTGAGACAGATAAAAGGAGGTTCGTGGAAGTGACCAGTCTTGTCTGCTCCGTTTTCCAGTGTGGGTGAATGTGTAGTCTCAGAGAAGCTGGAGTAAAGTCACACAAGGCGTCGCCAGTTGAGCGACTGTGCAGCTGCAGGGAGATCGTACACAGTTCTGGCGTTGTCAACTCGCAACCCAGGCTATTGCTGTCACGACCGGACGTCCATTCGTTCGCTGCGGACGAACAAATCCATGAAGCACTGAATCTATTTCGCACTATTCTCTCTCATCTGCCATGATGTTGAGGGTGAAATTCAGGCACAATGACAGCATCGACTGGCGGTTTATCAGCAGCCTTGAAGAAACCATTGCTGTCAACACCATTCTCCACCGTCCACTCCCTCAAGGCGTCGAAATCTCGACAAACCTTCCTATTGTTGAAGTCCGGCTGTGGCATCCGATGCCCCTCAACCCAATTGAAAGTAACCATATCAACACTCCCCGTACACCTCAAAGCCTGCGCAAGTATATCAAGGCAATGATCGATATGCGCCTCATGCAACTCCGAACCGGGACTCGGCCCTTCCTCCGCCTCGTGATAGTGCTTGTATGAGATCTCTCGGCGGAGCTTATCTAGGCAGTGTAGGTGATGGAAGACGTCCATGCCTGCTATGTACGCGTCCGAACCGAGGTTGAGCTCGGGAGGTGCTTTGACGGCTGTGGAGGGATCTTTTCCGAGCGCGAGGACTTCAGCAGAGTTGATTATGATAGGAGCGATGTTGCTGCCAATTGCTTCCCAAGCTGCGTCTGCCTCGGTGCCAGCGCGGACGCGCCAGATTGATGGGGGCTCTGTGTCCCAGAATGTGCCATTTGTAACTCGCGTGAGCTTCGGAATGTTGAAGCGATCGAACACTGGGGCTGAATCCAACGTCAGTGATCAAATTCGGTCCATCTATCAATATGGGCGTAGTTACAATAGTAGGATGTAGCTCTCCAGTAATCCTGATCAGGTAAAGAGCCCGTATGTGATGAAAATAGTATCACTATCGAGATCAGGAATAAGATGACATTCAGGATCGTGACAGAAGCCGGGATGCTCATGGACCAAGACCAGGGACTTCTCCCAGAGACCTTGCGAATGCGTCCGCTACCCTCGTCCAACAAGAGAACTTTCTCCACATCAGCGTCTTCGCCATGCGAGGACCTTCCAGATGAACCTAGATGGCTGTTTTGTGTGCCTTCCGAGTCGTCGAAGCTCATCCGCTCATGTGGCGGTTCCATTATGGAAAAGTGGTTGAACGGTGTTCCCGATACCGTTCTCGAGCTCCGATCAGATTTTAGAGGTTGGAATCCACCTCTTAGGCGACTGAAACTGACAGGGCTTTATGTCAGCCAAGCTGAGCTTGAATGCCACGGCGCAAGGTGCTGGAATGAACTGGCGCGAAATCCTTTGCGAGCTGTTTCCGATAAATGCGCAAGCATGCCGCCCCAATTGTCACTCCGCCAAGATGGCGGCCAAGTATTAGGCCTTGAGGCGCGAAGGTCATGGGACACAAGAGCGACAGACATCCCAAGTATAAGAGCGAAATGGCCCCAGTTACTAGTCCATGCTTGTTGATCCTTCATCTTGACCGAAAGAGGAAGGTATCTGGCTTTACATCGAGCGTCAGACTCGCCCCACATTATCTATCAAGCCCTTCGATAAGACGAGTTGCGATTTGAGAGTGTGTCAGAGCATTCGAGTTGCCAGTCTACGTCTTTTCTGTTTCACCGTAGCAAGAATTTTCAGCATCATGGTACGTGGGCAACTTCAGACCAAGAGTCTACTCTATTCTAACGTGAAGGCTTTCAGCTATACGTGGCTATAGGGCGTCATTTTTGCTGCTCCTCTGCACCTGCTGACCCGAAAACAATATGCCAGGTTAATTCTGGAATATCGTGGTTTACTGACTGAGCCTTCTACTCAGCGCGCTTGTCAATGTAGGTAATGTCATACCACTGAGGGTCTGCCTTGCGCTTCTTCTCCTCCTCGGCACGCTTGTCAATGTATGTGATATCGTACCACTGAGGATCAGCCTTGCGTTTATTTTCTTCCTCAGCGCGCTTGTCGATATAAGTGATATCATACCACTGAGGGTCGGCCTTGCGCTTCTTCTCTTCTTCAGCACGCTTGTCGATGTAGGTAATGTCTACTCAGTCCGTAAGCACGTGAGAAATACGGGAACTGTCGTCAGAGAAAGACTCACCATACCACTGGGCCTCAGCTTCACGCTTCTTGTCGGCATCCTCACGCTTCACCTTGTCGATGTAGGTGATGTCGTACCACTGGGGATCAGCACCGCGGTTCTGGACTTCCTTGGGCTGGACCGGAGCCGCACTGGCGAAGCCGGCAGTGAGCCCGATGATGGCAGAGACAGTTGAGACACGCATATTGAACACTGCGAGGAATGTAGTGCGAGACGAAGAAACGGGCGAGGATCACGGTGAAGTAAGACACGGCCTGATATATACATGTTCCGAAACGACGGGCAATACAGAGAACCCTGCCTGTAGGTATTGCGTAAGGGAACCTTATCGATAGGCCGTGATGTACATGCCCGGCATAGGAGTACGTTGATCCTGAAGGAAGCGGGGTGGGCCGCCAAGCTAACGGCAACTCCGCCAAGTAGCTGCTATGGAGGCCTGGCGTAAGTGTAAGCACCTCACCTTCCTCATTCAACGGACTCGGGTTATTCAGTCTTACTGGCAATGGTTCTCGCGCGTACAGGCCTGTCTCATACCTCAGCTGCACCGAGATGCGAACCTAGAGTGTGATTCTTCCTCCTCTGATTTCGCCTCCTCACCAGTGGACGGATCAAGACTACTTATACCACTAATCCCTGTCTGGCAATCGCTACTTGAGGCATTCCAAGGCAGTCACACGAATTCTTCGAAGGTTTGGTAAAAGCCACGGGAACCGAAAGCTCTGTTATGCATTGACTTCGTCTCTCGTGCCCTTTGTTGCAGAAAACTGCATTATGCCGGACCAAAAGTATACACCACTCCGAAGCGAAGAGGGTGGTGAAGAGGTCCTACCGGAAAGGAATTTTGGCATCAGAGGCTGGAGTCATGGATGGAACATTAGACATCTGATCATCAACGTGATCATGTTCACTACTGGAGTGTTTGTTGGGCTCTTCCTCAGCAACACACGTTCGCGGGGCGCTAGTAGCCAAATCGCGCAATACTCGATGGTGCCTTGTAAGTTTAAACACTGCATATTAACCACCTTCGATTCTTTTATACCAGACTAACAAAGGGCGACAACTAGCACCGGCATTCGAAGCCATATCTTCCCAGCCATTGAGTCTTACACCTCATGAAATGGAGGGGCATGGTCACACAAGCCCATACCAGGGATTTCCCACTCCAGAAACGACAGAGAGATGGATGAAGCTTATGGATGGTAGGTGACACCATTTTCACGCCCCAAAGTTTGATTTGCCAACTAAGGAATGTCTTAGGGTACTCAATACGTGTCCCGTCAACATCTTTGGACGCTCTCAATCTCGAGAGCATACCCCTCAACGACGGCTCTGGTGATGTCTGGGTATCTATGAATGTCTATCACCATCTACACTGTCTAGATTCCATCAGGCACCAAATAGCGGGAGTCCGCTGCTCAGATCCGCATGACCCGGCCAGAAACCATACGGGGCATTACGATATGGACGACGAGCACTACTTCCCGTCGCATATAGACCACTGCATCGAGACTCTACGCAGGAGGCTTATCTGCCAGCCCGATCTCGGTGTCAGGGCTATCGCCTGGAATCCTGATAAGCCTGGCGTTGCCTTTGCAAATAACACAGTGGATTCGGCATGTGTCAACTGGGATGCTGTTCAGGACTGGACTAGAGAACATTCTTTCAAAGAAGAAGACAAACTGATTACCACACCTAATGGTGAGCACGTCTCTGCAATGGTTCAACACTCGGTACCTCATCCTCCCAAGACTGACATTTATCCAGGGCATACGTATATCGGTCCAAGAACACCGCCTGCCCGCTGCGGTGAATAGAATCAAGCTCTGTACGATTGTAAGACCGTACGAATATAGAATATTAGAAACGGCGTCCGAAGGCTTCGGCGAACAACGTAGGCCTAGACTAAAGCTGCTGAGTAGGAACAATACTGATAAAAAATCTCAGAGACGCTCGCTACATACCTTCCCCATTAGAATATGAAATCTCTTCGACTCTCGTGCGACCGGCAACGGTATCTGTCGTAGGATTTTAGCACCGATTCCAAGATCTTGGTACGTTCCTGGACGCTTTGCCCCGCACCTAGCCGAAGGATCATCATCCATGGGGGCTAAAGAGATATGCTAGTGTTGTTAGAGCTGTAGGGCGGTGGTAAGCACGTGTTACTCCGTAAATCCCTCCATGGCCCTGTTGGTCAGCATCTCGATACCACACATTGCCCTCTTGGGGCCTTCCGACTTCCAGACATCTGGCTGAGCAGATGTCGTCATTTCATCACCTTTACCTAATCGAGTAACCATGCGCACACTCGCTCTTCTCCCTCTGGTGTCGACTCGTTCAGCCTTGGAAGATCAATCAGAATCGCACGATTGTCCTACAGCAACTGTGAAGCCCGATGCCAATGGATGGGTGCCGCCTGGGACTTGCGGATACATTTCTCGGCCGTACTACCCATCCTTCGTCGCAGCCTTGGTATTTTGCGCCGCTGCGGCCTTGGTACTGCTCGGACATGCGTTACTGATATCTCGCCTGGCCTATCGTCGCCGTAACTCGCCGATAGAAGGATTCGTACCACTGCGGAGAACCAGGCGCCTCGCGCCTTGGTTCGGGGCTCTTATCTCGTCATGTCTATTGGCGGCATATGTCTTGCGTGCATTTGGTACGAGGTATCAGCAGGTGCCAGAATTTGTGGCATTCTCCGATGCCTTGGTTTTGCTTTGCCCGATATGTCAGTATTCTATTCCTGCTCTTTTCACGAACCTCGAATTTGGCAAACCTTCTTCCCGCTTTTCTTGCCTATGGACTGACTAGTCTCTCTGTGTACAGTGGTATTTGCACTCGACTGCACTGTCCTCATAGTGACAATGAGTGCCCACTTCCCAGGTGAAAACATAGCTGGTATTGCAGATCGAACTCTGTCACGGGGACTTTGCGTCGTCATACCGCTTCTTGCGCTCGAGCAGCTCATCGCTAGTGCACTGATTGCCCCCAAACATCCATCGTCCCCCTCGAGGAGAGGCTCCGACACTGCTCTTTTCGGAGTCAAGCTCTACCTCTTTGGCATCGGTGTTCAGGAGGTCTTCGTGCTGTGCACATTCGGTATAGCATTGATGTTGCATAGAAAGCTGTCGGTGAGCGAGAGCAGAAACGCCCGCACAATGAAGGATGGCCACTCCGATCTATCACTGAGAAGGTGGTGTTCACCCTCGTTCATCTTGCTGATCAGCCTCGGGGCCATATCAACGAGGATAGTTTACCGTCTTGTTGAGCTTTCTGGGATCATCACAGGTCACTTGCTGTTCTTGATGCACAACGAAGTCTTCTTCTACACATTGGAGTGTCTGCCCGTCTTGCTTGCGCTAGGTATTTGGACGGTTGTGGACACAGAAGACCTGCTGGATCAGCGATCCACCAAGAGCACAACCGCGGACATTTATAGCTATCATGAGATTAGCGAAGAGGCTGAGGATGACGATTTGGTACTATTGCACAGGGTAGGTGTAACTTAATGGAACGCTGAGCAAACGTGTTTGATTCTTGACTTTCCAACGCTCTAGATACTGTCCATAATCCGACGTCTGTGTAATGGTCTACCGACTGGTACAGCGAAAAAGAAACATTCTCAGGACAAGCAAAAGAATCCCCAGAAACCTTTTTGGTACAATGTTGACATAGCTAAGATGATCATCGTATGGGTTTGAACCATGATCAACGACCAAATGCATACTGTGTCGATCACTCTCGGCTTTCTCGAGAACAAGGACCCTGGCGATGCAGAACACACCAGAATCCTTCTTTCTGCAAGCCTTTCTCTTTCCAGTCATGCGTCAACTCCACTCCAAAGCTTCACCTTATCCAGGAGACGGCTTCCCGAACGAGATTGATGCCTTGTGATGGGCTACACAGACTGCGGAAAGATGTCGCCACCACTTGTCCCTGAGCTTGATACCGAAAATCGAAGCCAAGGTCCAGCAGCCATACCAGCGATGGCGGTTACTCTCGGCTTGGCATCCATGATCCTGCTGTGAAGTAAACAGTATCTTACTGTGTGCCAGCCTCGTGCGGTGTTGTTGCTTGGAGTATCTTCGTTCGTCATCTGTTATCGGTCAGAAGTGAATTGACTCAAAGACGCACATCCTCTACACGACAGTATCATGACTTAACGAAAGCGGCGGCTTCGAAACAGCGGCATATGGAAAGCATCATCCCTAGAGGATTCGTGGTAACAAGAGCGTTTGGTGGTGCTGGTGCTGCCGGAAGAAGCACGTGTAGATACGAAGGCTCGGATATAGATAAAGTGTTCGCGTCATCGTCGCGGATCTCATGTCAGAACCCAGTGAAGGCTTATGATCATGGCCCTGGTGTCGGACGCCGGCTACGGTAAAACAGTGAAGTCTGGAGATCGTCAGTGCTCTTTCTCATGTGTCAGCTTGTGATGAAACGCTCTAACAGTTATCTTTCAACCTGTTCGACCGCTTTTCGAAACCTGAGCCATATATAGAGCTCCTCAAAAGGCAAGGCTAGGAGTTAAGAAGAGCAATGTAAGACAGCAGGAAACCACGAGAAGAAGGAAACAAGTGCCATTGCGCCATGTCGCCAGTCACCATGGAACTACCTGTCGTCTGCCACACTTGCAACCGGCGAATTCCAATCCCCCGATCCCCTCTGAGCGTACTGAAAATGAGACGTGGTCATCTTCGCTGACGGCAATGGCGACTCTCGGAACTCAAGCTCGGCTGCAGCGTGTGGTTGCTCGTCCATCTAGGCAACTTATGACCGGGAGAAGCAGTATGAGGAACTGCACTCTGTCTGTAAGTGCCACTGAGATTGATCACTTGAATTAGCAGCTACCAGACCTCCACCTACACAAGATACGTTAGTCTTGTAGCAAAAAATGTTTGATAAAGCAGAATGTAAGAGTCTAGGAGACCGCCGCTGGTAACAGCGGAACTCCTGACTCTACCACCAAGGCCAACTTGCACACGTGTAGAGGTATTACAGCTTTCCGCACTGGAGTTGACGGTAAACCCCACCGGATCCAACCTTTCAGGGGTCGACGGAAACTCCCTTTCTTGCCGACCTCTAGGCTTCGGTAGCTCGCACGCGGGACTCAGCGATGGTGGTGTATCATTCATCTTGGCATAGCTATCGGCGCTGCAATATGGATGACTGCAGTCCAGAAAGCCTTGCCTGGGTGGAGACCGATAGTATGAGCGTCACCAGAGACCGCCTGACCAACGCCCTCTTGATGCTACAATGTGAGGTTAGCATGATAATCTGCAGAGGATGAAAGACTTATCTCTGGTAGTTGAGCTTCCGTGCGATTCCTGGAGCATACATGCTCTTGAGCGTTCCATGCATTCTGTTCATCTCTTAAGAGATGTTCCAGGAGACACCACGAGGAGGCGCATGGATCCGACTTCTGCCTCCCAAAAGAAGATAACATGTAAGAGTCCAGAAGACCAGCCTCAGGGACCAGAAAGCTGCCCAGGGTGGAATTATCTGACGTCTGCACAAACCGTAAAGCGCAGAGGCCGTGACGGCAACAGCACTCTGTGCGGTGACGGCAACGGCAGAAAGTGGTGATTCGTTCATCTTGGCAGCATTGAGCTCACAAGAAGCGGTATAAGGAACCGTTTTCATGTTTCGACTGCCGTGATACTCACTCATGCGTTTCTCGCATTTGGTTCACCTCTTTCGAGACTATCCAGAAGACACCACGAGGAGGCGCAAGAATCCGACTTCTGTCTTCCGAACCTATGGACAGTGTTAGCAACGTCTTGACAAGGATAAACAAATGAAAAAAGAATGTAGGAGCACGAGACACCAGCAGGAGTGACCGCGTGGCCGCACCCCGTGGAACTTCTCTGCGTCCGACCGCACCGCCGTAGCTAGGAACGCGCACAATAGGCGCTGGCCCCGACAGCCTTCTTCCCCACCCACTCGAGACGGCCATAGCATTCGAGGTATGTCATGGTTTGGTCTTTTCCACGTGCCGTGCCCCGTGTTCGGCCTCCTTCCACTTGCCTCTTCTCGAAGTGACAGTGGTGCAGCGGTGCGGTCCACATTGATCTTGGCAGTGTGTCAATTAGGGAAGAGATATTGAAGATCGAGTCCCTGCAACTGATCCCAGAAACCGAGAGTACGGCCAATCCCAGAAACCGAGATGCAGAAGCAAGTACACACTGCCGTGGGGCCTGTGCTGGCTCCCCAATACCCCAATTGCATTGTATACCATACATAAGTATGCTTCTTCTTGTTCGGGGTGTGGTTGTTGGTAGCCAGCCATTTAGGCGGAGTGGCGGCCTGCGGTCGGTTTGCGCCGGCGCATGTGATGATCAGTCAATCGAGGAACCCTCGCTGAGTTCGCACACTGCAGTGGTCACTATCTGTTCATGAAGACGGAGGTCACTTGCCTTGATTCCCACCGCGCTATCCCTGGGACGCATTCGAACTATTGCGGAACGCCGCCACATGACCCCTAGCAAGACACTTAGCAGATGCAACATGCTCAGCAGCTCGTGGGCTCAGCAGCACGTTGCGAGTAAAACATATCCCGAAGAGAATGGTTGGAACGTGGAATCATCTGTCATAGGAACCGGAGCTATGCAAGATGATAAACATCTATTATATGAGTTATAAGATATGGTGCTAGGTGAGCCTGGACGCTAGGCTATGTACAAGCCTGCCTCCGATGCTCCTGCCATTCATTCTTTCTCGATCCAACGTCAGCGTTTGCATCAAATACAGGAAGAGACGTACCTTGGTGAAATAATTGCTCGCTGTGTCCGAAGAAGAAACACGACACGTCAATCACGGGCGGAAGAGGTGTTACATAACACGTGCGGATCGGAGAAGACAGTGATCGAGAAGGTGCAGTGCGCGAATTGGTCTTTAGTGGTGCCGTGCGATCAGGTGTGTCAGGCGGATGCTGGCTTCGAGAATGACCAGCAGGGGTAGCAGGAGTACCCTTCTTCTTGGAAGAAGATTCTGGCAAGGCGAGGGGCGAGAGTAGGTGTCCGGAATCGCTCCTTCGCATCGGTATTCTCGTTCGTTTCCTCAGGTTGGATAAACGAAATTGCCGATGTTTTGGGCGGCTCCCGCCGTGCCACATGTTTGTGCAGTTCTAGGCGTCGTTTCCGAGGGCGAGCGGGGAGAAGGGGTCAGTGTAGGTACAGTGCCCAACCTGATTCTTAATGGTGCCGGGCGACCAGGCGTGTCAGGTGGATACTCTTGGGCACGCAAATGACCGGCAGGGGTAGTAGGAGTACTCTTCTTCGGAGGAGGAACTGGGTCAACCCTTTGAACTGCTTCGAAGGGTATAATTGGCAAGGCGAAGGGTGAAGGAACATGGTAGTCAAACACAAGTGACCCGACTATGTGTTCGGTCAATCAGCAGAGGCTGTAGTGAGTGCAGAGATGAAGACTTACCGAGTCGACTCTCATCGCGAGTATCGGAGTTCTTTGGGCTCTGCCTTGCCCTTAAAAATTCATGTCGTTACCACATAGGGCTGCGCAGGCCTTTCGGCGAGACTCGCTGCCAGTCGGTGGTCAAGATGTTGTACAGCTACGGAGTGTTGAACTCCGTAGTGCCAATGACTGTCAAAGCGAGCAAAGGTTGACAATGCCTCGTAACAGCTCGGGATTGAGTGGATGCGAGACGCTGTTGCTTGTCTCGACTGCTGTGCTTGGCTTGTTGAAACCCAGGAAACACCACGAGGAGGTGCACAGTCAGTTTTGTTTCCCTTCCTCCTCTTACAACAGCCTCCAGGCGTCAGCATAAAACAGATTTAGATCAGCAGCTTACAAATGTATGAGGAATATAACTCGAAACCGAGAACATACGCAGAAAGACCAAGCTCAGAATAGAAGTGACTTTGAGCTGTCCAGCTCGAAAGCGGTCGAGGACGAAACGTAAAGAATAGCAAAAAGAGAGCAAAAGCGCAACGAAGGCAGTGGTGGCTGCATATGTCAAAGGATAATAAGGATAGCAAAGAACATAGGCAAGAAAGGCGAGTAAGAATAGCGCCAGCGGGCGAACGAAGGCGGTCAGACCTACTAAGCCCGAAAGCCTTTCGGAACTACTAGCTTCGACGCCCGCTTGATAGCGACACTGTACAACGGTTAGCGCTGTGTCATGAACAATGAGGTGCGAAACGTACCTCTCCCGTAGCGGTCGCTATCTTCCTGATGCCAGCACCAGGACTGCTCTGTTTAGTCGAAACCAGGGGCACCACGTGGAGGTACAGAGACAGATTTGGCCGCCCGGAGGACTTGACCGAAGGACGCTGGGATAATACGCCAGTCAAGCCCTCAGAGATCCCGATATGTATGAGTAAGGAATACCGACAGGAGTAGAGACGGTGGCTCGTTACCCTGAGCCCAGAAGCGGGACGGTGTTTGTTCCATATACTCAGCCTCGAGGTTGACGGCGCGCCCGGGCTTCATTGATCTCGGCCCATGGACATTTGAGCAGCGATATGGAAGATCATAAGCTCGGGGAGTATGACCATGGGCCTGCTGATTTGTTGTATTGAGGTGGTGTGGATAGCAAGAAGAAGCTCCACAGAGGTAAGCTGTAGGGTCTACGTAGAGTCAGTAGTCGGTCAGGGTGTAATGAGCGAAGGTCGTACTTACTTTCATTCGCTCGGTGAGAGACAGTGGCTGTGGATGTTGGGAAAGATCATAAAAGAGACCTGCTACAAGAGATAGTGAGGCGGTCAATGTATAATGTGGATCTGAACTCTGACAAGTCGATAAGCGTGAAGGGACGTGGCGCACAGTAGCGTGCGATGCCAGCGACAGGATTGACTGACCTGTGAACCTTGAGAGTAGGCTCAGAAAGCTTGCTGCCAAGAAGAGAGAGGCTAGACGCGTGTGGGACTTGACGGCAGAGAAGACACATAGGTGGTTGAACTTATCGTCCTGCAGAAGGTGGCGTTGTCAGCTTGGTTGCCCACACCTATGAAGTGACGGGTTACGCACGCATGGTAACACATATGGCATACCAGATGAGCTCCACAAGCAGAAGGGAGTGTAAGCTATGCCAGACCGCGTTCTTGTGGAGTGCGGGTGGTGGGGTGTTGGTTGCGGCTCGCACGACGTCGCAGTGGACGAGGGCGAACCTGTCGCGACTATGTCGCTCAACAGCGGGGGGCTGAACTTACAGTAACTTGCTCGTATGTGCAGAGCGTGGGTAGTAGGCATATGCTGTAGAGGGTGTTTGGAAGAGCGCTGCAAAGCGTTGAAAATTTTGTTGTGGTGGTGGTGAGTGGAAGGAAAGAAGGAGAAGGTGGGGGTTGTTTGGCTTTATATATGGGCAAGAGCGCACGGACTGGATAGGCCACGGAGAGCAATAGAGCTGGGTGACCGGCGCTTGGTTGTGCCAGTGCGAAGGAGGGCCGGACTCTCCGTGTGCAACGCCAGGCCACTCTGCAGGAGTAGGGGATAGGCTGCATCGGGAGGAGGAGCTGTAGTACCGTCAGACCAGCTATCTTAGATATGCGTGGATCCATGAATTGCAGTAGGTCTGCTTGCAGTGCGTGTAATGAGACTCTTAATTCCTCCGAGAGCACGTCTTGCCCGCGAGCCCAGTACCAGCAGGACCCTCCTCACCACACTGGGGTCATGCAGAAAACCTCGGGCAGCCTGTAGGCAGGACGAGTACTACGAAACGGAACACATGCGTTGCGAAGCTCATCAAAAACGTTCCATCGTGTGGGCTGGCATAGTTGTGGAATCACGGATTGCGGAGGTCTGGAGGGCGCCGCAAAAAAGCGCCTCCTCACTGAAGCCGTTAGGCAGATCAGAAAATAAGAGCCGGAATAGAAAGATATGGTTCTATTATATACATGGTACAGATCCTCATACATGAGTGGGAGACTGCAGGCGTGCGTTAAAACATGAGCATGTCTCCCTCTCTGCGACCTCGGGAGCGGCTCGGGCATGGGCACGCTCCATAGCCAGGACAAGGCAAGAGAGTGAGTCTCGAGGCCTCAACATTGAAAAAGGCACCAAGCAGCTAATCAAAGCTCTGGGTGTCTTTGCCGACAAATTCCATACTGTGCAGACCCTCGTTCAGCCCGTTGTCGCGTACCTCTCCTTGTGCCTCTGGGCTGAGGCATTATCACAGCGCGAGCCAGCCTCAACACCAAAGAGGTGGCAGCGCTCCCCATCTGAATTGCCCGCTACTAGGAAGCTACAGTACACCAAAAGCAGAACTCATGGGTGCCTCTACCCCGTGGAACCTGGTATACAACCGCACGAGCCATCCCAATTAGCTTGTAGAGGCTGGAGAACATGTCCAGGTATAAGCACTAGGTCTTCGTTGCACCTCGTAGTGATAAGAGCCGCAAATGACATGCTTCGCTTCCCCCTGAGTCCTCGGCGGCATCTAGAGCTTGCGCAGAACTCGCTTCTACCATCAGGTTACTGGATTGGAAGGAGGCGATACAAGAGCAGCGATCGAGAACAGACGAACGACGCACTGCAGAAGCTTTTCAAGATCCTCACAGCAGAGCAAAGCACGTGTGAATTGTAGTGACAAACTTGTATTTGGTATCCCTTCCCATATGTGTCTCCATGTGGACCCTCAGTCTATCTGACCTCCTGTGCTCCAAGAAAACCCAAGGACAGCAACCGAAGAGTAGCGCGTACTCCTTGCTGGTATCAAGTACGTTTGGAGGTCACTCCGGCGTAGAGCGTGGCGGGTAGCTAGCATGGAGCTACCATAGTGGTGGACGGGGCAGGGCCGGAAGTAGGATGACGATGACGGCAACGGCAACAGCGAGGGCCATCTTCGAAGGGAGAGGTCGTGGGAGCGGTAGAGGATTCGAGGGCGGAGCGTGGACGGAGACGGCGGGACCGGTGACGGCGCAAGAGGCCGTCACGGTTCTTGTCGTTGTGTAGATGGTAGGAAACGGCGGAGGAACATATGAGCAGACTGCTCCAGGAAGGCAATTTGAAGTGGACATCGTTTGCCGTTGATGGTGGACAAAGAAAGTGTGTGCGTGGTTGTTGAAGAGCAAATTATGTTGTGGGGGAGCTTGACGCGGAAGGGCACGAAGCCAGAACACTTATTGCAAACTTCGTCGTCCAGGCCGACGTCCAACCATCGAGTGAATCCAGTCCAACGGCTCTTGCGAAGGCGTGACGCCAGCATCATTGTCAAGCAGCGTTTCCTCCATGTTGCCTCAAACGCTAAATTACCTCCTCCCTTTCGATCAGGTCGAAGATCGAGTCCGGCAGCCACGATTTCATACCCTTACACCATCCATTACAAGGTCGCAGAGCACAGCTCCAATGGCAAGCGCCCCGCTGAGCAAGCACGTACACTGCTATTGACCCAACCGCTAACAGTCTAGGGATATTGAAGGTCCATCGCCAATTGCGTCAGGAACCTTCGATGGCCATCTCTTTCTATCGCATGCGCGTAGCACACCAACATCCCCTCGTCTCCCACGACCGCGCCCCTCGTCAATCAACTGCGTGCTGATCGAGCGCGAAACTACCGATATAGCAAGCCAGCGTCCCCGCGACCATACTCCCCGAGCTCATGACATCCTGTCCAGACACCGCAGACACAACCGTGCGCCATTACGTCGCTTGCCTGGCAATACAGACAAGCTCGTATCTGTTGAGCTCCGGGAACACGGACAGTAGACAGCGGGCGCAGTTGCATGAGGGGCAGGTCCAGATTGATAGGACATCGAGAAGCGGCTCTTATGCAATATCGTTGCTGTCTTTACCCCAATGGCCTAGGTTTTCCAGCTCGAAGTCACGCCCCGAGGCTTGGGTTTTGTGGGCAGGGCTAACATCTCCGTGGTCTTTTCTCTATAGCAGAACCGGTAAGAAAAACTCTTCCGAACGAGACAAGCTAGGTCTCTCGCAGAGAGTCTACAGCGCCCGAGGAGCATTTATCCAGGCTCATCCTCGACGGTCTTGAAGATATAGCAGCTGGTAGCTGGGCAAGGCCTGCCGCCAAATTACCTTCCGCGACTCGAGCGTGGAGGAGGCGTCTACTCGACAGGTAGAGCATGGAATGTTGACATGAGGGGAGCTTCATACTAGTCGAAAGGGACAGTACTGAAGGTACGTCGTTGAAGCCGGCGAGCATTCGTAAGATTTGAAGTCCAATTAGGCCGGCGCCAGCTAACCAGATGCAGGATGACAACTTCCCCACACTATGGACCCGCCGCTGCAATCCATTCCCGAACCTCGAGCGAACATCAACGAGAACGCTGCTACGCTGGCACGCCGACCGAACATAGCGAGCCTCGAGAGCTCATCGATGTCGAGATACATCGTGAACGTGCAGAAATTGCAAGCACGTGCAGGGTGCAGTGATACAATACCAGAGGACAGGGATGAGGCCTGGGACAATCTTCAGTGACAACCGGGACATTGCAAGAGGAAGCATCCATTAGAGACTTTGTTATCCGTACCAGTGGTAACCTTTCCTGGATATGTCGAGAATCGGATGGCTGACTGACATATCACGTGAACTCCACGTGACTATTGGGTTGCAAGGTTGCAAGATCGATGGCTGTTGGCATCCTGCATGGTCGAAGAAGCGAACAAAGCTCGAAAGAAGAGAGCTCCGAGCAGTCGTTGTAGCCTTGTGTTGTCTTGGCTCTGGCGAAACCAGCCTGCTTTCTCCTCAGGTCGACTTCTCGCAAACGGTCAAGTTGTACAGGATGGGCAGTACGACATAGCCTGGAGCAGCAGTGTCCATGCTGAGTGCACTCGAAGTGCTGGATGTTTTCGCTGATCAGCTGAGAACATGACCTCAGCTCCGTGGGCTCGCTACGCCAACGCACGACAAAGTCTAGCTCTTCCGCTCCAGAGATAGCTGGCCATACTGGTGATGATTGTACTCTGCTCTACGCTAAAATTCAACGGCACGACTCATTTCAGTCTGGGGTCCGGCCGAAGATATCTTTTGCTCAGAAGAGGGGTCGACGTTCACATTGTTGATCCGGATTCATACAATATGTGAGCATCACAGCGAGGTAGGAGAACAAGGCATGACAGGTACTAACTCTTTCTCAGACGCCTAGTGTCCTCCTATCGTTCAAAAGGTTTTGGTACTTCGAAGTTTTCGGCAAGAACGATTGTCGGTCGACATACGCTCAAGCCTGCTGGAACCACGTACCGCTGTACGTCGCGAATATTGGAAGCGAGCATCCTCATCCCCGGCTTATCACCTTCAAGTACTATCAGCCAACGTTCGCAAATTTCTACACTATACCGCGATGACAAGAGGGCAGGGTCAGAGGAATACTGATACAGGATATGTTGTTGGGTTGTCTTCATCAACATCGGACTTTTGGGTCTGAACGTTGCTCATCATGCCTGTTGCAGAAAGAAACTGAAAATGGGTATGGTACCTATTGGGAAGATGTTGAATATGCATCCATTGCGATATGGCTTGAAAGACCGGGTTTGATCAAACGTCAGCGACAATCCAGACTCAAGATCGGGTAGTTGGCTGTCAAGTGAAGTTACTCAGATGAGAGCACTATAGTGTTATCACTAGCTTCGGGACGACCATGTGATGGATCGTTAGCTCAGAGTGAAGGATCGTATATTCGGCTGAGCTTACCGGCGTCCTGAAACGGGAAACATTCGAGATCAGCAAATACGCTGGTAAGATGCCGTGTACATCCTATCGCAGTCGCCTCGTCGATCGTACCTATCCGTCCGAATCCGAATCTGATTTCAGGAGCCGTATTCACTCACATGCTAGCAACGGAAATTCTCCCCAATATCCCAGCTAGGGCTAGCGATATTGGATCTTCAAGGATTTATCGTTTTCCTGGGCACCTCCGGATGAAGTAGCAAAACTGGGTTCCAGTCGCGGTTGGAAGAACGCCTCTCCTGACGTATGGCGACGTGTCAAGAGAAATGAAAAGCAAAGCAGAGCCTCGAGCATGATCAGGGAGAAGGGATCAATTATACTGCACTGGAGAAGACTTACCGGTGTACTGTGTTACTAAGCGGCCTACTTTTTGAAAGGTTCCTGTGTATCGGGCCGTGTCCGTCATATCGCTTATGGTTTCCACAGTCAGCAGCAGAGCTTCGACTGGGCTTTTGCCTGATGGTCCGTAAGTTGTTCCTCGTACTTCGCATGAGGACAAGAGTATCACTGCTCAGAGTTTCCGACAGAATCCCTCACATCAACGGCCATCGAGGTGTGCAGAGCAGGAACTCCGTGGCAAAGGTTTCCATGGTCGGAGATGAACCAAAAGTGGAAGGGACTCACTTGTCCCCTATCCCGCTGATTGCCGCCACGACCTTCTACCATGACCCGGTCCGGTTCTGGAGAGGCAACCAGAGGCTCTCAAACCAGGCCAGGGCTCGCCGTCAGCTGCGTCCTGGAGACATCGCGAGCTCGACATCATACGTCGGCCTTCAATCGGTCCGCCTGTGATACTCGAGTCAGCAAATACACAGTTGCAAGTCGGCATCGAAATATGGTGGAAGTAGTCCTCAGACAGGTGGTGGTGTTGACATCAGAAGCGCGAAGCTTTCAGAACTCGTTGATGGTGTAATCCTTGGATTGTGGAGGCTCGGTGTTATCATGGACCTACCAGCAACAAGGTTCAGAGTCTACCGTCGTCGTTAGTTGTTGCAAGGTAGAAGACCTGCCCCAGCGTTATTCTAGGCGTCTTGCTGCTTCAGGATACATGTCCCTCGAAGAAATATCGCAGATCATGACTGAGAGGTTCGTGTTCGCTTGCGAAGCGACTCCTTCAACACCTGGGACCTTGTGGTGCCAGTATCAAAGAACCGCTGTGCTGGATCTAACAAGTCAACATTCGTATCAGCGGACATCATCCCGACATGAATTTCAGAAGCCATCGTAAATGTACGAGCACGAGCAACCAGCAGTGTCACAGCAGGCGGTCTTCTACCAAAGCCACCATGGATCTGCTCCGCGTCGGTCTTGCGCGAATGCCTTGGCATCTCACCGCTGGGATTTGAGAAGTGGTTCGAGCGGCCTGCCAAGATGGTCAAGAGCTGAGCTCTTCGAGTCCTACACCCCACAGCTCAAGGTTTTGCCTTGATCTAGGCGCTGGGCGAAGATCCATGATACAGCACCACAACCTAATGCCCCGGCTGTTGAAGGTGTCCGGTTAAGCTGAGACAGAAAGAGAATATTGGAAGTACCTGAACGAATTTTGCAATGTCGCTATCAACGGAAGACACGCGAGATCTGCGGCAAGTGTCAGCATCGTCCAACAAGTGTTCTCTCACAGAAGAGATAACCCGAAATGAAAATGTACGAGCAGCAGAGACCAAAAGGCATACTATGCGGAGGCTGCACAACTACCCCTGGAACTACTCTGTATCGATGCAGTCTTTCTTGTGACAAGGCCTAAGCCGTGCCGTTACCGGTTGCTGCTGGTTCGCATTCCACTGACTGTCGTCTCGTATCCCCACTTGACTGCGCTTCATCATTCATCTTGGCCTGGCATGCACTTCAAGAACTGAGGAACCATGGGTTCTGAAATGGGAGATGGGACCACTCGCTTCAGGCTCCATGGCCGTTGAAAGTGGTATGGAGAAGACTGAGCCTGCATGGGGCCTTGCTCACCTCTAGCACATGGTCATGATTGCCACTGTGCGCTATTCAACCATCCGGAAGCGATGATTCGGCCGCTGGTTAATGAGTCTTGGATGACCAAGAAAACCATTTTGGATATCAGCTTGTGTGCTGTCCCGAGGTCCTCGATTAGAAAACTACAGTTTCAATCAGTGGCTTGAGCGTTGATTAGTCAAAGCTCAATGAGATCCCTAAGAAGTCCAGTACCTCGGGTTCGCTGGCTACTCGACCATCATCGCCAAGGAGGGGGGTAGTACACGCAGGAGTAGGGCAACACACCTGGAAGACAAGTCTCTAAGACGCCCAGCCACCTGCAATCAGACATTATGGCTCATCTTTAAAGCATAGGGATGCTATTCCAAGTATAAGACTTTCTGGACACTCTAAATTCGGAGCTCAACATACCAAAGAAGCGGCAGGGGAGGTCGTCCGGCCTGAACATCTGTGAATACCATCAGCGCTCATGTTCAAACAAGAACTTTCAGCTCATTAATGTCTTGCAACTAACTTACTTTCGGTCCTTGATCATGGCTGAATGGTTCCTGTGGCCCTTCTCACACCATCGTCCGTTCGAAGACGTGACAGACGTCCAACCGCCGAGAAACTCTGGTTCACATAAATTTAGTGTGTATGGCACCCATGCATTGAGAATCTTCCTGGGTTCTGACGCCAGGTATGGGGCTCTCTTCACGATCGTTGCCTTGGTGCTTCATCGTTGCTGTGGCCATCATTCGAATTGGCAAAGTGCAACCTACCACATGAGCACTGGACTTGCTATCAGCCTACAAGAGTGCCTGCAGAGACTGGTCAGTCGCCGAAAACAAAATTTCACTGTCCACGCAGGAAAGAATCGTTGCAGCTCAGCTAGATCGGGTTTTTTGTCCGTTGAGCTTGCGCATCGGGAGCCGCCCTGGTGTTCTAAACCATACGTGGAGCTCTCTGCACCACTCTTTTTAGTGAAGCCTCGAAGGCTTCAGATCATCATTGCCGTTGGTTTCGATTGGCCCCGGGAAGTGCGACTCACCAGAAGTGCCTTGAAGCAACAAGAGACGAATAGGAGAACCTGCAAGCTCGTCAGCCTTAGCCCGGGAGGGAAATGGTCGTCAAAACAACTGGACAACATTGCGGCTCAGAGATCAAGTGTACTGGCAATTTGCCACGTGCCTTATGCAACAAGAACCTTCCTGGTGTTCTAAGCCAACTTTGGGGCTCTTTCCCCTTTGGATGTATCCTCACCACTGCCGTGGGTCTTCATCCGACTCAAGAGGGAGACGCACCTTACTGGATGATCCTTTGGGGCGGCGCACAGATTCAGCCGGAGTTGTTGCACTTGCCTGTTCAAATAACGACATGTCTTGAACTAGATGCGATAGTCAGTCATTGAGGTACTGATATTTGATCGGCTTGAAGTGCACAATTGTCGGCTCAGAGGTGTGTTATCGTGCATAGAGAGCCACTAAAACTTTTGGGTTCTCTGCAAGCAGCTCTCTCCTCTCATCGTTGCCAAACTCTGCGTGCAAGATTGAGAAGAATTTGACTCACTGGTCGAAATGCAGGAGCACAACTCATGACTGAAAGTAGCAGTAGAGCTCCTACCACAAGCTTGTCGACCAAATAAACAGATGTACGAGCGAGGAAAACCTGCGAGATAGCATAGCAGACCGGGCGCCCGCGCTGCCAAGGAACTTCTCTGTGTCGATCGCGTCTTCTTCTGGGGTCCGCTCTCCATCCGTTCGAAGAGCAATACATCTACACGTGGACTCTCAAGGGAGCCTGCTCATCCCATTCGAAGAAGCCCATGACGGAAGTCTTGTCCCATCCATCCCATGCTCGAGTTCTGCATTTGTCTTGGCCCTGTGCATTCCTGCCCTCTTGGACCGACGGACGGCCATGGCTGGGGGGACGATCGACGTCAAGCCCAGGTGCCGGGGCCTGAGTATGATATGGTAACGAAGGAGAACGAGGAACGTACCGTGCGATGTAGCGGCGAGCTCGAGTAGGTCTTGTGAGACTGGGTCTCTGACGATCATCAGCAACGACTCTGTTGCCATGATAAAAGACAAGAACAAGAATGTGTACAAGCACGAGGAACCAGCAGCAGCACAGCATGCGGTGCTGCCCAAGCCACCGTGGAACCACTCGGCGTAGAACCGATCTGTTTTGGTTTGGAAAAACCAAAGCCTCTTCTTGAGGGTGTTTGTCAGAGAATGCGTGCATAACTTGCCTGATGGGGTTACCATCGGACGACCGAGACTCACCGAGGCGAACCATAACGGTAGATGTTCGAAATTGAAGACCTATGATCAAGTGTCAGCAACTGTTCGGTTTTCGGGAAGGAAATGTACGAGCGCGATACACCACAGCCGTACAGTAGATCGGACAGGATCCTCAACCTAGCCATGGAACTTATCGGCGTCGACACCGGCCTAGGGAGAGAGCAAGCGCGGGCGGATAGAGAGATCTGACCTCCTGTCCGAGGCCAGGTGCCCGAGACAGACCTGGGACTCACAGATACTACATTACCCATGCAGGTGCCTGCTCACTATCGATCGACGCGGTGATGATTGTTTGTTCTGCGCCTCTATGGCTGCACGTCGGGAACGCTATGGTGAAGCGAAACCGACGGAGCGGCGGCGCCCTGGTGGGGCAAGGGGGGGGATCGGCTTACTTTATCGGCAGAAGTTGGCTCAGACCTGATTGTGGCTGCTTCCTCCAAGGCAGAAGATCAGCCCATCAAGATGACGAGAAAGAGATCTCGGGCGTGTGTGCTTGATGTGCCGCTGCGGAGGTTGCTCGTCACCGAACACCGTACGTGTGCATCGAAGTTCGAGGCCTTTTCGGGAAATAGCTCCAATGTCTGGGCGAATGTCAGCTGAGGGCTTCTCGAAGTAAAGGCCACGCTGCTTCTATACTCTGAGTTTTGGTCATTGAGCACGCACGGGCCATCCGATGAATAGGCCGTCATGTGCGAAGATTGCGGAATACAAGAAACGGTCATTGTGTGAGGCCGCGACCAGAACACGATCTTCTGGGGCTAATGGTGTTGAAATTTGCGGCAACCACTTTCCTGCAAAGATGGGTCGTCGCTCGGTTTCGCTCGAGCTGCCGTGCGGTTGGAAATGGAGGCCAGCGGCTTCACCTCGAGCACCTTACCTGGAAGCACTATCAGCATGTTGTTCAATCTCTTTTGTATGTTAATACGGAGGATGGTACATCTCTTTGGTCTGCTCCGATGCCTCCGCGACAGCGTCAGAAAAGGCGGAGGTCCTAGACCCCCAGGATCCGCCCCAAGGTGCAAGCGGCCATTGACCTGCATCCGCTCTACGCCAGTGATGCTGAGGATAAGGAAAGGTGTGGATTGCTCAATGGATTGTTCGCATGCGAGTTGCGGCGTTATGTTGCCGGCAGAGGAGCCGTCGCGCCTCGAGTGCCGCTGTCAGAGCCGACATCTCAGCACCACGACACAGCTGAGCAACATACGAGCTCGAGCTGATGCTCAAAGGCAAAGACAAGCTTCTTTGCTGTGCATATTTTCAAAGGGGTGCGGGTGACCTTACCTTGGGATGTGGGGAGAACGACAGGTCGGCGACAAAGTCATCGACAGCCAAGGGCGTAGCCCATATGGAGAAGATAAAAAAGGACGAAGAACAAGAGGTAACGAGCGAGCAGAATTATGCAGCCACCTCAAAGAGATTTTCAGGCGGTGGGGTTTGGGCGGCTGTTGGTGGTGGTGTTGTGGCGGAGGAGAAAGCGAGAGAAGGGGCAGGAGACGGAGGCCGCTCAACGAGAAAAACAAGATCGCGCACCACATTATTCACCAACAACACAAACGAAGCAAGTGCCAAGTGCTTCCCCCGCCCAGGCCACGTCGCATGATGAGCCTTCGAACACCCCATTATGCATACACAATGGCAATACTACCTGGTCATACAGATCGACTGGATGCAGGAAAGACTCCGAGCTCATATATATTCGACATGTGCAGTATCTCATATTCCCACTCCGCTCCAGTATCGGCCTAGTTATCATCCCCTCGCGGCCGCAGAAGCACCACCGAACCTCCATAAACCAAATGTTCTATAGACATACCGCTGATAGCCGTCATACCCGACCCACGACCCCCCTCTCACTTCTCATGGCTCGGACCAATCCATATGATATACCTGAGGCCTCTTAACGACAAGAGCAGGAACAATATGGCTGCCGACCTACCTGCTGGACATAGAACGGAGAGCTACGCCGGTGCGTACACGCCGCTTCGAAAGGATCCGCTTACACCACGGAGGGGGCAAGATAAGGGCAAAATACCTTTGGATCTGAATTACTCAACGCGGCCGGCGACTGGGTCCCGTCTGGAGCTCCCGGTCAAACATTGCGTCGAATTCGTCGCTACGCCTTCGACCTATCCCACAGGAGTTAGCCAGTTCCACATAGGGATATAGAACACATACCCTTGGAACGGCGAGTGCGTGGATTTGGCATGATGCAGGGGCTTTGGGATTGAATCTGAGAAATTTGGGCAGGCTGGGAAGACAGCGTTGACTGTGACGAGCTCACACGGGGTGAGGCGCGAAGACGCTTCGATGGCGCATTCTCCGAAGCACCACCTCCCGGCCCCTTCCGCTTTTTCGTTGGACTGTGTACACTTGGACGAGATATTCTGGATGGTGTACCAGCAAGCGACTCTGCAGACGGATTGCTGTAATTACCATATGTCTTTTGATTGGACACAGGGCGATGGACATAGTCGGGTGAGCTGGATACGGTGTTTCCAAATTGAGCTTCGTCTCCAGTTCGTGCGCTCTTCGCCGGGATACGAAGTCCTGCATTCGCGGGAGACCGATAGTTCTTTGTGGAAGATACAGTAGGTGTGGCTGGTGGAAGCATCCTGGAGCCGGTATTTGCCTGCGACTTGGGACGGTCTTGAGGCAGAGAAGACGCTCCGTGTAGAGAATGGCGAGAAGAGCGATGTGGTGTCCCGTGGTATTGATCCCCTCGCGGACCCTCCTCAAGCTTGAAGCGTCCGTAACCATTGCCAAGGCTGACAGGTACAGTGCCTTGCTCGAGTGGATCCATGTCAATCAAATCGTCAGACGATAGAGGATCAGAGAGTACACTAGACGAAGTCTCCGCTGTTCTGGGCCTGGTCATGGCCTTCATGCTGTGATCGAAAGCCCCTGCGGAACAGACTAGCGCACGCTGCGGCTCTTGAGACTCGTCTCCAGCAGGTTCTATGGATGAGATGCCATTCTCGTCGAGCATCTCCCGAGCACCAAACTCATTCGTAACTGCAGCATGGATAAAACCTCTGTGGGCATTACCTTCTTCTGCATCGTGATGGACGTCTAACACGGCGTTAGGTAGTCGCAAAAGCGGTGTTGACTGGGTGTGCGAGGAATCTGCAACGTTCAGGACCGTCAAGTTCCCCCGGTTAGGCTTTTTCCTCGCCTTCGTCACTCTAGTCTCGAAAGGCTCCTCGTGACATGCACCCACGTCTGCGACGGAGTGTGGCCGCTGTGGTTGAGACCCGACCGCATGCATCGAAGACGATTCTTGGAGTCGTGGGTCCCGTACGAACAGCTCGTGTTGGGGCTTCCTGTGTATTCCCTGCCGGAAGCTCTCTTGATTCTGAGCCTCCTGAACGAGCAATTCAAACTTCTTCAAGGTAGCCTCCTTGTGGGCCTCAAGCTCACGACTCTTGTGCTCTGCAGTCTTCTCTGCCGCTTTCAAGGCTGTTTCAGTTTGGCTAATGCGTCGCTTAAGTTCGTTAGACCTGCCAGCGTAATCCTCTTCAGCCTTTTTTGACTTCTCGATATAGTCGGCTTTTGTGCGTCGCAGCTCATCGTTCTTGACTTCCAAGGATGCTTGCAATTTCGCCAATTCGAGCTGTAGGCCCTCCTTCTCGGAGGAGTACACCGCTTGAGCTTCGCTCAACTTGATCTCAGTAGCGCGAGAACGTCCCAGTTTGAATTCCAACTCTTGCTTCTCTTCGTGTAGATTTTCCAGTCGATGTTGCAAGCTATCCAACGCATCCATGTCTTTCCGACGTGTGTTTTCTCGAGCATCCATTTCCTTCCTCAAAGTTTTCACCTTGGATTGCTCCGCAGAAATCTGTAGCGCCAATTGATCCTTATCCTTCCGCATCACTTCTGTACTGCTTTGCAATTGTTTCACTGATGCAGCGCTCTTCTCCTGTGCCCTGTGCGCGGTACCGATCTTCTCTTTGAGATCTGCAATAGTTGACACATGTTCATTGAGTTGGTTCTTGATTTGGTGCTTCTCTCGAGAAAGATCTGCTGCTTCGTTGACCAGACGTGTAAGCTCCGCCTGGGTGTTCTTGAGATCTTCCTCCTTGGAGCGTTGCGCTTCCGACGCTTGCGCCATCCGTTGTTTGAGGGTTATGAGCTGAGAAGACATCAAAGCCGCCTCATCAGTAGCCGATTGAGCCTCGTCCGATTTCTCTGTAAGTCGTCTCTTAAGGTCCGCAAGCTCGGGAGCCAAAGAAGATGCTTCTTGGGCAGCCGATTGAGCCTTCTGCAAATCTTTCTTCATGTGGATGTTTGCACCACGCACCTTTTCAGCTTCGGAAGCCAGTTCGCGGATCTTGCTTTCGGCGTGGCTTAGATCACCGGCCAACTTATCCTTCTCGATTTGGGACTCTCGAAGAAGGCCAATCTTAGCAGCTCTTTCCTGTGTGATCTTGTTGATGTATACCTGATATGAGGCCTCTTTCTCATCCAGAGTCGCCTGTCATATCATGTCAGGTCAATCCCATGCTCTGCAAGAACCCGTACCTTTATAATGGACATTTCCATTGCTTGATCCTCCAGTCTTTGTTGAACACGACCGAGCTCAGTGAGCTCTCCTCGTAAATCTTCCCTGGCTTTCTCGAGCTGTTGTCGAAGATTTCCTGCCTCTTCTTCAATTTGAGCGGAGTCACTGTCGTGATTGCACGACTTCCCTTTCCAGGCCTCAAGCTCAGACTCTAGAAAAGAGCATCGAGCTTTCGCATCCGCCTCTTGCTGCCGGGAGCTACGTATCGCCCCCTCGAGCTTCGCGCACTGTTCCTTTTGCACTTCCAACTGCTGGAGGAAGTGCTCTTTGGACTGCTGCGTTTTTTGACATTCTTCAGATACATCCTCATTTCTCAAGACATCCTCACGTAGCGTAGCAAGCTGGTCTCCAATGTAGGCTCGAATATCTTCGGTAGGATCCTGGATCTTCTCCACGGACCGAGTGATGTCGCTCATCTTGGAGCCAATGCTACGGATAATGTTAGTCAGTAGCCATAGCACTGACGAAGGCAACCTACCTTTCATGGATGAACCGCAGCATGGCTTCCGCTTTCCGTACGTCGTGTATGGTAAGTGCTGGATTAGCTTGAAGGCTACGAAGGGCGTCTAAACATTCTTTCAGACGGACGTCCCGCTCTTTTTCTGCCGAAGTGTCATCCAAAGAGCGTTGAACTTTACCCACCTTCTCCAATATGACTGTTTGGTTCTCATCCAGACTAGCCTGTATGGCTTGAACAGCAGGCAAGATTTGTTGCTCAAAATTCAAACTCTTCTTCTTTTCCTCATCATAATCGGCAGTCAGCTTGTGCAGTTGCTTGCTGACAGCAAGGTACTTGTTTTCGGAAGACATGAGCTGGCTGAAGCAGTCGTTCATCGCGGCTCTCATGTGTCGCTGGCTGGAGCTCAAAGCGTCGACGGTCTTTACGAATTCACGCTTCAGCACTGATCTCTCTTGTTCAGGTTCGTGAATTGAATCCCTCACAAGCCTGTCGCACGTCTTGCGGTGGGCTTCGGCTTGGCTCTTGAGCCTAGCGTAGTCGCCTTCCATGCCTTTCACATACTTCTGCAACTGAGTGGTCGACTCGGATAACTTCTGTACCCTACCGTGAAGGCCATCGTTTCGAGCCTGTAGATTTTGGATGAAGTTATTCTGTTGGCCAATGGTCTCCCGTAATGAAGCGACAGCATCATCATGGGCTTTTGCATTGGTGTCAACAATATTGCGCGCCTTAGTATCGCCAGCACGAAGACACATGGCCATCATGTTCAGTATGACTTCATTATCAGGAGACGTAGGGAGAGTCGTCCCGTGGTCGAGATTCCTCAAGTCTGGAGGTGTTGATGGGCCCTTCGTGCGCTTCTTGGTTCGCAATTTGCTGACGCGGTTGGACGAGTCTCGGCCCATTTTCTCGTGGAGCATGGAATCGTGGACTTGCTGCGGTTGGGACAAGTGGTTAGATCCGTTATGAGCTTCAGAGACATTGCTTTGGGCTTGAGAGTGAGAAGGGCTGGCACGGGCAGCAGAAGCCTCTGGTTGGGCCAAGTCTTGGATGTCGCTCGTCGGACCATGAGCTTCTTTGAAGTTCAAAGTCGCCTCCGTTATGCTGTCATGATCATGCCACACCGGTTGGATGCCTTCATTACCGGAAGTCTCGTGCATGACAGTACGGTTCTCTGCCTCCAGATGCCTACGTGCGACAGTCTGGGATTTACTGACGCAGCGGGTATCATGATGTCCTGAGCCATTCTCCGTGTCCCCATCATGGCCACTCGATACAGCATGCGCGGGTGGGCTGTTTTGAGGTTCGAAGGACATGGTCTTATCGTTGGGCCGTAAAGGTGTTTGGCCAGGTGTCGCTTCCATAGCTTCTACGGGAAGTATGGTCATTGAGTAGTCTTGAGATTGAGAAGTTTCATGATCGTTTCTTGCGTTATGCAAAGCTATAGGTGCGGCTGCAGAATGGTGGGACTGAGGTGATTCCTCTGCCATTGCGTACTCGTCCCTCGGAATAGACGCCTGTTTCTCTTGCGATTCCGGACACACCTGGTCCTTTTTGGTCGTAGGGGTATGCTCTGAGGTAGCAAGATCATGGTGCTGGGAATCCAGCGGCCAAGCGGCGGTGGCAACCATAGCAGTGGCATCAGTGGGGCGCAGCTTCGATTTCCGTCCCTTCTTCGTCTTCTTTCCCTTAGCACGGCGTTCGGAACGCAACCCCTCGGCTGGGCGATCATTTTGAGCTGGATGATGTTCGGTACTGGCAAGCGGAGTTAGTCAATGTGGACAAGACGTACAAATCACTTCAGGAAACTTTCACATACATGAGATCACCAACGGGCTGCTTGAAAGCTGCAGATGCGGGGTCCACACCTGATGCAGCAGTTGTGTCTATCTCAAGAGGCACGAATGAAGCCTGCACCGCCTGAGAGCCTTGATGGACTGGATTATTAGAATGCACGACAGACATTTCAGGGAACTGCTCAAGTTCCTTAGGTTCTGCAAGAAATTAGCTTAGTGCCTTATGTAGTACATTACATCCATACCATTCGCTGAAATCCCATCGACATGCCGAGAAGCAGTGCTCTGGGTTGTAGAAGCAGACGGTTTCGGAGTAAACGTCGCGTTCTCATGTGTGCCCAATGTGAGAGGCACTTGCCGCGCAGGTCTAGTGACGAAACTTGGACTTGCGAATGAGAAAGCAGTTCCTTGTACCTCTTTCGGCCTCTCGAGTTGCTTGACTACAAACGTGGAGTCTACTGTTAATCCGGTTTTCTTCGAAAGCCCGCAACGCGAGAGAAGAGCTTCGTCTGCCGTGTTCGGCTGCTCTGAGCTCTGCCTCCAGATATTTCCACGGTCGTGCTCGGAGCCATTGGGAATATACGCGGGTTGTGGGTCATACTGTGTCTCAAGAACGACAGTGTCACTATCGGGTACCTGAACGACACTCTCATTGACGACACGCTCATTGTCGCTAGAGTCAGGGATGATTTCGTTTCGCAGTTGTGATGGACGATGGGAGCTGACTGGCTGCTTCCCTTTTCTGTCAGACATCGCGTCTGCGGGGTGGTGGGTGTCCGAGTCACCAGCGGGCTTCGATGTCGGCAATAGCAGCCTCACGGGATAAATTCAGGTAATGAGTGAGACCGGAGGAGTCGGAATAGGGAGAATAGTGAGGTTGGGTCGTGAAGGATGGATGGACGGGTGAGAGGAGTGGCTGCCATCCTGAGCACCTTCCACAGACGACGAGGAAGTCGCGGTTACCGTTACTGCGACCCGGTGGTCGGATATTTACACAGTGTACTGACCAATGTAAGAGGTGCCTACAACATTTCTGAATATCAATGTATTGTTCAGCTCTGCCCGGTCATGTTGCGGTCATTGCGATGTGCAGTCATTCAGCGAGCCTTTGGTATAGCCACAATGCGCGTCCTTTTGCCCCATGGGAGGCTATGTAAATAGAAAGGCACTGAAGCTTAATAGTTAGACGTGAATGTATTACCTACCTATGGGTAGCCACAAATGTTTTGCACCGCACCGCATTTTGCGGAGACGTTGAGAGTCGGTTGTTTCGGAAAACACGCGAAGGTGAGGATTTACAGCAAATGAGACGGGTAAGATCTTGTAGCCGTTGATTCATCCTAACATTGGTTGCCTTGCGGCCTTGTGTGTGAAATAGTATTCCTCAGAAGCGCATCTATGGTTCGAACTAGCGTAGCGGCCTAGACGCAGTATCAGTACATGTGTAAGGTCGATAGCAGCCGTATGGTTTGGTTCTGGCTGTATAACATATGCGTCGATATCTCTTCGCCCAACATCTTTTCTTCTGCGTTACCCTCTACTCATCGCATACGGTCGGTGGCTTCCGGGGACGGGCCAACGATGGTTGAAAGCGTTTGAAGGCAAGCCAAGATAGTGAAAGCGGCAGGCGTGACGTGCGCGCAGGGGCCTTGGCAGCCTGTTGGGTGCTCTTATCTAAATAAACCTTCTGACATATCGCGCGTTCCCAAATACCACCACTCTCCTTCTAATCACACGAGTATGGACGGGAGACTCACTTTGCCAGACGAGGCCTCGATGTCGAAAGCAACCACCAAAAGCGAACCTGCGAACAAAATGGCCAACAGGTCATTCGATTTCTTCTCGCTCCCAGTGGAGCTTCGTGTACTGGTTTACCAAGCCTATCTGGACATCGAAGTTCCACGAGTAACCCACCTTCCAGCGCAACCGGATCGCTATGTGCCTCTTCACTTCGGCATCGGTCACCCCAAAAACTCAGATGCAGCCGTGGGCCCTCTCCTGAGTATCTGTTACGCCTTCGACGATTATTCTGTTGAACCTTTCAGCGAGGTTATGCGTTTGGCCGGACTCAATTCACCTTATCAGCCAAGCGGAGTCTACCGAATTGTTCTGACGGGTAAGCCCTTGCCCGCACCTCCTGGATTCATGTACAACGGCATCTCCGAAATTATCCACAATGGCGGCGTCATGGATTCCATCCGAGAGGTAGACGTCCTTTCCCATTTGGAACCGGGCTCTGTTGTCAATCCTCAGGACTGGCTCGCTGGTGTAACACTCTGTCCAAATGTCCAAACTCTCAACATCGTCTTCAAGCCCAGGGCCATGATGGGCAAGTCGAAGCCGAGAATGCTAAACAATCGACCGAAAGGCGCTGTCCCGCTTCTCGAAGATCGTCTGGCGCAATATCACGCTCGCGACCTGCATCGCTACGTTGGTGTGCTTGAAGACCCTTCGAGAATGGTCAACGCCATGACATACGGCGATCTCAAACTGTTCCAAGAGTACCATACACTGGTTGAAGAATATGGCGCAGACTTTGAGACCAAGCCCGAGTTCAGCAACCCCAAGGGCGACCATGAATTTCATCTGCTCTCAGTCGAACAAATAGTGGAGCGGTTCCGTCTGCGTGAGCTTCTCAAATGCCGCCAGCTCAAAGTTGCTTGCCTCAAATACTCCCTGGGATGTTCTTGTTCTCGTCCGAATTGTTCCTATGCCAATTTTGGCGTTGGACCAGTTCGAGCTCAGGAAGGCAGTGTGCGCGAGGTCACAGTGGATGCTTTCCAGGAACTGATGGGAAAGGTGGCATTCTGGTTGCAGAATGAATTTGCGACGAAGAATCGGCAATGGGTCTTTGTGCAATCTCTGAAGATAGCTCAAAAGAAGCCGTCGAATTTTTACTACAAGCAGGCATAGCTGTCTGGGATGCAGTTGTTTCGGCTAGGGGCCACTCAACACCCCACACCTGGCTGGGACGATTGGATGTGTCCGGCGGATGCAGGAAACTCGGGCTCTTTTCCTTGGACCTACTGGAAAGGAGTCTGAAATGACCGTGCATCAACGGTGCTTGTTGGCAATGCGCCAACTTCCGGTAATGGGTTTGCCTGAGGGCCACTGTAGCTTCCACGATGTACTTCATCTGCGTGCGTTTCGAAGAATTAAAAAGCCTTGATTCCTATTAGAAGCCCATTCCTGTAGTGTTCTCAAACATCTGATCAGCGTGTTATCTCTTGCCACAATCGTGCTTGTATGCCCACGAGTCAGCTCATTCATTTCGCAGCCGACTGATTCACCCAGCATCCATGACAACTGCGCCGCCATGTGTCCGACCCTCGCTGCATCTCCTGCAAATAAATCGCCTCGTCCCGTCGTCCCACGTTCAAGTCTCGGCTCTTCCCCTGTCGGCAAAACAGCAGCCCTGGCGGCGCTTACCCACGAACCAACAGCCAATCAGACGCGCTAACCCACCCCTGCCGCTGCACTGTGATTCTCCCGCCTCAACACCATGTCCTGGATACGCGCCCGCCTGCACCAATCCGCATCGAATATCACACCAAGCCCTCAGCATTGTGAACCCAGCGCTCACATTTAGAATGCCTGCTGCCGGCAGACTACGCGATCCGTCACAATGGCAGCATGGCTAACCGCCCACGCAGCACCCGTCGCGGGGTAGGGCATGTGGATGGGGCGACAATATAGAGGCGCCTGCTCGCTGATGTGAGGACACTCGCTCTCCCGCACACAAGGCACACGATTGTGGTGTGCACTCGTACCACCGGACCCCATATCCATCTCGTATACTCCATACTGCACCACCCTCTACCGAGTCATCATGGCCAGGGCTTCCGCTGCATACTGGCTGCTGTCCCTCCTTGTGCTTGCACAGAAGGTCGTCGCCCAAGATCCGACGGCAACGCAGAACACAGATACCGCGGCTCACACGCCGAATGCAGGGTACAATGGCGGCGACGACAACCCATTGGACCCTAGTGATGCGGGAGCTGCGGGTGCTCAGAATGGCGGCTTCTCGCTCTCGAAAGGTGGACTGGCGGCCATTATCGTCGTGATCAGCGTCGTAGTCGTTGTTGGAGGTGAGACCATCGTTGCATCCGTTCTTTGGACGCAAGTATTAACATCCCATGCAGTCGCTTCCGCCGTCCTCTTCTGGCTCGCAAAGAAACGGCAATGGGACGTCCGCCAGTCTCTGCGGCGTGCGTCTCGCCGTATCACAGGCCGCTCGACCGCCGATTTGTCTGCTGCAAAACGCCAGAACCGTCGGACAGGTGTTCGTCTTGACTCGCCTCCCGCAGGGCGACGGAACAGACCCGGCCCGGAGAAAGACCTTGAGAAGGGACTGTCGGAGAACCCACAACACGGCACGACAACGACGAAGATTACCAGCACGTTTGATTTGGATACCCCGACGCCCAAGGCTGGCTGGAAAATGAAGATGCCGGGGGGAAAGAAGTGAGCGAGGACCGTCTACCCATCTCTGTCTTTACTGTTCCGAGACGACGTGAAGTAGCCCGGTAAGCTGCGCCGTCGAGTCCGGAAACTTGACCACGGCGGGCTCGCTTCCTGCTGTACGGCAGCATCGTCCATGTGCATCGCAACCCGCTTCCGCGAAGGAAGTTCGATCCACTAATGAGTAGCGGATCAAGATATTGTACCTGTTATGACCCTGGTCACCTGGCTGTTGAAGCGGGGACGCCGCGACGCGATATATTCTGTACATTTGTTAGAGCACGTTGATATCCATTTGAATTTTATTCGGCCACACGGCTAGCTTCCACAACAATTCGCTCGACTGTATGCTCTTGCTGCTTGCACCTCGCCCCCAGTGTCATTGGAATAAGGCCAGGCATCTCGGGTGTCGGACGTCGCGTTTCATTTCGCGCTTTCGCTGATGCTCATTAGATACGACGTCAAACGAAACCGCTCCCGCGTCACCAGCCGCTAAGGCACACTTGTCGATCAACTCTATCGAACAACTCTAACCGCATTGTTGGAACCTTTGACCGACATCTAGAATCTAGATTTATGGCGTAGTCGAGCTCCGATGCGATGACACTACATGCGGCACAGTCTCGCTTCGCTTTGAACTACGAGCGTACCACTCGCGATGCTCCGCATCGCATTCCTGAACCGGTATAGCGCTTACGCTGGAATTGGAACATGCAGCGTGTAAGACGAACTCGTTCACTAGCCACATGAAGATAGCTGCAGGAAGTACTTTGTGCCGCATTCTACGCCGCTGAATCGTGGCGTAGTCTTTTATAAACCTTTTGTGCACTTTCTGCGGTCGTGACTTGGTCTCGCCAACTGCCACCACAACACAGCGGCGTACGCAGACATACAACATGGATAATAGCGGAACAAAGGTTGCGATCGTAGGGGCGGGTATACTATACTTCTTCCCTAAAGCTAGGAGGTGGGATTGACGAGGATACAGGTCCCGCGGGCATGGTAGCAATGAAGGAGTTCAGGGACCTTGGATTCGACGTCACAGTGTTTGAGAAGAGAAGCGATGTTGGCGGCGTCTGGACGTGGACTGAGGATGCAGACTCTACGACGGCGCTGAAAGAGACGAAGCTGTGTAACAATAAGTACTCGGTAAGTTACCTATTCATTAAACTGGCGATGAGAGCTGATCAGCTCGCCCGCAGGTTGCGTTACCCGACTATCCACTACCTAAAGGTACACAGACTCTCACATAAATTAGATCAAAGACACTCACGCTCAATATTAGGTTTCCCATGGACAGTCGCCGCCCCCGACCTAGGTTCTTACCTAAGCTCCTACGCCAAACACTTCGATCTTTACCGCAACATCCACTTCAACAAGACCGTCACAAACCTCACAAGAGACCACACCCACCAAAAGTGGCAACTTACCTTTTCCGACGCACTTTCCACTCCCCTGTCCTTTGACAAGATTGTCTGGTGTACAGGCGGCTTCGTAAAGCCAAAACGCCTCATTCTCCCCGGTCAAGAAAGCTTCAAAGGCCGCATCCTGCATTCCTCACAAGCACGCGACCTCTCGGCATTCAAAGACCAGAATGTCGTCGTCCTGGGCATCGGCAATACAGCCGCCGATGTCGCTAACGCACTCGTCCAGCATGGCGCAGGCAAGATCTACTTCTCGCACCGGCGCGGCGCGAAGATCCTACGGCCTTGCGACCCAAAAACTGGCGTACCGTCAGATGTGATGCTGACGACCAGTCTAGTGCCTATCACCTGGATGCTGCAAAAGCACTGCCCCGCCGTATACGGCTGGATGATGGACAGCGCCGTGGCGCAAAACTTCAAAGACAGCTGGGGCGAGAACAAACCCGAGTGGGGGCTTGTAGACTCGCCTGGTATGGGCGACGGCCAGCACGTCGTGGTATGCAGCCAGGATCTCGTTCCTAACATCCAGAATGGAAGCATACTTTCAGTGCCGGGCATCAAAGCTCTCGCCGGCCCAAACACTGTAGAGTTTGACAACGGACAAGTGGCTGAAGGCATCGACGCCATCATCTTATGCATAGGCTACGCCGACGACATGGACATCCTGAAAGAAGCTATTGAGTTCACTCCCGCGCAAAGCGACACCCCAGCACTGCCAGGCCTGTATATGAATATCTTCCCGCCCAAATACGCGGATTCCTTCGCACACCTATCCCTCACGCACCTTTTCGGCCCCCAAATCCCCGGCCGCGTCCTCGCTGCGCTCGCCTTGCCACAGATTTGGGCCGGTCGCTCTCCCCTCCCGCCCCTCTCTATAATGTCCACCTGGATCACCACCCACCAAACCTGGCTCACGCAGCGCATCGCAAAAGCCGGGCCCAACGGCAACGGCTACCAAGAAGTCCACAACGGCGACTGGAGTTACTTTCTGCACGAGGCGGCGGGAACAGGGTTGTATGAGTACGTGGGGTGGGGATGGAGGGCGTGGGGCTTGTGGTGGAGAGATAGGGAGCTGTATCGTGCGATAAGTAACTTGCCGATATGTACTTATAGTTATAGGGTGTTTGATATGGGGAAGAGGAGACCATGGGAGGGGGCGAGGCAGGCGCTGATTGAGGCTTGGAGGGAGTTGGAGGATTTGAAGAAGGCAGGGGGGAAGAAAGATAAGTAGGATTAAAGGAGGTTAGTAGGGTGAGCGTGCAGGGGACATGTGTACTGACTATACTTCGAGAGAAAGGAGGCCTGGCTGTATCGATAGGCCTTGCACTTGTACATCGCTATAAGCATAGCTATGGCTTTCCCGTGCAATCGCAATCGGAGGACATGCGCAAACCAAACTCGACCGAATATCCCCATCTCTTGGATCAATGTGACCTCATTGCGACTCACCTGCGCCTAGAGACGACACGTGTATCGACGAACAGCCTCCGAAATGTGGATCTTTCCCTTATTGACGACTTTGTATAACTCTCGGTGGTCATTTCACCTAGATGACGTTTCCTCTTGTGATGACGGACGCCTGCCCAGCCGCCCAGACCGATCAAAATAACGCCCAGGAGCACCCCAACGAGGCTTCCAATAAGGACGCTAGAGGCACCTTTGCCAGTACCTGCACCTCCACTTGGCCCGCTCGGGTTTGGAAACGTATCAGAAATGATCTTGGGCAATGTTTGTTTTGTGCTGGTCAATACAGGCTCACACATGTTCGTGATATTCGTTGCCTGCACGGAGGATCTTGTGAGCTAAAGTGCGCATTCATGGGTGACGAGTGCATACCGCATCACCAGAAGTTAAACATAGCGTTAGTAAAGTCAGCTGATTGGCCGTCTTCGCTATTTGTAACGCCTCGTTCGCCTTGTCGTTGGCTAGGTTCGCCTCGTCCACCGATTTGACAGCGAAAATGCCGAAGGAAATGGCTACTGCAAATGCGGCGATTTGGAGTACAAGATTGACGACAAATTGAGCGATGGGCGGTCGTAACTCGGATTCTGAGATCGTGTCGCCTGTTTGTTGGGTTTGGGGTTTGTGTTCTTTACTTGGCAGGATCGACTCATGAGGGGCAGCTTCTGGTGGTGTTTTGGGAGCTACTTTGTGAGGTACGTTCGGACGAGGTGGTGGAGTGTTGGGTAGCGCCATGATGTAGGCACGCTGGTCATAGGTGTTGATACTCTCAAGAATAAGTCAAGCTTATGAATACTCATGACTTTGTTGATCTAAAGGTCAGAAGACGCTGCACAGGGCGGAGCCAGGCTGAATGTGCGGCTGAAGCGCCAAGTACACACTTACACGCACGAAGTGGCTGTGTCGTATTAGAGTTTGTCTAGCTGTCGTCAGGTAGGAGGCGTGTCGGGCTCTTAGCGGTGATCAATGTGCACTATATTCATTCGAGTGTAAGTAATGCGACGGGAGACAAGTCGCACTTCTAACTATAAAGGAGCTACGGTGCCGGAGCCAACGGTAGGTACCTTCGAGTTCGACAGGTGGTTCGAGAACAGAAAGAAATAAACAAACTCCATAATAACGGGAAGCCAAGTTGCGACGGCCAATATCTGTCCAAAATTCCATTCCGTATCCCTGTCAATACCGCCGGCGTCGTGCATCGCTTCGGTGCGCAGAAACCAGAGCCAGGTCAGCTGGATTAGCATCATGGCGACACTAAGCGATCGAATCGTGAGGTTGACCCATTTTCTCGTGTTCAGAGAGGTGGTTCGCTGACTGGATGGTGCTGTTCCGGACGGTTGCTGTCGTTGGTTTGAGGAAGGGTTTGGCCGTGGTTTGCCAGCTCTTCTCCTAAGCCAGCGTCTCCCACCCAGGGCCGCGATTCCCACAAGGGGTACCATCAACATCAGTATTACCAAGGCTTTCACATACCTTGGCGCGAACAAGTACACGTCGTGACTGAGCCTGACATCAAAGCTTCCGTTTTCTCCACCAAACTCGAAATCCGGGTCCGTGGTCCTGATTCCTTTGAAGAAGATGTACCACGCCGTCACCAGACAGAAGAGATACAAAACCGCGCCGAGAACCCTGCGAAAGCCGTTCCTTCCTTCCCATCCTGTCCGGATTTGGTCCGGCGTCATTGCTTTGCTCTTCCAGTCTGGTAACAACGTGTGCGTTGCTAGAACAGGGAAAATAGAGAATGTAGGCGTGAGTATGAGAAGCTCGTTCATATAGATGTCAACAAGCGATTTCTTGAGGTTATGAGTCGTAAATATGACTATAGCGGCTGTGACGATGGAGTAAGAGAGGATGGTAGCAGTCGCGTAGAGTGAGTGGATCGAGCACATTGTTGCAGTATGTAGTCTAGACAGAAAGCATGCATGGGAGCGTCTCAGACGGCCCTGAGCACTCGACGTAGGCGGTGGGGAGAAGTAGTGTGCGATGAGGTAGATCAGAACAAGGTTCGCTTCGATCGAGTATGATATCATGACCTAGGGTATGAAGCATCAGTTGGTGCTTGTTAATTGAACAAGCGGGTTGCGAGTTGAGATTGAAGAGAAGGAAGAAGAGAGATAGATCGTACACCTGGGCCTGCGATATCTGGATCACCCGCGGTGAGCAGTTCTTTCCTCAAGAACTCAGCGCACCTGCCCCTTGGCAACTGCAGCATTTGTTGATAATGCCTGTCAGCATGCACGGCCGTAATGTTCCCAGATATCCTGGTGGCATTCGCGCAGAACGATAGATTCCCAGAGCAGTACCAGTGGTTGAATTGGCATGTTGTAGGACGCACATTGTAGGTAGCATTCTTGGTAAGTGAGCCAACAAGGTACGTCCGCGCATCACCCAAGTCCAGTCTGCAGTAGTCCAGCTGCTTCTCTATTAGGTGACTTGTCAGTGAAATGCACTGGAAACAGCAGTGAGGCAAAGTTTGCAAGCGTGGGAGAGGCTCACTCATGCGCCATGGCTTGACGTACTTGTTGTACGCAACACACTGACGTTTCGCGTCGAACTCGTTGAGATCTGGTTGCCAGTCACCTACCACCCAATCGCCTTGGTTGTTTTCGTCGCATGAGTCGAGGTCGATGTCAGCGCAAATAGTCATTTCGGCAAACTTGACTGAAATGATCAATGTATCTTCAATAATAGTGCATTTGGGAAACTTGGTCTGTCAAGCTTTGAAAAAGCGATACTGGAATATATCCATCTCACGGCTCAACAAACAGGAAATCGGAAGCTCTCGGCGTGCCGTCATAATGCTATGAGCACCATACAGCCATGGTAGAATTACGAGGCTGTCTAGATAAGCTGTCAGCCAATGCGGGGAAATGTTGGGGTCCAAAGTGCTCGAAGTTTATTCGTATCGTAATATTCAGCCTTGCGGGTGTAGCCACTGGGTAGCCACTGATGCCATTCTGCCGATCTAACTACTGTCTCGGTGATACTTTCCCTCGTGCATAGTCAGCCTTGCAACTCAGTTACTTATCTCTCAGCCTCGACCAAGGATATTGGCATTGCAGCGTTACGAGGAAGTACTTATAGATAAGAACCTCGTAGGATGCGTATTTGTCCAACTCAAGGTATAAACGGGAGGTGCTGTGCCGCATCTCTGTGTAGTCGACTCACAAAAATGTTCAGTAAGAGCGCAACTGGAGTTAGCTGTAACAGATCGATAGATAGCTCCAAAATTGATCAAATGCAAAGGAGAAGACTGCGCAGAACACTCATAGTGCAGATGAAGTAATATCGTGAATTCGTGTTGTCCGTAGCAAGAGGTATATGGACAAACAAGTCGCAAGAGAATTATCTTCACCAACCACTCCAATATCACAAGCCTAAAGCAGCTCTGTGCCATCTGACATTTGAAACCTCCTCATGCATAATGTGATCCAATAAACTCCAAGCCCTTCGCAAAGTGCATCCTATCGCTCACTCGAATTTCGTATGTATGCCGTGTCCAAATCATCCTGGACCGAATCGCCTCGCGTAGGTCCCGTTGCCGTGCGCATCTGTCTTCACATGACGGTGCACGGTATGACGCAGCAACTGCAGTCGTCGCCGCAATAGCACGGCAGCTTCACGGGTCCCGATTTCGCGATCGAGGAGGCGGTAGAGGAAACGGAGCCCTTCGTCGAGGCAGGCATCCTGGCGAGTTTGAGGGCAAAGGAGTTGCGCTTGAATGAGAGTAGGCAGGCGGTCCTAAGTGCGAGGTCTCGATCAGCGTTCAGCTCGACTCAGGAGGTGGATCGAATTCCTCTCGAGGGTGTCGAATAGGGATATGAGCGTACCGTGAATGATATTATGCCAAGTGGGACCGAGAAATAGGATTTGTTCAAAGCCGGAGTTGAGGAAGTGTAGTTGCAGCAAACAGGGTGATAAATACGCCGCATCACCATGCGGTCGTCTTGGACTCTTGGTAGGCTAGCCCGCGACAGCTTGGCGCGGACGCGGGTGGTGACGTACACGGTGGCAGTGCATCGTGGCGTTCCTCGGCACTAGTGGCCATCAAAGAACCCATGAACCACCTGGGCAGGTCGGAAAACACGTGGGATAGTGTGCACCTGGGCACAAAACCAAAAAGATATTCCAGAGAGAATGATCTCATTCTGTACCGATCTAAACTCTATATATGAAAAATCCCATCCAAATTGCAAAGGGTATCGACGGCCGTGCCAATCGCTACATAATAACTTCCAATCTAAAGATCCTACACATCCCTCCACGTGGGCTCACTGCGTTCGTAGGGAGTCTTCACCGCTGAGATGCGTTAGCGAGAGGTGATCGTAAGACATGAGAGTGACTGACCATGCGAATCGCCGAACGGATCATCGTCATCCTCCTCAGGCTCAATAGGTTGCTTGCTAGGTGGTGGCATAGGAATACTGGCTGGCCTCGGCGGTTTGGCTGGCGGTGCTTCCTCCATGCTCAAGCCAGCCATTGACGAGCTAGGTGCCGATGAGTCCTCATTGTCGCTGTCGCTGTCGTCGTCTATGCTCTTGTCCATGATCTCATATGCCATTAGGGCTTTTACAAGCTCATCATTCGCGTTCAATAAGCTGCCAATGTACTGCTCCGATTCCACGAGCTGGATGTATCTCAAGATCTGACGTCGGATGAGCTTGCAGCTCTCGAATCGTTGGCTGACTTCTGCGTTGTCGCCGACGCGCTGCACCTCACGGTTGATGAGCTGGAGGGCATTCATGAGACTGTTGCTCGCAACGGTGGCCGACGCAATGGTCTCAAGCAATTGGCCCTTCTCCCTTTCCAGGTTGAACGCCTTGCCCTTGTTCTTCTTGTCTTTCTTGCTTTTACTGAACAGCGAAGAGCTGGGCGTAGGAGCACTACCTAGGGCGACTGTCCGTCCGGATGAAGAAGATGCCTGTGGGAAGTGGGAAGGTGGTGAATTCCGTCGGTGCGTTATTGGCGACGCTGGAGGTGAGGAAGCGTTCTCACGCTCAGCCTCTGCATCGTTCTCCCGGACAACACGAGATTGATGAGGTTGTGGTCGCTTGGTCCGGGGTATTTCCTTGTAGAGCGTAGCAATTCGCTCGCAACCTGGAGTTCCCTTGTATGCAACAGCCCATTGACGGAAGAGCACGTTGACCTTGTCGCGTACTTCCCTGTCGACCATCTCATCCTTGGCCATCAACCTGAGCCTTTCCAAAAGCGGTTCATCTGCAAAGCCTTTTTGGAATCTCGAGCCCGCATTTTGTATCAACCCATCCAAGATGATCAACGCCCGGAGCTGGCGGTGTACGTTTCCATACTTACTAATCCCCAGGTTAGAATGGTCAAGGTCCACGAGCCGGTAGCATACAGCTTCTTCCGAATGGCTCGGGCCGCTTCCGTGGGACCAGAGTCTTGGATCCGGATAACCTCGATGAGGTCTGGAAGTCCACCAATATCCTATAACATGTATTAGAGTGCGACTTTCGTTGGTAAAGAGGATGATACTCACATTTTCCTCGTATTGTTCGCTAGTTAGGCGGTCAATCTGAACCGTGATAGCCGAAAAAGGTTTCTTCTGTTTGCGCATCCACTTTCTCAGTACTTTTCGACACCGTCTAAAGAAACACAAAGGGCAAGGGTTCTCGAAGAAAGGGGCATCTTGATAGGTATTGGGAGCTTTGTGGTGATGAAGAGTCCGGCGAAGCTTGCTACGCTTGGTGGTAGGAGCAGGCAAAGGGCCTTTGGCATTCTTGTTCAACGCAGGACGATCGTCTGGGACTTGGATTTCTTTGCAGTCCGTGCAGATAATGTATTTCAGAAGGAATATATCCTTCTCGTCCTTCAAGTCTAGCATTTCGGCGTAGGACAGAGTGGTAGCCATTGCGAGCCAAGAAAAAGACAGCACTGAGATGCAACGCTTGAAAGGGAATGTGGTGGCAGAGGATGAACAGAGTAGTGAGGGGCTCCAACAGAACGTATATATGAAAAATAGCCCAGGTGCACTTACCGGCATGCTTGAATACGAGATCGAGTGACGAGGCCTTAGCCGTTAGCTAGTTGCTATTAATGAGTGTACTACTTCCTGTGCTGTCGTTATGATGCGACGATCCACACTGTTTGGATAAGGCCAGATGCGGGTGGTCACAGAAACGTGTTGGTGCGGCGTCGGAACGCGTTCGAGATGAGGTCAGAGAAGGACTGAGGAGAGCCGGCGCTGCAGAAGCGTGGGACGGCAACGCGGGACCCCAAGCGGGAGGTTTGACAAGTGATAAGGAAAGATTAGAGGCTGACCTTGGTGAAACTTCGGTACCAGGAAGGAGGTAGGCGCAGGCTGAATTGCTGGAATAGATAGAAGGGTGGAGCGTTTACCTCAGCTGGCTGTGAATGAATGAAGTCGTGAAGGCGGGAGGCTGCGCGCAAGCTTGTTCCAGCAGCGGCGACCATGCGCCCGCATTTGGCGGGGCAGGGCAGGAGCTACCCTGACTAAGGAGGGACACGCGCCGTCCTGGTGCGCGACACACGACCTCAACACCATTCACGCGTCGGCTTCACTTATGCGTCATGCATGCGTGACAAGAGCGTTCCACTTCACAGACACTCGCCAACATGCCTCAGCACCGCGGATTCATTCCCGACGCGATGAAGATCTCTGGTGACAACGCGTAGGCGGCCCGCTGCGCACCTCACCTCGCCTTCTCGTCGTTGTGGTGACGTCCAAGGTACTGACATTGCACCTGCAGGGCACTACCTAGCGATGCATACATTCCCCCCACCAGCTTTACGCCGATCAATCGGCCTGGAGCGCAGCTTGTGACCCCGCAGCACCTTGCAAGCTCGCCGAGTACTGACCAGACGGGGACTACCAACAGCACGGGACAGCGTAAACAACATCATCCTATCATTGCACAATATCTCGGCCTGGGTGCAAGCAAAGGGCCTTCGCATCTGGAGAAGCTCGTACCTGCGCTGCCTTCGGCGCCTTCCAAGAAGCAAAAGAGGAATCGGAAGGCGCACAATGGAAGCAGTCCTACTAATCCGGCTCAATCAAAGCCTGAGATATCCAAACAGAGACGCATCCCCGATGGCAATGTGGGCTTTCGAGTCACGAAAGCGTCCCCAAACGGTGGTAGGGCCTTTCTCAAAAGCTTGACTGCCTCCAGTGTTTCGCCCACTGCTACTGAACATTGTATCGGCCCACCTAGTGAATACAGCGAGCATGTCGAGGAAGCGCGGCGGTCTCTTTATGATGCTAATGCGACTTCAAAGCGCCCTGCTCGACTGTCAAGTGACACCGGTACTACTACACTGACTCAAGCTTTGGCAGCCCTCACCAATTCTTCGCCTAGGTCGTCTTGCACACTCGTCACCTCCAATGCGAGTCGTCAACAACCTTGCTCCGAGGACTGGAGCCAGGGCACTATTGCAGCTGACGAGTTCTTTGACGATGTCTTCGATTCAATGGATCTGGATAGCACGTTTGACCCACCTGTACCTAATACGCAACCTTCAGACGCCCAGAATTTCTTATCCCACCCGCATCTCGCAGATAGCTCGGCTACCATCTGCGAGGATGACGACTTTTGGCTTTCAACACCCGAACTAACAGACGATTTCAGCTCTTCTCTTCAATCGAATGAAAATATGAACGCATGTAATCTGGGACTGGTCGGTAAAGGCTTCGCTGCTCACAGTTCTGTCGAAAGCAGCAATGTATCAGAGCCATCCGGCAAATTCAATTCGCCAGTTACACGAAAGACTGAAGCTTTCATGTCGAAAGCAGCAATGAGCAGGAGCCATACGACTGATCGCAAGCCCATCGTTAGGTCTCGGTTCCCAGATCAAGTCCTGGATCGCTCGCCCATCATCGGCTTGTCGTCGAGATTGCTGTTAAGGACTAGTTTCCGCGTCGGTGAAGCGATCAGTCAAGCTGCCAAAGCGACAAAGCAAGGGCAGAACCTTATGTTCGAGCTCTACGCAAGAGTACTCTCCTCGGAACGCGATGCAGTCAAGCAGCACTTCGTCTTCTCGGACATATTCCACAAGCGACCGCCTTACCTGAAGGGTGAATACGACGCAGCCATCTGGAAGCAAGTGGAGCTCTTCAACTACGATAGCGGTCGGTTTCTCTCAAAAGCGGAGATGTGTCGATGCATTGGTCAGATCAGACGCAACGAAAAAGATCAGACGTGGGTCATGGTGGTCCTCAACATCTGGGAGGCGACGTGGGAAGATATTGACTGGGTGGCAGGCATTGTCAAGTCGTGACGATCAAAGTGCTTTCGACGAACAGTTCATGGATGCAAAACAATCTTACAGGGTGATTTGGTTTGGTACGATGTTCAACATGGTATGGGGGCCGGCCAGGTCAGGAGCGGCAGCACGCCCATTCATTCGGAACTGCTGGTAATGTATGGTTTGACCTCGATAATTGCAGCCTCGGTTGCGCTCCATTCCTGATAGAATCTTGAAAACGCGTGTTAATTTTATTGGTACTGGTGCGCTTGTAAGGCCTAATGTGTAAGCCAAATCACGTGCCGCTCCTGAGCACTTTCCCCGCCCATGGCATCGTGCAACCGCAGAAGGTCGACTGCCCAACTGCAACTGTCTGATATGTTCCCTGCCTCCGATTGCTTTCGCTATATGCCAAATTCGCTACGAAGAGTCAAAATCCGCCATGACGCCAACGGTGGTGGGCGATACCATACTTGAGTCCGCCGACGAGTGCGACCAGCCCGCGCCTGGCCTCAAGCCAGTACGCACCCCTCAGAAGTCGAAGTCGCCCAAGGCACGCTCGCTTTCCGATAGCACGCCGCACCTTGAACCGTCGCCCAAGTTCCACGAGCCCCTCCGCACGTCCAAGGATGACCACACGATCATCGCGAGCCCGCGCACGCCCCGGCGTCCTGAGCTCCTCTCCAGAGGACTGTCGCTGCAGATGCCCTCCCGCGAGATGCCCATGCCCAGTCCCGCACACTTCGCAGCGCGAGTTCCTCTTTCACCGCAGCTAGATTCCCGCAACACGTACGCTTCGCCTGCTTCACTTCTTCCACGTCGATCGCGCGGCGCCGAGTTCTCGAGAGCCTGCACCAACCTCCACCACTCAACCCTCGCCGACCAGTCTTCGCCCGACTCGTCGCCCACAATCACACAAAAGGGCATGATGATCCCTTCTCGCAAACCGCGGGGAAACTCGATGGTGTTGGACGCGCCCAACATTGGCTTCCAATCATGGGGAAACGGCGACAGAACCGCCGCGTCGAGCTCTGTCGGCAGCATTAACATGCTCGGATCGGATGATTCTAGTAGCGCATCTGACGAGGGAGATCTAATGGATCCGGACGACAATGATGATCCCATGTTGATGACTCCCCAGGCTATCAAGAACCCGCCATTCGGGGGCCCGCCTGTAGGAAACAGCCCTGGCATGTGGTCAAACATGTTTTCCCCAGGACACATCCCGACTTTCATGAGCATACAACGTGCGCGATTGCGCAAAGGTCGAAGTAGAAAGAGCTCCAGCTCCGCCAGCGGTCACAGCTCCATGGCGAGCCCAGGGCCGACGTCACCGCCAAATGGCAAGAGTGAAGGCTACCTTGCGCGGGAAACTGCTATACGAAAAGCGGGGTCGGCTTCGCGTCGAGAGAGTCTATCGCTTTTCACCAACGATCTTCATATTTCCTCTGGCAACGACAGCGGGGACGAGGCAGTTACCATGCCGCAAACGCCAGGCGTTGTGCGCAGAGCTGTCACACGGAGAGGGAACTTGCTAGTGAGTGAATTCGACAGAGCTGCAATTGTCCACGCTAACCATTATAGCCAAAATCGCGACAATTTGGCCGGATCAGAGCGGAATTGATAGAAGAATCTGCACCTGTCGATAGCGAGTTTCGCCGTGAAGCCGAGATCATTCGTCAAGTACGTGAGAGTGATGCGGACCCGAGCACAGCACAATCGTCACCAAACCTGCTACCCACCGTGCCCGGCCTTGATGGACCATTGGAGGGCGTACCTGAGGAAGAGAGCGAGAGCGGCATGAGCTTGGACAGCTCCACTACGAAGGGTTTATTCGCTGCTTTTGGATTACAGAAAAACAGTAACGGTCGAGACTTCTGGCAACGCGATGCTCCGGCCCAAACGCCGCCTCCCCCTTCCTTCCCACGAGCTGGTTCTTCGGCTGTCAGCGAAGACATTAGCATGGATTCACCAACTGTCTCGTCGACCTCTACTTCTCTTCCATCAGGTACGGCTACTGCAAACTCCGATGGTTTTGTCCATCCCGGCTCCGTGTCACGCTCGTCAACGCCACAACCTCTTGCTCCATTGACTGCAGCCGATGGGCTGAAGAAATCCAGTAAACGACGTAGGGACGATGATCTGGATGAGTACTCGATTAAACGGCGAGCTGTATCTCCTGGTCTCAGCGTCCACAACAGTCCTGTTCTGTCACAGTCTCCAGCAAACCGCGACCTGTGGGGTTCTGCGAAGCTGACCAAGGAGCCATCCAGTGGGGCTGTTGTCAGTGGTGAGAGATCGAACAGCGGAGGGAGTATCACTATGACGCCGTCTTTGGGGCCCAAAAGGATCGGATTGCAGGGCATGACCGATACGAGCGATGGCTTAATGAAGATGAGCATCGAGTGAAAGGTATTGTTGTGGAATGGCGAATTTCTCTTCTTTGTAAAGTCTAGGGCTGCTGTATCTCGAGCGTGGAGTTTTGGTAGGAAACAGGGATAAGAAATCCCAAGCATAACGGCCATAGGCTTCTCACACAATTAATATACCCAGAGCCACGAGCTCATCGAACAGTGGTCTTCACACTTGTTTGTCATCTCACACCCAGACATACTACTTCGCACTGTCGTCTCTTCCCGCCCCTCATTGGAGCGATGATTGTAGGCGTTGCTATTGTTGCTCTTGGATAGGTACCTTAGTTTCCACGTTGATACTCACAGGTGCCGCGGCCAATGACATAATGGGGTTTGGGGGCTGGCAGACCCCTGCTGGACCCCTCGCCAAGCGGACGTTCCCGCATCAACGACGACCTCCAAACGCCGCAGGCACTCGCGATTGCTAGCTTACAGCAACACTCAGTACCGGTTCATCTGCGTTCTTGTACAAAATTAGCTCAACATCATG